>NC_081844.1:52261609-52861609 GCF_963259705.1 Myotis daubentonii
ATAGGTTAATCAAATGCCTTAATTATCTTAGCTATTTTAAGCAGAAAGGAGTTAGAATGAGTTGTATGTTTTTGAAAATATATTTTTATTGATTTTATCAAGGAGGGGAGAGAGAGAGAGATAGGAACATCAATGATGAAAGAGAATCATTGACCGGCCTCCTCCTACGTGTCCTGTACTGGGGATTGAGCCCGCAACCCAGGCATGTGCCCTGACCAAACCAGGAATCAAACCATGACCTCCTGGTCCATAGGTCAATGCTCAACCACTTGGCCATGCTGGCTGGGCCAGAATGAGTTTTAGAATATAAAAAAATATTTTCCAAATGTACTTTTTTCATCAGGTAGGTGAGTTTCTCATTAGTTTGACTCTTCTTTGGATGTAATGAAGTAATAAAAAGAGTTACATATTTGAAAAGTAAAGTCTTTTTATAAAGCAGTAAGGAAATTGTCTGGCCGAGAGCTGTTCTTGAATTATCTTCACACAAAGCAGCAGCATTGCAAAACAAAGTACAGAATAAAGAATCGTGTGCAATATCTAACTTGAAAGGTCTTTGAATATATATATTCTTGGATCTAGAGAAGCATAATGACATCTGCCTTTGATTATACTTACAGGGACAAATTCAAATTCTGGAGCTGTTCTTGAACATTTCAACATACACAATAATATTATGTTCTTGGATAATGGCACGTGGTGGTTATTTTTAACATGATTATATATGTCTGGTCGCCTTTGAAATAAATTATTAAAAAGAAGACATTTATGGCAAAATCAGAATTTTCATGGTTTAAGTCATGTTTATCTTAGAAAATTCAAAATAAATTATATGAATAAAGGTTTCTGTTTGTTTCACAGTTGGTCAAATTTACAGAATCTGTGCTTTAGTTGCTAAAATGTTTGTGCTTTTATATTGTTAAACATAGTGAGAATGAGAAAATCAGGGTGGTGTGTTTTGTGTGTGTGTGTTTGTGTGTGTGGTATTTATAAAGAAAAATAAGAGAATACTAATGTAGAAAAAAAATTAGCATGTTTTCACAGTAGCCCTGGCCTCCTAACCTCCAAGAATCAAATCATCATGTGCAGTTACAATCATTTTAACTCGGTGCTGTTTCGCTTTGTTTTGCAGATCGTTTTAAATTTTACCACGATGGACTTATACAAAAGTAGTTTGTGCTGGTATGACTACATTGAAGTAAGAGATGGGTACTGGAGGAAATCGGCTCTCCTTGGTAAGAGATCAATTACCTTCTCTGTGGCCATGCATATAGTCTGTCCTGCCTAAAGACTATTGATTCTTTCAAGAGTCATCTTAGAGTTAAAATTGTATGTGACCAACATATTAATTTTATTATTCTTTTTTAAACCACAAAAAACTACTCACGACAAATAGATAAATAAGTAAATTGATTTAAACCAGCTTCAAATATGAGGTAGTACTCAGATCTGATTTAGAATAATGACTTAAAGTAGCGTTCACATCTATTATGTTTACAGTGACTACTCATCACAGTGTTTCTGTAGTTTTAATTTTAAAACAATAGTTTTAATGAGAAAACCAGGTAAATTGTGTGTGTGTGTGTGTGTGTATGTGTGTGTTTGCTCAGGCAGCAGAATGTGAGCTGTTAGGTATAGTAGTTAGTAGCTGGTTTCCAATGCCAAGCACATTAGCTGGTACTGTAAACGACACAGTTTTGCTTCTCAGAGAGTTTACTGTGGCTGGGAAGAGACATCTGTAGTTTGTGTCATAAATCATAGCTCAGATCTGAATCTCAGGGAAGTCTGCTGCCAACGTGAAACCACAGACCACACCATTAACTTGCATGAGGCCTTTTCCTGTTGCCCTGCTTTACATAAAGGTGAGAGCTGTTGGCATGTCAGCATCTATTGATTTTTTGGATTGTGACTTTACCTTTACTCTTAGAGGTAGCTTTGCTCAATTGCATTTATGTACCATACAGATCTTTTTTCTTACCACCTAAAACCTATTGCATGGACACTGTTATATTAAAAGTGACAGCAGCCTTAGGAAGTCCAAGAGAGAGCCCTGTAGAAATGTTTAAAAAGTGAGCAGACATAAAGATTCGAACAAATTGAGATTGAGGAAAACATTGTCTTGAACATTTGGTTTCTTAGCCTAGATCAGTGATGGCGAGCCTCTGACACGCGTGTCAGAGGTGACACGCGAACTCATTTTTTTGGTTGATTTTTCTTTGTTAAATGGCATTTAAGTATATAAAATAAATATCAAAAATATAAATCTTTGTTTTACTATGGTTGCAAATATCAAAAAATTTCTATATGTGACACGGCGCCAGAGTTAAGTAGGGTTTTTCAAAATCCTGACACGCCGAGCTCAAAAGGTTCGCCATCACTGGCCTAGATGAAGCAATTTGTGACACATGTATGTGCGTCCCAAAGAAAACATTTCATTGAACTCATACTGGAGAATCAAATGCAAATTAAAACATCTAGTGCACCATCAGCAGTGCGTGGTGTCTGAGGGTCCACACTGCCCTGGTCGGATGGATCCGAGTTTTCATGTGGAAAGCTCTCCCCACTATTTCCTCCAAAACCTTGTCCCTCCTAGTAGTCACCAGACCGGCAACATCAGAATCACTTGGAAGGTTGTTAAAAATGTAGAAATTTATGTCCACGCCATCCCTCCTGAATTAGAGACTGTATTTCACAGACACCCTGGCGATTCATAGGCACATTGCAGTTGAAGAAACATTGCACTCTTTTACATGCCCGCCATGTGCTTTGCCAGTTAGGAAGACAGTCCCTCACCTGTTCGCTGTTACTATGAATTTGTTTCACGTTGACTGCTGTCTTAAATATACTAAAACCATGTACAACATCATTGCCAGGGGCACGCAAAAATGGATGACAATGTATTGTTTGTAGAATAGTTTCATGTGCATTGTCATATTTAACCATTTTGTTATCTCATTGAATTTTACCACACAGTGGCAGACATATAGCAGGTAATGAGTATTTGTGAAGGGTTGAGGGAAGAAAGCAGACATGACAGGATTTATTATATTCTTTGGTATTGTTCTTGCCAATGGATACACAGTTATAGAAATGTTAGAACTTATATTCCATTTTTCTGCCTACTAACACTGCAGATTGTAGCGTTATAGATGAGATGGAGTGTATGCAGTAGCATGAGATCCTCGGAGTAGCTTGTCAGCCCCTCAGATGAGTCATCACTGAACCTGGCTAGACAAGGAACTCCACTTTGAGCTGAGGCATGGCTTTAACCAAGTTACTCCCCTACGAATGACCCAGACTGACAATTTAAACGGGCTTCTCAGCATCATTTGTACTTTTTTCTTTTCTTCATAGAATAATATTCCCCACCTTGATGTCCCCACATGACTTTTTACAAGTATGTCTTTTGAGCTAGCTATTTCTTCCTTCTACAGAATAAAGATACTGACAGTTGGTTAATCTGAAGATATGTTCTAATATTTTATAAATAGACACAAAGGGATTGGTTTATTTATCCACAACTAATAAGTAAATATTAAGGTGTGGTTATGGTTCTAGTTACTAAGGAGAGAGATAGGAACCAAATCAGGTAATAAATATATATATATATATATATATATATATATATATATATATATATATATATATATATATAGAGAGAGAGAGAGAGAGAGAGAGAGAGAGAGAGAGAGAGATACACTGTGGAAAGCAATTAGAATACAGAGTCATATTTAGGAGTCTCTCTTTATTGCTTTATTTCTTTTAGGCAGATTCTGTGGGGACAAATTGCCTGAAGTTCTTACCTCTACAGACAGCAGAATGTGGATTGAGTTTCGGAGCAGCAGCAATTGGGTAGGAAAAGGCTTCGCAGCTCTCTATGAAGGCAAGTTCCATTGAGTTTTACAGGTTACTTCCTCTAAGGAGGCTCTTAATAGAAATATGCTTTCTCTCAAAAACATACGAGAATAAAAACAAACAAAAAAATATATAAACTCAGTACAGTGATATTGTAGCTGTATTTTAATTATAAGTTTTTGAAACTTTGTGTTATAATATTCACAAGGATGATTTTTAATAAAAATACTTGGTGAATGTAAATTGCATTTTTTTTGTACCATTGATGTAGTAACATATAAATGTACTCAGGGATGTATACTGGGGGAAAAAGGACACAAGAGTTCTTACACTCCAAATGTTTTTTTTTTTTCATGATGATATTAGAATATTGTGAAGAACTTATCCTTTTCCTTTGTATTGAATTTGTGTCTGTTTGGTGCCTGCACTGCTGAAATGCTCTGCTAGAGGAAACTGCACAGAAAGTAATTGTGCACATGTGGAGCACGCTTTGTCTAAAGGAGAGGGTCAGCATTCAGGGAAGAACCTCCTGGGCGCTTTGTTCTGTCCTCTAAGACAATACCCTGGCGCTGTGCTCCCGCCTTGCTCTGCTCCTGCCTGGCTGTGGGTGGAGGAGGCCCTCCGTGCTCCTGCCTCTGCTCGGACAGGAGTTTAGGAAATTCAGAAGACAGCAGACTTCTGCTTCCCTTAAACTTTTAAGTAAACGGAGGTATTTTGTTCCCAAGATTAACTGCATGGCAGTGAGAAGGATTATTTGGATGGAGCCACAGATGTTGAGCACATGACGCTAGTCCACTGCCAGGGACCAGAGTTCTGTGCAGCTTCTCTCCTGATCAGCTCTTGTACCTGAGGTCAAAACTTGAAAGCAGCAGCTCAGGGAATCACAGAGCAGACTCACACGAAACTTGTAAAACCTCTCAAGCTTTTAAGTGTTAAAAATATGCTTTTTATTCTGAGTAAAAGTGTGGTGATTAAAAAAGCACATATGCCTGTGCTGACTACTATCTAATATTTATAGTTAAGTGGCTAGAATTTTGGGGGCTTTTTTTTTTTTTAACCATCTAAATTTTTACAACAGTATAACCGGCCAACTTTGATTTTTATAACCTGGTCTTTATGGAATTACTCAGCTGCAGGCACTGAACTGAAATGTTATTTTTAGAAGAAAATGAAATGCCATGTCTAGATTTACTCGTTTATTTTTGCTTTCCCCAGCAATCTGTGGAGGTGAGATCCGTAAAAATGAAGGACAGATTCAGTCTCCTAATTATCCCGATGATTACAGACCGATGAAAGAATGTGTGTGGAAAATAATGGTGTCAGAAGGCTGCTATGTCGGGCTGACCTTTCAGGCCTTTGAGGTAAAGTCGTTTAGGCAACCTTCTTGGAGTGTACGCTCTATAAATGACAGTGGCATTTAAGGGGATCCTCATTAAATAAGCAAAGAACCAGAGAATCAACGTTTTAATCAGCCAAGAAGCAAAGGATTGCCTATAAAATGTAACATCAAGAGCCAATGTGTTTTTTCCTCCCATCATTTCTCTTGTTGCAGACATTTGCAAGGAGATTAAAGTGCGTTTACATTATCTGTGCTATTTGAATCAGAATGTTTGAAGTACTGACAATAGTTTCTTCTGACAAATGCAGGGGCTTGTTTCACAAAACTGTCTTAAAGGTCCATTAAATAATAGAACTTTTATTTCTCTTCTAAACTAAGAGGTTAAAAGGTAGACTGTCTTTTTTGTTGTTGTTTGGGGGGGTAATCCATTTTTGCCATGACACAGAAAAGCGTTTATGTCAAAAAGAGGGGTTTAAGTGTTCTTAGGAGCTTCTGCCTTCATGAAAAATATTTATGGAGGAGGAGGTCAGCGCCAGCATCACGGTGTTAGATGATGCAGATTAAACGAAAGGCCAGTCAGAATTCTGGAGCAAAGTCTGGGCCCCAAATTACCAAACTGGCTAATGAGTCATTTTTTGTGAGGTCAAAGGAACTGAGAGATTAGAAGCCAAGCGATAGGGAAGTTATCAGGAATTTCAGAGTATATTTAAGGCAAAAATCAGTCTAGAAATTGAGAGCCCAAGTGAAAAGGGAAGTAATGATGAGATGTGGTGGTAGGTCCAGGCAGGGGGTACCAGATGCCACAACTGGAGATGATTACTTCACGGATTAGAACGCTGATTCATGTCCAAGCAAGTTTAAGGCGGTAGGGAACCCTGTAGGCTGCCAGGGTGTGCTGAGTGCAGTGACCCGTGGTGGTGTCTCTGTCCCCACAGCAGGGGCACCAGGGGAATCCAGGCATTACTTACTCAGAAACCAGAGAACATTGCACCCCCGCCTGCAAGCTGTGTAATATATTTTTCGAGACTCATCTCTACCACTTTGCATGTACCATTTAATTTCCCAAGGCATACATTTTTTTATCATGAAAAAGTTATCTTTTCTGCTGTGGTCATGATGTTTATGCTTTCAACCATTTTGCATGTTTGGAAACCTTGGTTCTGAGATCATTTGATTCACATTTGCATTTTATTATTTTAATGGAACAATAAGATTACAAATTTATTATTCAAATTAGAACATTTTATTGTTAACAGAAAACTAAAATTGGGTAGGATTTGCCTGCTATTTAGAAAACAAAACAACTGGTTCACTGAAAAATTATCTACCTAATAACCTCCTTACTTATATGTTGTGATATTGCAAAAATTAAGCAATGGACTGTCTTTCAATATATAATCCAATGATTTATGGAATTTTATTACAAAAGTGATGTCAGAAAATGCATTTATTCCATGTATCTAAAAACTAGGATAGTACAAAGGACAAGTAGGAAAGATTTACATCTCAAGCACTTAGAACCATGCCTAACACAGAGTAGCTACAATACTTGTTGATTGAGTGAATGAATAAATTACTAAGCTTTAGGACTGAAAAAAATTATGTCATAGTTTGGCTCACACTACATTTATTTATTATCTCTAGTTTCTGTTCTTTCTTAATTTTGAATTATTTTCTTTATTTTTAATATATTTTTATTGATTTCAGAGAGGAAGGGAGAGGGAGAGAGAGATAGAAACCTTAGTGATGAGAGAGAATCGTTGATCGGCTGCCTCTTGCCTGTCCCACACCGGCCATGGAACCCGTAACCTGGGCATGTGCCCTGACCAGGAATCAAACTGTGACCTCCTGGTTCATAGGTTGATGCTCAGCCACTGAGCCGTGCCAGCTGGGCTGATTCATTTTCTTATGTCTTTTTTTCCCCTCCTTCATTTACATACTAGGCATATTGACTGTCTAATAAGCCTCTCATCTTTCAATGACTAGAACCAAACCTTTGATTGTGTTGTCTCACTCACTAAGCCACTCTCCTTCGGTCTTCCTCATTTTAGTATTTACTATTTCAGTGTGTCTCTATTTACTCAAAGAATATCCTTAATTTGCCCTAACTGGTTTGGCTCAGTAGATAGAGTGTTGGCCTATGGACTGAAGGGTCCCAGGTTCGATTCCGGTCAAAGGCATGTACCTTGGTTGCAGGCATATCCCCAGTAGGGGGTGTGCAGGAGGTAGCTGATCAATGTTTCTCTCTCATCGATGTTTCTAACTCTCTATCCCTTTCCCTTCCTCTCTGTAAAAAATCAATAAAATATATTTTTAAAAAAAAGAATATCCTTAATTCTACTTTTTCTCTTTAACCCCGAGGCCAGTCTATCAGCATATTTCATTTATTTTTTTTCTTCAAAACATGTTCCATATATGACTTACTTTCTGGCCATCAGTCTGGTCCCAACACTGCCCCTTCTCACAGCTCTATCCTGGTCCTACATATCCTGTTCTCCACACAGTCACAGTGATACTTTTATAATGTCAGATAGATCATAACACTACTCTGCTTAAATTCTTTCAGGGTTTTTGCATTATACCTAAAATAAAACACAGATTTAATTATCATGGACCAAGGTGTGCCACAATTTGGTCCCAAGCTCCTCCCTCCCTTTGTGCCAGCCCCTCTGGGCCTTCCTTCTTTTCCTCAAAAATGCCAAGTTTACTCCCTCGTCACAGCACTTGCCATTGATGTTCTTCAACTTCTAGATCTTTGCATTTTTCCCTCATCTCTTACCTAATTCAGATTTTTTCTCTTTTTTTTAAAATGAAGTTTAATCTATTTATTTATTTTTAATTTATCTTTATTGTTAAAAGTATTACTTCTTAATCATCAACTCCTTAAAAAGTCCTTGCCTGGTAACTCAATTTAAAATATTTTCTTACCTACAATTGCCTACAAACCATTATTCTGGTTTACTTCAGTTCATTGCACTTACATCTTTTGGAATTTGCTATGGATTTGCTTACATGGTTATTGTTTGTCTCTCACTAGATATGATCATCAGAGGGTAGGAATCTTACATGTCTTATTGATCACTATATCTCCAGCATCGGTGCATGATTAATATTTGATAATGGGAGGGATGGATAGATGAAGTATATGTGGTTATGGGAGCACATGATGATTGGTAGGTGGAAATTAATATATCCTTCCTTTATCAGAGGTACATAAGTTTTCATAAAAAAGGAAATATGCCTGTATAGGTTTGGTTTATAGAGGACCTAGTGTGCGGTGTGGCTGAATTTAACTAGAGATCCAGGGTTCTGTGAAATTCAGAAGTGAAAAGGGATTTAGAGATGTCCTAATATACCATCTAAATATTTTTAGATTAGGGAACTGTACTTATGCTATTAAGCTAGTATCGCACAAATGAGCCCTAAATCAGCATTAATTTTCAGGTACAGTATATCTTCATTACTCACAGATTCTGTATTTACACATTTACTCACTAAAACTTACTTGTAACCCTCAAATAACATTCATGATGCTTCTGGGCTATTCATGCACAGACACAGAGCAGCAAAATATTTGAGTCATCTGACATGCACCTTCCCGGCTCTGATGTGCCTTATGGAGAAAATGTGTTAGACAAGCATCATTCAGGTATAAGTTATAGTGCTTTTGCCCATGAGTTCAGTGTTAATGAGTTGACGATATTTTTAAGGTGCCTTTAATCAGAAACACACAGAAGACAAGGTTAGGTATTGATTTCTTGACAAAAACTTTGTTACCAGAAGTTTGCAGGAACCTAACGAGTATTTCTGCAGGAGCAATGTATCCACTAATTCAGTGTTTTCAGTGACTCTATGGAACTGAACCATGAATACCAAAAATTGACTGTATATATATTTTTAATTTGTTCTAGTGGTCATTAGGTGGTTTATTTCATTTAGTCAGTTACCTTTTTATATCAATTTATTTCTGTTTGCATAATATATTTTCAATATATGGCTTATACATTTTATGTTGAAAATGTATAATTTTTAGAAAGTCCTCACCAATCTTCAGTGTTTTGTGTTTTTCCCCCCAGTTATTATTCCCTAATATCAGTCTTTGCCATTTTTTAAGAACTGTTTCTATTTTCATAACTTTTGAATCTTCTGTTGCTCTCTGCCCTTTCAGATAAAAGGGCCCTTAAGATAAACTTGTGCCCCATCCTGTTGAAATCTATGAAGGATTTACTAGTTGTCCGTTATTTATACTTTTTTTGTGAATTTATGTCACACCCTTACCTCTCCTAATGCCATTTAGGCTTTAATGTAAATATAGGAAGAAAATCTGGACAGTGCTTTGGTTAATGAATCTTGGGTGCTTTTCAGCAGGAAAGGACACTGTTTGGGGGTTATAGAGTCCTGATAATTCTATATCATCCCCTTTGTGAAGCTTTCTCTTCTCTAGTAGTTACGGGTGCGTTGCGTCTGAAGACCAGTACTGAAGTGAGCTTGTGCATGCGTGGAGATCATGATGTCTACGATCACTTATGAATAACCCTGCTGCTTCTATTCAGCAGCAGCGTTATTCATAAAGAAACCCCTAAAGTACTATCTTACTTGAGCACTTTCCATATGCAGACATACAGAAGAGAAACAGTCTGGAAGACTGGAAATGTTTATAGTAACGACTTTCAAGAACTGTTAATAAAGCAGAAAAGAAGTGAAATAAACTCAGAGCTGACTTATGTTTACCTTGAAATCTCTACATACATTAATTTAAATGGGATTAAGTTTGAGGTACTTGTCCACATTTCTACACACTGATTTGGTTGTACTTCCCTTATAGAAACCATAGATGTTTAATATTTAATAGTCTTACCCATCATTACTGCAAGCTGCAACATTCCAAACTACTTACAGAATTTTTATTTTGGCACTTTGTGGACTGCCTAACTAAAAGTAATCCTCTGATTCTTTTAAATATTTTATATTAGTTTAATTTAATTAGGCTAGTCTTTGTTAATGAACTAAGAAGCCTAGACAGGGAAGTCTTAAATTACTTAAAATTTTTATACTTGTGATATACTATTTTGGGGATGTTTAGCTAAGAATATATATTAGTGGCCCCAGCCGGGTAGTTCAGTTTGTTAGAGCATCATCCCAATATGCCAAGGTTGTGTGTTCAGTCGCGGTCAGGGCACATACAAGAATCAACCAATGAATGCATAACTAATTGGAACAACAAATCGATCCCTCTGCCCCACCCCTCTCTCTCAAATCAATCAATAAAATTTTTTTAAAAGAATACATGTTGGTTAATGACTATTAAAGAAAATTAAGTAGGTCTTCAGAATGATGGCTAAGGCTATAATTCTACTCTGAAAGATGAGCATGTCTTTGTTCAAGTAAACTTGGCCAAGGTCACACAACTCATAACTGGTAGCACTGTGATTGATACCAATTCCATGGCCTGTGCACTCTTGCGCCCAGGACCTGGTCACAAAGAGAGGCATTGATATTCTCTCATAGCATTAGATTCTTTCCCTTTATAACATTCTTCATTTACACATTTGTACTGTTTAATTAACATATATGCCTGTCAGTCAGGGATGTGTCTGTTTTATTCACCACTCTTTACACACTATCAAGTGAATATTTTCTGGCCATAACAGATTTTCAATGAATATTTGCTAAATTTATGAGCAGTTAAAAATAATTGTGTCATGAAGGGAAAAAATCAAGTAGGCAGCATTTAAAAACTTGAGTCACATAAAAATGAACATAAACTAGACTTTTGATTTTCACATGTTGAGAATATTTGTTTTTTCTCCTCCTTTTTAAAGCTGTAATTATTTGTGTATTTTAATTAAAATTAAATAGTAATAATAAAATACTTTCATTAAATAATAAAATATTAAGTATGATAGTAAATTTAAAAATAATAAATTATTATTAAGCTTTTCTTCTTTTATTCAAAATTCCTCTTATTGATAGGATTATTTATTAGGCTCTACTGGATTTTTCCCATTGTGGAAATTAACTTTTTTAGTGACTAATGCTTAGTGACTAACATTGATTTTGCTAGTTATAGACTAACATGTTCTTCCAAAGCAAAGAATAATTACTTGAGCCTCATTGGTGTGCCTCAGTGGTTGATCGTCCAGCCAAGAACCATGAGACCACCAGTTCAATTGCCGGTCAGGGCACATGCCCGGGTTGCAGGCTCAATCCCCAGTGGAGGGCATAGGAGGCAGCTGATCAACAATGTTTCTCTCTCATCGATGCTTCCATCTCTTTATCCCTCTCCCTTCCTCCCTCTCTAAAATATCAATAAAATATATTTTAAAAAGAATAATTACTTGAGCATTATTCCAAATGTATATAATTTCACAGGATATTTTCTATAAAAGTTTAATCATTTAGGAGCTGATTGCATTAATTATATTTTTAAGCTACACACTAACTGTCACGGGAGAGGGTTATGTTTTTTGTTATGGTAAAATAGACATAATATAAAATATACAATTTTCACGTGTATAGTTCAGTAGTGTCAAGTACATTCAGATTGTTGTGCAACCATCACCACCATCCCTCTCCAGAACTCTTGCAAAACTGAAACTCTACACGCAATAAACAAGAACCTCCTTTTCTCCCCTACCCCAACTCTTGGCAACCATTCTTCTCATTTCTCTCTCTATGACTATCTACTCTACTCTGATACTTCATGTAATTGGAATCATACAATATTTGCCTTTTTGTGACTGCTTATTTTACTAGTGTAATATCCTCATGGGTCATCCATGTTGTAATGATAGATAGATAGATAGATAGATAGATAGATAGATAGATAGATAGAGATAGAGATATATAGATTGATTTCAGAGAGTGAGAGAGAGAGATAGGAACATTAATATGAGAGAGAATCATCGACTGGCTGCCTCCTGCATGCCCCACATTGGGGATCAAGCCCACAGCCCGGGCATATGCCCTGACCTGAACTCCAACCATGACCTCCTGGTTCATAGGTCAACACTCAACCATTGAGCCATGCTGCCTGGGCATCTCCCTTTTTAAGGCTGAATCATATTCCATTGTGTTTATATACCACCTTTGTTTATGCATTAATCTGTTGACAGACATGTGGATTGCTTCCACCTTTTGACTATTGTGAATGATACTGCTGTAAACATGTATTTACAAATATCTCCTTGAGACACTGCATTCAATTTTGGGGTTATATACCTAGAAGTGGGGTTGCTGAATCACATGGGAATTCTATTTTTAATTTTTCAGGGAACATGGGAGAGCTTTTATTGGAAATATTATCTGGAAACTTTGGAACTTTTCAAGCTTTTTACAAATTAGGTACTGCAGTAGATATTTTTGCAGTGTTATGTTTATTTTTAGAAATTTGGTTATAAAATGGAAGCAAAGTGCATGAATGGGTCCTGTGCAGAGGCATAGTCCTTCCTCCAGGCTGGCTCTCCTTCAGTGTCGGCGCTCACCCACATGCACTGACCACAAAGCTTCGCACCGCCAGGCAGTTTTAGAATGCGAGGCTGACCACGTTAGATGACCTGTAATTGATTTTAGTTCTTGCTAATTGGAAATTGCTTGGCTTTTTCATGCTCTCTCTCTAACCTGCTAGTAAAGGCATGAGCCCCCACTGAGTAACGAAATGTAACCGTAATACCTTCTCACTAATCTGTATACTTGTTTTTCCTTCTTTGTGTATTTGCGTCTACTTCCAATATCTCCTAAATATCAGTTTTCTAAATATATTAGAAGCTTACTATCATTTTCATTGTATTTTCTAAATGCATGTTAGATCTGTTTACATTGAGATAAACTTGGCCACATTCATATATGGTTTGGTTACCTTAAAGTCTGTAATAAATTAACATCATCATTATCCAAACAAATTTATTATACGTGCAGCCATGCATGGCATTGCATTCAGGTCACATATATGTGAACTGTGTCCAGGCTATAACTCAAGAAGAAATTACTTTTTTTTTTTTACTGTTTTTATAAATCACTGAATTTGATATTCTTTTTCTCATGGAGCTTAAAGTTACCGGTATAATATCAATACACTTATTCACTTTTCAGCTTCAACCATATTTATTTCTAGCTAATCAGTATATTGCTTGATTAAATAATTGAAATAGCTGGAGCAAATGCTACTACGCAAGTGACATAAATACAATAACTGAAACTTTCATTTGTGCTCACCATTACTTCTGTGGAGATGTAGTTGAAAAGGTATAATTATAATAACACCAATATAACAGATTCATTGTGCTGGCATTCCACTTAGGGTTAATTCAGTTAAGCTGGAAAACTATGTAAACAAAGGTCATTGAGGTCATTGATAAGTTATCCAGGATGGTTGGTGAACCAGTTATGCATTTCTGAATATTATAAATTCATATGTATGAGGCACATTTTACTTTCTAAGTAATTCAACAACTGTAGCCTTTACTATGTGAGGCTACTATGTGAGAATACAGTGCATATTTCTATTGTGTTATCCATAACACCAGGTGCATAATATTTAATATGTAAGTAATACATAATTCATAAATAGCTACCAGTGGAATCAATCCTATAATTGATCATGAAATATTTATCCTTGTGTTTCATATAAATTATTTAAACTTAAGGAGCTAGTGACTATACTTTAAGTTAAAATTTAAAATGAGCTATTGCATATCTGTTAAAAAATAGACTGAGTTTTATTTACAGGGAAATATCCATTATCTTATTTCTTTTCAATCACTGAAGAAATATAAATTTTTGTTTCATTTTCAATAGTGTCTATTTTGTTTTTCTCCTTGTAATACTGTAATTTTTAAAAGCAGTAATCTCCTCAAATAGTAATTAAAAAGCTTTTAAAATTAATCTTCTTAATTTTTATGCTGCACTGTAATTCTGTTTCTATTAGTTGACTTCCTACCACAAGGAGCTTCTTCCTTCATTGTGTGGTCTCTCTTCCTTTCCTCTTCTAGCTCCCCCTTCCCCCTTCCAATATGATTTATGAGTCAGGGGCAGTTCATTCTGCGCTGCTTTAAGCAAGTGAGTGTAGGATGGCTTGCTGAGAACATGGGTTATTTTTCCTGCAGTTTTGTCTCTAGTTCGATGTTGCTTATTCTTCCATCAAGCCCTACACCTTGAGAGCTTTAGATGTTATTTTATATGTCCCTTGACTGAAGAATAGCCTTTGGCCATCTGGAAATGGTCTCATCTTTATAGAGAACTTTGATTTTGAAAGGAGTATATTAAAAGCGACGAGAAGAAAGCATATATATCGCTGATCAGATTGGCCGGTCATCTCCAGTGACTAAATTACTAGTGCCTTAATTAGTTATTGCTAGCTCTCCCTCCCCATCTCTCCATTTAAACAGCTACAGTTTAAAAAGTGTGTTTAAGCCCTGGCTGGTTTGGCTCACTGGATAGAGCCTCGGCCTGGGGACTGAAGGGTCCCAGGTTCGATTCCGGTCAAGGGCATGTACCTTGGTTGCGGGCACATCCCCAGTGGTGGGTGTGTGGGAGGCAGCTGATTGATGCTTCTCTCTCATTGATGTTTCTAACTCTATCCCTCTCCCTTCCTCTCTGTAAAAAAGCAATAAAATATATTTTTTTTAAAAAGTGTGTTTAAAAAATGAGATGTTATTTATATTAAATATTTTCTATTCATTCCCATAATCTCACACAGAAAGAGAATACATTTTTAGGGAAAAGTCTGAATTTATTAATCAAATTTAATGAGCCTGATGGAGCAACGTTCACGCCTCCTACCCCCAACTTCTCTTACCTCTTGTTCCACTTTACGTTTTTCCATAAAATGTATTACTTTCTAATAGTTTATGATTTAATTATTTTCCTGTTGATTGTTCCTTTGCTCTCTACCCACCAGAAGTAGCTAAGTCCTGTGAGGGTGGGGCGCTGTCATTCTGCTGAATGGTGCCTTCCAAGCAGTGGGAAGAGTGCCTGGCAGAGAATAGGCACTGACTGTTGAAGGAATCCTACTGCGATTGGGAAAAGGAAGCAGCAAATGTAGTTCTTAGTTCTAACCAAATCTGTGCTTCAAAAATCTATTTTTTGTCTTTTGTCCTTATGCTACTTAATTTGAAGACTATTGCTATTAATGTTTGACAATTCAGGAAACAGATTCTTCCAACAACTATGCAGTATTTCTGTGCCTTCTGGTTGTAGTTCCATGAATGACTGTATTTTGCAACCGAATTCTATATATCAGCAAAGTGTATGTCAGGCAGTGGTTCACAAGATGGAATACTTTTCATGGTTCTCTAGCTTCAGATGTCTAATAAGCAGTTGACTCTATTAAAATTTCAGGATGAGTGCCTCCTTTCTTAAAAAAATAAAATAAAAAAGCAAGAATTTTATTTAGAAATTGTCTCATAACTTTTAAAATAATTTGTAAATTTTGGCTCTGTTGCTTTTAGAAGTAATTCCAGGCAAAAACATGAGTCCAGGAACTTACAGTTCTCCATAAGTTTCATAGGCCAATAGTCTGACCTACCATTTGCATTTAGTTGTTGAAGAAGATACATTGAGTTCTGCCACTTAATATGGGTTGAGGGGAGTGTGTTGAGGTAAAAGGGCTCATCTACATCAGCCGAGGTACTTGGAGAAAGGCCTCGCCAGTGCTGACTCTACAGTATGGTGGTCTTTCTACATGTAACTATGCTAACTATCGGTAAAGAATTCCATAGACTGGGAAGTAATGTAATCCATTTTATCAGACTTTCCCTCAAAAATATATCTATAACCTAAAACAGTGTAATATTTGCCAATAGAATTTGAATGCAGCTTTCTTTGAATTAAATAACCATTTCTTTGATTAACAACGGGCAGTTGTTATACCTATATTCCTGAGAAAATTTTACACTTCTTGTAGCATAATCTGGTCCACACATTTAAGGACCATTATAAGTATGGATATGTTATCTGTTCTATTTTCTAAAGAATTACCACTTGTATTTTAATTTTCTTTTAAAAGGCAGTTTAACTTTTGTTGATCTAGATGCATACAGATGTATTGTTCTGTAGATTTGTTTTTTATCTCTCCACATTTAGCAGAATAATATGGGTCTTTTATCCATGGGCAGTGCAGATAATCACCATGCACACTTGGAAGATAGCAATCTGTTATATGACCATATCAGTATTATGGCACTGGGAATACATAATAATATTACTGTAGAAATTGTTTTATCTATTAATGAGACATATGTTCACATACTTTTACTCTCTTAAGATTGAAAGACATGACAACTGTGCCTATGACTACCTAGAAGTTCGAGATGGGACCAAAGAGAATAGCCCTTTGATAGGGCGTTTCTGTGGTTATGATAAACCTGAAGATATCAGGTCTACCTCCAACACCTTGTGGATGAAGTTTGTTTCTGATGGGACTGTGAACAAGGCAGGGTTTGCTGCCAATTTTTTTAAAGGTAATTTAAAATAATTTGAAATGTGAGATTTTCCTTGTCCAGGATAAATGTGACATTTAGCTTTGAGGTAGGGACAAAAGTTTTATTGAAAGTTGAAGTATACGCTGTTCATAAGGGGATTTTGATGGGTTTTGAGGACAATGGTTATTGGTAAAATACTAGAATTTGGGACATTGTCACACAGGGTATTAGGGTATTAGTTCTGTTAGGATATTCTACCATTTTAAAATGAAATAGACAAAGTAAAATTCAGAAAGGGATCTATAGACTGGGAGAAAATATTTGCAGTATAGTCAACAAAGAATTCATACTGACTTGTAGTTCATCAATTTATTTCTAGGTGACAGCATGTCCAAATCACCCATTATAGAATGGCTTTTACTACATTGGAAAACATTTATGGCCTCTTAGTGGAATACCTAGAATGTCTTTTTTTTTTAATGAAGAATATATACTTTCATATAGTACGTTTTTGTTTCCATCTATAATTAAAAGAGTATATTGGTGTAAAAATATGAAATTATTATATTTTTTGGATCAATATGTCTATATAAAAACACTGAGTGCTTTACATTTAAAGAGGTCCAGTAAGTTCCTGAGTTTTTCCTTTTTAATTTATATTCACCATGACATATTTCTTTAAAAGCATTTTTAGGATATCTAGAAAACTACACTATGATACGAGCAGGTGAAGCTGTGTTTTTTTCAGAAAGTTTTTCTGTTTCATTCTGAAAAATAATAATACTGTGTCTGAGATACGGTGCTCTGCAGTTGGCCCTGCTCTAGGTTTCTAGTACTTCTCTTGGTTCTTACATGTTCTTAGGATGCAGTGACATGAATTCTTGTTTTTCATCTATTAAGGGCTTGCAAATTGTTCCTTCTCCTTTGTTGACGCTGTTAATTGGCTCATTTTCATCCAGAGCTATTAAGCATATCATAATTTCAAAAAACCTTACACCTTAGTATATAAAAACAAAACACTCCACTCATTCTCTAACTCATGCCGTCTTTATAGAGGAAGACGAGTGTGCCAAGCCTGACCGTGGAGGCTGTGAGCAGCGATGTCTGAACACCCTGGGAAGTTACCAGTGTGCGTGTGAGCCTGGCTATGAGCTGGGGCCTGACAAAAGGAGCTGTGAAGGTATGACTGGGTTTGCACTTGGCGCTCCCTGCTGAAACCCTCTACCTAATTTCTTTCTTTCATTAAAGTCTCATTTCCTTTCTTTCTTTCCTTTCCTTCTCTCTTCCTTTCCTTTCCTATCATAACTTCTTTCCTCAACTAGTAAGACTCAATGTTTAGTCACAGCTAATGTGAAACTGCTTGGCTTCTCATTTTAAAATCAGTTGTTTCCACCTTTGGTTACTAACCAGGCCAATTGTCTGCCTACCTATGTACCTATCTACCTATCTACCTATTTATCTATCTATCTATCTATCTATCTATCTATCATCTATCTATCTATCATCTATCTAACTATTTATTTCCGTTTTTATTTCTCTCTGAACCTATATTTTTATCCTCCTGTCCATTCATCTATCACTTACTATTACATTTTCTTAAACATAATTTATGGTGTGTCTCCCCTATTGAACTGCAGAGTCCTGACTCTTAGTCATCTTTGTATTTCCAGCATCCAGCACAGTCAGACATAAAGCAGGAACTGAATACATGTTATTAATAAAAGATTCATAAACAAAGACATTTTGTCATGTTTTCTGCATTTCCTCTGTAATTCTAAGATGAGATTTCTCTACGGTGTTTTGTTGCGATGTCCTATGATCTCTTCCTTCAGAAGTTAAAGCTGACTCTTCCTTTCCCCCTGTTCCACACTGAAGCCCTCATGCTCGAGTGACAGACAAAATACATAAATTGATCTGCTTCCTCCATTCTGTTCCTCATTTTTTCCTCTCTGAAGATTTCTACCACAATCATTTTCGTACAACTTGAGACATTTTAATATTATTCATGTTTATGTATGTATTGAGGCTATTTTTGTTTCCAACAAAAATGTAAGTTCCCTACACATGAACACCTTGTTCTCTATTGTATCTGTAACAGAGGACATAAAAAGTGGCAAAGGGGGCAGAATTATTTGTTTAATGAATAAATGCCACACCCCAGTGACCTATTTATAAAATCAAGGACTCTGTTTTTTCTTAAAAGTTTAAGCTTAAGATATATATGTGCATGTGTGTGTGTGTGTGTATATGTATGTGTGTGTGTGTATATATATGTGTATATATGTGTATGTGTGTGTATATAGATAGATAGAGAGACAAAAATAGGTTTACAGTGTTCATATGAAAAATAATGCAATAATAAATAATAATATAAGAATAAACAGTTTCATATATTAGAACTGTAAACCAACTTTTGTCCCATCATACACACACACACACACACACACACACACTCACACACACACACAAGGGCAATGAAAGCAGAGAACAGTTACTTTAGGTAACTCTTGACTCCCTAGCAATTATTTGTAAACCAAATACATACAATACATATTCTTTTCACTTAGCTTCCTCTTGGATTCCCTGATTTTTGCTGAACTCCCTCTCAATGAGGAAGAATGGTAACATAAATAGTACATCTTTTAAATAGCTCATCCAAAAGGGAAAAAATACTTCTAATTGGATTTTTTTTAATAATAGCTATGTTATATTTAGTATAGTTTATCTTGCTTGCTACACAGACAACTGTTTCCAAGAATTGCTTGTGTTGGGAAAAAAGAGTATAAAGGAATAACCAATTGATGGTGATCTTACAGCATCAGACCCCATTGTGTTTTACCTGTACTTTTCATTGATTCTCACAACTACCATAGGGTGTAGATATTATTATATCCATTTAAGAGACAATGAGCCCTAGCTGATTTGGCTCAATGGATAGAACATCGGCCTGTGGACTGAAGGGTCCTGGGTTCGATTCTGGTCAAGGGCACATGCCCGGGTTGCAGGCTTAATCCCCAGGGTGGGGCGTGCAGGAGGCAGCCAGTCAATGATTCTCTCATCATTGATGTCTCTCTCTCTCTCTCTCCCTTTCCTTCCTCTCTGAAATCAATAAAATATATCTTTAAAAAAGACAAGGATGCAGACACCCAGTTTTCCTTATATTGATCACCCAACTTTAAAATGATCTAAAATGCTGTAGTACAACCATACTTTGCTTGGTTCCAATGCTACGAAATAGCAGTTTATAAGTGGGACTAGGATGATTAAAATAGTTGTACTAAAGTCTAAGGAACAGAGACTGCAATGCTCTACATCTTGAAAAATCTGAAAGATGGTTGAAATTTAAGGCTGAGATGTTGGGTTATCAATGGGAAGGTGCTAAGATGACTTTGTTAAGGAAAAATGGTTTCCTTTTCTTTTCTTCTAGCGGCTTGTGGTGGACTTCTCACCAAACTTAATGGCACCATAACCACTCCAGGTTGGCCCAAGGAGTACCCTCCTAATAAGAACTGTGTGTGGCAAGTGGTTGCGCCAACTCAGTACAGAATTTCTGTGAAGTTTGAGTTTTTTGAATTGGAGGGCAATGAAGTAAGTGAATAACAAATATAATTTTTTTCTATTGTGTTTTTGGATTTCCTGAAGGCAAACTGATAAACTAAAAATGTAAGGAAAGAAAGAATGTATTTTGGTGGTACAATGGTATAGATATTATAGTCTTTCTTTGCTGTACTGCTCATTTCTGCAACTGCTTATAATTCCTGTTGGCCTTGGATAATATTTTAGACTGTTTCAGGGAGACTGAAAATTACTTTGAGGGGTTTTTTTTATTTTGTGTATTAATATGCAGCATTTGTGATTTATTAAAGAATTTTGAGAACATTAAGGTCAGCTTCATGTCACATGGACTTTTCTAAAATGAAAATAAACCAAAATCCACTGGTTGAGTCATAACAAAAATATTCTTTTGGGAGAAGCCAATATATTTGACTTGTGGCAATGGATATGTTTTCATTACATAACTAGTATTTTATTATGAATGTGTTCCCTGTTCACAAATAAGGGAAGGTTAATACTTTACCCTTAATAAAAGGTACCTTTAGTTGATATTGTCTTTGATTTACAAAATTAATATTTTTAACCTCAATTAAAATGCACTTAATTGATGCTATCTTTCCTTTACAAAAACTTACTGTAGTGAAGGTACAGTTTTCTGTCAGGTGACCACATTTAAACAAATGAAATGATTTATTTGAAAGGTGCTTCTGTGTGATTTCAAACCTCTTACTAATGGCTTCAAGGTAAAAAGAAGTTGCTGTTTTTTGTGTTTCCTTAAAGGAAATTAAAGTCTGAAATGTGATTAACATTTGTATTTCAGAGAACTGTAGACTTCTAGGGCTCACTGGACATTTTGAGATCTTCTTTACGTCATATATACATTTTATGATGGGAAAGACCACAGTTTATATTCACAACATACTTTATCCACATGGAACATTCTTCTCCTTTAGTCTTATATGAAATGTAGAGGAACTTTGAATGACAAAAATATTTTTTAATATATTTTATTGATTTTTTTACAGAGAGGAAGGGAGAGGGATAGAGAGTTAGAAACATTGATGAGAGAGAAACATCGATGAGCTGCCTCTTGCACACCCCCTACTGGGGATGTGTCCGCAACCAAGGTACATGCCCTTGACCAGAATTGAACCCAGGACCCTGGAGTCTGCAGGCCGATGCTCTATCCACTGAACCAAACCAGTCAGGGCGAAAATATTTTATAGTATTTTCAGAAGAGCTTTCATATGAGTGACACTTTTTGAAAATGGGAATCTCCCTACCAGTGCTGTGGTTTGATATGAACTTTGTGTTGAATGACTTCTATTCTTTCAGTTTTCCCTAAAGCTATTGGTTGTGGCAGATAGGACGTTTTGATTCATTCATTGATAAATGTTCCTAAAAAGGCTTGAAGTTTATATTCAGGAGGAAGCAGGGGTGGGGTGGGGGAGGTGGCTCTAAGTAAATGGAGATTTGTGTTCGAAAAGCATTTTTCTCATTGTAATGGTCTTTATTCATGGAAAACCCATTCAGACTCAGTAACATATCTCAGAGTCTTAAACTTATAATGATGTCCCTGTGTGGAAGGATGTTACAAAATTCTGTGTATTTTCATAGTTGGATGTCTTAACTATTTAAAATAAAGGCATGCATAAAAACCTGACTGTATAGAATACTGAGTTTAGCTAAAACGTAGTTATTTTATTCATTAAATGGATATCCAAAAGGAAAGTCCATGTCAGACAACTTTGGCCTTGGTTACATTCTCCTATCCAATGTCAGAGGCCTCTCTAAACAAAAGATGCAGCTGTAACAAAGTAGATAGAACAATCATTTCATTTTTTCTAGCAATATCTTGCTAATTTATCACCTAATTAAAACCCCAAGAACCAGTAATTTGAGTTGACATATTACAAGGTACAGATCATACCCCAGGGTTCAATCTTATGCATTGTTACACTTGCTAATTACACATTTTTGTAATAAGGTCATTCATGCAAGATGTGTTCTTCAATGTGCCCTGTCGAAACTTTAGAATTGTATGATGGAAACATCTGTTAGTGGCCATAAGATTGCTTAAGAATACCTGGCATTCACTTAGCTTCTGCCACTTTGGTGGTGTTTGTATATTACATATAAATTCTATCTCTTTTTAGTAGAAATGTCTGCCTCCATCTCACTGTATAGAATTATTGTTGTTTGTAGTCCTGCAGCAATGCTGCCGAGCAATTCAAAGAAATTAAGAAACATCAGTTTGGTCCTGGCTGGTTTGGCGCAATGGATAGAGCATTGGCCTGCAGACTGAAGGGTCCCGGGTTCGATTCTGGTCAAAGGCACATGCCCGAGTTATGGGCTCAATCCCCAGTCCGGGGTGTGCAGGAGGCAACCGGTCAATGATTCTCTCTTATTGATGTTTCTATCTCTCTCTCCCTTTCCCTTCCTCTCTGAAATGAATAAAAATATTTTTTTAAAGAAATATCAGTTTGTTTGATAAGTTTGAAAGGCAAAGGATCCTTTTTATTATATACCAGTGTCTCACTTTGAAATTTCCTAACGGTGCTGTTCTGGTTAGAATGAAGTTTCTGGGAGGCAGGTCTGGACCAAGCCAAAGTCCATGTTATCAATCACCACACTGCAATGTATAAGATGTATAAGTTTGGGCAAGTTATATAAAATTTCTGAGCCTCAGGTTTCTCATCTTTACAATAGAAAAGATCATGTCTATTGCTAATGGTTACTTCATGGACTAAATTTCATGTAGCTGTTGTCAGCATTGAATAAGATAGTAAATGACAAATTTTTTCACAGTTCCTAGTGAAAACTTAAATATTTGAACATTTAAAAAGAGATATAAGATATATGCTATAAATATATATAAACAAGCACACATTTCTGTCTCATAGTTGGGCCCTTTCCTTGATTTTTTTGG
Source organism: Myotis daubentonii (assembly GCF_963259705.1). Taxonomy (NCBI): domain Eukaryota; kingdom Metazoa; phylum Chordata; class Mammalia; order Chiroptera; family Vespertilionidae; genus Myotis; species Myotis daubentonii. Next base: position 52,284,705 of record NC_081844.1, read on the forward strand.
TTACCTATCAATTCCAATTTAATGGAAAATACAGCATAGGAAATATACTCAATAATATTGTAATAACCAACTATGGTGGCAGTGGATACTTGAAATATTGGGAGGACCACTTAGTAAAGTATATGATTATCTAACCACTATGCTGTGCACCTGAAACTAATATAAAATAATACTGAATATCAACTGTAATTGAGAAATAAAATTAGGGCGGGGGCGTAAGAGATCAACCGAAGGACTTGTATGCATGTGTATAAGCATAACCAATGGGCATAAGACACTGGGGAGGCTGGGGGATTGTCAAGGGGGGGGGAGGAGACATATGTAATACTCTTTGTAATACTTTAAGCAATAAAAAAAAATGTCAGTTATCTGATACTTCCAAATCTTGTGACTATAATGACCATGTGTGTTTTTTACTAGGTTTGCAAATACGATTATGTGGAGATTTGGAGTGGCCTTTCCTCTGATTCTAAATTGCATGGCAAATTTTGTGGTGCTGAAGTACCTGAAGTGATCACATCCCAGTTCAACAACATGAGAATTGAGTTCAAATCTGACAACACTGTATCCAAGAAGGGCTTCAAAGCGCATTTCTTCTCAGGTATCAATATTCACAAGCTGCATGTGCATATCACACATTTTCAAGGTGGATTGGCTTAAATAATGATGTTACCTATTCCATGAAAGTAACTTGGAGGTACAGAGAATGCATGAACATGTATCCTATGATGAACAATTTTTTACGTAAAAGCAGAATGTTAATAATAGGTGCCCTATTGAAATGTAGCTCTCAAACACTTAGATATTATATAAACTAATATAACATGGTAAAGGCTGGTATAAGTAATACGAAATTACTATAATAGTATTTTCATACAGTGACTTCACTCTTCACAAGTGGATGGGGATAATAATACCAAACGTCCAAAAACTGTCAGACCTTTTCAAAATAATTTATCTTTGTTTTTAGAATATGTAGTCTCATTTTATTTATTTATTTATTTTTAAATATATTTTATTGATTTTTTACAAAGAGGAAGGGAGAGGGATAGAAACATCGATGAGAGAGAAACATCGATCAGCTGCCTCCTGCACACTCCCTACTGGGTATGTGCCTGCAACCAAGGTACATTCCCTTGACCGGAATCAAATCTGGGACCCTTCAGTCCGCAGGCCAATGCTCTATCCACTGAGAGAAATGGCCAGGGCTGTGGTCTCATTTTAGAAACCTATTTTTTAATTCTTACTATTTAGCAATATACTTCTTTTATTATTATATATGTACTAGAGGTCCGGTGCACAAAAATTTGTGCACTCGGTGGGGAGGGGGGGTCCCTCAGCCTGGCCTGTGCCCTCTTGCAGTCTGGGACCCCTCGGGAGATAACGCCCTGCTGGCTTAGGCCTGCTCCCGGGTGGCAGAGGGCAGGCCCAATCCCTAGGTGCAGCCCCTGGTCGGGCTCAGAGCAGGGCTGATTGGGGAGTTGGGGCGCCGCCCCCTGTCATGCACAGAGCAGGGTGGATCGGGAGATTGCGATGCCACCCTCAGTCACGCTCAGGGTAGGGCCGATTGGGGGGTTGGGGCACCGCCCCCTGTCACACTCAAGGCAGGGTCCATGGGGAGGTTGTGGCACCACCCCCTGTCACACACAGAGCAGGGCTAATCGGGGGGTTGGGGCACTGCCCCCTGTCACTCACAGAGCAGGGCCCATCATGGGGCGTTGGGGCTCTGTACCCTGTCATGCACAGAGCAGGGCCAATCAGGGGGTTGGGGTGCTGCCCCCTGTCACACACAGAGCAGGGCCCATCAGGGGGATGGGGTGCCACCCTCTATCACCCACAGAGCAAGGCCGATCAGGGGGTTGGGGTGCCGCCACTCTCACACTCAGGGCAGGGCCAAGGGGAGGTTATGGCTCTACCCCGTCACACACAGAGCAGGGCCCATAGGGGGTGGGGGGGTTGGGGCGCCGCACCCTGTCACACACAGAGCAGGGTCGATCAGGGGGTTGGGGAGCTCCCCCCTATCAGGCACAGAGCAGGGCTGATCAGGGGGTTGGGGCGCCTTCCCCTGTCATGAACAGAGCAGGGTGGAGAGGGAGGTTGTGGCCCCACCCCCTGTCACACACAGAGCCACAGGGCAATCAAGGGGTTTGGGTGCTGCCCCCTGTCACGCTGATCCCAGTGCCGGGAGGTCTCGCGGCTCCGCTGATCCTGGTGCTGGGAGGCATATTACCCTTTTTACTATATAGGGTAGAGGCCAGGTGCACGGGTGGGTGCCAGCTGGTTTGCCCTGAAAGGTGTCCTGGATCTGGGTGGGGGTCCCCACTGGGGTGCCTGGCCAGTCTGGGTGAGGGGATGATGGCTGTTTGTAGCTGGTCACTCATCCTTCAGTGTGGGGGTCCCCACTGGGGAGCCTGGCCAGTCTGGGTGAGGGGCTGAGGGCTGTTTTCAGGCTGGGGGTGACCGAAGCTCCCAACCGCTCCTTTTTTTCTTTTTTCTTTTTTTTTTCTGGGCTAGCTTTAGCTTTGAGGCTTGGCTCCAGCTCTTAGGCCTCCGCTGCTGAAAGTAGGTTTCTGGCCTTTGCTTACAATGGTGCGATCCTGCTGGCTGAAGCCTGGCGGACTAAAGAGGTTTCTGGGGTTTTGTTTAGCTTCCATATTTGTTACATAGTTGCTTAGAGTTGCAGCTCAGAGGCCTGCAGCGGCAGGCGGGGAACGTTGGAATCCTCCGTCACTGAAGCAAGCAAGCCTCATGTTTAGTTTAAGCTGCCTGGCTGCCGGCCGCCATCTTGGCTGGCAGTTAATTTGCATATTGCCCTGATTAGCCAATGGGAAGGGTAGCGGTCGTATGCCAATTACCATGTTTCTCTTTTATTAGATAGGATCCTTATTATTAGCTGATATTAAAATCACATTTTGCCTCATCACCATAGAAGTTATTGTAGGAAGAGACTTAGAACTAAGGAAATTATCATTTTACTAAAAACAGTGTATTAGTAGATATATTTAGCATTTGACACTTCTGTGTTTGGAATTTAATAGTTTAATGAACTCACAGTAAAATTTCTCTCTTAAAGAGCTGAAATTCGATAAAAGGTTCCCAAGTTTTAAGAAAATATATAGAAACATCAGTAAAATTACCTTGGTTTCCCATTTCATACCTAATAGAAATATTATTATGAAATTTTAAAGCTAGATAAAATTGTAATAAACCTTAGTATAGCAATCTGTTCTGCCTTTTAGACTAGGAAGCAATTTACAGCAACTGAATTCCAATTATATTTTAATATTAGGTAATTTGGATTGAGTTAATTCAAAGTCCATTTATTCCAGTCCCCATGTGTTTAAAATTAATGAGATTTACAATAGCAATGATTTGTTTGGAGTCTTCAGTGTAATTGAAGTTAATGGTTCACAAGCTCCACTGAGCTTCAAGTCATACACAAAAGTACATTCAAAATACAATGGATTTGATTCCCTTGTTCTCATTCCCTTCCTTCCCCCAGATTTAATTGCCTTTTAAAAATTGTTCTGAGGCATTCATTTAAGATTTATGTTATTCAAAGTAGACTTTTAGTATCCTATTTCAATGAAAAAAGACTTCCTTAGTCTTCGCTATTTTAAAAATATCATGGATGCTGCAAACTTTAGGTTTCCAGTCATTAGAGATAAGGCTTCTTATCTTACTTAGAGCCCCCAAATTATTCATTTTAAAAATTGAAATTATAAAATAAATACATTTGATAATCATATTAATATTATTCAGGATCCCTCTCACATTAAATTGGTTATTCATTTTATTTAATAATACTTTTTCTAAAGGTGCATGTTATGTATACTGGTAACAAAGCACAATTAAATTTAAAGTTATCAGAATATTTAAAATTCATGCTCTGATATTTTTCGTCAGGAAAAACTTCCCTAATCATAAAGACAGGTTATTTGTTCATGTCTTTAGAACAGTAGTACTGAAATATTAGGCATGCTACTTTAATTCTTATAAGCAGGGGTCCTCAAACTACGGCCCGCGGGACACATGCAAATACAAATATTGTATTTGTTCCCATTTTGTTTTTTTACTTCAAAATAAGATATGTGCAGTGTGCACAGGAATTTGTTCATAGTTTTTTTTTTTTTTTTAACTATAGTCCGGCCCTCCAACGGTCTGAGGGACAGTGAACTGGCCCCCTGTTTAAAAAGTTTGAGGACCCCTGTAATAGAGATATGAGGGCACATACAAAAGATGCTGTTCTCAGCACAGGGCGAGCATAGTCTTTACTCCAGTCTCTATGTAGTCATATAATTGTAAAATTATCTGAGTACCTTAGTACTAAAGCTCATAATAGTCAATTTGCTGTAAATCACATTTACTGATGCAGATGATTTTAAGAAATAGTCTCTGTTTTTAGTATTTATCAGTGATGTATTTAAAAATTATAAGTCAACTAGGTGACAACACTTCATTTTGATAGAGTCTAGCCTAAATTGTTTGATGGCGTGTTGGTAGTAAAGTACGCTGAACAACGAAGTTCAAGGGGAAGTTGAACCCCAAGCCGTCAGATAGCTGCCATTTTGGGAACTTTCTATGCAGACACACATTACCTCTCATAATCACAATAAGGCTGTGACATTCTCTTTGTTATATTCATTTGACAGATAAAGCAGCTGAGGAGTAAGCTGCTTAGTGTCTCAGAGCACGGAAACCCACCATTTTTCCTGGTTTGTCTCAACTATAAGAGCTGATCATGCCCTTTGCAAATGGCATTAGTTACATGTTACACTGAACATATTGGTGCCCCGAAAAATCACCAGATACACTTTTCACCCTTTTATTAGATAATTATTTTGTAAAGGCCAAGATAATTACCATTGAGCATAAATTTTCAGTATTTTTTTTCTTTTTGATGTATTGAAAAGTCTTAGCACTTGTCAGATTCATATTTAGAATACTGTGGTTCTGGATGAGTAAGTAGATCTATTGCACATTTAAGTTCCTAGGGAATATGTCTGCTCAGGTAAAGGGAAGATAAAAGCATTATATTTGTAGTAAAGAGCTGGTGTGGTGCTATCAAGAAATGGTAACTAATAAGGACTTGTTACTTAATGTCCTAATTATGATCATCTCACAAAATCAGAATTTACAAAAGATCACCCATTTTAATAGATAGGTGCTACTCACATTGAAATTATTGTTTGAGTTTTAATAATGCTTCAAGTATAATAATAGATAGCAATGTATTAATTTAATGATAAAGATTACCTAATGATTCCATGTGTAAATAGTTATCTACGATAAAATATGATTGGAAAACTCGGTAGAAAACTATCTGTGCATTATGCACATGGCCAAGATGTGAGTGGGAGCAACCCTGAAAGCTGCTATGCAAAAATACCAGGAACATTTATATTAAGATGGAGAGTTGGTGCATTATAGTTCTTCCCCAAGTTTTCTCAGTTTTCATTATATTGAAATATAAAAATAACTTTAGGAGAAAAACACATATCATATCTCTACCAACCTGGTACCCAAAATATTTCTAGGCTTGCAAACATTACCTACTACACTTTGATCATTGAGAGTTAAGAAAATTTAAAATTCATCTATTTATTGATTAGTTAATAAATAGTAATACAAGTTAATATTAATATGTACTTTCAGTTAAATTTTATAATTTTAATTTGATAGTTAATTTGCAATATTTACTTTACTATAGACAATTGAATAAATATTACTCTAGTGTATCTGTTAAGGGATATTTTATAAAGACTTAATCTTTTTTTAAATATTTGTATTGATTTCAGAGAGGAAGGGAGAGGGATAGAGAGATAGAAACATCAATGATGAGAGAGAATCATTGATTGGCTGCCTCCTGCCCACCCCCTACTTGGGGGGAGGGGTGGGATTGAGCCCGCAACCCAGGCATGTGTCCTTGGCTGGAATTGAACCTGGGACCCTTTCGTCTACAGGCTGACACTCTATCCCAGTGATGGCAAACCTTTTGAGCTCAGCGTGTCAGCATTTTGAAAAACCCTAACTTTGGTGCCGTGTCACATATAGAAATTTTTTTATATTTGCAACCATAGTAAAACAAAGACTTATATTTTTGATATTTATTTTATATATTTAAATGTCATTTAACAAAGAAAAATCAACCAAAAAAATGAGTTCACATGTCACCTCTGACACGTGTTTCATAGGTTCACCATCATTGCTATCCTCTGAGCCAAACCAGCTAGGGCTGAAGACGTAGTCTTAAATGGTTCTGTTTGTAACCAGTGTTCTAAAAATTTCAGAGGTGGTTATGGATTTATGAAAACACTAGGGGCCCGGTGCATGAAATTCGTGCACTGGGTGTGTGTGTGGGGGGGGAGTGTCCCTCAGCCCAGCCTGCCCCCTCTCACATACTGGGAGCCCTCAGGTGTTGACCCCCATCACCCTCCAATCGCAGGATCGGCCCCTTGCCCAGGCCTGACGCCTCTGACAGAGGTGTCAGGCCTGGGCAGGGGACCCTCATTTCCCCCCATCACTGGTTCTGCCCCCAGCCCAGGCCTGATGCCTCTGGCCCAGGCATCAGGCCTGGGCAGGGGACCCCCACACCCCTCCGATTGCTGGCTCTGCCCCTTGCCCAGGCCTGATGCCTCAGCCATTGGCATAGACCCCCATCACCCTCTGATCACCTGATCAGCCCCTTGCCCAGGCCTGACGCCTCCGCCAGAGGTGTCAGGCTTGGACAGGGGACTCCCATCTCCCCCCGATCACTGGCTCTGGCCCCCGCCCAGGCCTGAGGCCTCTGGCTCAGGAATCATGCCTGGGCAGGGGACCCCCATCTCCCTCTGATCGCTTGCTCCACCCCCCGCCCAAGCCTGACGCCTCTGACCCAGGCTTCAGGCCTGGGCAAGGGGACTATCATATCCCCCCAATCCCCGGCTCAGCACCCCGCCCAGGCCTGATGCCTTGGCCCGAGGAGTTGACCCTCATCACCCTCCAATCACCAATCACCGGATCGGCCCCTTGATCAGGCCTGAGGCCTCTGGCAGAGGTGTCAGGCCTGGGCAGGGGACCCCCAGCTCCCCGCGGTTGCAGGCTCCGCCCCTGCCCAGGCCTAACGCCTCTGGCCTAGGCGTCCAGCTCGGGCAGCGGGGACCCGCAACTGCAGCGGCCCCGCGATCGTGGGCTCCGCTTTAGGCCCAGGCAAGGGGCCCCTAGCTCCCGGGACTGCCAGCTTCGACCGTGCCCAGCCCCCCAGCTCTTAGCTCCCCCCTGGGTTTCCGATCACTGTCAGTGGCAGGGGGCTTCTTCCTGCATTCCCTTTCGCCTCCCTGCATTGTGCCTGCATAGCAAATTAACCACCATCTTGTTGGCAGTTAACTGCCAATCATAGTTGGCAGTTAATTTGCATATAGCCCTGATTAGCCAATGAAAAGGGTATCGTCGTACGCCAATTACCATTTTTCTCTTTTATTAGTGTAGATAATGAGTAATATACCATGTTCAACTATTTTTTCAAATTCTTTTTCTAAGAACAATTATCAAAGGAGCCAATAAAAAGAAGAAACAATATTTGACAATAGGTGATTCCATATTATTTGAAGAGGAAAGCTATTTAGAGTCAATAATAGCTTTCTTTCTGCTGTGATGCATCAAGGAAAAAGACAAGGAAATGTTTTTTAGGTTTTTAATGTACAGTATACAATGAAAATATTTATAATCATACAGAGATGTTAGTTATTTTTGCACATAACCTTTCGTTTTAAAAGCACTGTATAGGCCTGGGAAATGGAAGAATGAGTCTAAGAACTTATTAGCAGTCATTAATATCAATTTCCTGTCATGTCTATGTTCATAAAATTAAGAAACCATCACATATGAAGTCTGATTTAATATTTTAAAGTATTTAGTATTTGAAGAATAAACCTCATTTAAAAGCAGTCTTCCTCATGGGTAACTTTAATGGGAATGTAATCTGTTACTGATGGACCTAGTAACTTGCTTTGTGAAACAAATAGAATACGTCCCAGATTTCCTGACTCCCAGGTTTGTGTCTGTAGTAAATAAAGGAGTCAGATAAAATGATTTGTGCAGTTATTCTATCGCTAAACTGAAGTAGTTTAAACTGATATGCTCCTAACCCTATTCATCTTTCACCATATACAGACTTTTCTTTACATTGTTCCTCCTATACATTATTTCTGTCATGGAATGGTCATCGATATTTTAGAAGAAATTCAACCCAATTTTATTCTAACAAAACTTTAAATATTGGTGTGCTTCATTTCAAATGGGAACATAAAACTTTCCTATGATTTTGAATTGTTCTAAGTTTTTATTATTAATGATATTTAAATATTTGCATATCTTAGAAAGCATAAATTGTCTCTGTCGTGGCTCATACTTTAGTAGTGCTTTTCTGAAGGTGATTATTTATTCAGTAGTTTTGTGCTAAAATCTATGTATGCGATGTCTGTGTGTACACATGCATGGCAGTGTGTGTGCACCAGTGTACATGGGTCTGTTTATATTTGAGCATTTATTGGGAGTTTACTGCTTTTATACAGTATGTTTCTGTTGTGGTGCATGGACCCTTCTTTTTCCTACAGACAAAGAAGCTTTCTGCAAAGAGAAAATTTTTATTTTTGAATCTTGCAAGACCTTGATACAGGTTGCCACTTCAGTTCCATCCAGTAGGTATTATTCTTAGACTGATGGCCTCTGATAGTCTCAGAGATGCTCTGCAGGCCTCTGTGGGGAATGCCACCTGCTCTGCCTCGTATAATGGACTGTCCTTCATCTAACATGAAAGAATGGAAAGTAGATATGTCCATTCCAATGAAGGAGGCTCATTCCATCTGCAAAAAATAAATGTTTTTATTTCTACTCAATAAAACATTTATTTCTCTCACTAATAGAAAAACTATTTAAAAAATTTTGTGCCTACAGTATGAAAATGCTAGAAAATTTCAAATTAACTATTGATCAAATTCTCAATGACTAAGTTTATTATACAGACATTCTGAGAAATATTTAAAATGCTGCCCCCTTCTTGGTTCTCTCCTTTGGATTTTCATTGTTCAAAATATTTGTAATTTGTGTCCTAAGAGAAGAAATGTGAAAACATAATTGTGTTTGCTAATAGTTTTCCCCCCTGGTTTGATGACCTTTCATGCATAAGAAATCTAGAATATACTTGTGGAATTAGGTATTTTATATTGTTGCTATTTCTCATCAACATAGATATTCTGAAATTACATCCACTTTCATTAGAATAGTGTATATACTTCTATTCAAGCAAATGTGTGTGTGTTTTAATAACCTCACCATGTTTACTACTTCATAGACAACTTGAAATATTAAGTTAAATACCTTTATCTGAATGATGTAAGACATTGGGATAATTTTAAGTGTTTCAATGTTTACTGAAATTTTCTCTTTTCATATGAACATTTGACTCATGGGGGCACAGTTTTATACGCTACTTTGCTGGGCATGATGACTCCTCTGCTGCTATTAGTTACTGTTTTGATTAGTCCACTTTTGAATTTAAGCTAAACGTTAGATTAATCCATACATATATTCTAGCATATATCCTGAATTTTATGTAACATTGATTATATTGATTGACATTAGATGTTGGGACAAAGGTAGGAAACACCAACCAATGGGGAAACTAAAGTGTAATAGATACTTAGACAATAATGAATATATAAAATATTTTTCTTTCTCCTCCTTCTGCTCTTCCTCCTTTTCCTCATTCCTCTAAAAATTATTTTTAAATTATTATTTTTCAATCACAACAGACATATGAATAATTGGCTATGAAATACCACTATTCTAGTTTGATTGGTTTTACTTTCAACATTATTTCGCTTTAGTTATCATTACCACAGGTCAGATTATATTCTATCAACTCTGAAGAAAAAAATCCTCCTTAGAAATATAACCTAGTGACAAGATTTCCACCAGAATGAAGCTTCAATGTTAGAAATATTTATTTTGTGTTAGAATTATCTTCATGATGAAATGACTATGGATTTAAAAACTCAGCAATAATAACTTGTGTTTATTCATTTTTTAATTATAACAGTTTTATATCTTCTGTATAGCAATCCAAACAGATCCAGATAAAAGGAGGATTCAGGCAATGCTTACAGTTGTTAGATTTTCAACCATCTCTCAAGTCTGGTTGACCTATAGTACAACTACAGTTAGCTTTGTCAGATTTACTTTAAGTATAACAAGCTATCATTATATAAACATTTTCATTGGAAATATGGTGTCTATTGCAGAGTAAGAAATTCTGGCACCAGAAAATTTTATATTGGCTCTTTCCACTTAACAAACATGAAGTGTATTCTATATCCACTCATGAGAGAGTGAGGGATCTTAAGAGCCTCTGGAAAGGTACATAAAAACAATAAATTTAGAACATTTACTGCTTGACTGTCTAAATTAGAAAATGGAGGTAGCTGCCACCATGGTGGCAGAAAGTATGATTTACCATCCACCTGTTTTGCATTAATCATTAATAACTCAAACTATAGTTTTCACTATTGATGCAAATAAGGGAGTAGGGATTCCAAATTATTATAAATTTCTCAATTTTACCAGGCTCATTTTCTATTAAATTCTAATTTCTATACATATTGGTGTTTGGTGCTAGGCAATTTTCCTTATTCTACATTTTGAATGTGTTTCTTTAGTCTCCATAGTAAATATTAAAAGTGTAATAAACTGTTAAAGATAGGTAGAATACACATAAATCATAGAGATATTGATTCTGATAGTGTTCTTTAAAACTTTGGGACTGCCTGCTTCTATTTGGAATATTCTGATATTACCAGTGAATATATGCCAGGAGCCGTATGGACTCTGCCATGCAATCAGTCTCCAAAAGGGGAAAAATAGATGTATCTTTAAAAATCACTCTCAGATACTTGGACAAAAACATCTTTCTTAAACCCATCTTCATAGAGGGACTAGTGATTTGATAAAAATGTAAATATAGTATTTGCAACTTGTGACCTACCATGAGCTCACAAATTCCCTTTAGGAAAACCAGTTGACAGTGTAAATTATGAATTCAGCCTAACTCCTGATACTACTTCGTGGGTCCCTTTTGTTCTCTGTGGTGTGGGAGTGATGACAGTGTGAGTGACATGTCATCATATATGTGTGTCATGAGCAATCTGTCGACTTTGACAGACAAGCCAGCCGTGGACTAAGAGCTGAGGGACATGATGTGGTGCTGATGGTGCCTCTGCCTGGATTGACTGCCTGCCACTCTAGTTTGGCTTTTGTTCCTGTCGTGCATTTGTTGGCTGTTTCTTAAAGCTCATATTTCCCATTCTAACCTTTGCTTCTAGCACAATAAAAGCCCTTTTAAGGAATTACTTATTAATAAACTAGGCTGCTGGAGTGGATTTTTAAAATAGATATAAATTAGCTTTCTTCTTTAGGATAGTCTGTTGATGCCTTTTTCTGTCTTAGAATATTATGAAATGTCCAGATTCATCAATACTTAGCCTAATTGCAATGTTAATGAAAAAAATCAACTAGAGTAGTTACACTAACTAATTTTTCAAGTGATTATACACAAATCTTGGAGCCTTGTTTAGCCTCTATCTAAACACCATGGTTAATATATTGAAGAATTTCTCTCTACTTTAATGCCATATCTTGCATTTATTCAAACTACTCACAGTTTTACATTTATTTTTAAATATTGACTGTAAATGTTCAGAATTAGTTGTAAAAAGATCTGTTCTTTCTCTATGTCCTACTCAAAACTTTTACTTCAGGAATGAAAGAGGACTACAAGTTCTCATCCTGGCACAAATGGTCTTGGACCCTCAATTTATGGTACAAGGCGCCAAGCTAAACAAGGACTGGATAGAACTAAGATTTGTTTTGTTTTTGTTTTTTTGTCCTCTTTTTCTGTTGGGAACAGGGTAAGCTGTGGCTTAGTTTACCCTTTGCCTGTGTTAACTGCAACTAAATGATTCTTCTTTGATATTCTTTGTTTTTAAAGCTACTTACTAAACTATGGGGCTATCTCTTTGCTAGACAAAGACGAATGCTCAAAGGATAACGGTGGGTGTCAACATGAATGTGTCAACACGGTGGGAAGCTACGTGTGTCAGTGCAGGAATGGATTTGTGCTGCATGAAAATAAACACGACTGCAAGGAAGGTATGAAGGGAGTGTCCTTTTTAAAAAAAAATCTTAATTGTTGGAAGTATTATATGTCTCCTTTTCTTCCCCCACTGACCTCCCTCAACCCTGCCCTCTGCCCCAAGCCTTCACCACCCTATTATCTATGTCCATGGGTTTTGCATATATATATACTTGTATATATGGTCTTTGGTTGATTAACTCCCACCCACCCACCCTCCCCTGTCTTCCCTCCGAAATTCCACACTCTGTTCCATGCTTCTGATTTCAGGAGTGTTCTTTTCTTGACAGCAGCTAGAATTTTAGGCCGTTTGGGTAAAACACTGCTTCCAGGTAGAGTTCTTTGTATCAGTGAGTGATATCACTTTCGAGTGTTCAAATGTCATATATATACATACACACACACACACACACACTCACATGCAGTGGTCCAAGATCCAAGGCAAACTATTGGAAACCTCATATTACCTAAAGAGTCTGCACTTCACACATGGGTAGAATTAGAATAACTTTGTATAACAGACGTAGTTGCTGCTATGATGCCATCTGGCAGCCAGAAAAGGACCACGTTATCCCCAGGTTTTCATTGGACAGACCTTTTGACAGTCTACATATTTAAGCTGAATTTCTGCTAAAGGCTTTGCATTTGGTTTAGTTTCCCTCCCCAAAATATCTCATATATGTGCTATATGAGTGATGCCACTTTAAATACCAGGAGAGTCAAACTCAGATGCCTACCAGATAGAAAGCATTTGAAAATGGAGATACTGTGCCATTTAAAGTTTTATGTCTTGGTTTTAGCAAAAGGAAGAAAGGGAGAAGGAAGGAAGGAAGGAAGGAAGGAAGGAAGGAAGGAAGGAAGGAAGGAAGGAAGGAAGGAAGGGAGGGAGGGAGGGAGGGAGGGAGGGAGGGAGGGAGGGAGGGAGGGAGGGAGGGAGGGAGGGAGGGAGGGAGGGAGGGAGGGAGGAAACATACTAGTAGCACAACAGTAGCCTACCAGTTTTGGACCCCAGACCTTACAATATTTCAATATTTTATAAAAACAATGATACCCAATATGAGCTAGATAGCACAAGAAATATTTATTCAGTTTTTTACTTCTTCTAAATACATATTCCGTGTGCCCATCTAGCTCATATTGGCTATCATTGTTGCTGAGGGTCTGCTCCTGAATTTTCTACTTAACTTGGATTTATGCCTATTTTGAAAGAATTACTAAGGCAGATTTTATAGCTTGTGTCATTAGCACATGTGGATTGGTAGGTACCTGTCTAGAACCACAGTTAGATAGCAACTGTTTGTATGCACATTCACATAGTATCGTGAAATGACCCTTGTTCCATTCAGTTCTATTCTAATATGGTCATGAGTCAAGAGTTTATTTTTCTCCCCATGTTTTCATTGAGCTACTGACATGACCCAGAATCATAGGCAAGCAAGATTTTCACCTCTTTTCCCTTTCATGTGTGAATGCAGAACCCTAGAGATTCTGATATTTGTAACTTGGTAAAGTATCTATGAAATTGACAGGCTTGGGAACAGGCCCAGTCATTTTGCAGATATGGAAGACAATTCAGAGCAAAAAAAAAAAGAGACAGCTTTTGCAGAGTATGCGTGTAGCCCAGGGCTCACAGGTAGCAAATAAATGTTTGTTCATTACAGTAAATATTTTTAAGAAAGGATTTTATAGGAAACTTCCTTATATATAGAAATATATCCAGTATTCAAGTGTATATTTCAACTAAAGGAGAGAGAAATATAAGTACATAATTCATAAAATGGCTCAATGATCTTAATTAGCTATAAATAATCTTTCTGTTTATAGAAAAAAATTAATTGAAATGTCAAAATCCATTGATTTTTGTTTGTGACATTGTATTAAATATTTTGCACATACCAAGTGTTGATATCCTTAATTGTCAATATATGCTGCTCGTTTAAAGTCTGAACTTACAGATCCAACCATTTTAAATAGCTTATTTTCTTTCAGGTATTTATAAAATTCATTGTAAACACTTAATTTCATGAAAGCAAGAAAACAAACATTGCCTGATTATGCTCAGCAACATGTGTGCCAAAGCACATGAATATGATAACAGACACTGGAGTGATGATTAGTTAGTATTCAGAAAAGTCTTTCAGTAGGATAGTGGGTAAATAAACTGCTTTATTGTTGGTCCAATACTGGGCTAGATTTCTGCACTGATTGATCTTATTGTTACTGGCACAGCTGAATGTGAACAGAAGATCCACAGTTCAAGTGGCCTCATCACCAGTCCCAACTGGCCAGACAAGTACCCAAGCAGGAAGGAATGCACATGGGAAATCAGTGCCACTCCAGGCCATCGAGTCAAATTAGTAAGTGAGCACGTCACCTTCGTTTATTAAGCCGATTGCCCGTGTCTTCTATGGCTCACACATGGAAGTAAAATATGCGTTTATTTGATGGAATTGAGTTAGTAAGAAAGACAGATGGAACAGATTTTCTTTCTTTTGCTTTCCTACTAACACGAAACAAATCCCTGATTTTCTAAATCAAGGTAATAGTACTGGTACTCATGAACTTCTCATATAGTGATCTTATCCTGATGCTTTACCAAAGTTACTGCAAAGCAGTCAGCTCTACTTCCTAATGTATTATTGAAAGTGATGTTTTCAAATGGAGAAAATAAAAAAGAAATTAAAAAATCAGCAGGACAGCAGTAAGTATGCACTTAAACACAGCATAGTAAATTCTACTGGCTGTGTCCATTCTATATGCCCTATATACAAAGCATATGTATTTTTAATAATAGAGGTAATTTTGTGTTGTGGTTTATGAAATACTCTTTTTTGCATTATAGTTGCCTCTTTAGACATATACTGATATCCTTAGACTTCTCACAAATTCAAATATGAATGTAATGTTTGTCCTCTCTCCTGTAGTCTTTGAGCCTCACATTCTGTCCTGGTCATCTGATAGTATATATTAAATTTCATTACAGGCTACAGAATATATATGAAGAGTTTAATTAAAAAAAATAAAATCGTAGGAATATAGAAATTTTAAAAAATTCCTACAATATGCTGTTGTCAAAAGCATGAAGGAATGCCAGCTAGGAAGGCTCAAAATAATCTAGCAGTTGCCATAAGAAAAGACAAGAAATTGTGTAGAGAATAAGGCTATCAGTCCATGGTAGCTTACTAGGCCAGTCCAGCCATAATGTTAATTTTAAAATTGTTTGAACTCTTTCCTTTAGTGGTTATTTTTTGGGGGCAATAAAGAGGCTGTAGTTCTCTGCAATATTATAACAAAATTCTCTAATGCAGTCACCAATGCATTCATATTCCTGGTATGGAACTCCTTGCAGTCAACATATTTGAAAAATATTAGTGACTTTCCAAACAAAGACATTAATTCATTTCAGCTGGTCTTTGGAAGGATGCTAGATGCTAAGATGACAGCACTGTAGGAACTTGATTGCTTTCCAGTCCTGTCCAAGGTCCTGATTAAGAGGATCACTCTCTGAAGTTATGGGCTGAGATAGAGAGGCTGCATTCCTTTCAACAGTGCAGTTAGCTAAAGGAGTTGAGAACATGGATTTTCCCGAAGACTGTTTTCAGTGTGAAATTCAGATTTTGTCTGGTATCAAAGTCCTCTCTGAATAATTTCCTTTTATGTTTTGTGTACAGTATATCTGTGTGGTGTCACTATTTAAAGACATTTTCATTGGGTATGGAATTCTAGGATGACGATTTTATTTTACTGTCTGCACTTTAAACCATTGACTCCTTAGTTTCTGAATTTCATGATTTCTAAGAAGTCTGTTGTGAATATTAATGTTATTCCCATGAAAGTAATGATTCCTTTTCCTATGGTTGCATTCAAGATTTTCTTTTTATCAGCAGTTGGAATTCAATGTATCTAGGGTTGTGTGTGTGTGTGTGTGTGTGTGTGTGGTAATTTATTCTCAGAATTCTATGAATTTCTTGCATCTGTATTGTGGTGTCTGTCGTGAATTTTTAAAATTTTTCAACCATTATTTGTTCACAAAATTCTTCTGCACTATTGTCTCTCTTCACCTTTTTGAACTTTAATTACATATAAACTAGGTTGTTTCATTTTACCCCATAACTCTAGTATTCTCTGTTATATTTTTGTCATTCTTTCTTAGTCTAAGTTTCAGTAATTTCTGTGAACCTATCTTTAAGTTCTGGGATTGTTTCTTCAGTTATCCTAAGTCTACTGATAAACTTGTAAAAGGCATTCTTTATCTTTCTTATTATGTTTTTTATCTCTAGCATTTCCATTTGACCCATTATTATACTTCTCACGTCTATTAGTCTGCTCAGTCTTCCATGACTAAGTAACATAGAATGTCTAAAACAGCAAAAATTTATTTTCTCATAGTTCTGGAAACTAGAAGTTCAAGATCAGGTACTGTCAGTGTTGGCATCTAGGAAGGCCTCTTTTACTGGCCTGTAGATGGTACTTCATTGCTCTATCCTCACATGGCCTTTACACATGAAGAGAGAGAGAGCTCTGTGCCTCTTCATCTTCTTAAAAGGTCACTAATGGGATTACAGTCTCACTCTTATGACCTCATTTAACCTTAATTACCTTCCTAATGGACCTCCCTCCAAGTGCAGTCACATTGGGGTTTAGAGTTTTGACATGTGAATTGAGGGGAGGACAATTCATTCCAAAATAAAATCTCCTTGCTGAAATTTCCCATCTATTTTTGCATGTTGTCTGCATTTTCATTAGAATCTTTAACAAATTAATCATAGTTACTTTAAATTCTGTTGGATACTTTAAACAAAAGGGTCATGTTTGAGTCTGTTCTGTTATTTTATGTCTTAACATTGATATTTTCTTCTTGCCTTTATGTGTGTCATGTAATTTTTTATTCAACACCAGACAGTATGTATATAATAGTAGAGACTTTATGTCTGGAAGTAGACACATCTCTTCTGTTAGGCTATTAATGTATGTGCATATAAGGGAGAGGGTGTTGTTGAGTGAATCTAGTCAGTAATTAAGCTGAGTTTGGTTTTTCTTGTTCCTATGATTATCTTCAATGTAACATTGGCTTCAAATTCAATTTTCTTAGATGGGAAGCTGAGATTTAAGAGGTATTTTATCAATGTTTGTCTTTCATCTTTAGCTTCCCCATTTATATTCACCATGAACTATGTCCCTCTCCACACTTTTTTCCTTTTTCAGTGGTAGACTGAATTTGCTCATTACTTGGTGCTTGCTAGTCTGGTAGTGAGGGCTGCGGATTCTTTATTGTCTTAGCACAGTCTCTTCTTTAGACAGGCTGTGTTTTTAGGTCTGAGGGCTTGCCCTTCTCAGTGGTCCTATTTTTTGTCTCCGTGACAACCAAACTCCACCTTATGGCTCTAGTTGGTCTTCCATGGGAAAGTTTCTTTGCCCTCTCACAGTTGAAGTAGACCTCTCATGTTATTGGGATAGGAACCTGTGCCCAGAACTTCCCCAGGGGCAGAAGTGTTTTGTTTTTTTAACACCTTTCCTTTGGCTACGCTAGGTCTATCTATACCTTTGCCCTGATGGTGATAGGGTTTTCTGCTCCACCCCCTGAGGCTTAGGGCTTTGTTTCTCAGAAAGAGTTGCAACAGGGCTTCATGCTCACAGCAGTGACCTATTCCCTTTTCCAAGCCTGTAACACCAAGGAATGCACTTGGCCATCTCCTGCTCTGCCTACAATCTTTCTCATGAACAGGAGATTGAGGTCATGGAGAAGAGTCTCTCAGTGGTTGCAAACTCCCCATGTCTATAGCTCCCGGGAGTTTTAGACTCTTACCCTCTTCACACCTGATCTTTACCAATCCATTAAAAATTGTAGCTGAATGCTTCTTACCTAGTTATATGGCACCCAGCATTCCTTTCTTCTGTAGTCTGTCACTGTGAGCAGATGTTTATGTCTCATCTCTCCTTGGATGGGCCCGAGATTCAGTGGATTTGATACTATTTGGTTGACCGGTGACTTCAGTTCTTGGATGTGTTCAGCAAAGTTGTGATTTTTTTAATTTATATAGTTTTTTCTATTAGAGTAAAGGCAATACTATTTCCAGCTTTCTATAGCCACAGGGAAATAGAATTCCTGATGTACCTAAATTTGGCCATACTTTATTCATTCTCAATTGTATGTTTTCCAGCTTTTTGAACATTCCTTCCAACTCTAAGTCTGTTCTTTCATACCTCACAGGCTTTAGTTTTCATGCAAGTATTTTCTTGAGGATCAGGACGTAAAGCATGTCTGTTCAACAATGGTCATACTTACTATTATCCTAAAGAGGTAATTTTCAGAAGGAAAAGAAGAGCTGTAATGCAAATATGGATCTTTGCTTTAACTGTTAGATTTTGTGATCTTAGTAGAAGTAGTTACAGTCTAAACCAGGTTTTCTCAAATATTGGCATGCATCAGAATTATCTAGAAGACTTGTTAAAACACTTTTGCCACCTCAAGTTTCTGAATAATAGCATAATATTGATTCCACTCTACCCTCCTCCCCCCATTAATCACATTCCTATAAAACATGACTCTCATTATCACTCTCAGAATCAGGATCAGTAAATAAGAAAGTAGTCCCAGGCAGTTGAGGTGTCTTGGCAAAGTTTATAAAACTAGAAGGCCTATCAACACCTTAGAGCCTAGGCATTCTGTCTCTTCATTTAATATATTTTTAATTATAACATCCTGCATCAGAGAAGAAAGAAATCCATAATTGCTGTGTATATGCACATATGTAATAATTTAAATGGAAAACAATCATGTTAGTAAGACAAACGTACAGTGATTGACCAAATAAATATACAAGAGAAACATGGAGGGATTAGAAACATATATTTGGAACTCAAAGAGACTTGGATCTAGATCATAGCACTTCTACTTACTAGCCATGTCATCTTGGGAAGATACTTATCCTTTAAAGCCTTGATTTCTTCATCTACAAGTTGGACCTAGTGCTCATGAATTTCATATGTATTAAATGAATTTGAATATAAAATATTTGGCATAATGCTTTGTTGAATTATAATAAATATTGATGTATGATAACCAAATACAAATCATAATTATAATGATTAATAATTAAAAAGTTACACCATTTTATTATCTAATTCAACCATGATCAAGGTTTTGTGTAGCCTATGAATTTCATTTTAAATTCTAACAATTAAAAATGTAGCTAATGATTACTTGCCAGAAAACTCTCTCTTTAAATGGCCAGTTAGTGAATATTATAGACTGTAGATTGTGTCGTCTATGTTGCAACAATTTAATTCTGTGAAAGCAGCCCTAGTCAATCCACAAATGAATGGACGTGGTTGCGTTCTAGTAAAAGTTTAATTACAAAAACAGGTCGCAGGCCGTATTTGCTCTGTGGGATTTAGGTCATTGACTCAAGCTAAGGAGGTCAGGGGTAAAGGAGTTTGAAATCATGTCATCATCAGTGTTTGTGCTCATCTTCCTGAAAAGCAGAGTGAAAACATTTGGACGTACTTTCTATGACAGGTAGAATAATTCTCCCCAAACCCCCAAAGATGTCCCCGCCCTAATCCCCAGACCTGTACATGTGTTACCTTACATGGCAAAAGGAGCTGTGGTTAAACGAAGGATCCTGAAATGGAGCGATTATCCTGGAACATCTGAGTGGACTCTATGGAGTCCTAAGTGTCCTTCTGAGAGGGAGGCAGGTGGTCAGAGAGGAGAAATGATGTTATTCTGCTGGTTTTGAAGGTGGAGGCAGTGGGCATGAGCCAAGGAGTGAGGGCAGCCTTTAGAAATTGGAAAAATGCGAGGAAACAGATTCTCACTAGGACCTCTAGAAGTACTACGTGCTGCCCACCCATTTTTGTAGACTGTTGACCTACAAAGTCCTAGAACAATAAATCTGTGTTGTTTTAAGCCACTAAGTTTGTGGCCCTTTGCTACAGCAACAATAGAAAATTACTGCATTTTCCTTGTTTTTAGTGTGTGTGCAGGCATGTATTTAATCATGAGATACTTACTGTGTGGTAATAGCTACACAGTGAAAAGAACCTTGGTTGAAAGGGATAAAGTTCTGAATGAATAAGAAGAAGGATCTATTATTTCTGCCTTCATCCTGTTTTAGTTTTATGAGACTAAATTGCTCATCAAATTTTGGGGGACCTTTTCCATTATGTTGAATTATTCTTCATTAAAGACAGCCCTTGCCGAAACCGGTTTGGCTCAGTGGATAGAGCGTCAGCCTGTGGACTGAAGGGTCCCGGGTTCGATTCCGGTCAAGGGCATGTACCTGGGTTGCGGGCACACCCCCAGTAGGAGATGTGCAGGAGGCAGCTGATCGATGTTTCTCTCTCATTGATGTTTCTCACTCTCTATCTCTCTCCCTTCCTCTCTGTAAAAAATCAAAAAAAATACATATTTAAAAAAAAAAAGAAAGACAGGCCTGGCCAGTTTGGCTCAGTGGATAGAGAGGCGGCTCATGGAATGAAGGGTCCCAGGTTTGATTTCAGTCAAGGATACAGTACCTAGGTTGCAGGCTTGATCCCCAGACCTGTCCAGGCATGAGTGGGAGGCAATCAATTGATGTGTCTCTCTCACATTGGTTTTTCTCTCTCTGTCTCTCCCCCTCCCTTCCATTCTCTCTAAAAATCAATGGGGGGAAAATATCCTCAGGTGAGGATTAACAAAACCAAAACAAATAAAACTGAAACAAAATTCCAGGCAATGGAGCATACAGTAATTAATTTTATTCTCTGCGTCATGGCCTAGAGTTCTGCTAAGTTCCGTAGTTGTTATTTATAGCTTCATATATGGGATATTTTTAGAAAACAAAACACCCGCACATGTCATATAATTCTCTACCATAAATCCATAAAGAGCGTATTTAATCAAAGTTATAGAGGGCTCACAAGAAAAAAAAAAAGCTCTTATATTAGAAGACTGGGGTTTGTATTCCACTGTACCATTTTTTCCAGTGGCCTCTAATTCTTCCAATATCTTGTGGGAAACCAAATGACAGTTCTTACCCAAAACAGGAAAAGGCAAAAGATGGCTTGGGACTAGGGAGCTCTGAATCTTATTTCACAGCTGCTCAAATTGCATCAGTCTCTTTAATTCTCTTAAATGGCCACCCTGGCTAAATTTTATATCCGCATTCAGCGCTATCATTTTCTTATCTTGTCCTTTGTGGATACATGTAGCGACTCTGAACGGCCTTATCCTTTAGCCAGTGCCTGTATTTTCAATAAAAGCACCTCCACAGATGTTCATATGAGGGGCCTGCATATGCACGCCTGGCTGGTGGCCAGCAAGGTAGATTAGGCTTTCTTGGGTGTTCCAGAAACACACAGTTATTCTTTCCACAGCCTAAAATGAGAGTTCGATTTTATTTCCTTTGAATGGGACTCCTTAATCTCCTAGTTTATCTTATGGGAAATACATTAAGATTCCTGACAAGAGCTCACGGTTATTCGCTCTTTCTTGGTCTTTCTAAAACCTAGATTAGTAAGCTTAAAATCACAGAACTATCAGCATGGAATGAGTAAGGTTTAAATTTGAATACCAAAATGTCTGTAAAGTAGTAGTGTAAATGCTTAATAAAAATATTTTTAAAATCCCACAATAGAAGGTAGTGTTGCAGCAAAATTCAGAGTTCCTTACAGCTCCATACATCAGCTTTGCCAGCTGTCCTGTCTTCATTGTGAAGGTGCAGGACCTGTGGGTTATCTAAGTGTCTTTGTGGGGCATTGCTGTAACATTGGTTCCTGGTGGCTGGAAATGTTCATGTTCTGCAGTACTTAGATATAATAGAGATTCATATCTCAGAGTGTGTCATAGCATAAAGCAATAAACTGCATCTCATTATATCTTTGGAAACTCGAAAGAGTATTTTTAAAGATTTCTGATTCCCCATGGGCTCCCGTAATACTTTTCTATGGCCTAGAAATATTTTATATTGAGGCAAAGTCACTATGCATGGAGGTCCCTCTATGTGGCTATCTCAGTGATATTTAGGGCCAAATTAATGAGACCTCAGTATGTGAGTTAGTCATGCTTTGCTTGTGTGTGGCAGCGCATTTAGGTTAGGCTGACTGCTGGAAAAGGACCACCCAATCTTTGCAGTTGACCTAACAAGCTGCCACCAATTCCAAGAAGAAAATTCATTAATACCTTAATGAATGAGAGTTGTTTGCATTGCCTGAAAATATGTCAGCTACAGAATCTTTGCCTAATTTGATTCTTATAGGGTCAGTCTGATTCCATTAGTAATTTGATAAAAAGCCGGAGCCAGTTGGCTCCGGACCAGGTGTCAGCGTGCCCCCCAGCCCACCAGCTCAATGCCACGCTGTGTAATGTTGCTGTGCTCTGTAAAACAGATGTTATGATTTACTCCAGACATCCTGCATTTCATTAAGGAGTGAAGTAGTCAGTTATCTCATTCACTTAGTTTTCAATGGACCAATCAATGGACTGAACATGTGTGGTCTGTAAAATCTGATCCCAGGTTTAGCTTTTACTTAGAGTATGTGCTATAGAATGCCATTACCCCCACCACACTTACCATTTTCTCTTCTACACAGTATGTCTCTCTGCTCTTTATATTTATAGATGAATTATTCTAAATCACATTCCCAAGGGACAATTACTTGTCATTATTTTCAGATATCAGTATTTTTCTTCTTAAAATACTATTGATCTTATAATTCAGAAGCTTGATATAATATTTAATAAATTTATCTGGTGCAGTTAAGCCAATTTTCTCTCATTGGTTTTTTAAGGTTACAAACTGATATTAAGACTGTGAATGTGTGCTCAAGGATGAGAGACGCTAACTGAGTACCATCTCCTGAGAGACAGAAAAGCAGCCTCTTTGGTCTGCCACTCCCAGAGCATTTCCACTCATGGTTTTGGCCATAAACATGGGATAGGTAGGTAGGCAAATGAATGGGCAGACTTATCCAGACATTCAGCCAACCATCCATTTAGGTTCTTCTGTATCTCATATCTCATGTCTACTCTATGCCAGTAGATAATAGATAATAATAAATGACAAACTCCTTCAGTGACTGCCTACTTTGAATATTGTGTTTCAGGATAAACTGTTCACTATATTTTTCCACACCACTTTTTTTGTTTCCAGTGCAATTCTTTTTTTTTTAATGTTTTTATTGATTTCGGAGAGGAAAGGAGAGAGAGACAGATACAAACATTAGTGATGAGAATCATTGATTGGCTGCCTCCTGCACACCTCCTACTGGGGATTGAGCCTCATTCTCTAATGCATTTTAATTTACTCTTTTTAAAAATTAGAATTCAATGGAATGACACATGAAAGATCAGCCCTCTTTCTTTTCTTTTCTTTTTTAAGTACCTTTCATTCCTTTCTCCTACACCCTAATTAATATAAATTGCTTCTTTCATTTTTTCTCTTCCTCCCCCCAAAGTCAGAAGAGATAGTAGACAGTGGTGTGGTATGGAACTGTGGCCAGCACTGAGGGAGAACTCTTCTTAGTCACTTTTTCTTTAAAAACTATAAAATGTGTGTCAGTTAAACTGAGCATTATGATTACTTCACAAAATTGCATTAAAGAAAACATGTATATGAAAGATCAGTCGGAAGCCGAAAACCAGGTATTACAGGCTTTATTAGGAGAAAGACCTGCTGGGCTGTCTCACACCGGGAGAGCAGCGGCCCTGACAGAGGTGAGCGCTCCTTTTGAGGGGAGGAATGAGGAAAGAACAGGGGCTTAGGGTACTCGGCGTGCGCTGATAGGTGATTCAATGTATAGTCCATATAAGGTACAGAATTGGGCCTCCTGGCATTTCCGGGCTGCAGGCTGTGTCATGATTACCGTTACTCTGCCCGCCATTTCGGGGAAGAGGTGATCTATCAGCATATAAAAAGCTTATGTGCAAATATTTTATGCTTCAGGGATTATAGCAAAATTAATGAATTTTCAGGTATATTTTCTATTTCCTTAGGTTTCTTTTATTTTTTAGCTTTGCTCTATACCAGTGATGGCGAACCTTTGGAGCTCGGCGTGTCAGCATTTTGAAAAACCCTAACTTAACTCTGGTGCCGTGTCAGATATAGAAATTTTTTGATCTTTCCAACCATAGTATAAAAAAGATTTATATTTTTGATATTTATTTTATATATTTAAATGCCATTTAACAAAGAAAAATCAACCAAAAAAATGAGTTCGCGTGTCACCTCTGACACACGTGTCATAGGTTCATCATCACTGCTCTATAGACTTAAATAGTAGTGAAAGATTATTTTTTCAAATGTGTGATGGTTTGCGGGGGAGGAGCCTTATTTGGTAATTGTGAATAACCTGGACTACCTGGAATCATTAATAGTTTGGACAATGTTATTTTCAGTCTATCTTCATTACACTTTTCTTTGCAATAATATATATATATATTAGAGGCTTGGTGCATGAAATTCATGCACTCAGGGGAGTCGCTCAGCCTGGCCTGCACCTTCTCATAATCTGGGAGCCCTTGGAGGATGTCTGACTGGCGGGAGCAGGGGGAGCGGGCCTAAGCCATCAGTTGGACATCTTTAGTGCTGCCATGGAGGCAGGAGAGGGTCCCGTCACTGCTGATGTGCACACCAGCCACGGGCCTGGCTCAGGGCTTTTGGCTGAGCGGCAC
Source organism: Myotis daubentonii (assembly GCF_963259705.1). Classification (NCBI taxonomy): domain Eukaryota; kingdom Metazoa; phylum Chordata; class Mammalia; order Chiroptera; family Vespertilionidae; genus Myotis; species Myotis daubentonii. Next base: position 52,309,526 of record NC_081844.1, read on the forward strand.
TACCCCTGTGGGAGCACAATGACCACCAGGGGGCAGCTCCTGCATTGAGTGTCTGCCCCTGGTGGTCAGTGTGCATCATAGCGGCCTGTCATTCCACTGTTCAGTGGATTTGCATATTAGCCTTTTATTACATAGGATTTAATGAATTTTTATTTTAAGAATTTGCAAAGACCTGCACATAAAAATTAACACACAGGTAAATTAAAATGATTTTTAAATGGCAAAGCATGCTAAACTTTGTAAGATTCCAAATATAAAATAAGTTTACCATTTGTCTGAATAGTAAATTTTAAAAGTTTAGCCTAAATTTATATTAGTTTCTAAAAATGTGGGTTGTAAAATCTAAATAAAGAAATATATAGTGAAAATTTTCTTTGTTTTAGTTATTCTATTAAGATTTACTGCATTTCATTTTTGTCAAAATATGATAATTACTTTGTGGATTTTTCTTCTTGGTTTAGGTGCCTGAAAGTAGGATGATGTCCAATAGTTTATGATCATCAAAACCAGAAAGAATCAATTTTTTAATATAATGGTTTAAAACTTTCTGATACATTCATAAAATATTTGGAATTAAATTTGGAATAAAATATTACTGTGTTATTCTAATTTGTCTAAATACTGGTGTGGATTTAATTGCAATAGTAGAATTAGTTATAATAGTCAAATAGTAGACTTTCATATGGGGTTATTACATTTTTTTTTCTTTTTTTCCCAGCTATTTTACATTTTATTGATTTTATAACCCTTTTAATAATGTGCTATATGTATCAAATCATTTGCATGGCCTGAACATATTTAATTGATCTGTATTTCTGCTTCAAAACCCAGAAGCTACTTTTAATAATAAGCGACTCCTTTCCTTCTTTCCTTCCTACATTCCTTTCTTTCTTTCTTTAAACAGGCCTTTAGTGAGTTTGAGATAGAGCAGCATCAAGAATGTGCTTACGATCACTTGGAAGTATTTGATGGAGAAACAGAAAAATCACCAATTCTTGGACGACTATGTGGCAACAAGATCCCAGAGCCCCTAGTGGCTACTGGAAATAAAATGTTTGTTCGGTTTGTTTCTGATGCATCTGTTCAAAGAAGAGGCTTTCAAGCTACACATTCTACAGGTCAGCAAATTAGGGCCCTGCTTCTCTTTCCTGACTAAGGGCCAGCTTTTCTTCCTGTGAATGCAGTGGGTCCCATAACAGGATCCCACAACAGAGTAAATCTCACTGAAGCACTGTCTAGAACAGTGGTTCTCAACCTTCCTAATGCCATGACCCTTTAATACAGTTCCTCATGTTGTGGTGACCCCCAACCATAAAATTATTTTTGTTGCTACTTCATAACTGTAATTTTGCTACTGTTATGAATCATAATGTAAATATCTGATATGCAGGATGTATTTTCATTGTTACAAATTGAACATAATTAAAGCATAGTGATTAATCACAAAAATAATATGTAATTATATATGTGTTTTCTGATGGTCTTAGGCAACCCCTGTGAAAGGGTCGTTCGGCCCCCAAAGGGGTCGCGACCCACAGGTTGAGAATCGCTGGTCTAGAACCATGCAGCATCCGACCTATCTAACTTTTATCATTGATGAACATTTAGGAAGCAACCTAATAGTTTGGTCTGATTCGTATTCAAATGCATTATGATCAAGTTGAACTACATATTTCTAAATATTTCTATAATGTATTATTAACTGTAACAATTTGATTTATATGCCATATTTAACAGATAGAAAATTTATAGTTTGGTATTCAAAAATTATGTGTTCTCTAATCCCTACTAGTTAGTTTTCGCATTAGTTTACTTTTTAATCAAATTTGGGGATCATCTGTTTTATAGAACCTTATTTGTTTCCCCTTTTATTTGGCATGAAACACAGAAGTTCTGTAAGCCTAATCACTAATATGATTTACAGATTACAGCTGTTCTACAAGTCTTTAAGAAATAAACTATAATTTACAAAAATATGGATAATTTTAGGCAAACATGTAGAATAGTATTTTTATATCTTGGATCCAATTTAATAATATATTCCATAAATGTCTAGGAAATGTCATTTTTTAAGTCTTTTAAAAAAAGAAATCAGTTAATTGCAGATGTTTACTAAAGTCATTTAGCTTATAGTGACATCTAGTGGCATTAACTATGTCTAAACTATTGAGACACGAGAGAAATCTATCTTGGTATAGAACAGTATAAAATGTCTACATCAACGATTTTCAACCTTTTTCATCTCATGGCACACATAAACTAATTAATAAAGTCTGCAGTGCACCAAAAATATATTTTTGCAAACCTGAAAAAAAATAGATATAATTTTAATTCCTTCACACTGAACAGCTATTGTGTTGGCTGTTGTCATATTTTTATTTGACAATCTAAGGCAAAAAAAGTCAGTGCCCTTGACTAAATAGTCAAGTATTGCATGTTTTAAATATTCTTGCAGCCCACCAGTTTAAAATTACTGGCATGCATACTTATGAAACAATTTTAGTGCAGTAATTTTTGTCACAGTTTCATGCTGATTGCTTTTATCTTTTTGTTTCATTTTGTTTTAGAAATTTGAATTTTAATTATTTTATTGTCCAATATTATTTTTCACTCTAGTGTATTTTATTATAAGCATTAGATTTACATTGAAGGCTTTGAGAATGTGAATATTAATTGTCAGGATAGTTATCTGATTCATAGTAGTAATAATAAGATTCATATGTAATATAAAGTAATAATTTTTTTATGATTAATATAAATATTTTGGTTTGAGAAAAATCTTTCATGGACCATAAATTTCATATTAATGAAGGATTTTCCATACATTTGACATTTACTTTTAAATATTTTTCTGATAACTTGTCATATGTTGAAGGAATTTGGAATCCCATTACTCTGTCAGCATTTTTCTAACAGTAGAGAGGTCATGGTATATGAAATTCTGGCTATCACAAATTTCAAGAATGCAGTGTGACAACATGCTTTCAAAACTTTCAAAATAGTTGATGATATGGTATTTTTAAATTATCTGAGTATAAATTCCTTTTTTTAGCTTGGTAAAAATTTTCTTTAATAGGGAAACTTCTCTTTGTACTTGTCGTAAATGGAAAGTAAAAATTATGTTGGTACATCTGAGCTCTTGGTCCAACTATGCCATCACCTACCTGGGAACTTGGAAAAGATACTGTCTTCGGATCTCAGTTTATTCATCTGTAAAATAATAATTTCAAAGTTTCTTATAGCTACAAACTCCATGACACCTTAATGTGCCTGGCATCTGCTCATGGAGTCTATTTGCAGTGTTTATATTCCCATTAAGAATCTATTAGTAAGAGGAAGAGATCAACCAAAGGACTTGTATGCATGCATATAAGCCTAACCAATGGACACAGACACCAGGGGGGGTGAGGGCATAAGTGGGGGAATGGGGGGGGCAGCAATGGAGGGATAAGATCACATATGTAATACCTTAATCAATAAAGAAATTAAATAATACATACATAAATAGATAGATACCTTTTAAGAGAAAAATTTAAAAAAAGAATATATTGGTAGAATCTAATTCTCTACTTTGGGGGGGAAATTTTAAAAGATCTCTGTTGTTAAAAGTATTACATAGGTCCTCCTAACCTCTTCCAGCCCGCTCCCATCCACACCCTCCTCAGGTCCCCACCACCCCATTGTCCCTGTCCAGAGGTTATGCACATATGCATACAAGTTCCTTGGTTGATCTCTTCCCACCCACCCTCCCCTGCCTTACCTCTGAGGTTCAACAGTCTGTTCATGCTTCTAATTAAAGTTGATATTCAATATTAATTTCAGGTGTATCGCATAGTGATTAGACATTTATATAACTTACAAAATGACACTCCCAATAAATCTGGTACCAGCACTTGAGGCACATACATATGCTTTACAAACATTGAATGCTCAAAAGAGCTATAGGATATAGATATTATTTTTATTTTTTCAGAGGAAGACATTGAAAAATCTAGAGAAGTTATTAATTTTCAAAGAATTCTAAAATTACATTAAAGCATGGATTTTATCCTAATTTTGTCTCCAAAGTTTATGTACTTTTACTGTATATTTTCTCCTAATGTACAAATTTTGGATAAGAAAGGAAACTGTTAAAAAATGGATTATTTTAAGCAATAGGTAAAGATTGCATGCTTCCTTATTTAAGTTTTAAACATTCCCTCAGTCCAAGAAAATCTAGTCTCCTTTTTTTCCCTATGCAGTTTATACCCATTCATAAACCCACGAGAACAACCTCGATCTCGTTTTATTAAGCAAAATGTGCCTTGGATATTGTCCAATCCAGCACTGTCATCTCAGAAATGAGGATTCTGAGATGAGTAAAACTTAGATGACAACCACATAACAAAAATAACAGTTGGAATTAGCGTTCTGGCCTTCCAACTTTTTATCATTTGCTCTTATCAAAAATTGTAGGTTTTTTTCTTTATGTATAATTTTTTGCCCTCATTTAACCAGCTTTCTTGGAATTTTCTGGACACGTTTATTTTATACTGCTACTTTCTAGTAGCCACATCTTTTGAAATATTCTTATGTTCTGCCTACTATGTGTTTTTCCCCAGAGCTTTCTTTTTAACAAGTTTTTTCTATTCTGTAGTTTTTCATCAAATATTTATTGAGCACAAGCTTTAGATAGATATGTAAGGTATTAGTAATTTCTGAGGGAAAATTAGGAATTCAAGGGAATTTATTGGAAAATAGGAGTTTTCACCTGTGAACAGCTTACAGTATGATAAATTAAACTGATTTTCAGACATTTCTGAACTTCTGATTTAGGGCAGTTTCTACTAAAAAGACAGCCAAATCCAGTACTACATTTGTCCACTGTTTTTGCTACATTTATAAAGTGCTTATGCATGATTTACAGCCTTCTAGAATACATATGGCTATTATCAATGGACCCTGAAGTATGCATTTTAATTTACTTCCCTAAATTTATATTTCTCTATACAATTTTAATTTTATTCACAAGAAAAGCTTCTAACATTACAAATTTTGAAACCAGGTGATTGGAAATATGCTTTAATATAGCTTTATGGCTACTTTTCCTCAAGTTAATACTGTCCAAATCCACTGGAAATGGACTTCATTGCAGAATAGTGTTTTCCCCTGACAGTAGATCTGGTTTCTTATAGATCCAATTTTATTTTAATCTGGTAGCAATGTTATTGTTACAGTTTTAAATAAATGAATTGTAAGGAACAAATCTTTCCAATAAAAAGAAAAATCCGGTGTATTCGCTCAGAGGATGCAGCTATAATACAGGAAAAAAGGAGAAATGTGGAGAGAAAGTGATGTTTTAAAACATGGCATGGTCTGGTAGGACTTTTCTGTAGCACAAATCATCACACTTTCAATGCCATTTAAAAATCAAATGATACATTATTATGCTCCTTAGAAAGGAAATTATTTTGATCTAACTCAATTAAAGTAGAATGCCCACCACTAAAAGCACTTACAGGTCAAATTACAGGACCTCTCCCGGAATTTAATACTTTTTCAGGAAATGAACAAACTTGTCTTTCCAAATTAAAATGAAGGCCACCCCTGGGCTTCTCTTCTCTTCTTTTTCCTTTCTTATTGAGCTTCATTTTCCATTTCCCAGAATTCTGTAGAAGACGCTCTGGGAGCTTGCAAAGTGTTTTCAATGGATTTGAAGATGGTATTGCTGACATGCTAAACTACTCTGTTTATATTTTGCTGACTTGGTAAATGAATAGGGATATTTGCAGGAAGTGTGTTTACTCTATTTAAATATCTTCTTTTAAAGGGACCATGTAAAATGAACTATTGAACATATTTCAAAAGCCACTCATAAGCAATTGCCCCACGCTGGCTGTTATTTCCTGCTGATGGAAATGTTTCCCAGGCCAATCAGATCTCTTGCATACAATAGCCAAATGTTCGTCCTTTAAAAAGGTATCCTGCAGACTTAATCCTCTCTCCTTTTTTTTATGGAAAATTAATTCCAGATTTATTATTTTGAGCCATCCATAGGAACTCATGAAACTCATAGGGTCCATAGGGTTATTTGAGTGGTTCATAGGATTCAGTTGTGAATTGAAACAGATAAAAACGGGAACTTTTTGAAATATTTTAAGCCATTTTTTTCAAACTATGCAATTTTTTTGGTTTTCAATAAAATTGAATGATAATGCCTTCTGCCTTTTGCAGACAGCAATAACTTCTAAGTTGAGAAGGTAGAACATGGTTAGACTCCATTGGAATGGAAACTGCCCTGTTAAAGCTCATCGAGCTTACCTGTTTCATTTCTCACCTGGCAGAGTGCGGTGGCCGCCTGAAAGCGGAATCCAAGCCCAGAGACCTTTACTCACATGCGCAGTTTGGCGATAACAACTACCCAGCGCAAGTCGACTGTGAATGGCTATTAGTGTCAGAACGGGGCTCGCGACTGGAGTTATCTTTCCCGATTTTCGAAGTGGAAGAAGAAGCTGACTGTGGCTATGACTATGTTGAGCTCTTTGGTGGCCTCGATTCAACAGCGATGGGGCTTGGTCGATTTTGTGGATCAGGGGTAAATACAGTACCAACAGAATACCATAGCCATGATAAAAAAAAAAAAAAAGAAAGAAAAGAAAAGCCTATCGATTCATGCTTAACATATGTAACATGCAGAACAGCGGTGTTTTGACAAAAAAAAAAAAGTGATATATTATCAGTTTCCTAACACATTATAACACGCCTTACCACTTCTTACCACTTCTGGTCTATTTGCTTGATAATTTCAAAAGAGGTAGATGAATTCAGTAGTTATAATTTCTTGTTACCATCCACATTCTAAATTTTATATTCTTGGCTTTATAGTGCAATAAATATTTAACTTTTTAATAATATAAATGGAATATACTTAAACACACACATTTGACAATGTTGTCACCTTCCTAAATTAAAGCGCGCGCACACACACAAAACAAACAAACACGAATATGCTCCCCCATTCAGACTGACATTCTCTTTTCAACAAATGTGTTTGGTGGGAGTGGATGGTCCGCCACCGTGCAGATCAGCGGGATGTTATTCAACCGCAGGGGATCACTCTGCACAGGACACATTGCCAGGTACAGGCCAGAGCGTGTCACAATGAGAAATTTCAAAAATAAAGGGGGGAGCTTAAGGAAAGCCTCAGTGCTTTCTTTCCCAGAATCCTCTGCATCAATATCAAATCCACAGACTCAATATCTGAGTATATATATTGTTTTGACGACATTATCCCCAATTTTTTTATTGTCTATCAGTATCTATTGCTTAGTTAATACTATTAAATTCCTGTCCAAAGAGCAACTGAAATGAAAACAAAAACCTTCTTGGACTTCAATTATTAAAACTAGAAGGAATGGAAAGTTTGGGTTCTGGAAGTGACTCTGCCTCAGAGCAGCTCATGAAACAAGTTTAATGTCTCTTCATCCTCTCTGAGCCTCACTTTATTAATTTGTAAATCAAAGGAACTTGGCTTAAAAACTTGGGCACAAAACACCAAGTTCCAGAATTTGGAAACAGACTTAAGTATGCTCAAAGCCCAGCTACATTACTGACTAACTGGGTGAACTTGAGCGTGTCATTTGCTTCTCTGAAACTCAAGTTTTCTTATCTGTAAAATGAAGAAATCACTCATATCCACTTTCCAAGGTTTTAGGAGGATTCAGTTATATACCCCCCAAAAGTTCCCAAACACGAATTCCATGAAAGGAAAAGTGACTTATTCTGTTGTTTGTTTGTTTTCTTCAGCCACCAGAAGAGATCTATTCAAATGGGAATGCAGTTTTGATTCATTTTCACACTGATGACACAATCAACAAGAAAGGATTTCATATAAGATACAAAAGCATTAGGTATCAAGATACCACGCATACCAAATAACTAATACCAAAACCTCCTTCAGAAAATAAAGGAATGTGCATAACAGAGAGAAGACATCGTTTGTTTTTTTAAATGAAGATATTAGCACAATGTTTTATATAATAAAACTGAACAGAAGAAAGCTGTATGACCAGAATTATCTCTGCACTGAACGAGAGGTTGGCAGTGAACCTTGGTCAGCTTTGCCAGGGCATTTGAACTCCAGCTTGACGGTATGATTAAAGCTGGTGGAAGGGCATGACGTGCTTCAAGGAAGACTCCACAAGCTTTTGCTCACGGCTTGACGCAGATGCCTCACAAGTCAGACAATTAGGTTCAGGGTCTGTGGGCCTCCAGAGTGTTCTTTTTGACAATTTTGCAAGATTGGGGATAAATAAAAGGATCTTGCAGGTCATAAACTGGAAAACCCTCTCCTTGTTTCTTAGGATAATTGCTTTGGCGTTGTATCTTGGACACAGTGTAAACCAGATCCTTGTAAAATGTTGTGAAATAGGAGTCTTAAGGAGGGTGGTTTGTAATTTAAATGTAGGTGTGTCCAATGTTTGGAAACTGGAATATTTCAGCTTCATTATTTTCATTTGCAGGCCAGATTAACCTCTTTGAAACATAGATCATCTTGAGACCACTTTATTTTACTGATATTTTGACAACTTTGAAATGTCAATAGTTTCTATTATAGCAATTAAACTCTAGACATCATTTATTGAAGTGCTGAAAAGTGCCCAGTTGATCCGTAGACTCCGTTCTTTCAGCGAAAGTGCTGCCTTTTCACACCAAATCCAAGAAGCCTTGTGCTGGCTTATGAACTTAACTGGAAAAAAAAAAATTCCCAACCGGTGTGAACAGGATTCTTCTAAATGAAATGACTGTCTGGGTGGTTCATACTCAAGTTACCACTGCTGCTATTGTCTTTCTTTTGTTGTTGATCTGTTGTAGTTGTAGTTGTTATTGTTGATGTTGTCATGGTGAATGTTGTATTTAAAAAAATGAAATGAAGCGGAAGTAGGCCTTGTAAGAATTGAAAGATCTCTCTCTCTCTCTCTTTCCTTTTTTTTCCTTCCTGGGATTCACTTTAAGGAAAAAAATGCAATGTTGGAAAAAGGTTTTGTTCTGAAAGACTTTCTATGGTGCTATTCCATGAACATTTTTTTAAACAAAGTTTTTGACTTTGAGCCAACCACCTGTAGACTATGAATGTCTCCCTCTGTCTGGGTGGTGGCATTTGAAGACGAAAGACTTGTAAAATGTATCAAGAGTGTATCATCACAAGGGCAGCACTTGTCCTATGGAACAACTACTTATAATGCCTTAGAATTCTTGCACATGATCAACCATATCCTCCTAGAAACACATCTTTTGAAATATTGCACGCAATAGTGTATGTTAATTAGCAGCTCTATGAGGAAAATCCATTTCTCTGACGGAACATTGGGTATAAATATGTTGACCTGCTTTTGTTGTAGAAAATGATTTTCTGCTTTAAAGCCATGTGTGTTTTTAATAGTAATGTATGTATATGTGAGCTTGTCTGAGTGAAGCTAAAAGAAGGTGAAAAGTAGTGGGCGGTTTGAAAAGTTAAAATTTATGTGCCAAGTTCTACTAGAATCCTGTTTGAAGTAGCACCTTTCTTAGGCAGTTTCATGGACAAATAATGGGAACTTCTAATTATTATCGACCCATTAAAAAACGGCTCTTTCCTTCAGAGGAACTCTATTTTGATATGTTTTGATGTTGATGGAGATCACTCTATAAAGTAGCTTTGTTTCTGTTAGCTGTCCATGAATATTGAACATTTAATAAAATTGGGTATTTTTCTTCATTTTTACAAAATTAAACTATACACACAGATATAGTTTATTTGTTATTGTTTCCCTAAAGAATCTTTTCTTGCATATGAATTATAATATGTAAATACATTTTTAAAACCAATCTTTTCATCTTATTGAATGTTACTTTGGAAATGTATAACTATTGCCTGCAACGTAATAAGATTTTAATGGAGCTGACTTATTCCAGTAACTTCTATATTTTTCACTAATCTCCAAATAGCCAAAATTTATCAGGAATGGGAAAGAGAAAAGAAAAAAACACATGAACACCCAGTGTACGACACTATGCCCAGCCTGGGACTGGGCACACGTACTAGCTCTTTTTAACCTTGTGCTCCCTTTGACAACTGTGATGATGTTCTCATTTTCTAGTTCAGGACCTGAGGCTCAAAGAACACACATAATATTCCCAGGGTCACAGCGTACAGTCAGATGTTGAAAGCCAGCTTATCTCTTCTAAAAATCTGTGCTTGTCCTACAAAATGTAGTAAAATCAATATTAACGTATATAAATAGTGGATTTTTTTATGATGAAACTTTTCCACATTGAGTAAATTATAGGGTGAAATACATTAAATCTTCAGGATAAACCTATTCCTTTCAGAAACAGCATGGCAATTCGAACATCAACTGTAGATAGCTTTAAGGACTACAGTTAGTACTAGAAATATAAAAAAACAATAGTTTGAAGTTAGTAACCATGGGCCTTTTGTTCAAATAAATATTAAATTATTTTATCTGCTGTGGTAGGGAAATGTAGTGTTCTACTTTATGAAATATTCTGGATATTCCAGTTGACAATTAGGCTACAATGTGCTGCTTCAACACAACCGAGAAGTTAAAGTTAAAAGGTATTTAGAAAGCATATGGCGATGTCATAACTTAGGTCTCGAGTGTGGTCATTAATTTTTATTGTATCTTATGTCATATTAGTTCACTGCATACTAATTTATATTAATTCCACTTTGGCTTAAATGTGTTGTTAAATGCAAATGCAGACAGCTTCAATGTTTTGTTAATAATTGTTAGTTACTGTTCTAGACATTTTATTAAATTAATTTTGTAAATTATTTTCAACCCCTACATTACTATATTGGTTGTTCTATTTGCCACAGTTCTTACTCCTATGCATCGTGTACACAGAAAAAAACTGCTCCCACTTAATATGATTTTATTAAGTTATTTTTAAAAGTCATTAATCTAGTTTATTATCATGCCTTAATGTACCTTAATAAAACAACATTTTTAAACAAATGAATGAGAAACAGCAATTATATTTTGAAGCTCCCAAATGTTTCCTGTTTATATTGGCTGGATTTTGCTATCAAAGACTAAGTTTAAGATATTACAGTGTCATATTACAGTGTCAAATTCTACTCAATTTTGTTTTTAAATATCTTAGTCTCCTTTATTTGATTTCTATTACTACTGTATTTTTATGGGAAGCCTCAAATAGGAAATTTTATTCTTCCACACAGAAAATCTCTAAAAACATCTAATGATTAATTATTATTCTTTAAGAAGAATAAAAATTATTTTTAAAAGAAACATTAAATTACAGATTGCTTAGATTTAGTGAACTACAGTTGTGTGACATGCAAAATGACTTTTACTTAACAATTATCAAAATGTTTGGAAATTTTGTTCAGTGATAATGAGAATTAGATTTACTTTTTGAAAAACCTTTATGCCACTTGTTAAATCTGGCATGGGAGGAGAAGCAGGAAAAATAATTACCTCCTAAAGTTTTATAATTTGAACTACAGTAATGCCTTCTTTTTCTCTCTCCCTTTTTTTTAATCCTCACCTGAGGATATTTTCCCATTGATTTTTTTAGAGAGAGAGGAAGGGATATAGAGAGAAAGAAATATCGATGTGAGAGAGACACATTGATTGGTTGCCTCCCACCCCAACAGGGCGGAGGATCAAGCCTACAACGGAGGTATGTGCCCTTGGCCAGAATCAAACTCCGGACTCTTCAGTCTGTGGGCCGATGCTCTAGCCACTAATCCAAACCAGCCTGGGCATGCCTTTATTATAAGAAAAAATGTGTAATATGAGCTTATTAAAAAGGAAAAAAAGCTGGTCTGTGAATGAATGGGAGCATTTTATGCTTCAATGCATAGTGAATACTTAGCGTTTAGCCTTTTAGTGTTATTATAAAATTGAAAAATTTTGTCATTAGCTTAGAAAAAAATTGTTGATAAAGCTGGCTCTGATACATGCTGAGATATTATTATTAGTCTCTGAACTTTCTTTTGACATCTACTCTTTCTCATTGTCCAGCCTTCAACGCACCCGTCTTTCACTACCCACCATGGTATTCAACCTGAATCCAGGCTCACCACGTGTGATTTGAATTTGCACTTTGACACCTCATTTCTGCAGACACTGATGCAGGATGATTCCAAAGAGGTTATAGGCCTCTTTACATACAATATCTCACACAATATCTCAAATAACAATTTTTAATACAATAAATATCAGTTTCTAATTTTAGAAGACTTGGAGATGGAAATATATCTGGGTTAAAGCTTATGAAAGAGAAGACCTAAGGAGCCAATGTGCAGCTAGATAGAAGATAGAAGGTCGTGGCAGCTGGGTCTTGTTTTGCCTTTGTAGCCAGGGGGAAGGCATTGAGTAAGTAATGAAATTATTTGTGTTATGTGTGATTTCTATACGAATACAAACTAATCGCTTCACCAATCCAACTGCCCTTACTCTGCTCTGTCTACCCATATTTTTCATATACTTGAAAAATTAGTTATATAGCATTTTATTTTTGGCCTATCAAACTTTTAGAGCATACTTGCCTCTGAAATAAAAATAGCAACTAAGGTTATTCAAACTGATGCATAGTAGTTTACACATGAGCTCAATGCATCAGTGTATTTTGCAAATTATATTGTAAAAAGCAGATCCAATGATGCTTCTATTCACTAATATTATGTGACTATTAGTCTTTTTATTTTCTTTTTTTAAATAGTTTTATTGATTTCAGAGAGGAAGGGAGGAGAGAGAGAGAAACATCAATGATGAGAGAGAATCACGCATTGGCTGCCTCCTGCATACCCCCCACTGGGGATCAAACCTGCAACCTGGGCATGTGCCCTTGGCTGGAATCGAACCTGAGACCCTTCAGTCTGCAGGCTGATGCTCTACTCACTTAGCCAAACCAGCTAGGGCTCGACTATTAGTCTTAATATTTAACTCTTCAACAAATTTAAGGACTGACAAACTTCATATCCATCAAAAGCTCTTCTAGGAAATTTTATAAGAGTAACCATAAAAATTTAGTTAAAAACAATAATTTTAAATCATGATTCCTTTATGATATTTAAAGGGAGGGCTCACAAATATTTAAAATTTGACATCTGTCAGTGTTTTTTTTAATGCCTGACATTGACTCACTTATTCCTCACAACTATGAGTTGCATTTTATTGTCTCTATTTTATGAGGAAGAAAATCAAATATACTGGTAATCAAAGTAAATATAAATCACAATAAAAAATCAGACTACAACTTTTAATTTAAGAAATGATATACTCACATTGGATCACGAATATATTTATAAGCTTTTAGAAAAGTTGCTTGTAAAACATAGTACCAGAAAAGTTGGAAGTCACATCAGATACTTCTAAGCTAAAAAATAGCTAGTGTTTCTATAGAAATATTAAATAAAATAAATCTTGAGGCATAAAAGTTCATCTGGTGGTGACTCCATAATGATAACAATAAATAATACATTTAAACATTTTAAAACAAATTTTAAAAACTTGAAGTTGGATGAATGTAAGAACAGACCCTCAAAATATATAAAATTGTCAAAATCGTTTTTAAAAAAATTGTAATCCATGATGATAAATTAGAATACTAAGGTCTCAGTGAGAGAGATATTAAGATATAAAATATTTGCAATCTATACACCTGACGAAGGATTTGAACTCAGAGTATATAAAGAAATCCTAAAATTCAATAATATATAAACCACCCAATAGATGAAGGGTTGACAAGCTACATGCTCTGACCCAAATCCAGGTCGCTTCCTCCTTGTGCTCAGCCCATGAGCTAAGACTAGTTAAAAAGTTGAGGACAATTGCATGTTGGCCCATATGTCCTAAAATACTATTTTGGCCCTTTACAGAAAAAGATAGCTAACCTATGTAAGAGATAAATGTGCAAAGGATATGTATGGGTGATTCACAGAAGAGGAAATCAGAATGGTCAATAAACAGATGAAAACATGTTTGACATGGCTATTATTTAAAAACTTCAAATTTAAAAAGTGGGATACTGTTATATATCCATTGCATTTGTAAAACAAAGTCTTAAACACTTCCGGAGTTTGCAAGGCTGTATATAGCACAGGAACTCTTACACACTCCTGGACGGAATGACAGTGCAAACCCTTTGGATAGCTACTTGACCATATCTAGCACTTGGAAGGTGTCTTACCCATCAACCAAGAATTCCATTCAATGATATAGAAAATTTCTTGTCCTCTTTCCTGGTTTTAGAGAAGCCTTTCAAACTTTCAGAACTGAGTATCGGGAAGTTGGGCCAGGAATTTTGTTTGACTACTCAGTCAATCTCCTTACTAGTAATTGGTCAGTTCAGATTTTCTATTTCATAATTCATCTTCATGATTCAGTAGGTTGTGTAATAATAAAAATGTATCCACTTATTCTAGGCTATCCAATTTGTTGGTCTATATTTGTTCATAGAAACTTTTATGATCCTTTGTATGTGCACAGTATTGGTTGTATTGTCTCCTCTTTCACTTACAATTTTATTTACTTGAGTCCTCTTTTTTGCTTGGTAAGTCTAACTAAAGATTTGTCAATTGTGTTTGTTTTTTCAAAGAACCAGCTCTTAGTTTCATTGATCTTTTTTATATAATTAATGTTCTATTTTTTCCAATTATCCCTATTAAAATAGTTTATTGTTCTTAGGGAAATAACTATACCTATACTGCTCTTTTATCTATCTATCTATCTATCTATCTATCTATCTATCTATCTACCTACCTTCCTATATACCTACCAATCTATCTACATATATGTTAGATATGAGCAATACCTATTATGACAGCTGGTCTTCTTCCCCAATTATTGCATTAATAATCACTCATTGCATTCAGTTTTCCAACATAGTTTAAATTTCCTCATGAAAATTTGCTTTTCACTTAATATTTCATTTTCAGAAAAGTTTAGTGTTACTTTCAACTACTGATGAATTGGAACCAATCTTTTTCTTGATTATTTTCTTTCTAAAATTAATTTCTACTTGAATAAGTATTTTAAATATATTGTTTCCTTAAAAATATACAGTCATTTACCAAAGAAAGCACCACAATACTCCATAATATACTTTTTATACTAGCATATATTAATCTCTTTTCATGTGCCAGGCACTATTTTAAGATCTTTAAATTACATTAATTTATTTAATCCTCAGAATAATCCTACAAGATAAAGTCATTTTTACAAATGGCAAAACTGTATGACATAGTAAAGAGTACTAACAACCTCATTCACTTTTAACTTTCACAATATTTTATAGACTATAATATTGTGCCTATGATATTTATTCTATGTAGTACCTTTTTTATCCCTGAGGACTTACTAGTACATGCATTAAAGACCTATAGCTGCATTAATGTTATGGTTGTTAACATATTAAAGTTTATTTAAGATATGTGTGCAAATAAGCTTGAAGAAAGTGTTAAGGATGTCAGAATACTTTTTAAAATTTTATATTTGGGAATAATAAACCAAGTAAAGCCATTGTGAGTAGCCAGATAATTCTTCTTTTATTATAGACTAACCAAATTGTGAGGTTGCCGGGGTCCAACCCCAGCAGGTCCAGGGGTCCCCAAAGGTGTGGACGGAGTCGGCGAAGAAGGAATGACACGGAGACAGCGTTCAGTTGATCAGCAGCCTAGCCAGGATCTCTAGCCAGGATCTCCAGCCAAGTTCTGGTCTGGCTCTCCAGAGAGGTTCTGCTTCGGATCTCCAGCCAGGTTCTGTGGCCATGTTCCCTCGCTAGGTTCTCCAGCCAGGTTCTGTCCAGGTTCTCCAGCCAGATTCTGTAGCCATGTTCCCTCGCTAGGTTCTCCAGCCAGGTTCGGTCACCAGGTTCTAGTCAGGTTCTCTTGCCATATTTCTGTAGTCAGGTTCAGTCCAGGATCTTTTGCCATGTTCTCTCCAGCGAAGTTCTTCTGTCTGTAGGTTCTGTGTAGGTTCTGTCTTCTGAGTTCTGACTTCTAAGTTCTGTGTTCTAAGTTCTGTGTCTTGCTGTCTTGTTACATCTGTATTTATACCAGTTGATTCAATCCTATCAATCTCTATTACAAAGGTTAGGGCGTTTCTTATCTCCATTCCAGGGAGTAAAGATTATGTAGCTTAAGCATGATTGTTTGTAGTTAAAGTGATTAACTACCCGCCTGGCACTTAGTTAAGGAGTTTCATCCCCTCCCTTACTTCAGGGAAAAATCCCTACCTGGGGAAACAACCTTTCTCAGAGACCTTGGTTTAAACACATAGTGCCAAGAAGGTGAGCAAACATATTAAGAACAGTATACCATATATGCCAGGTCCCTTGAAACAGCAAGCATGGACCGGCTCCCGGCATGAGGTCACTTTTTATAAGGAAGAATGTCAGTAATGCAATCCTTAATATTGTCACAGTTAATCAAATGTACTTAACTTCTCAATATTGGATACTAGTATAATGATTAAAATACACTAATATTAACCTATTTTATATCATGTTTTGAACAACATTTTGTCTTCTATCAGTTGGGATTACCTATGTCCATTATCCTTACTTCTTATTAGTGTGGATTTTTAAGATTGACTTAAGTATGAGGTAGATGTATTAGTTTGTATGAATTAATATTACTGTATTAGTGTGATAATGTTATAATGCCCTTTGCAGTTCCTCAGGTCTCAATTGTAGGTCTATTTTCATTTGAAACTATTTCCCTATCCTCCAATCCTCATATGAAACTGATAATTTACACATCCACATAGCCAGTGCAGACTGCTTTGTTATGTTCCTGATCTGAATATCAAACTACCAACCAGGTATTTCAAAAATACCTCAAACTCAATATATCCAAACTGAAGTCAGGATTCTATGTATTCTGTTTTCAGGAATGACGTAATTTCTCCTCCATTTGTATAACCGCTAAATCGAGGTGTAATGTTAGAAATCCTTCTGCTGCACCAAGACTTGTCAATATTACTCCCAGTTCTCTCTCAGTTTGCTTCTGTCTCCATTGCTGCTTACCAAGGGGGAGTTATTATCATGTCTTCCCTGCCCTTTTGTATTAGGTCACTATCTACCAGCCATTTCATCTCTCTACATATAGTAATTTACTGAAACCTAATCCTATGAGGCCAACACTATGATTATCCTGATTCTGCCTATGGGGCAATCTGTTTACCATCACACAACCAGTAAGTGAAATGGCTGGAATTTTAATGAGGTCTACCAGGTGCTTGCATATGTCCTTACACAACATTACAGAACCTGATGGAAAGAAACAAATATGTTATTTTCCTCAATTTCTAGGAAAATGGATTGTGAATGTTTTAACTGAGGTTATCTTGAGTCCTTAATACAGCCTTATAAAATGGAAGATCACATCTTTTATACTGGAGTTTCTTAAATTATGACTGAGCAAAATGGAGAATATAACATTGACATCTTAGCTCGCTAAAATTAAGATAGGGAATTAAGATAATGTGATCCAGATCTTTTTCCTTCAAAAACCTGGCATTTGCCTTAACAGAGGGATAGAGTTTGGAGGAACTTGAGTAAAGATTTCACATGTTCTTAGGGGGTGCCTGTGCTATGTCAGCACCTCAAGCCAGCCTTGGGCAAGTGCTGCGTCACAGTCTATTTACAGTGAGTCCTGGGACCCGTGCCTGAAGGGCATCCCTTCGATCCCTCTTAGTGGTGGTAGTATCCATGTAATTTAAATTCCAGGTGTACAGGAGCAGAGTTGACATCCTGTTTTAGAAACTGAGGAGACTGATATGCATTACCTCCCAAAATCCATCTCTGATTTTCACAGAGATAGAGTCCAGGACAGCCTGCAGGCTTATTCAATTACACTCTTTATTTTAGAGTGACTTTATTTTCCTAGTTCACGTTTGGATATGATGAATGAGCTCAAAATCAAAATCTCTGTAGTTGGGTTGACACCATACCCAGAGTTGTAAAACTTTGAAATTATTGAATTTCTTGGGGAAAAAACATTTTCTCTCCAGAGCAAGGGGTATTTTGAAAAATCAATAATTTGTACTCTCTCTCCTGATGTCATGTCTTTGTCCATTCCTGGATGATGTTTAGTCTGGTGATTCTGATGTCTAACATCTTTGAGAGCTTCTAACTCGGAGGGCCTCTGTGTGTGTGTGTGTGTGTGTGTGTGTGTGTGTGTGTGTGTGTGTGTGAGAGAGAGAGAGAGAGAGAGAGAGAGAGACAATTTTTTTCTATTGACAATTTATTGTTTTAGCAAAATGTTGGAGAATTTCTCTAAAGAAAGCAGAGTAAATACACCTAAGAATTCAAGAGTGCTTAACAACGGAAAAGTTAGAGGTTCAGGGAACCTTGGTGGTCACCACTCCAACTTCCTCAATGTATAATTGCAGAAATTGAAACCCACGTACCTAATAACTCATGTAAGTTAATGAACAAAACCAAACCTAGAGACCAAATCCTAAAGATGTCAGGCCAATGCTCTTTAATACACCTCAATATGCCCTTAGTCAGTGAAAACAAGTTTACCTCTGATATGATTGGTATCATAATTTTTAGTTTACATTAATGTATCTGTGCATTCATAGGTTTGATTCAACTGATCAAAATCTATCAAGTCAACTTTATTTTTGTCTTTCTCTGTTTTTAAAATTTATTTTTATTGTTGAAAGTATTACAGATGTCCCCCCCCCCAACCTCTTCTCCCCTTTCTCTCCCCCTCCTCGGGCCTTCCTCACTGTCTGTGTCCTCGGGTTATGCATATCCTATATAATAAAAGCATAATATGCAAATTGACCGAACAGCGGAACGGCCAGTTGGCATGGCCAGTGCGGCCGGCGAGCAGGTGGCACCAGGCCAGCCAAGGCACATGCCAGTGGACAGAGGGAGGGAATGGTGATGTGTGTGGTCGGGGCGGCGACCAGCAGCAGTGGAGGGGTGATGGGGGTGGGGAGCTGGCACTATCCCCTGATCCCCTGTCTGGTCGCCTCCCACAGAGGGAGGCCGGGCGGCAGCAGCGGTAGGGTGATGAGGGCGGTGCCATCCCCTGATTGGCTGGCCCAGTCGCCTCCTGCAGAGGGAGGTCAGACTGCGGCTTAGGCCCACTCAGTAGGACATCCCCTGAGGACTCCCAGACTGTGAGAGGGCACAGGCCAGGCTGAGGGTGTTCTCCCCTCCCTGCCTCCCCCGTGCACGAATTTTTGTGCACTGGACCTCTAGTATGCATGTAAGTTCTTCGGTTAGTCTCTTCCTGCCCCCACTCTTCCCTCAGAAATTCTTCAGTCTGTTCCATTCTTCTATGGAGAGACCATCTTTTAACAATTCTTTGAAATGTTTCTGTTGGCTTTTCCTCAACTCCAGCGTCTGCTGAATTATGCAGCAGCTCTCAGGAGCTTCCCTTACTGTTGGTTGTGACAGCTCCAGTGGCCACTTTCCAATAAGTTGGTCTTCCTGCTGTCTCATGCTCTCTAGCTGTTTCTAGGTTACTAAGACCCTCTCTAGTTCACTGTCTCTCTATAGCTCCAAGGACATGGCACACACTTGGCCAGCTCCCCAGTGGCATCCCTCAATGCCAATGTAACACTAGAGGGGCATCCTGATTCCTTCTCTTTTGAGTTTAGCTATTATTGTTGACTTTGGATACACTGACTTTCAGCTCAGAATGAAGTCTCATCCTCAGTGAAGTTACCATATACAGCTACAAAGTCCCACCTTAGTAGGTCAGAATAGCTTGTAGGTAAGTCTAAGGTTACTTCCAACTTTTTTTTTTTTTAGCTTAGGCTTTCCTGTTTTTATCACTCAATGTCCCCACCTGGATAAAGGTATTAATCAATGAACTATGGTATTCAGGGGTGGAGATAGTTACAGAAAATTTGAATGTTTCCTCACCTCATTTCTGCTCTTCCTCAGGCAGTTGCGATGTGTTAATATATAATTTTGTATGTCTGCAGATTTGGAAAAAGGCAGGTTTGAGGTGTACACTTATTCAATTCCTCTTCTGTTTATCAGTATAAATGTTAGTTTTGTAGAGAAAGGTGAAAAGTATACTGGAATATGTAAAAGTAGGCTGTCTTTTTGTAGAGAGGTAGAACTGGCTTCTCATATTGAAGTAATAGCTTTAGAGATCCAGAAGAGAAAGCCTCACAAATTCTAAGGCATTCCCCATCCTGGAATATGACACACCCCTCCCTGGGTGGAGCGCATGTGGAAAGAGAACTGTCCAATATTAGAAGGGCAGAGCCCATTCACCCACAGTGATCAGAGAGCTCAGTTCAGCTCTCTGTGTTTTCTCCCAATGAATGTACCGTAATACTTAGCCCTGAAACTGTTGCACCCAGAGAACAGTAATCTAGATAATCTAGAAATGGAATCACACAACATTTACAATTCTGGCACACTCTATAAGAATAATTAGAGATCCTGGACAGAGCTTGTCATGTTAAGCATGAGCAATATAACAAGAAATGATCTGGCAAGATAGCATTCTAAGGAACAAATGACACCTCAATGAGGAGAATAGGCCCAGCTGAACATTAAGTCCCCAAAATGGAAGAAAATATTGAGACAATCACAGTAAAGACAGAGAGAGAAAAGAATCAAAGCATAAGAAGACTATAACAGGACAGGTAAATGGGATAACCTGACATAAAACAAGTTGTGTCTCTGAAGTAGATAACCCACATGGAAGGGACAATACTAAATGATACAGCACAGATGAATTTCCCTGAAATGAAGAAATGATTGCATCTACAAATTGAAAGGGCACACACTGAATCTTATCTCAGCACAGCGGTGAACTATTGTAAGAATGAAAATATCCTTATGCAGGCATTCTACCTGGATAAAACAAGAAACTTGAAAAATGAAAAATCACTTCTTCCTCACACATTTCCACAATAACCATTAATGCCAAAAGGAACCGAGATGTGTCTATAGATGATTTAGATAAAGATCCATGAGAGCAGGGACCAGATCTCACTTATTCACTGCTATAACCATAGCACCTGCAGCAGTTTGTGGCACATAATATGTGCTCAATAAACACTTCTTGAATAAATTATTATATTGCCCCAAAAAAGGTGGGTAATTATGCAACATTATAGTCAGTTAACTTACCACTCAAATATAAAAGAATAGTTTAAAATATGAAACAACTCAGGAAATGTATTCCTTAGTAAATATTCTTCTAAAAAGTTCAGGCAAGCAATAGATGAATCAAATTAAGAGGCCTAAGAATGAAAAATATGTGATATTGTGTGATTATTATGAAAACAATATACTCCTTATTTTAAAAGAAGAAATTAGAAGAAAGGGTTGATAGAAAAAGAAAGAAAAATTCACCTGTGTGGGAAATAGAATAAGTTGGACTACAGAACCAAGAGTGAAGGGTACATAGACAGAGATTAGAAGAATGTTGATGTTGGAGAGGATTAGAAAGGGGAAGGGGGGATTTTAAGAAGGATTATGGGAGATCTGAACTTACAGATCAGTCTTATTTTTGATATTATTGTTGGATTGCCTTTCTTGGGTACAGTATCTTTCTGAAACTTAGTCATATTGTACCCTGTATGTATGTATGCATGTATGTGTCTGCATAAAGTTAGAATTTGAAATTCATGAGGCCAGGGATTTTTATCTTTTCACTGCTATATTCAGAGCACCTATAACAATGGCCTAGCCCTACTTTGGGACAAAGTCGGTGTTTAATAAATATTTGTTGAATGAATACTCTTTTAGTTAGCATACTATTATGTGGTATACTTTTTCTTATAAGAAATGATCATTACAAAACTGGTGAAAAGATTTATTACTAATCTTTTAAGAAGTCAGCTTTTATTTTGGTTATTTATATCTACTCTGTCCCTCATATTCAAATAACTATTTCCGCCATTCATTGCTTAATATTCTCTATTATTTCCTGCCTCCTATTAGAATTTAATATAAAACCTTTTTTTTTTGCAAAGGTGTTTATTTCACAAGCAATTTTTCAGAAGTGCATTGGTACTTCTTAGAATTATGTCATTTTAGAGGTTTAACACCTCAGAGATAATTCCGTTTGTTCATTTCATTTTTGAGAAAGAAAAACCTAGTCCATGTCTCTAAGTGACTGGCCCAAGGTCCAACAGCTCCAATTTAAATTTCTTCCCACTCAGCTAAATATTAAGGTATGACAGCATTTAATTCACTCATTTAAAAATATTTTCAAATGAGATCATTCTATTTGAGTATTTATTTTTAATATTAAAGCATAATATCACATCTGTTCTCTAAACACCAGCTTCTTGTTTTCTTCTCTAATGTTTGAGTATGTGTGCCATATTATGCATCTACTAAATAAGAAATTCATGGCTCATTTGAAGTCTTCTGAACTTTCTGCCAAATTTCAGGGCCTGTTATCAAGGCTTTGTTTACACAATCAATTGCCTGGAATCTGCCTCAATTCTGTGTGTACATTTCCTCTCCATAGTGGGTAGGGGAGGAAAGAAAAGGAGATATGTGTTCTGCTTACGCATTTCTGCCTAGTATAATATTGTGGGAAGGACACATTTAACATTAGACCACTTTCCAGCTGTAAGCTTCTTGGCCCATTCAACATGCAAAGAAAAGAGAAAGAGGAGACCAAGATGCTGCCAAGGAAAGTATGATTTTGCAGATGTCAGACCAATGTATTATTTTGATTTTGGAGAAATTTAGTTCTAAATTTTCTCTTGTTTGATCTGAAGTTTAGAAGATCTCGCATATGAACAGAAGTCTAACCAAATGTAATAATTGCTATTGTCACAGCAATTGTGACATATAAAATTAAACTTGAGTAGATTTCAACATCTTTCTTTCTTGTATTCAAAAGCGAGTTCCTTAAACTTTAAGAAAAGCTCAACATCACATTTATCTACTTCTGTTCCAGATTGGGAGAGAGTGACTTCATTGCTATGAACTTTCGTGCAGGATAAAACTAATGCAGACTACGTGTGAGGGCATGTGGTTCATCTCTCCTTCAGGTCCTCTTTTTATATTTACTTCACAAACGTTTAAAATTTAGTGCTTATCTTTGCGACGCCCATGTAATGTGCCACTCATTACTTTACCTGTTTCTCTGTCTATAAAGAGCCGTTAGTACATAATTCCAGAGAAACGGATGAAGATCAGGCTTAATCACTAACTAAGAGAAAATAAGTTTTGACAAAAGTAAAACCATCATGACTACAATAAGGATTAATTTTAAAAGCGTAACACTGCATTATCACATTCCATTTTACTTTGTAAGATGTAAGTAAATGTAGAATTGTTTTAATTGCACAGAAATATATTAAGCAACAAAAACAATTAAAAGTGTGTTATCTGTTATAGATGTTCTGTGTCAATCTCAGCTCTGAATGACTATAAACTTTACTATTAATTTTTAACTCAATGAAGAAAATATTTTGCATCTTGCAGAGAGCTTAATTTGTGGGCACAAGTGTTTTAGAATCAGACAGCCTGCAATGTAATCCAGTTCCACTACTTAGGTCTAAGTGTGATTATTTATAAAGGTTGCAACTTATTTTTTTCAAAATTTAGGGAGAATAAAATGAGATAATTTGCATGAAATATGAAACAAATATTTGGAACATATTAAAAATTTAATAAACATTAAGTATTAACATTGCCATTGTTAACCAAAACATTTATTTGAGTTAGCTTCTTAGTTATTTATATATAAATATAAAACATATTGGCCACTATATAGACAGTAGAACAAAACATTTTCTGTGTATTCGGTGCTTTCTCATCATTGTCGTGTAGTTGAGTTGTGTACTAGCTTGTCTTCGTACACTAAGAACAATCCGTAACTCTTACAATCTGGTTGGGGTGCATTTTATTGTCTTCCCCAGATATATCTTGGCTACTAATTTTTGTTACTATCATATTTAAACTCATTTGCTGTAATTATAGTAGAGTTTGGCAAAAATTAGGTTTCTTTAGAGAATTTTTCTTTAAAAGTGTGACTGCCAATGTGTGAGTTCTAATATTATAGCTCTATTCTTACTTAATCCCTTTAGATGTGCTCTTCCAAGTTTCATCTTCCAAAATGATTTCTCTAGAATAAGGCACAGATATTTTTAAAAATTCTTCAAAGGCATATGTCAAATTATTAGTGTGTAAAACTGACACCTTATTTGGCTAGCCTCACAGAAGCAATGATATAGTACTAAAAATATCATATTTGCTAATATTTTGGTCAGCTTTGTAGTAGTATTTTTCTGGAGAAAACTACCAGGCTCAAAAATTTAATAGAATATGCTGTCATTCAAAGCAAAGCAAGAGATATTTAATCAGAAATTGTCGTATTCAAGGCTCTCTACAACACAGTACAGAGGACTGGAGGACATTGAAGACACAAGCTTCTGTTCAAGGAGTTTATGAAATGAGATGAAAGACTAAAAATAAAAAAAGAGGAAATGGATTATATACAACCAAAGGAAAGAAACAACAGGGAATGTAGTATTGCTATCTGTATCTAGTACATGGGCAATCGATGAGATATAAAAGAAGAGAAAGGAACATTTTTTTCAGACTTGGGTGGTCATGGAGTTTGAGCAATTTTTGAAATCATAAAAAGAAACTGCATAGGTTTCTATGTAGAAAAGAGGAATTTTAAAAGGATGAAATCATTGTGATCCAAAGTGCTGATGTGAGATACTGGGCTTCAATTCAAAAGAAGATAGTAAAGAATGACTTTAAGGAAAACAGGGAATTGTGTGGGCTGGGAGTTTTCTCTGAGACAGCAGCTGGCAGGCAGGGCCAGACTGGGTACTTCCCTCTAACTCTGCTTGAGAATATATTAAGCTGGCAGAGAGCTACACATATCTTTAAAATGTGCGTGTTAACATTAATATTGGTCAGCATTCAAATTTCTAAAAACTGTTTTGAGGTTGTTGCTTCACAAAGCATAGTGCATTTTACATATATATTTGCTACTGTATTAATGTGTGAGACAACTGAATAAAGTAAAATATTTGAAATGTTATTCTCATCTGTTTGCCGGTCCATAAATCTATGTGAAAAGCTGTATTACAAATCCAATTCAGCATTATATTACACTAGAGGCCCAGTGCACCAAAATTTGTGCACTCGGGGGGGGAGGGTGGGGTCTCTCAGCCCGGCCTGTGCCCTCTCGAAGTCTGAAACCCCTCGGGAGATAACGACCTGCTGGCTTAGGCCTGCTTCCGGGTGGCAGAGGGCAGGCCCAATCCCTAAGTGCAGCCCCTGGTCGGGCTCAGAGCAGGGCTGATTGGGGAGTTGGGGCGCCGCCCCCTGTCATGCACAGAGCAGGGCGGATCGGGAGGTTGCGATGCCACCCTCAGTCACGATCAAGGTAGGGCCGATTGGGGGGTTGGGGCACCGCCCCCTGTCACACTCAAGGCAGGGTCGATGGGGAGGTTGCGGCGCCACCCCCTGTCACGCACAGAGCAGGGTCAATCAGGGGGTTGGGGCGCTGCCCTCTGTCACGCACCGAGCAGGGCCCATCAGGGGGTTGGGGAGCTCCCCCGTATCAGGCACAGAGCAGGGCTGATCAGGAGGTTGGGGCGCCTTCCCCTGTCACGAACAGAGCAGGGCAGATAGGGAGGTTGTGGCCCCACCCCCTGTCACACACAGAGCTGCAGGGCCATCAGGGGGTTTGGGCGCTGCCCCCTGTCACACTGATCCCGGTGCCGGGAGGCATATTACCCTTTTACTATATAGGATAGAGGCCTGGTGCACGGGTGGGGCTGGCTGGTTTGCCCTGAAGGGTGTCCTGGATCAGGGTGGGTGTCCCCACTGGAGAGCTTGGCCAGCCTGGGTGAGGGGATGATGGCTGTTTGCAGCTGGTCACACCCCCTTCAGGGTGGGGGCCCCCACTGGGGTGCCTGGCCAGTCTGGGTGAGGGGCTGAGGGCTGAAGCTCCCAACTGCTCCTTTTTTTCTTTTTCTTTTTTATCCTGGGCCAGCTTTAGCTCTGGCTCCAGCTCTGAGGCCTCTGCTGCTGAAAGCAGGTATCTGGTTTGTTTGGGTTCTATAATCGAAACAATGTATAACTCCAGCTCTGAGATCCCGGCTTGCTGAAAGCAGGTTTCTGGGGTTTTGTTTAGCTTCTATATTTGTTACAATGTTTCAAACTGCAGGCTCAGAGGCCGGCAAGGCAGGCGGGGAACATTGGTTTCCTCCATCACTGAAGCAAGCAAGCCTCATGTTAGTTTCAAGCTGCCTGGCTGCCGGCTGCCATCTTGGCTGGCAGTTAATTTGCATATCGCCCTGATTAGCCAATGGGAAGGGTAGCGGTCGTACGCTAATTACCATGTTTCTCTTTTATTAGATAGGATGTATTTTCGAAATGGGTTTGGTGTCCATTCTCTAATATGAAGTTATGCACCCTGGCAGATGTCAATAGTAAGTAATTTATAGATACTTCAAATTTTCAAGTACTAAGTCAATTAATATAATGTACCTAATTATTTTTAGAGGCAAAGTTATGCAGACCAGTTGCATAAAAACTACCGGGGTGGCAGAGTTCTGCAGCACTTCCCCTCTGTTCCATTTCTGGCACAGCTCGTTGGTGAGGAATCGCTAGGATTTTTTCTATTAGTAATAGTTTATAAGACTTGAGAAGGAACATGGGTAAGTAACCACACCTAAGTGAAATTTCTCCCAAACAAAACAAACTGTATGTGAAAGATGCCAGGGATATTTACAGGAAGCCAATTCCAGACAGCAGGGCTGAATCTGGAGTGGCTGAAGGGCATTCCCCATACCTGAAAAGGATGCAAAAATGATTGCTTGCTCCCAGACAGCTAAGGGCATCTTAATCTACATGTTATTGCCTCCTACTGGCCAAACACCTGAATAGCCCTAAGCAAGTCTTCCAATCTGACAACGGACTATGTATACGGAAACCCTGCCCTTTGATGTGCATATCTACCTCGCCTTAGGACAAATTGTGTTAATAAAAAGCAAGGGGTCCTGAGACCAGAACTTAGTTCCTCTTGCTAAGTCTTCTCTGACTCCTCAACATGCCTTTCTAAATTATGTTTCGTCTCTGGACTCTTTATTACGTTACACACAGCGCTTCTCCAGATTGCTGAACCCTTCTAGATGCTGGAACAAGAACCCCGGCAGATATTATGAGAGTCTGTCAAGTGAGTTCTAAAGAATTCATTTGACTCTCTTTTCCCTGTTCCCGAAGAGGAGAAAAATATCAGACCTGATTCCAGATGCTCTTGTTGGATTTAGGTCCTCCCTCATGCTTGTGGCACATGTTCTTTTCTTGCTTCAGAGAAAATACGCTTAAAAATCCTCATAATATGCGTGGCTACCTATGGTTCTTTTTAAAAGTGCTTTGGAGGGTTTACTCAAACATTTGAAGATCTACCATGGATCAGACCATCTCGGGAAGCACAGCTTTCAGCATTTATATCACTGGACCCCTTGGAAGGAATTTCACATGAGTCACCTTACAACATATTTCTCAGGCACTTCTTGATTGCTGGGCAGACTGCACTTTTTTTAGGTGTGCATATGTCTAAAAGGAAGGACGCAAGCACTTGGCAAGGATGCTCTGTGGGTCACTGGATATTTTAAACAAGTTTGATGTTAGAGAATACAGGTAATAAAAGCCAAAAGCCTGGCAAACAGGAAAAGACCTTGCTATGCATTTGTGCCATTTTGGCTAAAGAGGTCTTGTTAATTCATGAGTAGAAGTCCAAGGCAGAAGGGGTAAAACCATGTCAAATCAGGTCAATGAGGTGGGTGGGGAAGACAATGACAATTCAGAAAGACACCAATGTTCTGGTCTTGGCCTCATGTCTGTCTCCCTCCCTCTCGCCTTCCTTTCTGTGCTTCTTTCTTTCCTCCCCCCTTTATTTGTTTCTTTGTAGCTGATCCACACAAAACAGAACTAATGCAGAAGTGAAAAATCAAATTCATATTTTATTTGTGGATCCTTGGTGACAATTGGCAATTATAAGCTCAAGGAGTAAATAGAAAACCACTCTCTCTACATCAAGGACATATCTCACTGGAATTGTTTTGTTGGAAGTTGTGTTTGAGGGCAGAATTTCCTCTAAGAAATAGAGATTTGTGAATATGACATCAGAGATCCTGGACGCCCTCATCTGTGGAATCACATAGCTTACATCTAGGGAAAAGGGAGTTAACATCATTTGAGTTTGTAAGAATACTGCACTAGCCTCTCATCAAAATGGATGCAAGTAAAAAAAAAAAATAATTTAAAGATTGGCCGATAATTTTTTGGAGAAAATATTAAAAGTCACAAAAATCAATTTCTAAGAATTGATAAAATGTCACAATTGATTTGAACAATAAAATTTGAAGTGCACCGTACTTTTAATAAGGAAAACAGGATGTTTATTGAAACATAATTGGTTGGTTGACTTTTCAGGCTTGAATTAAAGTAAATAGAGAAAAAAATCACAAAGTTCTCCAAGCATACCCTCAGAAGTAGAATGGAACATTTGTTTATTCTGAAGAACACAGGAAATGAACGGGTCCTAGGGCTTCATGATATTAATAACACCCATAAAATCAGAAGCGGATAGAATGAATGACCTTTTTCTGAAGCCACTGTTACTATTGGGTGGTGTATTTTTTGGACATTTTATAAAATATATGAACAAAGAGTAGAAGGGTGTGCAAACTGTGTGGGAACGAGGAAGCTGTTGCATGAAATGTTTTGGACTGGGATCATCTGTGCCCATCTGTTCCTACTACTTAGAAGAAAGAGATATTCTCAAGCTCTTTAAAGTTAAATGAGATCAGAAAACTGTTACATTATGTTAGAGTTATTGGTTCCTAGAGGCAATATTCACATTATTTCCCTTATCATCTCCTTGGGTTTGCTACCTCCTCCCATTTCATTCTCATGTTACCGCAACGCCTGAGGGCTGAGGCCACCAGCTCATCACTAGGAAAAGTGATGAGATGCAAATTAGATTTGCAGCTACACACTGGTTTTCTTGCTATGCTAACAAACACGTAGTAAGAGAAGGATTCTTTCAAACTATAAGAGCCTAAGTTATATCATCTGTTATACACAACCCTAGTTTTAAGACCTGACATTCACTAAAAAGGAGGACATAGAATTGTATTTGCTTGAGATTTTACTGTTGCATCCCTTATAGTCACCAAAATCCTCAGTGAAAAACAAATTGTTTGCTTATATTATTATGTAGTTTAAGAGCTACCTTGAGTTAGGGAGGGTGGTTTGTTGGGCTCCTTCGTTTCATGTTTCTCTGAACAACTCAAGAATAATAGAATTTGTACTCTGTCATTGAAACATGGACTTTTAACTCACAGGCACATGATCTTCAAAAGTGATACGTTACCAGAATTATATCTTCTTCAGTGTTGAATTGATGCCTCATATCTCATTAAAGTTTTTTTCACCGAAAGTTGTTGTGTTGGCATCTTCCTTCTGAATCTCTTGTTTCTTCTGTGCTCTAAGCCGGATCATCTCATTTCCCTCTGCCCGGCCACCATGATACAAATCCGATTTTTACTGTTTTTGTACCCCCGTTTAACCAAATCACTATGCACTGTATATCTGACTTCGTAAGCAGTTTTTCAGTTGGTTCCTAGTTTTTCATCCTTACTAAACCTGCAGTGATCTAGACTCTCATCATCTTTGTTTGGGTTATTGCAGCAGTCCCCTGATGTCCCTGCATTGAGACTTTGCTTGTAGATTCCACACCCCTCAGAGCCACTGAAGGGGTTAATCTAAAAAATGTGTATATATATGACCATGCAACTCTATATTCAACTCTTTTGGTGATCTCCATTTTTTCTAGGGTAAATATGGAGCTACTGGGCATGATGTGTATTACTCTCTATGAGGATTTTTATCTGAAGCTTTAGTTTTCCTGGAATTATTAGAAGTCTCCCCACCCGTACCTCTCTTTTATGCTGTTATCTATGTTACAGTATGTTGATAAGATCATCTCCCGTTGCTCCAGCCTAGATTTGAGGAGCACCCTACCCCCTTCTAAAAAGTGATTATTCAAGTAAAAAGTGATACATTACCAGATAGGCCATGTATTTTAAGGCAAACATCTAGCAACATCCATTGGCTTTTGTATGAAATTTCATTTCTCTCACCTTCTTTCCTCTCATTTGTTTAAAGCTACATATGTATCTACCATGATAGATATATCTACGTATGTGAATGCTTCTTCCTAAATCTTAGCCCATACCCATGCCCATGTGCTCGCATGGTCTGATCGCCTCCCTAAACCTTCCCATTCTCCCTATCTGGCTTCTGAGAGGTTGGGAGGGCATAAGATGGGACCTTGAATGTCCTCTTTAATCACAATTCTTCAAAGAGCAATCCTTCAATTCAATTAAACAAATAGCCATCACAAGACTCAATATTTTGATTCTGTACTAAATCCTAGGGATACAAAGACATATCACTGCCCTGGCTGGTGTTGCTCAGTGGTTAGAGTGTTGGCTCACACACAAAAGGGTCAAGGGTTCAATTCACAGTCAAGGGCACATATCTGGGTTGTGAGTTCACTCCTGGCTCCTGGTCAGGGCACATGTGGGAGGCAACCAGTCACTGTGTCTCTCACACATTGATATTTCTCTCTCTCTCTCTCAACCTCCCTTCCTCCTTACTCTCTCCCTTCCACTCTCTCTGAAAAGCAACGAAAAAAAATAGCCTCATGTGAAGATTTAAAAAAAATTTTAAGACATATTGCTTAGTCTCATCTTTGAGAAGTGCACCTTTTAACAGATGTAATTCAGAAACACTTCTGTATAATTTATCATTTTTAACTAGAACTCTATGAATTTTTTTAAATGTGAATGTCTTTAGGCAGCACAGGTATACTTTGGCATAATTAATCTTACACCTATGCACTGCCCCACTGTATCTCATCTGATCCTTTTTCCTTATTTATGTCGCCCTGATGGCCCCTGAAGTAAATAGAATTAGTCACCCTGGTGGAGTTTAATGTAAACCGTTTAGTGCTTATTCGCTACAGTGGTGTGATGGTGTGTCAGCATGGGAGATGGTAGGGGACAAGTCTCAGAGATCTTCCTATTCTCCTTCAGGGCCATACATAAGTCCCTACAGACTAACAGGCCACCGGTTTATTTTTATGAGCTGATGACACCTACATGGAAAAATATGATCTTCAAAGCTATTCGTTCATAATGTTACTGAAGGAAAAAAAGCACCTGAAGTTGTGAGAAACTTCTATTTTAAATTACATTTTGTATGCATGTCATCATCTCAGTAATTTTTTGATTCCGTCTTTCAAATTTGAGTTTTCCTGCTCATGTCAGGAAACATCAGGCAATAATATAGAGTTAAAATAAGGCAGAGATTGTAAATTCTATGCCCTATGTTAATGCTTTGAAAAAGACACTTTAAATAGAAATGCTTACATAATTAAAGCACCATACTAATCCTAAAGCTGCTGGATTTCTGTTTTGTTTACAGCTGTGTAACCTCAATTCTTTTGACACTTGCTTAAAAGCATCACTCCCAGGCATGGCTCTATATGACTGGGAATGATGCATGGTACAGTGTGAGATGTAGCTTATGGCTAATGTGATTTAGTGTCTGGAGAAATGTGTTTTGCAGCAGAAATGATAACATAGCCATGGTCTCAGTGGCATACAGAGTGTATTCACTGTCCTATTGCGTGGGTCATCACTGTGGTCTCTGATAGGATGTCTGTTTCAGGTTACCCACGGGAGTGAGCACGCCTGCACAGTGCTGTGTGGGTCTCTGATAGGATGTCTGTTTCAGGTTACCCACGGGAGTGAGCACGCCTGCACAGTGCTGTGTGGGTCTCTGATAGGATGTCTGTTTCAGGTTACCCACGGGAGTGAGCACGCCTGCACAGTGCTGTGTGGGTCTCTGATAGGATGTCTGTTTCAGGTTACCCACGGGAGTGAGCACGCCTGCACAGCGCCTGTGGCACAGTTCCTGGAGGAGGAATTGCTACGTGGGCATCTGCTGTGGGAGCTGTGGTAAGAAGTGACCCTTCAGAAACTTCTCCTCTAATGGCCATTCTGACTTTCAAAAGACCAGAAATGCTTATTTGAAGGGGCACCACTATACTTGCTTTACAGAAAGATGTTTCTGACGGGTGAAAAATAAATTACAGCATGTAGAGCAAGTTAACAGCTTGTACATTTTGTGTGTAGCTGTCACTCAAGCCTATCAAAATTAGGGCTGTAGAAACTGTTTCCACTTCTCTCCAGCAGGGAGTCTAAGACCAGGGCAGTGAACGGGGAGCCCTCACTTTGAAGTGTGTTTACGAGGGCTGCTTAATTGCAGCATTTTGTGCATGGTACATGGGTTTATTTCTTGGACTCTAATGTATTGACTTAAATCATTGTTTACTTGTTTGGGGGCTAATTTTCCAAATTGGAACATGTTCCCCCAAATATGCGTTTGTGTTGCTTGTGTACATGTTTAAAGTATTAGTGTAACTCTGCTGGCAACCCTCCCCTGCTTGTTCAGAGCTACTGTATATGCCGTGTTATTCTTGCTCGTTAGACTCCCAGGCCTGGTGTCTTTTTTTAAAAAAGATATGTTTTTATTGATTTTTAGAGAGAGAGGAAGAAGAGAGAGATAGAAACACGGCTGAGAGAGAAACATAGACTGTCTGCCTCCTGCATGCTTCCTCTGAAAATGGAGCCTGTAACCTGGGCCTGTGCCCCGACCAGGAATCAAACCGGTGACCCCCTGGTTCATGGGTCGACTCTCAACCACTGAGCCACACTGGCCAGGCAGGCCTGGTTTTCTTGATAGGACTCTTGTTGTACTATTTTTACCTTAGAATGATAGTTCCCAACAATGGGCAGTATCGCATAAAATTTAAGCTTTGTTTAAAAAAATGGTACTGATGGGAAGATTAAAAACTAACCCAGAAGCTATGGTTAGGTAATGCAGTGTCACTATCTTCACTTTTACACATGACATAAATCACTTTTAAATGTGTAAGTTTTTCTTTTAGTCTGGAAGCTTGGAGGAGATTTGGTTATTGTAAATTCAAGGCCCAAATGAGATGGTGTGTCACTGATTTAACAAATGATTTTTACAGGGAGGGTCATTCACCAAAAATGTTGTAACTATTAAGAGCAGAAAGCCTGAGAGAAAACATTTGTAATATATAGTAAGAAAAGTTATTATGCATAGTAGATAATGGGCTCCTATAAATCAATTATAAAAATTAGAAGTGCTTAATTTAAAAAAAGAAGGAAGGAAGGAAGGAAGGAAGGAAGGGAGGAAGGAAGGAAGGAAGGAAGGAAGGAAGGAAGGAAGGAAGGAAGGAAGGGAAGGGAAGGGAAGGGAAGGGAAGGGAAGGGAAGGGAAGGGAAGGGAAGGGAAGGGAAGGGAAGGGGGAAGGGAAGGGAAGGGGAAAGGGAAGGGAAGGGGAAAGGAAAGGGAAGGGAAGGGAAGGGAAGGGAAGGAAAGGAAAGGGAAGGAAAGGGAAGGAAAGGAAAGGAAAGGAAAGGAAAGGAAAGGAAAGGAAAGGAAAGGAAAGGAAAGGAAAGGAAAGGAAAGGAAAGGAAAGGAAAGGAAAGGAAAGGAAAGGAAAGGAAAGGAAAGGAAAGGAAAGGAAAGGAAAGGAAAGGAAAGGAAAGGAAAGAAAAAACAATCACACAGTAAAAAGACCACCAGGGAGAAAGAAAACTACAGCCACAGGGAGAAACATTTTTCACACATCACATTAGTAACAGTGAGGTAGTGGCTTCTACTCACCCAGGACCACTGCTCCCTCCGTCCTGGGATATGAAAGAATTACATGTCCCAACCCCTTTGCAAATAGAAGGGGCTGGTCTGAGTGCCAGTGGGTGGCAAGAGGAAGAAATAGTGTCACTGTGGGATCTAGCTATTGAAAAAGAATCTTCTTCTGCAGCAGCTTTGAGAACATTGGTTCCAGATGGCTTAGTTATAGTGTTGGAAGAATTTTGGTGATAGACAAATACAATTTTCGCTGTAGTAAACCACTGGGATTAAAGAGTTCTTGATTATTTAATTTTTGTGACACTATAGCAGTATTGTGACTGATATGAAAAATAAAGCAGATTGGTGACATCCACTGGGGTGGCTGTGTGGAGAAATGGGCACCAACTGTTGATGGGACTGTAATTTGGTACATTCTTTTTGGGGAGCAATTTATATAAAAAATCTAAAATTTCATGCCAATTAACCAGCAGTTTCCCATCTATGTTTCTAAAGATATTTTTACAGAGGAGAGAAAGAACAAGATGCTCCTTGCAGAAATTTTTAAAACAAACTATTGAAAATGAGCTAAACACCCATAAGTAGACAAAATGGTTTATTCAAAAGCTATATGCAACAGTCTAAATAATAAAAAACGTTTAAATTTATTACTATAATAAAGCATCCTTGACATATTAGAGTGAACAGCAAACTATGAAATAGTAGCACACTTTCTATAGTTTTCTGCATTATGCGCAGTTATATGTAGAAGAGAATGCAATTTTAAAAAATAAACAAAAATGTTGTGATAAGTAGATATATATGAGAGACAGAAAAAAGAAACTTTAATAATATTAAACTGTTGAACAGTGTTATCACCAATGGGCCACAGAGGGGAAAGAACTTCAGGGTTTATTTTACATACTAGAGGCCTGGTGCACGAAATTCATGCACTGGGCGGTGTGTGTGTGGGGGGGTTGTCCCTCAGCCCAGCCTGCACCCTCTCCAATCTGGGACCCGTTGGACATCCCTCTCACAATCTGGATCACTGGCTCCCAACCTCTTGCCTGCCTGCCAGCCTGATCACCCCCTAACCACTCCTCTGCCGGCCTGGTCCCCCCTAACTGCCCTCCCTCCCCTGCTGGCCTGGTCACCCCTAACTGCCCTCCCTGCTGGCCTGATCATCCACAACTGCCCTCCCCTGCCAGCCATCTTGTGGCAGCCATATTCTGACCACATGGGGGCAGCCATCTTGGGTGAGGGTGTGATGGTGAATTTGCATATTACCTCTTTATTATATAGGATTTCCAAGTTATTCAGGTTTTTTATGACTATCATATAGATTTTTGCAATTTCAAAACCCATTCATGATAAAATATTTCTATTTTTTAGGATTTTCTAGATGATCCATACCTTTAATATTCATAGTAGGAAAGCAACTATAACCTTTGGTTTCATTGCTAACAGATGCAAGGTATTTGGCAGTTGTGACTAGTCTTACTTCCTAAGAATAAACAAAACTAAATCATTCATTTGTAAAACCAACACAAATAAAAGCAGCTATTAAATGGACCATAGTTGTAGCTCAAGATGTTATGGGCATATGGGCTTATATCTTGTCCACTTCCAATCTCCAGTGAAATGACTCAAAGAATAAAAGTAAAAAGCAATTTAGTATTAATGTTAAAAAAGAATTGGTTTCCTTGCATAAGCCAGAAGTAATAAGTGTATCTGTTAGGAGGAAAATATTCCAAAAAGAGTATAAGACGAAGGAGTCTTCAGAGGCACAATAATAATGCTCATCGGACTGGGGAAGAAGAGTGGGATAGAATGCAAAGCACAAACCTTGATCTGACCTGTGTCTCCAAAATACTAGTATACAAATTTCTCAGGACACCTCACTCGCAGCTAGATATAAGGGGCGTGCCAAGTGCCGACTGGAGGCTGCTTGCACCGGCCCCCAGAAAGGAGAGTTCTGATTATTGGAGAGGGGTCCTCATTGCCACTTGTAGGGTTCCAGCCTGAGAGTCCCACGGTGACATGCCTTTGAAAACACCTGACTCCTGGAAAGCAAACCTAGTTTTTAATGAAAATCATGGCAATGGCTTCATGGCCAATACATTTTACTAAATGATTGGTAATGCTGTTGCCAGGCAGAGATACTATCAGTTTATAAAGGGAAGTGTAGACAACGCATCCGTCATCACAGCCTAATGCAGTACTTGCCTCTGGTTTTTAGATTCTGTGCAAAAATGGAAAACACCATGGCCTTGGACCAGTTCAGGAAGAGAATCTGAGTAGGCATAACTCTGATCAGAATGGTTGGACAACTCTTTGTGTAATTTAAAAAGCAAGTAGCATCACACTGAATTTTTCCCAGAAAACAGAAAACAAAGTCAGCAATGACAAGTTGACCTCGATGCTTTACTCAAGAGCAATCTGCCTGAAGCTATTTACAGCATGAATATGTGCTCCTCCTTTGTCGGTTTGGCTCATGCGTCTATCTTGGGAATGAGCGATTAAACATGGATTTAATACCCAGTCACTCTGTGTCAGTGTGTGGGCTGCACACAAAACTGCTGACACAACTTCACTCCACCCTAGCAGGGATTTCCAGTGTGAGGCCAGCTCCCAGGAGGAGAAATACACAAGTTCAAGGAAGGAGAAAGAATATCTTTTATGTTTATAACTTTCAAAATCAAATCTAATTTTTAAATATTATGTGCCAACTCAACAACAAACACTTTCTTTCTGAAACTAAAATAGTTGAAACTAAAATGGCTGTGGGAACATGGGCTTTTATCCATGTACTTAAAAGGAATCTTCAGTAAGGGATCTCACAAATACCATCAGTGCAGATTATTTGAAATGAACTTTGCAACAAGAGAGGTGCCTCTCGACTAAGGTGAAGTTTTAAACTTCTCAAATATTTTAGAGAAGCACAATTTCTTTTACATTTCTTCTCTTCCCACTGAACATGGAGACACCGTATATTTCCCATGGATTTTGACTTAAATTTTTGGAAGCTAAAGTTCATGGAATGACATCATTTTCCATGGTTGTCTACAGAATGATGGCATTCTGTAGCCTCCATGAAAAAAAAAAAAATGGTTTCTAATTCTTCCCTGTACACATTCTGAAACCTGAATGCTATATATATGACAACAGTTCAGTGAAATCTCTGGGAAAGATGTATATATGCCCTGAGTTCAATGGTAATGTGTAAACCAATCACTAGTGATGGGGAAGTTTTCTCTCATTTTGGTGCATATGACATTTTGGGTTATTTCAGTGAAAATGCTCATTTCTAGCTTCAGCCTTTTATTTTTATTTTATTTTGTAAAAATATATTTTTATTGATTTCAGAGAGGAAAGGAGAAGGAGAGAGAGATAGAAACATCAATGATGAGAATCATTGATCTGCTCCCTCCTGCATGTCCCACACTGGAGATTAAGCCCACAACCAGGGCATATGGCCTGACCTGGAATCGAGCTGTCACCTTCTGGCTCAGAGATCACTGCTCAACCACTGAGCCACACCAGCTGGCCTCTAGCTTCAGCCTTTTAAAAGTAGCTGTTTTCTAAATAATAAAGAAGTGGGTATGTAATATTTATGTGATTTTTGAAATACTTTCTGATTCTTCCCTTCTTCTTCACTAAATGCCTATTTACATTAAATTCCATAAAAGGAGACTGAGAAACTTTGAAGAATGAGGAAAATAAGCAGAATGTCTGAAAAGGGAAGTGCTTTAAAAATAGAAGTAATGAGTTCTTTCCACATGGACAGTGAGGTGATTGCAAGGGGTAGGAGGTGGGTGGAGGTGGAAGAGGATATGGGGTGATAAATGGTGATGGGGAAAAATAAAATAAGATCAAGTGATGAATAAAGTAATAAGAGTAATTTACTGTCCCCAGTGCTACAGAGAGGTGGGATCAAATGAAGACTGACCATTGGGTTGGACCCAATGACTGGAAAGATAGAAACTGACATCCAGCTGGAAAAATAAAGGTCATTGGATCCTAGTCAGAGCAGATTCAGTGGACTAGACTCCTGGGCACACAGGCCTTGCTAGAAAGGCTGAAATAAAATAGAAGGTCTTATGCACAAGCAAAGACCTTGGCCTTAAACAAGAGTAGAATGAATACATAATGTATTTTTAACAGTCCGAAATGAAATAAATGAATATAAATGTAGGTCAGTTCATGTATGTGGTGGTGGGAAGATGAGGAAATCTATTCAAAATGATTCTATTTCCCAATTAAATAAGAGGCAACATCATCATGTGAAAGAGAGAATGAGAAGTGGATGTTGAAAATTTGAAGAGAGAATAATAATCACCCCAAAGAATAGAAGGATGAATTGACCGGGGAAATGTAGTCCTGACTACTGCTGAAGGTTGAGTAGAGATTCAGGTGGTGAGAAAGCAAAAAGGCCAAGTTAATGGATTAGTGATGTTTGTGGGAGGGATCAAAGAGTTGTTCCATTGGATGAATAAAGCAAGTTCACTAGGAAGATAGGAGGTTATAGCTGGAAGACATGAAGAAAGCAGTAGTAAGTCATTGAGTGGGACTGGAATTAATCTTTTACATGGTTATAGAAATCACCCAGAATAATGACATGAATGTTGACTGATGAAGAGAAATATCAGAATCTAGTTCTGCAATGCATGAGGGATGGTGATAAGGAGATAGCTGACTTTAACTAAGAGAGAAATAAAGTGATATGGCCTATTGATTTGAGCTTCAAAAGTTATGCTGTTGGGGGAAAAGGGAAAGTAAATGTTCTAGAATATAAAGTTCAATGAGGGTACCTACTCTGGAGGTATCAAAGCTCAGTAATTAATATTATGGACTTGGAATCAAATTAACTTCTGCTACTTAGCAGATGTGGTGACCTTCGGTAAATAACTTAAGTTCTTGGCATCCGACTTCTCTCATCGCTTGTTTGGAATGATATTTGCTATCTCATAGAATTGTTTTAAGAATTAAGTGAGTTTAATAGATGTAAATGCCTAACACATGGTGATTAATCAGTGAGTTTGGATGTTACCCACTTTTAACCTGTGGTGAGAAGAGTATGGGAGGGAAAAACTCTGTCACATCTTAACAGTACTACAGGGTAAATTATGCCCCAGAAAGTAATCTGATTTGGGCTAGGGCAGTGGCCGGCAAACTGCGGCTCACGAGCCACATGCGGCTCTTTGGCCCCTTGAGTGTGGCTCTTCCACAAAATACCGACTTCTGCGCATGGGCCACGAAGTTTCAATCGCACTGTACATGCGCACCTGCACGTGGTATTTTGTGGAAGAGCCACACTCAAGGGGCCAAAGAGCCACATGTGGCTCGCGAGCCGCCATTTGCTGACCACTGGCGGTAGGGAAAGTAAGATGTTCAGAGAGTATATTGAGGATGGTCAACTCAGAGCCCATGGAGTCCACTGGTAGCTTTAGATACGTAGGAAGTTTTTGTTCACACTACATGGGGATAAGAATCCTGTGGTAATGGGTGAAATGGAAGCCTTTCATTACTGTGTGTGCTCAATAGCTTTATAACATGTTTTTGAATTAGATCAAAATTATCAGAAGTTTTAATTATGATTTAATTACAACCTCCTCCATTTGGTTTTTCAAGCAGTTGGTAGATATGGGGTAGTCATGACATAATATCATGGGCATTTAGAGTATAAACTGGCCTGAGAGAATGGGGAATTCAGCAACAGGAGCCTCTTTCCTCTGTCAAAATACTGTGCACTGATTTTGATTCACCTGGAAAAAATTAAGTGAGAGAAGCCAAACATGATGAATGTGGAACTATAAGTAAACTTAAGCCTAATTTATCTAAACAAACACAACCATCTAAAACATAAAACAAGATGACTATTGAATTAGGTAGGAATCTGGTGCATTTTATTTAAAAATGCATCCAAATTTGAGATTTTCCAGTTCACTTGTAAGTCTTCAGCTTTTTGTCCATGTATCTTATCACTTGAACACTGCTTTCCTCTCCAGAAATTATGTATATTCATGCTTATTGTAAGAGAAGCTATAATACAAAGTAAAACAGAGTTTTAAGGAATTAGTAAAGCAGTCAGGTTGCATAACTCTTAGAGGAATACACTAAGGGAGTACTTACAGAGACAAGTGGAAATAATCACAGACAAGCAGAAGACATAGAAGATTTGCAGATGAAGAATTGATATATGCAGGTGCCAATTCAGCACAAACTTCCCAATCCCCTATTCTCTGAGGCTTTAGAGCTTTACCCTGGAGATCTTGTTAGTACATTTATGAAAATTTTAGCAGTTCTCCAAATTGCAAACTTTATTACAGGTCATGCTTTTAAACATCCATATGTTGCACATTTTGTAGGAAGGAAATGAATTGAAACAAGAGAAGCTGAACCCTACATGTTTTGAAAATAAAAAAGCAATAAAGAAAGCACATGTTAGCCATTACAGATGTTTGCACAAATTAGAAGCCCCAATGATTTTTAGAGATTCTAGGTCAGCACAAATGAAATATCACTTTAGAGATAGTTTTCCCCTTGAGGAAATTTTGTACTAAACAGCTGACCTGATAACTTATACTTTACCATAAGCAATTATTAAATATTTATGGATGTGTGTTACCAGGAATAGAACTGTTTGTGCAAAAACAAGTTTATTGATACATCGTGTTATTATAAATATATTACCAATAAAAATTATAAAATTTTAATCTTATTC
Organism: Myotis daubentonii; assembly: GCF_963259705.1. Taxonomy (NCBI): domain Eukaryota; kingdom Metazoa; phylum Chordata; class Mammalia; order Chiroptera; family Vespertilionidae; genus Myotis; species Myotis daubentonii. Next base: position 52,349,979 of record NC_081844.1, read on the forward strand.
ATAATTATTTTGTTTCTTCCTTTATCTTTTCCTTTTAATGTCAATCTTTCCCACATTTATTTCTTTATCTCTTTTTTTTTACATTTGTGCCCTACAATAACATTTTCATTATGTGATAAATAAATATGGGGAAATGAGCCCTGGCTGGTGGTTCTCAATGTTTAGAGTGTCTGCCATGCACCTAAGGGTCATGGGTTAGATTCCTGATCAAGGGCACATTACCTGGGTTGCAGGTTCAATCTCTAGCACCACTCCTACAGGAGGTAACCAATTGATGTGTCTCACATGGATTCTCTCTCTCTCTCTCTCTCTCTCCCTCTTTCTCTCTCCTCTCTCTAAAAGGCAATCGAGCCTGGACAGCATGACTCAGTGGTTGAACACTGACCTGTGAACCTGGAGGTCACGGTTCAATTCTCCATGAGAGCACATGCTCGGGTTATGGGCTCTATCCCCAGTGTGGGGAGTGCAGGAGGCAGCTGATCAATGATTCTCTCATCATTGATGCTTCTATCCCTCTCTCCTCCCTTCTTTTCTCAAATCAATAAAAATATTTTTTTAAATAATAATAAAAAGTTAAAAGCAATGGAAAAAATATCCTTGGGTGAAGATTAACAACAACAAAAAAAGAAAATGAAAATGTTAGCTGTGTTCAAATTTTATAGCAAAACTTAAAGACTGGGCTTGCAGATGACTTAATAAAGAAATTTAAAAATGCTCCCAAAGATGCTTGACTTTATCTAATATAAACAACTGCATTCTAAATCATGGAAAAGGAATACAGAGAAGTAAGGAAAATTTCCATGTACAATAACAGCAACACTGATACTAATTAAGAATAGGCCCATAGTTTAGTAGATCCACAACTAGAAAAACAAAACATGGGACTATTTAACAGGAGATAAAATCTAAGCTCTCACACATTTACAGGGAACTCAATATCTAAGTAAACTGTCTAAGGGCAAACCTGTAAAGCATCATTAAGCTTTGGATAGACACTGAGGTGAAGTAAAATTAAATAGACAGCCCAAAGAGGGTTTGAAGGGTTTGTTCTGAACACTGTTAAAAACAGTCTGGAAGAAACTTAAGAACACGGTGGCATCGGCAGCGTAATTTTGTAAATTCCTGAATGCCCATGCTAAAACATCCTGAGTAACTAGAGAGAAAGATCCAAAATTTACAATAAAGCAAGATATCTCCTAAATACTAGTGGGGGTATGGGGGACCACTAATAGTTACAAGACCTATATGCTTTCTTACCTGCTCAGGAGAAAGCAAAGGGAAACGATCAGGCATCTGACATGATAATAAGTGGAGAATCCTTAATATCTAATGGATAGTCACTGCAATACAAGGGGTTCATTGTGCTAGTGGGTAAATGCCGGGCATATTAGCCATAGAGGGACAGGGGCAATCTAGCTTCCAGGAACTGGTGACACTGAGCCCTCAGACATGCCTTTCAGAGCAGGCCTCCACACTGAGAGAGGATGGGGACCACAGGCACAAAAGAAGCAGATGGTCCAGGTAAAGGTAGGAGCAGGTTACAGAGCTAGGGCAGCTCAGAACACAATACTTTATATTTTTAAACACTTCATAGATACAACATAAGAGAGATATTTGTGAAGCTGGAAAAACCATGTGAGCCAAACTTTCTTCTAAAGTTCAGAAAAAAGAAACTCACATGAAGGAAACAAGAGAGAATATATAGAAAAAAAAATCAAAGACAAAGCTCAATTAAAATCACTGTAATAGAAAAACGTTTCAAGGAGTATTACTTTCTTAGAGAAAATAACAGCTTCAAAAAGACAATCCCCTGAAATAATTCCAAACAAGCTGAGGTGCTCAACAAAGATATAAGATAAGAAAAAGCAAGATTAATCAGAATTACAAAGTCAAACAGAGACAATAAAACTAAAGAAAAAATAAAAATTTAGAAATTACAAATGCAGAAGAAACAGATCCCACTGCTGCTGGTTGCCTCCCTCTGCTTGGCTGGCCTGGGCCCCCCTGGTGTGTGTCATAGTGAATGGTCCGTCCACCCGTCGTTCTGCCATTTGGTCGATTTGCATATGAGGCTTTTATTATATAGGATAAGTAAATTATTAAGAAAACATACACTTTCCCTACAACAGAGAAACTTGCTACTTGTTTTCCCTGCCTAGTTCTCATTTATCATTTGGTATATAGTTGCCTAAGTGAGAGTGGAAACTTCTGTGAATTTTCAAGGTCAGCAGAGCCCAATATGGGGAGTGAGGTGTACTTTGGAGGCAGCGATGGGGCATAATTCTGGTCCCAAAGTTTACCTCAGAGACACTCAAAGATATCGGATACCCACTGTATATGTATGCCTCAATGAACCCAGATCTAGAGGGAAGAAATTTAGACACAATATTCTCCTTGAATCATATTAGTTTTCTGTAGGTATTTCTAGAAATGTTTACCCTGGGTGAAACAGATATGGCTAAGTTTCCTCAGACTGTGCGATCTTATGGCCTGTTTACATGATAACCTGGCCAGTGGTGTATCTCTGATGGCTGACTGAGGCAGTTACAATAGATGAAAATATCCAGTTGGCTCCTGGTGAGTCCTGGGGCGTTGTGGGAATGTGCAGCTACGGAATAGAGTCTAGAAGGCAGGGCAGAGTTCTGCGTGAGGTCTTTCCCACAGCAAGCACAGCTGCCGTGGCAGGTGGGTTATTGACCCCTGGAGGGGGAGAGTCGGGAACCTGCTACCATGAGTAGAGGAGTACTAGCAGTCGGCATCCTACGGATGTCTGCCATTCCAGGGCTTTTAAATGAGTGCTTATGTCACAGCCTCTGCCACCCTTTCCTTAAGTTCTCTTTCTCTTTCTTCAGTGACAAGCTGTCTTCACTTGGCAGGAAGTCTGAGTGCACACAAAGTGATTTTGGAAATCACTAGTTATCTCAATGTCAGCAATAAACAGTCATCCAAACTCTGCTCTTTCTCACAAATGGAAACACTCCGTTAGATAACTGTGAGGTTAGACAGTAAACTGAAGCTGAGCCTTTTCCTTCTCTGGAGCCCAGGGTCCTTGTCTTTCTCCTGGGTGTGATCCAGGTCATTTAGAATGCACGCTCATAAAGGAAAATATCAGCCCTTGTCTTATAGCTCTTAGACACTAGATGGCAGCATTGCTCTTTATCTTCCACAGAAAGGCACTCATGGCATAGTAGCCTCTTTCAGACAGAACACCTTGCCTTCACAGAATCTTACCAGACAGGGCTTGCCATGAACTCTCCGGTTTGCTATGATATGGCTCCTGTTGTTTAAAGTTATATGATTACTACTCTTCTTATCTAAACAGCAATATTTTTATAGAAAAATTATAAAGGCAAAAAAAGAAAGTATCTGTCAAGGCCTTGTTAATATTAATATTATGGAATGTTATTAGCACTAATCAGCTTCAAATATAGCTAAGAATGCCAAGCACCTTTGAAAACTTGAAGAGCAGATTTAATACAAGTAACAGAATTCAGGAAAGCATTGTACATGTGTATCAAATATATTCATTTATATATATATATTTTTATATATATATATCATTTATACTATGCATTGTGTATTTTGTGTGTGTGTGTGTGTGTGTGTGTGTAATGTAAACTATGGATCTTTAAGAAACCTTATAGAATAGAAAGCTATAGTTAAGCATTTTGTTTTCAGCAGTAAGCAAAAGCAACACCAGAATATCGTGGAACAAAATTTGCCAATACCTTTGTATCTGAGGCCACATGGTTGCTCTTGATTGGCAGGTCCAGCCTTCATATCAGCATGACTTGATCAAGAGGCTAAATTTATCTACAGTATTTGTCACCCACTTGAGTGTATATACACTCATGTACACTTTACAGGCACCATGATTCAATTTATTACCAGGAGAGGCTGAGGCCCTTCTGTAGGCAATTGTACAAAAAGAAGCAAGTGTGAAACCTACCTTATGGCCTAATATGTTAGTTTTCATCTTTCCCCCACAAGCGCTGCTGTTAATTCTCTTAGTGTGTGTTACATAATTTAAGTTAGGAAATATATTTTATATGGTGTGAAATAATTTCCCTTAACTTAAAAGAACATTTTTAAAAATTGACAATCAGTGAGGTTGATAAAGAACAAGAATAATCAGAGTCATACAATACAGGCATCTATTGTTAACCACAGTAACAACTGCTTAGTAATTTAGATTCATTTGTCAAAAATGCATAAAAAGTCACTCAAATTCAAGAAAATATTATGATACCTAATTTTAATTACATTATCCTATAAGCATCACTAGTAAAAAGTTATTTTTAAAAAGGATTCAGAAATTAATTTCTAGTAAAATATTTATGTAGAGAAACAGATATACCAACAAATGTATTTCTAATATTTAAACAGCCATGGGGGAAAAGTATTGAAAAACTTTTTATAAAATATTTCATATTTTTATATATTTCTACTTCTCCTTTTCTGAACCACACAATCCATGTCATGCATATTGCAAAAAATGTTTTTTCACATTTTCAGCAATAAAATAGTCACTCATTCTAAGTAAAAGCAGAATGCTTGCATCGTTTACTTTTACACTGGTAGCTAATTGAATGCAAAAACAAATGGAAAGTTATGTAATGGGATTGAATTAGAGTTGGTTGGGTGGTGAGGGCCTTTCATTCTTTTCTATTTCTACTTGAGCACATTTGTCATTTTGCACCTCGGAAACACACTTATACTGTACCAGTTATTTACCAAGGGTGTTTGAAAATCTGAGTGAATCGTATTTCTGATTCTGTCTTCATTCACGGTGTTGGGTTCAGAATGAGCCACCCAGGATGTGTCTCTATGGTATGCAGACTGTTTTGCACTAAAGGTAACTGAGACATAGTGGGCTCAAGAGAAACTTCTGCTTCCCCATCTTAACTATGTAGAAGAATTTAAATCAGAAGCCGGACCCACAACAAGAGTTATCACCAGAACTGACGTTTTACCTATTTATGTAGCAGGGAAACTTTATAAAATATCTGCCCTTCTTATCATCCTGCAATGACCCTTTGACACCCCCAAGGTGCATTACTGTAGCCTGGCTCAGACTGTCTTATATACATACCCCCGCTCCCCCCCCCCCCCATCCCGGTTTCTTTTCTGTCTCTGAACCTCGAGTATCTGGAGCCATGCCCTCACCTGGGAGCTGTCTGTGAAGGCCCTCACCCTCCCCCCCAACCCCCCACCCCCACTTCCCGGCAATGCCTCGACCCTTCTCCCCTCAATGCCTCAATCCTCTCTGCCCCCCAATGTCCAAACGCCCTCTCCACCACCCCCAGGCAGGGACAGAATAATTGTATGGTAAATGTATGGATTTGAGATGTCTGGGGGTGCCAGGTGTGGAGCCACACCCCGAGGAAGTCATTGTCCCTGTGGCCCGGACCTGCCCCTTGTTGGGAGCCAGCAGCCAAGTCCCGTTGAATGTCCAAGAAGCTACCATGGAAAGGGCAGGGTGGCCACGGCCCACTGTGTGCTGTGTGCCCATCCCTGGAAATGTGTGTGCCCAGTGCCCTGAATCCTACCCTATTGGTGTGTTGTTCTGGCTCTTGGGGGTGGGAGAGCCAGGGCTGTTCAAGATTCTGCTTTTAATTTATTCAAAGTGAAAAATGAAGCCAGAAAAAGCCTTGTGGGACAGATGATGGTGGCGTCCCCAGGTCCTGATGTTGGGAGCATAAACGTGTTGGAAGGCTGCCAGGAGGAGGCCCCTGCCACCCCGTCACGCTGGCTTTTGCTAACGGTCATGAGGGCAGGATCCCCGCTGAGGACACAGAAACCCCTCCCCTAGGGATTTCCTAGGCCACAGCCACCAAATTTGCCCCGCCCCCTGAGCCCCAACTCTCAAGGGGACCGTAACTGTAGCAGCCCCTTCCACACTCCTCCCGCCCTGGCTCTCCTGGCTCTGGTTCCCCACCTCCGCCTGGAGGCCGCCCCAGCCTCACCACTGCCTCCCACCCCCTCGCCTCCCTCAGGAAGCTCCCCACCAAGAGCCCAGGCTGCGGCGGAGTGGGCACACACCAGGGCGGAGCCGGAGGGCACTGGGGTATATCCTGGCGTTGGGATGGTCTCTGCCAGCTTAGAGGTGAGAAAACCCAGGTGGCTAGACTCCGCCCAGGTACCCAGTCCCATCCTGGCCCTGCCCCACTTCCGCTGGTCCCCCTCCCCCTGACTCCGGCCCAGCTCTACCAGGTCCCGACCCTAATAATTAGTAATTAGTAATTCCTGGTGCCTATTACCCCCCCACATCGCACCCCACCCCACCCCACGGTGCAGGACCCTGCCCACTGGGCCACTGCAGCGCCCCTATGCTGGCCCCACTGGTGAGGCAGCCTCAGCCCCGCCCCGCAACACCCTTAGGCCCCGCCCCGCCCACTCGCCGTGGCCCCGCCCCACAACACCCTTAGGCCCCGCCCCACCCACTCGCCGTGGCCCCGCCCCACAACACCCTCAGGCCCCGCCCACTCGCTGTGGCCCCGCCCCACAACACCCTTAGGCCCCGCCCCGCCCACTCGCCGTGGCCCCGCCCCACAACACCCTTAGGCCCCGCCCGTGCTTGCGCTGCGGCTTCAGGGCCCTTGACAGCCCCCAACGGCTATAACCGCCAGGGGCTTCCATTCAGCGGCCCCCCGGACGGAGGACAGAGAGCATGAAGCTCAGGATGGGGGGCAGCCCGAGCAGAGGGGGAGCGCGGAAGAGGCGCCTGTTCAAGCTGGGCCCGCCTGAGCACCCCGAGCGGAAACCCGAGGGGTGAGGCGGCAGCCGGCTGGGCAGGGGCATGCGGGCAGGACTGGGGGAGCGGCTGGGGGCGGTGAGGTGCCCCGATTGAAGGAGGGACCAGGAAGGAGGCGGGGGGGGGCGGTGTCAGGGCTCGGGGGAGTCTGCTGTCTGCCTCCCTCACGGTGATGCCGCCTCCAGAGCACACTCAGACCCGGAGCAGCGGGTGCTGTAGCCACACTAAGGGCCACGACCTCTGACCCGGACCACACAGTCGGTCAACAAACAAGGAGGGAGCCCCTCGCCGGGGAGGCTTGGTGTCCATGTGGGAATCTTGAGGGTGGGGTGAGGGGGGGCAGGGGGGCCCAGTGAGGGGCAGTGGGGGGACAGCGGGGCTCAGTGGCGGGCAGTGGGGGGCAGCGGGGGGCAGGGGAGGCAGCGGGGCTCAGTGGGGGGCAGCGGGGGGAAGGGGAGGCAGCGGGGCTCAGTGGAGGGCAGTGGGGGGCAGCGGGGGGCAGTGGGGGGCAGTGGGGGCAGTAGGGGGCAGCGGGGCTCAGTGGCAGGCAGTGGGGGGCAGCGGGGGGCAGTGGGGGGCCGTGGCGGGCAGTGGGGGCAGTGGGGAGCAGCGGGGAGCAGCGGGGGGCAGTGGGGGGCAGTGGCAGTGGAGGGGGCAGCGGCAGCTGGGGTTAGAGTCCTTCATCCTGGGGGCACCCAGGGAAGGACCCAGAGCCAGAGGCTGAGCCTTCAGAGCCCGACGAGGGGAGCCGTGAGGCGGGAGGTGACAGTCGGGAGGCAGAGCTAATGGACCGGTCTGGCAAAGGCTGGCCCCCGGCTGACCCGGCCCTCCCCACAGCTCGGCCAGCTTCTGCAGCCTGGCCCCCGGCGAGGCCCTGGAGGAGGAGGAGAAAGCAGGTGCGTGCTCAGGGCCGCTGGGGGGTCCCGGGAGGAAGCCAGGAGCCATGCAGAGGTTCGCTGACGGGGAGACCCCACACCCATCCGGCAGACCCGCCGCGGGGTTCTCGTTGGGTCCCAGCAGTGCCAGCCCCCGGGACTGAGTGCTGGACTCTGGATTTGGGGGCTGCAGACCGGAAGGGGCCGGGCTGCCCGGGCCGGGCGAGCCGCTGGGCTCTGACCCCGCCTGCAGAAGGGCGGGCCTGTGTCCACACTTGGTGACTGGCCCTGGCCCAGGCTGTTGGTGGCCGACCAGCTCCCACACCCGTGGCCAAGAGCCAGGCGACCCCGTGTCTAGGTTCCCCAGGTGCCACGAACCCTCCCCTGGGGGATCAGTAGGCGGGTTTACACCCCTTGCAAACCCCTTCCCCCCCAATGGCTTCAGTGTTCACCTGGGAAGTGAAGGCCAACGACAGGACCTACAACAACCAGTTCAAGGAGAAGGCCTTCCTGTGTTGGCAGAGGCGGAAGTACAAGGTGGGCGGCCCCTCCTACCTCCCCCCACGCTTTCCCCGAACCCCGGCCCCAGTTTTAATCATGAGCAAGTCACCAGTTTGGTGCTAGAATGTCCTGTGTTTCCTTGCCAGCCCCCCACCCCATTCCCATTAAAATCAGTTAATATTAAACCTTCAAAGTACATCAGGCTCTACCGAAAATCTTTGGATGTGTGCGACTCACTTTGAGAAATACGGGGCCACAGCCCTCTTCGCTGAGTCTTTGCATTCAGTAGAGGCTCAGTTAATGCTGGCTCAAGGCCTGGCCCTCAGCTAGCACTCAGTACATCTGGCTTGAGACTTTGTCTGCCCTGGGTGCTCAGTTACTGCTGATAGTAGCTAAAGGGTGGGGTGAGGCCAAGGTGGAGTCCTGGCCTGGGCAGTGCCCCCATGCTGGCTCTCATTCTAGGGCAACATCATTCACACAGCCAAGTACAACTTCTTCTCCTTCTTGCCCTTGAACCTGTACGAGCAGTTCCACCGAATATCCAACTCCTACTTCCTTTTTATCATCATTCTCCAGGTAGGGCAGGGTGGGGGTGGCCCCAAGGGTCAGCCTCTGTGCACACACCATTCCTTCCACCTGCTGGAATCGCCTCCTCCAGGAAGCCCTACCTAACCACCTTTGACACATGGCTGTGTAGACACTTGGTGGGGGTGGGAGGATGTGTGTCTGTCTGTGAGGTTGGTTGTTTGGTTGGATGGGGAGGCAGGGGTGGGGCAGTGTCTGGCTCCTCCTCACACACTGGGAAATGGCTGAGTCCCCCTGCCTAGCCCAGGGCCTGGCACACGGGAGGTGCTCAATACACATTCAGCGATGAAGGTGCGTGAGTGGCTCCTTCAGGTCCAAGGAGGGTGCAGCCTCTCCCCAGGATAGACAGCCTTGGCCACATAACCCCCTTGGCCCCATCCCCCCAGCTGACTCCAAAGGGTGAGGAGCAAAGGGTTGAGAGCAGATTCTAGGGACCTGCTGGGCTACTTCCCAGCACCTGGGTGACCCTGCCAGAAGGGCAGGTGTCGGCCTGTCTCAGTTGGGTGGCAGTTTTCAGAGCACCCTGACCTCCCCCCCGCCTCGCCCTCAACAGTTCATTCTGGTCTGACCCTCTCCTTTTCTTCATCGATCCCATGAACATACTGTGTGCAGGTCCAATGCTGGAAACGGAGGGCCCAGCAGTTGCCCTGACACCCACTCTCATTAAACCACATGGCAGGGCCCAGTGATGGAAAGGGGACCCACTCTCCCACCCAGGCTTGTCTGTGATTCACTTGGAACTCAGGCCTGAAGGGTGACTTGGAAAAGCAGAACTATAGGGAGAGAAATAGTAAACCCAAGGCTCTGAGGAGGGAACATGCTTGGGGTACCTGAAAGATGTGACATGGGAGCTGGGCATGAAAGGGAGATGAGTTTGCTGGGGGGGTGGGGGGGAGTTCTGGGCAGGGTGTGGAAATAGGCCATTGTCTCAAGGTTTGTGGGGGGAGGTAGCTGGCCCTGAGCCCAGGTGGTGGTGGCAGGTGGGACGCAGGATGCCAGGTTGAGGGTCTGGATGGGGGGGCAGGGGGAGGCAGTTGTGGGGAGTGTCAGGAGTGGTGGTTTGGTGTGAACAACCCCTGTCTGTCAGGGTGTCTTTCCTGAAATCTCCACGATGCCCTGGTTCACCCTCTTTGCCCCACTCGTCTGCCTCCTCCTCATCCGGGCCATCCGAGACCTGGTGGATGACATCGTAAGTAAAGTCACGGAACTGCTGGGGAGGGCATTGGGGGCAGGATGGGGTCTTTGTCTTGCTTCCACAAGGGACAGGTGCACGCACAACATGGCCCTTTGGCCCTTGCTGCCAATAGCTATTGTCCCAGCAGTTCCCACTTCCCCCACCAGGGCGCTGGACAGATGTGGCTGGTGCGGGCTCACTATAGGGGCCATGTGTATGAGCTGGAACTGCTCTGCAACTAGGCCCTTCACCAGGGTGGTGTGGGGGCAGGATGGGTGGGGGCAAGGCACAAGGCTGGGACAGGGCCACCCCTCTAACCCATCCCTATTGACTCAGGGGCGACATAAGAGTGACAGCACCGTCAACAACAGGCCCTGCGAGATGCTGGTGGGGGAGAGGTGAGGCCTCTAGTGCTGTGTTGGGGAGTTCATCCTGAGGAAGGAAACTCCAGCACAACTGTGTGTGTGTGTGTATACATATCAGGGAGGAGTGCCCAGCAGAGTGCCCAGAACCCTCCATGCCCCCCAGACATCTTGGTTGAGTCTGATGTGTGACAGGGACTCAGCCATTATTTATTAGATGCCTGCTGTCTACCAGGCCTGGGATGTGCCTTGTGATGAGGACAGAGGCAGAGGACCTGATTGTTAACCCTGCAGGCCTGAAAGTTTAGCGGAAAAGGGCGGCAGAGAAATTCTGAAGAATGGACACAAACTGGGGGAAGGGGCAAGGTTAGGGAAGGTTGGACTTCTTGTGTGGGCTAAGAACCCCCTGCCCCAAAAACCTGTAGGTGGGCACACAGGGAAGCAAAGCACCATGGAGTCATCTATAGCCCCACCTCCTGGGGTTCTTTCTGCTTCAGGATGGCAAGAGGGCCAAGGGTTTCAAAGATGGGTCAGCTTGGGGCCCTCTCTTACACCTGCCCCCCCCATAGGTTTCTGCATAAAAAGTGGAAGGACCTGCATGTGGGGGACCTGGTCCGTCTGCATGACACAAACATTGTCCCGGTGAGCTGTCAGCCAGCCCAGAACTTCCCACTTCTAGGGTTGGGGTGGGAGGGCCTGCCTTCCCGCTTGTCTTTCTCCTCTCCACTCCTGCAATGCTATTTCCTTCCTCCCATCCCTACCTTCCCCACCCCAGGCCGATATGGTCTTGCTGTCCAGCACGGAGCCCAGCAGCTTGTGTTATGTGGAAACAGCTGACATCGACGGGTGAGATGTGGGTTATCAGTAGGGGCTTGGGGACCTAGGAGCCAGCAAGGCCTTCCTCATTCCCCAACAGCCACAAAATGTGGATCCCCAAGCCCACTGGGATATTTAGGTCATTCATTCTGGGAGCATTTTGGGGGCACTTGCAAGCTGGCAGGGGCCATAACATTAAATCAGGTGAAGGGACCCATCTTTGCACCAACATTTCTAGAAGCCCTACTGTGCTCCAGGTACACCTGCCCAAAAGAAGGCCTGGAGTCTGGCTTCAGCCATTTTGAAAATGCCCTGTGTGATTTTGGGCAAGGCTTTCTTTCTCTGGGCCTCAGACTCCTCAAGGGTTAGCTGGCATGCATATTAGGGGCTCACTGAAAATGTTTGAGTGACTTTTGAAAGGGGCTGGAGATGTCTTGCCTGGGTACTATCTGTTCCTACCACTTACCACACTCGCCTTCTCATCATCAGGGAGACCAACTTGAAGTATAGGCAGGCCCTGTTAGTCACGCATCATGAGCTGACCACTATAAAGAGTATGGCTTCCTTCCAAGGTAAGAGGTAGTAGTTCATCCACCATCCACCCATCTGGGCCTTTGTCTGCCCCTCTGTACAGTGGGCATGAAATGTCCCCATATCACTGGGTTTGGGGAAATGGCAATGGTGTTTGCTGGAGGGAAGTGAAATAGCTTCTAACAGACCAGCTTATCCAGGCCTGTGAATCCATGTAACAGTTGGGGTGTTTTCTGTTATTGTTACAAAACATGCAACACTCTTTTATCAGGCATTTTTATTTTTAAAACATTGATCACATTTAATGTTTTTGGTTATTTCATCAAAAAGGCAGCATGTTGTGTGTAGAGAGATAGGGAACTGACTCACCCATTGCAGTATATTTTTATTTCCCACCTGGAAAGTGAGACATTTCACACCTGTGGGTTACAAGTACTGTTTGCCCAAGGCCCAGCAAGGGGACACATTTTTTTTTTCCTGTCTGGTTGCAAAAACCAGTTACTTTATTGGTGCTGGAGCAGAATCTTTTCTCTTGAGCCACAACCCTTTTGTTCCTGATATTCAAGCACCGGCTGCATTCATTTTCATGATATCTGAGGAAAAGCCTAGCTTACGTGGAGAGCTAGGCACTGTCTGCCAGATGCTGGCCTGGTTCCCAAAGTCCCCAGGATGATGGAGATGAGGCTGGAACTCACAGGTATTCGAGACACCACTGGCAGGAGTACATGCCTAGTGACCTCTCAGGATTGTAACCAGGAGGAAAGGGGATTAATGGAGGTGGGCGGTGGGGCGGGGGGGGGGGGGGGAGAACTGAAGGATCAGAAGAAAGGGTTTTCTTGAGGAGGTGCAAGTCCTGGCACAGGGAACAGCATGCACAAAGGCCCTGAGGCTTAATAGAACCAGCTTTGGAGCATCCAGAAGAGGAGGCTGCATGGCAGGAGGATTGAGGTACCAATGGGACAAGTTTTGGGCATTGTGAGGGTGGCTGGAGCCAGAAAGTGATGGGGAGTGTTCCCCACATCCTGCTCTACCCTGCATTGGAGAAGCATGGCCCTACCCCAGGCATGCCTCTCAGCTCCTTGATTGCACTGTTACTCACAGGCAAGGTGGTGTGTGAGGAACCCAACAGTCGGATGCACTACTTTACCGGGCACCTGGAGTGGGAGGGCAAGAAATACTCCCTGGATAGTGGCAACATCCTTTTACGTGGCTGCAAGATTCGAAACACAGACACCTGCTATGGAATGGTCATCTATGCTGGTATGACCACTCTAAAGCCTCTGCAGCATGAGCTGCCCTGGTGGGGTGGGTGAGAACCCTCAAGTTGTAGTCAAGAAATCACAAGGCCAGGGCTTGCCTGCTGAGTGTCTGCTGCCACAAGATGTGGGGCTCTTGGCACAGCTTCTATGGAGCTTTGGGTTCTAAAACTGTGGAAATAAGCATATTGAGCCATCCCCCTTGGATGGGTGGCTAGTCAGGTAGGTGGATGGATGGGTAGAGGGGTGGGGTGACAGAGGGATGGAGGATGAGGTGGATGGACAGGCAGGTGGACAGGTGGATGGATGCAAACCATGCAGGTTTTGACACAAAGATCATGAGGAACTGTGGCAAGATCCATCTGAAGAGGACCAAGATAGACCGTCTGATGAACAAGCTGGTAATCATGGTGAGCTTCACAGAGCCCCTGCCCTGGGGTGGGGGTTGAGGGACACGAAAGAGGGAAGGGAAGGGGCCCTTCCCATAGACAAAGGCTGTCATTTTTCAGGCCTCAGTTTCCTTCCTCTGCAAAATGTGTGCAGCCTGATCCTACAAACAGAGGTCTGTGGGCCAGAAAATATTCTTGTAATCAAAATCTTTAAAAAATTTCTCAATTCTGAAATTTTTTCAAACCTACAGGAGACAATAAAATGTTCACCTACCCTCCGTGGACATTTATTTAACAATTCTTAACTTTTTGCCTAATCAACTGTCTTTTTAAATAAGTCACTGTAATAATTTGTATAATAGCAGCCATAGAACTCAGCAAAACCCCTGCAAGTTCCCTCCCCCTAGGACTGCCAGCCGCCTCTCCTCAGCCCTCCTCCCCCATCCTGATGGGGGAGCGGGGGTGCTTCCCCTCTCCTGTTTCTTTTACACTGTGGTGTGTGGTGCTGCCTTGGGTTCTCCCCCAGGCTCTGCTGTCTCCCTTTGCTGAGCAGATCTGCATATTCGTGGTGCTGATCTCTGTGGCCTTGACCTTGGGCTTCTGGAGCAAGGTGACGGAATTCAAGACCGAGCACTATTATGTGCCTACGGCCCACGCGCATAGCCTGACCACCGAGTCTATCTTCATTCTCTTGAGCTTCGTCATTCTGCTCAGCGTCATGATGCCGATGGCCATGTTCATCACGTGAGTCCCGGGCACTACTCAGCTAGCGGGACGTGGGAGCTCAGGTCGGCAACGGGACAGGGTGCGACCTGGCATGTGTTTGCAGAGCTGAATTCATCTACCTGGGGAACAGTATCTTCATTGACTGGGATGTGGAGATGTACTATGCTCCCCAGGACTTGCCTGCCAAAGCCCGTAGCACCAGTCTCAATGTCCAGCTGGGCCAGGTGGGGTACATCTTCTCGGACAAGACTGGCACGCTCACACAGAACATCATGACCTTCAAGAAGTGCTGCATCAACGGCATTGTCTACAGCCCAGAACAGGAGAATATATATAAGGAGAACCCCTTCCTCTGGAACGCATTTGCCGATAAGAAGCTGCTGTTCAGAAACTCGAAGCTCCTGAGTATTGTGCGCACCAACAAGGACAAGGTGGTGCGGGAGTTCTGGCGTCTCCTGGCCATCTGCCACACAGTGATGGTGGAGGAGAAAGACAGTGAGTGCTTTGCTGGCTATACGGGCCCTGGGGCTTCTGAGGTGGTGGTCTGGCCTTCGAGATTGTCCATCCCAACCCCCAGGGCTCCTGTTACCCACCTTAGAGGGTGCTCAGGCATGAGGCTGGAGATCTGTTACTGAGCTGGGAAGGGGAGGTCCCAAGATGGGGGCCCAAGTGCCCACTTTCTTTTACTTGGCTTAGAGGTTGTCCTGGCCCAGGAGACCATGGTCTTATATCTGGTGAGCACCAACTGTGTCCATTGAAGATGGGTGGTAGGTTCCCAAAAAAGACAGCACGTCCTCAGCAAATGTTCCCCTCTCACATCCCATCCCATGGCCCCTCCCCTGCCAGACCAGCTACTCTACCAGGCAGCATCCCCTGATGAGGAGGCACTGGTCACAGCAGCCCGGAATTTCGGCTATGTGTTCCTGGCACGCACACAGGACAGCATCACGGTGATGGAGCTGGGGGAGCAGCGGGTATACCAGGTCCTGGCCTTGATGGACTTCAATAGCATCCGAAAGCGGATGTCCATTCTGGGTGAGTGCCCTCTGCCCAGGGTTGGAGATTGGCAGGAAGGGGAGCACTTATGGGCACCCAGACCTCTCCTTCCACAGTCCGAAACCCCGAGGGCTCCATCTACCTCTACACCAAAGGCGCAGACACTGTCCTTTTCGAACGCCTGCATAAGAAAGACATGTATAGGAAAGAGCAGATCGTGAAAGCAGCTACAGAAGAGGCCTTAACTGTGAGTCCTGTGAGAAGGGAGGGAGGCTGGGTAGAGGGGGTAAAGAGAAGGGAAGGTGTGCAGAGAAATGGCCTCAGGTACACAGAGTAGTCATATACAGTTGGCCAGGTTATGCCCTTAACCCTTCACAGAGGGAGCATTTTTTCTAAGTGACACAAGTGACCCCCTCTGGTTAGGCTTTGGCCTGGATGCTCCCAGCCCCCTCAAACCTTTTCTAGTCAGGTGAGCGTTCTGAGACACACTCTGCCCCAAATCTTTTGTCTCCATGAGTGAACCCCAAATGTCTCAGCTAAGCTTTCAAAGCTGTGTCCTGCTGCCCTCTCTAGACTAACCCCCCTTGCCCACAGGGCATTCCCCAGGACCCCAATTTTCCCCATGCTCATGCGATGCCCCAGGAATTTTGCACACACTGTTCCCTCTGCTTGGATGCCTTCCTCCACTCTGTCACTCGGGGTCTTTTGGTCCTCAGGGCTCTGCCACCTCCAGAGACTTTCCTGCCTGAGCCTAACATGGGGCTGACATGTTATGCCAGGTTACCGCTCTATGGCCCGGCTCTGACCCTTTGAGATTGCCCAAGGGCTTTGCTGAATCCTCAGCCTCACCCAGCACAGGGATCAGGGTTTGTGCAAAGAGTGTTCTTGGCGTCTCATTCAGGACTTCTCAGAGTGCCCAGCTCTGTCAGGAGCAGGAGTCCAGGGCAGGTAACTAGTTTCTAAGAACTGGGGAAGTGCAATCAAGGCTCAGGGAGCCTAAGCACAGGGAGAAGGGGCTGAAAGAAGCAGAGGGAGGCAGATGTGACAGGGTGGCACCTGCCTGCCCGCCCGGCCCCCAGTCCTTTGCTGAGGAGACCCTGCGCACACTGTGCCTGGCCTACAAAAAGGTGGAAGAGGAGCAGTACAAAGAGTGGAGCCAGCGGCACCAGGAAGCCAAGATCCTTCTTGAGAACCGAGCCCAAGCCCTGCAGCAGGTGTATGAGGAGATAGAGCAGGACCTCCAGGTGAGCATGGCACAAGAAGTGAGGGGGCTCCAGCACCCTGGCTATGGGACCGTGGATCTCCCACTTGTGCTGGGGTTAACTGGGTCCCTGCTCAGTCATTCTATTCCTGCTCACTCCCCATCCAGCTGCTGGGAATCACAGCCATTGAAGACAGGCTTCAGGATGGTGTTCTTGAAACTATCCAGTGTCTCAAGAAAGGGAACATCAAAATATGGGTACTCACAGGGGACAAGCAAGGTAGGTCCTAGGGTGGCCATTGATGTGGGAGAAAGGACTTATAGATGCCCCAAGCATTATACCATCAACCTATCCCACTGGTCTGGGTTCAGTCCTGCCCCCCACTTTGTCCTGGGGAAGGGAAGATGGGATGATTAAAACTGCTGGCACCTCCCTCAGGTGGTTGCCAGTAGGTTCTGAATTAGTGCTTCTATGGGTGGGAGGCACATACACACAAAATATTTAAAATGACGTTTTACAGCGGTGTTGTTATAAAGACAAATGTCAAGGCTGGAAAACATGAGTTTTATTCAGATTTTTTTTTTAAATATAGTTTATTGATTTTTTACAGAGAGGAAGGGAGAGGGATAGAGAGTCAGAAACATTGATGAGAGAGAAACATCGATCAGCCGCCTCCTGCACATCTCCTACTGGGGATGTGCCTGCAACCCAGGTACATGCCCTTGACCGGAATCGAACCCGGGACCCTTCAGTCCGCAGGTTGACGCTCTATCCACTGAGCCAAACCAGTTTCGGCATTATTCAGATTTTAAAATAAATTCTTTTGGTGGGTTCCTAAAAGTGCCCATGGGCCCTAGCCTGATAAGTCTAATGATCCCTTGGCCCCTGCCCCAGATAGCCAGAGTGCAGGCCCCTTTGCTCAGAGCTGCAGGCCAAAATCTCAGGGCAAGCTCTCATTGGCCAGCCTGGGTTGTACCCTCCTCTGAACCAGTTGCCATAGCCAGGAGTGGGCTGAGTGCCTGGGCATGGCCCCAGGCAGAGGCTGAGCTGGGCTGGTTTGCAGAGACCGCGGTGAACATTGGCTATGCTTGCCAGCTGCTGTCGGAGGACATGCACATTCTGGATGAGGAGCAGATAATGTAAGGAGTTGGGGGTGGGGGCAGGTGAATTGGTTGGGGGCAAGGTCAGGGTGGGGGATAGTGAACACCCATGGACACCTAGGTGTGGCCCTGGGGATCAGCAGAGTGTCCTCAGCCTCCACCAGGCTGGACTCCCAGAAGGGGAAACTGAGGCACGGCTGGAGGTGGAGGATGGAAGGAAGCTTGTTTCTGGGCATGGCTGAGCCCCAACTGGGTCCCTGCAGTGCAATCCTGGAAGCCTACCAGGAGACCAAGAACAGCCTGCCTCAGGTCGAGATGGCTGCCATGATCGTTAGTGGAGAATTTCTGGTCAGTGTCAACTCAGGCTTGACTGGGGTCCCTAACATGGGGGAGGGAACTGGGAGGACGGGGTGGGGGTAGACTGTTGGAAAAGCCAAAATGAAAGCCACGCTAGGAGATGGTTTTCAGATGAACTGGAGCCCATGTGGTCAAGTCCACACTGGGGTTTGGGGCAGAAGGCCAGGAGGGAGCAGAGGCCAGTTGGGGACGTTCATTAAGGGGAGAGGTGAAGGCAGAGTGATGTGCCCCCTCGCCCCCACCCTCCCTTGCTAACCAGGACCAGCTGATGAAGAGTGTAGCAGGGCCAGTGCTGCAGAATAAGGACTCCAACACCCCCCAGAGTCCCGAGGTGTGGCGGGAACGGACCTTCGTGGAACTGGCCTGTAGGTGCAAAGCAGTCATCTGCTGCCGGGTAACACCCAAGCAGAAGGCTTTGATTGTGGCACTGGTCAAGAAATACAAGAAGGTAATAACCCTGGCCATCGGGGATGGTGCCAATGATGTCAACATGATCAAGAGTGAGTGGTGGGCATCGGTTCTGGGGGGAAGGCATGTGGTGGGCTGGGGGTGGCCCAGGGCCAACATGCTGCATATGCCCCTGCAGCTGCGGACATCGGTGTAGGGCTGGCGGGCCAAGAGGGCATGCAGGCAGTGCAGAACAGCGACTACATGCTGGCCCAGTTCCGCTTCCTGAGGCGACTGCTGCTGGTGCACGGGCGCTGGTCCTACATGCGAGTGTGCAAGTTCCTACGCTACTTCATTTACAAGACGCTGGCCATCATGATGGTTCAGATCTGGTTTGCTTTCTACAGTGGCTTCACTGCTCAGGTGCACTGCAGGCAACAGCCCTTTGGGGATTCTCTGTGTTGGGGTTCTGGGGTTCTGTGCCCTTCCCATGGCCTGCAGAAGGGTGGTGGGCACTACCTACTCCACTCTAGGATCCTCATGGGGCAGGGCTTGCCTGAAGTCACAGGGCCTATCAATAATTTCTATGGCACTCAGAGAGGTATAGAGTATAGATAAAGGGAGGGGATGGTTTCTGCTCAGTCAGCTTTGAGCCTGACATTTTCAGGGATATTTGACAGATTTGAGCTCTGAAGGCAGGGCAGGACAGCACATGCTCCAACGGGTAAATCTTTCTAGGGGAAAGAGGGAAAGCTTGAACCCCAGAGAAGATAAGACTATGGGGTCTGGGTCTAACTTTAAGACACTCTTGACAGTGTTGTGGTGAAGAAAAAGTGTGCCTCCTAGAGCCTGAGAAGAGTCCTAGGAAGATGATTTCCCATGAGTATCAGGAAATTGTTTGAAAATAGATGGCTGTGATAGCGAATAAGCTGCTGTCATTGCTATCCAGGCATTTGAGAGAGAGCTTTGCCAGAGGGCACCCTTGAATAAGTACAATTGTTTGTTTCACTTTTTTGTTTCCAAATATTTTATTCATTTAGATGCTGCTGTGCATGGAATTTGTTTTCTTAATTCCCTTTTGAGATAGCTTATTGCTGGTGTGTAGAAACAGATGGGGTTTTTTGCTAAATTCTTTTTATTGACTCTAGGAGATTTCTGGAGGATCCCTGGGGATTTCCTGCATGTCATCTGCAAATATAGTGTTTTCCCTTTCTTCCCTTGCAAGTTGGATGCATTTTATTTCCTTTTCTTACCTAAATTCTCTGGCTGGAACTCCCAGTGAGATGGTGAGGGTTGGCATCTTTGTTTTTTTCCTAGTCTTACTGAGGACATCATTCTGTCTTTCAATACTTATTAACTGGAATGCTTCTGTAGGAAGAACCAACCTTTCCTTCTCCCTCATTTATTTATGAAATTACTTATTTTTATCAGTTTGGACTCCTGGGTATTTTTTATTGTGTATTTCTTTGCTCCGATTGTCCCCGGCCTGTTTTATTCCCTGAGCATAACTTCATTTTTGGCGCTACAAGAGGTTCCAGGCTAATAAGGAAACCTGGTTCTTTTCATCAGAGAAGGGTAGTATTAGACACTAAGAGCTAAGTGCTCAGTGTGTGCTTAGGGCCACTGGGTGCTATTACCCTCTCAATAGACAGATTTAGGAAATGTACACATATTAGCCCATGGATAGAAGCATCTCTATGTCTATTTTTTATTTATATGTCTACCCATCTAGCTTGTGTATATTAAAAATTATGTGAGTTCATACTGATAGTTCTGATTCCAATCCTACAAGACAAGGCTCAGCTTAGCCTTTTCCAGGTACTCATTTATGACACTTCTCCAGCAGTGAGAAACTTGATTCTTATAAAATTCTTGATCATTATATTTTTGCTTGCAGAATGCGCATAAAATGGTTTTTGAGTTCTGGGTCAATGTGGCTTAGTTGGTTGGGCATTGTCCCATGCACTGAAAGGTTGCTGTTTCAATTCCTGTGTCAGGGAATATGCTCAGATTTTGGGCTTGATCCCTGGTGGGTGTTATGCAGGGGACAGCCAATCAATATTTTGTTCTCACATTACTGTTTCTCTGCCTAACTCTCTCTCTCAAAATCAATAAAATATTTTTTTTAAATTTTGTCAATGTAAGAAACATTCAAATCTGTAGAGAATTTTTTGTGAGTTTATTTGAACCAAACTGAAGACAATTGCTAGGAAGCAAAATTTCAGCAGATTAAGAAAATGCTCCAGAGAATGGCAGTTTTGCACCTCATTTTATATATAACAATCAAAAGAGCAGATCCAAGTGGGCTACATGAAATTTATTAGTGATAAATTGGGAGGTGCATGAAAGAAAGCAAAGCAGGGAAACCTCTGGAATTGAATGAAAAGTAAAATGATAGACACATCTTTTACATAGGTGGGTACAGGATAGTTAACAGTCAACAATTATAACAATGGGGGGATTTGTGGTCTCCACAAAGTGGAAAATTACTGTGACATTCCAAAGATATGCTATACATGCAAAAAGACTATAGGTTCAGTTAAGGTAAAGATTGACCTTTGTCAGGGAAGATGTAGGTCTAAGACATGACTACCCACCATAAACTGCTTTTAGTTTTAAAAGTTTTCATTTTAGACCATCCTTTGTGGTTATGTTAGATCTCTGAGTTTGCAAGACTGCCACACCGGCAATCTCTAAGCTTGTCAGGTTAGCATGTGGCCCCTATTTGTCCACATTTTAAAAAATGGTTTTTGGAACAGAACCCCTCTCTCCTCCATAGACTTTAACTGGACTGGATACAGGCGTTGGAAAGAGAATTGGTTGAGCTCATTGTCTGCTGGGGTCTCTTCCAACTCCTTTTTACCCATCAGTGTCTCCCTAAATCTAAAATGACCAAAAACCACACTTTTTAGCCATATTTCCTCCTATAGCTCTTTACTTGCAGTTCTCATATTAAACACACAATGATTCTATTTTAAAATAATTAGATTCTGCTTTTTCTCTCTTTTATTTTCCAAACTTAATCATCCGTTGATTATAATGCAACTTCCTAACTCACTAGGAATCCTCTCCAGGTGCATAGCTAACTTGAGTGGGTCTCCTCAGGTAAAGAACATTTTGGTTTCTGGCCATTTGGCATCTGAAGGCTTATCACTAACCACCTTCTCCCATCCCTTCCCACCCTTAGCCTCTTTATGAAAGCTGGTTCCTGGCGCTCTTCAACCTGCTGTACACCACCCTCCCGGTTCTGTACATCGGACTGTTTGAACAGGTGAGCAGGCCAAGGACTTGCTTCCTCCTTCCCTGAAGATACTCCTGTCTCTGCCCCGCCTTCTCCTCCAGGGTGCTGGGCTAGGGTGGGGATGGGACTGGGAGAGTACTACTGTTCCCACCAGAGCCCAACTTGACAGTGGATGAAGCTCTCTTGCCCAGCTACCTCCCACGAGTCTCAATCTCACAGTGGGGAGGAGATCAGAAAAGATGGTTCTCCTCTTTAATAGGGGTCTAGCTACGTAATCCAGATTAGGGAAGTCCAGTAGATCCTTTAGGATGACGGAAGTGCCTCATGCCTATGCTCTTCAGGCAGGAGCCACCAACCACAGGGGGCTAACAATTAGTACTTGAGGCTTCCTGGTGTGACCTGAGGAATGAGACATAGCATTTCATCTTTTTTAAGTTTTTACACTGGTAAAACAGTAGCAAAATTCACCATCTCACCATTCTCACATGCATGGTTCAGGCATGCCAAGCACGCATGTTCCTGGGAAACCAACCTCCAGAATTCCTCCACCACCACCCCCACTCCAGGATGTGAGTGATGAGCAGAGCCTGGAGCTGCCTGAGCTGTACATTGCTGGCCAGAAGGATGAGCTCTTCAACTACTGGGTCTTCTTCCAAGCCATTGTCCATGGCACAGGAACCTCCCTGGTCAACTTCTTCATGACCCTGTGGATCAGCCATGACATTATTGGGCCCATCAGTGACTATCAGTCTTTTGCCACTGTCATGGCCCTGTCGGGCCTGCTATCAGTCACCATGGAGGTAGGCAGGGCTGCTGCCCTCCCCACTCCCAGGGGGACTTTGGACACCAACCATGGAAGTCTCATCACCTGATGACCCTCCTTGAGAGGCCTTAGCAGGTGCCACCCTTCAACCTCCTCCACATAGCCTTGCCTGGAATTCTGGCCCTCCTGGTTTAACCCTCCTTTTTCCCATTCAGGTCATCCTCATCATCAAGTACTGGACAATCCTGAGCGTGCTGGCCATTTTCTTCAGCCTCTGCTTCTACATAGTCGTAACTAGGGCCAGCCAGAGCGTCTGGCTCTTCACCGTCTCCCCCATAACCTTCCCTTTTATGTGTGAGCCTTCCAGTAAGAGATTGGGGGGGGGGGCAGCCCTGGAGATGGGTGGGACCAGTGTTGTAAGAGAATTTGCACAAAGGCACCCTGGGGGTTAAGGGTGAGGAAGGAGGTGGGTGTCAGGAAGAGGGGGTTTGGAGCAGGCTCTAGGGAGGCTAAACCCTGAGGCAGGCCATGACCCTGCCCTGTCTCCTTCAGCTGTTGAACAAAACGTGCTATCTCACCCCTACGTCCTGCTGGTGGTCATGCTGAATGTGTCACTAAACACCCTGCCTGTACTGGCCTTCCGTGTCATTTACCAAGCCCTCAAGCAGCTACCTCTCAAGGTGAGGGTGGCTGGGGTCCCCACTGCACATTGCTGGAAGCAGGGACGCCAAGGAGATGTAGAGCTGGGGTTAGGGGTTTGGAGACCCAGACGCACACCCAGTGCCCTCTTGGGAGGCCAAGTAATGGGCTCTGGGACCCCAGAAAGGAAACCATGCTTCCCGGAGCGGAGGTGGCCAGCCTGGTTCCAGCTCTGACTTCGTCCGACTTCCACCATGAATTATCTAGGACTTGGGGGTTGAGGTGACAGAAATGACCTGGAAAAGGTTTAGGCGAAAGATTAAAAACACTCCCAAATGTGTCTGTTCATCGATAGATGAATGGATAAACACAGTGTGTTGTCCATCCACATAGTGAAATATTATTCAGTCTTTAAAAAGGAGGAAATTCTGACCCCTGCTACAATGTGGATGAACCTTGAGGATATTATGCTCAGTAACAAGCCAATCACAAAAGGACAATACTGTATGGTTTCATTCATAGGAGGAGGTCCCTAGATGAGTCAGATTCATAGAAACAGAAAGTAGATAGTGGGAGCATGTGCTGGGGGGCGGTTAGTGTTGAATGGGGACAGCTTGGATTTGGGAAGATGAAGTTCTGAAGATGGATGGGAGTTGATAGTTGCATAACAGTGTGACTAAATGTGCTTAATGCCATTGAGCTATGCTCTTAAAAATGGTTAAAATGGGACATTTCGTGTCTATTTTACCACAATGAAAAAATGTTGGGGGACTTAAACTGTCTCAGGTAACAAACCTAGAAGGACAAGCTGCTGGGCTGGGCTACAGAATTGACTAGAATAGTGTACCAAGATATGGCCACAGACCTGCCATGTTTTGTCACACAGGCTGGAGACATGGCTACCCCGTGGTTAATTTCTCCTGCATTTGATATACGAGCGCACTTAAGGCACTTGGCAGTTGATCCAGAATCAGGTCCCATCGAGGACTCTAGTTGGGTCAACTTAGGTAGGAAGAGCCTGGTCAATGTATGGTAGCCACTGGGAGCAGGTAACCCAAGAGCAGTCTGCACAGTGTGAGATCTTGATGACCCTTGCTTGCCCCTTTACTCTGCAGGAAGAGAAGGAGGAGGAGAAAGAAGAGGAGGTGGAAGAGGTCCCGACTGAGGAGACGGCTGGGGTGCCACGGGCCCGTCGCTCAAGCTATGCCTTCTCCCACCAAGAAGGCTATGCAGACCTCATCACACAGGGCACAATTATGCGCAGGTCATTGGTCAACAAATACTCATCTGATGAGGATCATTCCACAAGCATAGATTTCATCTGATGATTTTCCATGAGCATTAAGCCACCCTGGTACCAGTAGAAGATGTCATTCCTGGGGGAGAATAGGTTCTAGCACTGGAGGGGGAAGGTGTCCTCTGAGGAAATCATCTTTGTGATGAGCTCCTCCTTGATTGTGGAAGGGCAGTCTCTCTCTCTCTCTCTCTCTCTCTCTCTCTCTCTCTCTCTCTCTCTCTCTCTCTCTTCCTTTTTGGTATATGTAATAATGAAAAAATTAATTAGGCCATGAAGTCTATAAATTAATACTGTTATTAAAATGCTCTTTTGAACAACACATTTCTGGTATCTGGTACAGTTTACCTAATGTCCATTTTCATGTAATTCTTACACAGTATAGATTCCATTAATGTCGTCTAAATATTAAAAACATTTGACATTCTTCTAAGTCTTCACAACACCCTGTGAGGTGGTATGTGGTACTGACCCCATTCTGCAGATGGGGAGGTCTAGGTATGGAAAGGTTCTGTTTGGCGGCAAGAGACTTGCCATACTGTCAGAGCATAGCCAACATCACAGACAGGGTTGCACAGCATCACTGGTGTTCTGATACTCTAGGAAAACCACCCAAAGGATGCTAGAATCAGGCATACACTCCATTTGTCACCAGACTATGGTCTTCTGATTTTCCATTCTGCACCACGTGGTTGAAATTGCAACAGCTGTAAACATGGCCACTTTCCTCAGACATTCTCCAAAGACCATCAGCAGGCCTGTGGCACCGAGTCAGGTGATCCGCTTCAGGTTCTGGACAAAAGATATTTTCAAGTGTGAACTCTATCCGAAAAGAAAGAGTACCTATGTGTACTCCAGACTGCGATTCCAGAGAAAGAAATCCAAGGACAGATTTTGGGGATTATTGACCACTGTGGCTAAGTATTCAGAATACTGGAACAATGTCAGGGAAGGGGCATATATACTGGAAGCCACTGGTTTCATATCCAGGGCAGGGGCTAGAAGGCTCTCAAAGGGGCTGAAATCACCATATATGGGGAAATCCTCTACTGGCCGTGGGGGGTGTATTAGATGTGACCAACCACAGTGATTCCAAGAACACTGGCTAAAACCTGCTGGAACAGGAAGTCCAGAAAGCAAGCTCAGATGGCTATGTGGTCGCTCGAAGGGAAGCTGGTCGAGCAGCAGCAGCAGCAGCAGCTCATTGAGCTGACTAAGTAGGGCCAGTTAGGGACTCTGGACTGGGCTGTTGAAGCCTGGTTGGCCCCATGGCTGGTTCCCTGCAGGGGGTCAGATAGGGGCCTGATGCCGAGGGTGCCTCAGTCTGGAAAACAGGGCCAGCTGGAAAGGGAGCCACCCTCCCACCCCGTGCCCCTGTCCATCACACAACACATGTTCCTGGGGAACCTAGTGCTAAACCATTGTAGACAACCTGTTTCTGGTCAGGTTTCCTCCGGGGCAGAGCACCTCCTTCACTGCGATCTAGATCTATTGAAAGACAATCCTCCACACGAGGGTTTGTCCTTCCACGCCTATGGGGGCAAGGAAGAGGAGGGGGACCATGGTAGCTCATCCTCCCCATCTCCTAGCCATCCTCTCAGCTCCCTGGGAGCTGTATGCACCAATCTGCTGGGAGCTTTGGTGGGAAGGATGGGGATGAGGAGTGGGCGTGGAGGGAGCTGCTCTAACCCGAAGGACGCACTACCTCTGCTCAGTGAGAGACACCTCTCCCACCCCACTGAGGCTTGGGGCACCAGCTGGGACACCTCTTCTTATAAATTGTAAATGTTTTAATGGCACCTACAATGGTGAATTACTTTCAAAAAGTTTCAATTTACTTTGTCCAGATCCATCAGAGGAGTCACTATCTGTGGCAGCTTTAGCCTTATAAAATGTATTTCTTAGTGGTTTTCCACATTTCAACATTAAAGGAGTTTAGAAGTTGATTTCAGCATTCATGGATGACTTTGAGGGGTTCGACTCGGGGGAGGACATAACTGCAGGTGTGGTGGAAATAGCAAGAAAACTAGAATTAGAACTGCAGATGTGACTGAATTGCTGCAATCTTATGATAAAACTTTGATAGATGAGGAGTTGCTTCTCATGAATGAGCAAAGAAAGTAGTTTATTGAGACAGAATCTACTCCTGGTGAAGGTGCTAATAAGATTGTTGAAATGACAACAATCTTAGAATATTACATAAACTTAGTTGATAAAGCAGTGGTAGGATTTCAGAGGATTGATTTCAACTTTTGAAAGAAGTTCTACTGTGGATAAAGCGACTATGGGAAACAGTGTAGAGTTTCCTCAAAAAAAGTTGAACTGCCATTTGACCCTGTGATCCCACTTGTAGGAATATATCCTAAGAATCCCAAAACGCCAACCAGAAAAAATATATGTACTCTTATGTTCAGAGCAGTGCTATTTACAATAGCGAAGATCTGGAAACAGCCCAAGTGCCCAATAGTAGAGGGATGGATAAAAAAAAAATCTGTGGTACATTTACACAATGGAATATTATGCAGCTATAAAAAAAGAAAGAGAGAGAGAGAGAGAGAGAGAGAGAGAGAGAGAGAGAGAGAAGCATGAAGGGACCTGGAGATTATTAGGCTAAATGAAATAAGCCAGTCAGAGAAAGACAAATATCACATACTCTCACTTCTATGTGAAATCTAATGAACAAAATAAAGTGATGAATAAAATAGAACCAGAGGCATGGAAACATGGAATGGACTGATGAATCTCAGAGGGAAGCAGGGAAGAGGAACTGGAAGAGATTAACCAAAGAATTTTTATGCATATAAACAGGGTGGTGAAGGCATGGGGCTGGGTGGGAACCTGATGGAGAGGGACAATGGGGAAAAAAGGGTAGAGATCTGTAATACTCCCAACAATAAAGATTTAAAAATGTATTTCTTAAACAATAAGACTCTAAGCAAAGTAAATTCTTTTGAAAATATTAATGATTATGTCCTGGTATTTAATCTCAGGTGCTAAATACTTTGCTGCCATCTGCTGGAATATGGTTCCTAATTCATGCCCAAACTCAAGCATAGTTCTCCATGAGAAACCGGAAGAGGTCCTTGGAGAAGCCACGTGTCACCTTAGTTCTCTACCCTCAGCTTTCCTAGCCTTGGGCGTGGTGGGGCCACAACATTAGTAACAAAGAAACAGAATTTCCGGAGGATGAGGCCCAGAAATCAGGATTTTAAGAAGATTCCCAGGCCCTAACCGGTTTGGCTCAGTGGATAGAGCGAAGGCCTGCGGACTGAAAGGTTCGATTCTGGTCAAGGGCATGTACCTTGATTGCTGGCACATCCCCAGTAGGGGGTGTGCAGGAGGCAGCTGATCGATGTTTCTCTATCATCGATGTTTCTAACTCTCTATCCCTCTCCCTTCCTCTGTAAAAAATCAATAAAATATATTTTAAAAAGAAAAAAGATTTCCAGGTGATTCTAATGTGCAGCCAAGGTTGAGAACCACTGCCTAGGAGGATTAAAGTGCTTTGGCTTCAACATGAGAAAGTTAAAAAAATATAAAAACCACCATTTTCGGGGAGGTGCCTCCCCTCACCTTCCCTCCATGTCTCCCCTGCTCCAGAGAGCCACCGCCCTGACGCCTCACCACCAAGGATGACGCCCCGCGGCCAGCGCGCCCTGTCCCGGCCGCCCGGGCCCCAGCACCGCCGCCGCCGCCCCCCGCGGGCCCTTTTACTGCACTGAGTGTGGCAAGAGCTTCCGCTACCGCTCGGACCTGCGGCGCCACTTCGCGCGTCACACGGCTCTCAAGCCCCACGCGTGTCCGCGCTGTGGCCAGGGCTGCAAGCACAGCTTCCATCCGGCCCATCACCTGCGCTCGCACACGGGCTTCTGAGACTCCGCCGGCCTGTGGCACCACCAGGGGGGCCACCCCGGAGAGGAGCCCTGCCGCAGCCGGGCCTGCGAGCTCCGCTTCTCCTCGCGCTCCAGCCTGGGCCGCCACCGCCAGCGCCAGCCCCGCGGGTGCTCCCGTCCCCACTGCAGCCCGGCCCGCGCCGGCCGCCCTGAGCGCGCCCTGCTCCGGTGCTGCAACGTGGGGCCCTGCTCCGGGTGCGGGGGCGCGGGCGCTGGCGGGGCGAGGCCCCGGAGGGGGTGGGCCCGCGCAGCTGGGGGTTGGCGGAGGCGGCAGCGGCCGCAGCGGCCTCGCTGCCCCCATCCGCGTGCGGCGCCTGTGCTCGGCGCTTCGACCACGGCCGGGAGCTGGCGGCCCCTGGGCCGCACACAGTGCCTGCGCTGCGAGCGCGACTTCAACACCCCGGCGCTGCTGGAGCGGCACAAGCTGACGCACGACCTGCAGGGCCCGGGCGCACCGTCCCCCCCCCCCCCGCCCCCGCCCCCGCGCAGGCCTGGGCCGCGGGGGCTGGTGCGGGGCCTGAGACCCCTGGGGAGGGTGGCGCCGAGGAGGCGGGGGATGCCAGGCCGGCCTGGGACGGCGGGCTCTTCCTGGGTCGCGTGGGGGGCGGTGTGCCCGAGCTGGGGGGACTGCCCCCCGGGGGGTGGGCGGCGGGGAGCCCCCACCACCACCACCACCGGCGGCCGCGGCAGAGCCCTGGGAGGACACTCTGTAGCCGTGCAACTGTGGAACCTTTTTCGCTTCGGCGGCGCTGGCCAGCCACCTGGAAGCGCACTGGGGCCGGCCACCTACGGCTGCGGCCACTGCGGGGCGCTGCACGCGTCCCTGGCGGCTCTGGAAGAGCACGGACATGCCAGCCACGGCCGCCCCCCAGGGGGAGCCCGCGGCCAGCTCCGGCCCCAGCAAGATCTCTGGCTGCTCCGAGTGCGAGAAGCTCTTCCTGGTCCCGCGGGACCTGGAGCAGCACGTGCTGGTGCCCACGGGCGAGAAGCCCTTCCGTGCCTCGAGTGCGGCAAGTTCTTCCGCATGAGTGTTGCCTCAAGCGCCACCGGCTGCTGCACGGCACCGCCACCGAGTGGCCCTTCCCCTGCCACATCTGCGGCAAGGGCTTCATCACGCTCAGCAACCTCTCCAGGCACCTGAAGCTGCACCGAAGCTCAGACTGACCACGCCCCGCCGCCTGGGGCTGGACTCGGGGTCTCCCCAGGGGGCCACCCAAATCCAGGCAGGGACTCTGAGATGAGGGGGCCCTGGCTGGAGAGATAGAGCCACCAGAAACCTATATAGGCCCTGAGCTGGGCACCCGCAAATCAATGGGCCCCTACGCTGGGGAACCAAGAAATGGGCCTCCACAAGTACTTGTCACCTCTAGGGCCCTAATAAAAGATGGGCACCCCTCCCCAAGGGCAGCCTGCCCCCTCCCTGAGAGCCATCATTCCCAAGGACCTTGGTCTGGAGAGTGTGGGGGGGGACCATGCCGCCAATCTCCCTGAATCCTTCCAAATGCACCCCCCACAATCACTGGTGACCCTAGGTCAGTGGTTCTCAACCTCTGGCCCTTGAAATACAGTTCCTCATGTTGTGACCCAACCATAAAATTATTTTTGTTGCTACTTCATAACTGTAATGTTGCTACTGTTATGAATCGTAATGTAAATATCTGATATGCAGGATGGTCTTAGGCTACGCCTGTGAAAGGGTCATTTGACTGCCAAAGGGGTCGCGACCCACAGGTTGAGAACCGCTGCCTAGGTGATGGATAGAGCCAGAATCTGCCTTCCCTGTTGCATTCCCTGTGCTGAAGGAAGACCAGGGTAGATCCCCCTGCCCTCAGCCCATTCCCAATCAGGCTGCTCTCCCCTATTGTGGAATGGGTCAACCCTAGTGATCTCCCCACCCCCAAACACTAGACTAGGCTGGTTGGGCATCCCCCCCACCCCCAGTAGATTGGACTGGTCCAGATGCGCAGCCTCCTGTCCACTGGAATGGGCTGGCACTGTTGTGGCCTGCGCTGCACCCTCTTCACAGTGAACACAGCAGACACGCCCCTCCTCTTCTGCGTCATTCCCGACCTGCTAGCTCACCTGAGTGGGAGCTGGTGGACACTGGGGTCTCCTCCCACTCTGTTCTAGCACCTGTTGGTCTTCCCATCTCAGTTGGTTTGTCTGTCTCTGTGTTCCTCCCAAACCCAAGGGGAAGGAGGGTCTGGCTAGGGAGTTCTCCCCATGAGCCTTGACCTCACCCCCTCATCCCAGTCCCCAGTGTCTCCAAGACCCCAATAAACCTCATCCTGTCAGTCAATGCCATCTCATTGTCTGTACCTTGGCCCCAGGGTGTGGGGGTTCCTCCCTCCTGACTTAGACCAGGCCCCTCAAAGAGCGAAGGAATTTGGAGTCCTTGAGATGGCACTTAACCCTATCAACTACATGGAACCCTACCCCTTAAAAAAAAAAAATCTGAATAATAGAGGACTGGGCCTTTGGTTGCCTTAGGTCTACTGAGAATTTAATCCTCAGTTTACAAGGTCTACAAATGGACTGAGAATCATCTACGTGAGGTGAGAGGGCTAATGCGCATTGCAAAAGGATTCCTTTCCAGCTCCAGGTGGCGTAAGCAGCGAGGACAGCGGAACACTTGAAGTATAATTGCAAACAGATTGTATTTTAGTAAGAGTATTGCTGGTGACTCCAGCCTTGCATTTATGAAGATACTATTTCACCTTGGCTTTTATGTGGGCACCAAGGGCCCAGGGCAGTGACTGTGGTCAGCGTGGCTCAGGGTGGCAGGAGTCCTCCCAGGAGCATTTCTCACACCCTTGAAGAAATATTGCATTTTCCATAAAGGATGGTTCCTCCTCTTCAAATCCGAAGCGATGGTAAGACAATCTCTGCATGAAAGAGCAAAAGGGGGTGGACTCGGTGTGCCCCTTGTGAGTGAGCATTTATGAAATGACTGTAAGAGCAGTTAACCATTTGGCAAATGCAGACTGAGGTTACTTAGCCAAGACCTTTCATTAGAGCTAATGCAGTACCCCTGTGGCTTCATTCACCCCAACATATATCAAGCAGAGCCCAATGCAGTCAAGTGTTTACCTGCTGCTGCTCCCCCAGCTAATGGGTTTAAAATGACTTGCAGGCCCTGTTCCTCTCAGCCTAAGAAATGGGACTTCACACAGCTTAATTACTACTCACCTTGCTGAACATGTGCTACCACCAAGCCCAGTGGGGAAATCAGCCTCAGACACAAGTATTCTGACTCCCACTGACTGAGGGAATTAGTGGTGGCTCCAGTTCTTTGCAACAGGTGGCTATGCTCCCATGGACTAAAAAAGAGGGCTTGGCTCATGATAGCATGCTTGTAGGAATCACACTGTTCTCTGAATGGCTTGGAATTAACTTCTTAGTCTCTAAAAATGCATTGAGATTGGTATTTTCCAAGTAAAGTGGCCTGGGAGGATTTCATTGCTTTGCTCAACTTAAAATTAAGAATATAAACTAGTAAGCCTGTACTTTAGTGTTCTCTCGCTTTAAATAGTTGACAGACAGATTAAGGGTTGAAAATCGCATTTATTGGTAATGAACCAGTACTGGAAGTTATATTGGAGATGAAACACATATTTTTCTATAGGATTATGTAGCTCAAGATTTTTAGCATTGCTATTGATTTATTTACAATATAAAAGCTAAACCATAAAATAAATCCTTTTCTGCCTCTTCTTAGTTTATATTGCAACTAGAGGCCTGGTGCACGTATTCGTGCACCCATGGGGCCCCTCAGTGTGGCCTGCGGAGATCTGGTGAAACCAGCAGTCCAATGCAGTCTGCTGCTCCTGCCTGCTGCTCCTACTCATCCTGGCCCGCCTGCTGCCGCTGCTCAGTAGGCTTGCTGCCGCTCCGATGCGGTCTCCAGGCTGCGGTGGCTAGCCATGAGCCCTGTGTCTGGCACCCATTGGTCAGCTGAGTTGGTTCTCCCACTGTGAGAGCACACTGACCACCAGGGAGCAGCTCTGATGGTCAGTGTGCATCATAGCGACTGGTGGAACAGTGGAACGGTTGACAGGTTGAATGGTTGCTTAGGCTTTTACATATATACTAGTAGATAAAGAATAAATCCTATCAACCTTCATGAGTTTCTGGCATTTATGGTCTAAATATTCCATCACAGACACAGATATACAGATATCCTATAAAATAAATGAGAAACATGCAAATTAACCATCCCTCTGCTATGCTCAAGCCATGCTCACCAGCCAGTCAGGAGCGAGTATGCAAATTAACCCTACTAAGATGGCCACGGCCACAGAGCTGGAGCAAGCAGGAGGCTTGGGTTGCCCCTGGCAATGGAGGAAGCCAAGATTCCCACCTGCCATGGCTGGACCTGGGCTCTGCTCAAGGCTACAAAGTTTCAATTATAGAAGATAAATAAATCCTAGAAAAAAAAGAAAAAAAGGAGAGGCTGGGAGCTTGGATCACCAGGGAGTGTGGCCAGCCTGAAAACGGCCATCAGCCCCTCACCCAGGCTGGCCAGGCACTCCTATATAATAAAAGGGTAATATGCAAATTGACCCTAACAGCAGAACGACTGGGAATGACTGGTCACTATGACACATACTGACCACCGAGGGGCAGATGCTTAATGCAGGAGCTGCCCCCTGGTGGTCAGTGCACTCCCACAGGGGGAGCTCTGCTCAACCACAAGCCAGACTGAAGGCTGCCAGCACAGCGGTGGTGGCGGGAGCCTCTCCCGCCTCCTCAGCAGCGCTAAGGATGTCCAACTGCAACTTAGGCCTGCTCCCCACTGGCAAGTGGACATCCCCCAAGGGCTCCTGGGCTGCTAGAGGGATGTCTGACTGCCAGCTTAGGCCAAATCCCCCCAGGAGTAGGCCTAAGCCAGCAGGTGGACATCCCCTGAGGGGTCCCAGGCTGCGAGAGGGCACAGGCCGGGCTGAGGGACTCCCCCCCACCCCCGAGTGCACAAATTTTTTGTGCACTGGCCTTTAGTAAGTATATATTTGAATACACATAGAACCGAGAACAGCACTTATTTTTGCTGAGGATGTACATGTCTTTTGAAAAAAACATGTACCTATGAGGGAAATTGTTTTGAGTCAATCAAGTATATTTTGCAAGTGAAAGTCCTTTAAAAATAAAGAGATAAATTAATCTAGGCTGAAGGGGGGGAAACAAAACTGGGCAGTGAATGAACAACCTGGTAAAATCACACTTCACACTGGTTAATGGCACATGCTTTGGAGTCGGAGCTGTCTAGCTCTCCTATCAGCTGTGACACTTTGGTGAATTTATTCAATATCTCCAAGTCTCCATGCCTTCATCTTTAAAATTGGATAACTCTTATTTGATATGCTTCTTATAAAGATTAAATGAATGTTATAAAAATGTAGCTCAGAATTTTACAGTAATATATTTTTAAAATTGGTACCCATTAGATTTATCCAGTCAAAATTCATTTAACAAATATTTATTGAGGTCTATTGTGTGCCAGACACTATGTGCTCAGTATTCAGAAATAAACTGGTAAGCAAAAAAGCAAACATGGTCTGTCTTTTTTGAAAAAGGCCAGGTGGGAGAGAAGCACAGTGCTAACACTCTTGGAGATTCCCAGTTTACTGAGGGACATAGTCAATCTCACAGATGAGTTTAAAATTATGACTGTGAAAAGTACATGCCACTGTGAAAGCATGTAACAGAGAAGATACATTAGTTCAAGGGCAAAACAATTTCCTTAAGAAAGTGATGATTCCACTGAAATACGAAGGAAAAGTAGGAATCAAATAAGGAAAGAGAGGACAGAAGGATTTTGCAGGCAGCATTCCCGAAGCCTGGTGGGAAGGGCACACTGGAAGCTGCAAGCCACTGTCCTAGGACTGCTGGGCCTGAGTGGGGACAGGAGCAGAGGTGAGGCTGACCTGGGAAGGGCTGTTTGTGAAAAAACTATGTATATTCTTGTCTTTATAAGGGCATTGCAGATATGAAAAGTAAACAAACAAACAAACAAACAAAAACGATGTCATTATTGACTACTAGAGCAGCACAATTGAGAATATATTCAGGGAGGGAGGGAGGGAGAGAGAGGGTGAGGGAGGGAGGGAGAGAGAGAGAGAGCTTTAGAACAATTGATTTCCTGAAAGTATTTATCTTAATCAGAGTGTGTCTCAGAGTGAAACAGATGAAGGCAGAAAACAGTACAGTACATGAAGTAAAATGAACAAAGGGTTATTATGACTGGATAGGTTTTGAGATCAGAGTTACAATACCATATAAATAAATGGGCAGAAAGAATGTACTTTAGAATGAATTTCATAAAATGAGCTGTAAAGCATCTTACAGTTCTGCCATTACAGACTTCTTCAGCATTTCCATTTAAGTTCCATATTAAGCATTCAAATGATCGTTTATACATCTGGCATAAATCAAAACTGAATAGTTTGTTAAAGGATTTTTGATTGGTGTTGCTATTCAAGCAAATGGGTTGATTCATAATATCTTATAACTTGCTTCTGGTGGATTAAAAACAATATTGTAGTTTTGGTGTGAATGAAAATGAGGATCTCAGCCTGAAGAAGCTGAAGATATTTATATATCATTCAAAAAGTTCTTTAATGTAGAAACTCAGGCTTAATGATAGGTACCTAAATATGTGCTAGAAATGTTTAATCATACTTAACAAATTTTCATCTTAGCTAGGTGCCATTAACACCCCTAATATCTTCAGGTTTAGAGAATATCTTTAACACATTGGCTTTCATAATAGGAAAAGAAATAGAGCAGTGATGGCGAACCTATGACACGCGTGTCAGAGGTGACACGCGAACTCATTTTTTTGGTTGATTTTTCTTTGTTAAATGGCATTTAAATATATAAAATAAATATCAAAAATATAAGTCTTTGTTTTACTATGGTTGCAAATATCAAGAAATTTCTATATGTGACATGGCACCAGAGTTAAGTTAGGGTTTTTCAAAATGCTGACACGCCGAGCTCAAATGGTTTGCCATCACTGAAA
The DNA here is from genome assembly GCF_963259705.1 of Myotis daubentonii. Taxonomy (NCBI): domain Eukaryota; kingdom Metazoa; phylum Chordata; class Mammalia; order Chiroptera; family Vespertilionidae; genus Myotis; species Myotis daubentonii. The sequence goes on from NC_081844.1 coordinate 52,384,841, forward strand.
TGGAGTCTTTCCACATCATTGCAATTCTGCATAATCCAACAAAGCACTGAGATGAGAGGATGCGTGTACGTAGAGCTCGGGAAGTATGTCTCAGCTCTGCGGCAGATGCAATGGTGTGAGCACACTCCACCATGACATGCTTCCTCGGCACACCAGGAAGTAGCAACGCCCGCCTGAACAAACTCCTAGAGCCACATGCACAGTACCCCAGCCTTTCAGCCATTGGTCGCCTGTAGCAACGTGTCTCCCTCTGATTGGTCCCCTCATGCTGTATATACCCCTGTAGTTCCACAATAAAACGGATCTGCGTCACTGAACCTGGTCTCCGGAGTCGTGCATGCAGAAGCCCTAGCGCATTGGGGCTCTGTCGTCCTCACCCCTGAGGGACCCCCTGCTTCAGATGAGGTTGAAACTAGAAATTACTATTTGGGCAATTCTCAAGATTGCCAGAATTGTCTGATGACAATGAAACAGCATAAAGTTTGAGTTTTTGAAAAATCATTCTGGCTAGGGGGTAAAAGTTGGATTCGATGGGAAGATGACAAGATATAGAGACTAATTAGGAAGTTGCTACATCAAAGCAGATGAGAGATAACAGTGGTCTGGAGAGATAATCACAGCCTGAAATATGCTAGGGACTATAGAGATGGAGAAAAGTGAATGGATTCAGGAAACATCTAGGAATTAGAAGGAACTGTGGGAATTAATTGGACGTGTGTGATAAAGGGACGGAGTCAAGGGTAACTCTAAAGTGTAAGGCTCTGGGCACCTGGGAAGATAGTAGTGAAGTGATTGGGGCAGGAAATACAAGAAAACAAAGTGGAGGAGGCTGGGATGTGCATCACAGTGGAAGGTTCTGTTTCAGGCATCCTGGTTTTGATCTGCTGACGAGATAGCTGTGTGGACATGTCAGGTCAGCTGATACAAACACAAGTTCAGATGAGAGGTCTGGTATGAAAATAAAGATGCAGGCATCAGAGTGTGTCCATTGACTCAGGTTCATGTTTAAAATGGAAAGAGAGATAGACTAACTGTTGAGAAGCCACCATTCATTTCCTGTTTTAACTATGTGAGAGGTTTACAATCTCGTCTTGAATAGGAACTTATATAAAGTACCACTCAATTTCTCTAGTTTCCTAGATTCTATTTATTTCAACAGATGAAATCACTATACAAAAAGATGTTTTTACTGAGTTAACAGAATTAATTAGATCATGTACATTTACTGAATCATTAATTAAATTCTAATAATTTACTATTACAACTGGTAATATGGTACCATTCACATTTCCTACAGTGTAAGAATTCTCAAAAAGACTTTTAACCACAATTTTCTATTGATAGCTTATGCAAAGTAATTGCTATTTAAAGGGCAAAAAATCTCTTTCTGGACATATATGTCAAGTGCAACAGAAAAATCTTTAATTATATGATATATTACAGATGTAGTATTTTTGTTTACTTTTAAACCAGTCTTTCACCTAATCTAAATTATATTTTTCATTCTTTTTCTGTATTCCAAAAGTCCTGTCTTCTTCAAGATCAGTCTTTCATTTCTCGCAAGAAAGTAACTCAGTAAGAGCTATAGTATGAATTTTAAATATGTCAATAAAATAAAACTCTCCAGTTCAAAAAGTTAATATTTGTAACTAAGTGTTATACTACTCATGGATTTTTTTTTTTAATTTAGAGACTCTATTTACAAAAACATGATTGCAGTGAAACTTCTTTAACAGCATTCAAAGAACTACAATTATTTTAACATCTCAATTATTTGTCATGAACATAATAGGGTTTTAAGCATCTTTGGTTGTATAGGTACAATTTTATTAGGTATATACTCATGTTATTAAAATAACTCAGCTAATAACTTTGAGGAGAGCATAATTTATGTTGAAATTGGTCCAAACAGAACATTTGCAGAATGGAATGAGTCCAATGTCTTTAGCTTTCTTATCAGAGGGGTTCCATTTAGATGAAATTATACTGTTTCATGAATGAGTCCATTGAAAAGGAATTTCAAAAAAACACTACAGTGTTCTGTGAACACATTAGAGCTATGTACCTGTGCAAATATTGCTTACAAATAATCACAAATTTTTTTAAAATGCCACAAAATTATTTTCTAATTGGTTTAATTTCTAGTGAAGACAAACTCACTCCAACATAGGAATAATACATGTTCAAAAGATATAATAATTAATATTAATTAATTAAATCACTAAATGCATTACATTGCATGCTTATTGGTTATCTAAATGGTATCTATATATAGAAAGCAGGGACAACTTAAATGAGAAGTCAAATGATGGTTTACATTTTCATAATTCTGAGAACTTCAACCTTTGATTCTGAGTTGAAGCAACTTTTCACTAAACGTGCATTTGGTTTTAAGAATAATCAGCTAGCTGAGCATTAAGAACTTCCCCCGTCATTTTCCAAAACACTAATTATATGGCAAATTTCCGTTTACTTCCTTGAAGTCCTACAATTCGGTGGTAACAGTTACCTGCAGCATTTCCTAGTGGATTTAATCTATAGGAAGATTCATTAAAACAGACACACACACAAAATACAATAAAGGAGAGAGAGCCTGTGGCTCCCTAGGGAAATTGGTGTTTGGTCATCTTTTCATCAGAGGAGGGGAGAGCAGTTAATTATACATCATCCCCAACCTACTCCCCAGTGTGATTTGAAAGTCAATTTATTTAGCCACCGCCTTTTAGGGATGCTGAAAACGCCAGTTCCTTGTTCAGGTTCCCTTCACTCTGGGAAACTGTCAGGAGCATTTCCGTAATTCCACCTTCCAGCCATACAACTGTACGTGAAATGCTTTGTTGTCCTATCTTCCAATAGGTGTGTTTTCACCTCGGCTCTGCCGATGCGTTTTCCGTGGATGACACCAAAGAGCATCCATTTAGATGCTCTTTTTCTTCCTAAAAATGGGAAATCAGGATGTACCTGGGTGCCGTCCCCACCCAGGTTTATAGCTCTGGGCAGAATTCATCCACACATTTTCACACCACAGCTTCCTCAGACATTGGTTGCCTCTGTGAAAGAGCCATTGGGGCCATATTTCCTCTTTACTTCCAGGTTCTTTTTAGCCTTGAATGACACGAACACTTCTGAGTGAATGGTGTCCAACCTGGGCTCACAGTGGAAGGCAGAGAGGAACGCCTTTCTGTAGTTGCTGTTCATCCAGCCGTAGAAAAGGGGGTTGGCAAAAGTGGAGCACATGGCAATGATGTGGAGCACGGTGAAGATGAGCTTGTACTCCCTCAAGTTCAGGATTTGGTTGTCAATGTCCACAGCGAGTTGAAAGGCATGGAGAGGCAACCAGCTGACAGCGAACACCACCACCACACACACCAGCATTTTGGTGGTCTTTTGCCGTCGCTGATGGTAGTGATCATTAGCAGCTCCAGGGCTGACATGGTTCTTAAGTTTACTCCAGATACGCGTGTAGGAAAAAGATATGATGCTTAGAGGCAAAACATACAGGATCAGTAAGGAGGAAAGACTGTAGACAGTGCCATACACACTCTTCTCACCCGGCCACTTCTCCGTACAGGCCACAATCGAGAAGTCAGGGATAATCTCAATCAGTGAGTACTCACGGAAGATGGCCAGGGGGCTTGCTAGCAGGGCACTGATGCCCCAGGCCAAGCCAATGATCAGGAAGCTGATTCGCTTGGAGATCTTGCTCTCCAGGTGATAGACGATGCAACGATGCCGGTTCAGGGCAATTACTGTCAAGGTGATCGTGGACACTTGTACTGCCAGGCCCTGGGCATAGGGTACCAAGTGGCAGAGGACAGGACCCATTTTCCACTCCCCCATTAAGGTGTAGGTAAGAGTGAATGGCAAGCACAGGGTGTTCACCAGAAGGTCTGCCACAGCCAGATTGGCGATGAAAAAGTTGGTTACTGTGTGCATGCTCTTGAATTTGATTACCACATGGATCACCAAGGAGTTGCCAATCACCCCAAGCAAGATGATGAAGCAATAAGCCAAGATGAGAACAATCTGCACCTCCATCAGCTTGGTGCTGTCTCTAAGCTCTGGCTTAGGGTCAGGGGCCAGCTCACCTCTAGGAGTGGTCTGCCCTGGATCATACTGCTCCATCTTCATTTCTTCCACTGTCTGGTTCTCATCAGCCTCTGCACCTATTGGGCCCATTTTCAGGAACTAGCTCAAGAATCTACAATTTAAAAAAAAGAACAACTATGAAGCAAGGGTGAGACAAAGGAATATCACAAAAGGATTGGTTTCATTGTGGGGGGGGGGGCTCAAAGTGCCTGTCCGCTGATATCTCAAGTTGCACATAGTGTAATCTTTTAATAAAACAGGCCCTTTAATGTGTCTATTCTTTGTCTAAGTCTAAATATGGATGAATTAAATAAGGCCCTTGACATGTATGTTACAATGGTAAAATGTAATACCTATGTATAAATGTAATTCCTATGTGAATGCCACTAAACTGATTCAACCCATTTTATGAGATGAATACTAGAAACTTTATCAATTAATTTTATAACTTCTATTAATTCATCAAATTAATTTTAAATTAGAAAAAGTGTCCTTCAATATCTTGACTGTTCTAAATTTATAAATATAGCAACAAACTACGTAGAAAAGAGACAAATTTTGAAACCTTTGGCCTGGTGCCTGAACTTTGGGAGTATAAAATATTTAGGGTAAAGTGAGCGGATTCTCTTTTTTTGCCACTATTCCTAGTGTAGGGGTTAGTGTTAAAAACAGGTAACCTGTTCAAAGCAGTTGGATTTTTTTTCATGTTCTAAAATAAACATTCTACCTGACATACAGCAGAATCCTACATAGGAACTATGCAAAAACTATGTCTAAATCTGAACTACATCTCTCTCTAACCCCTAAAAATTAAGGTTTTCACACTTCGCTTCCCCAATAGCAGCCCCCCAATCCCAGGCTTTTTCTTCTGCATGCCCAACTTCAGTCAATACTCTCTCCATCCATTAAGCCAAGTAAACTTCAAAAGCAAGTTACCATTCTAGGCTTCTTCATCTCCTTTAGCCCCCACATTTAAGAAACCCTCAGACTGATCTCTCACTTATCTTTCCCAGGGGTCCTCTTATCATTGCTACCCTTGATCTCTTACCATAATTACTCTAGTAGTCTTCTATCTTATCTCCCTCTTCACCTTCTTCTTTCCTCCCTTCCTCCTTCCCTCCCTCCCTCCCTCCCTCCCTTCCTTCCTTCCTCATTCATTCACTTAACAAATATAATTGAGCATCTTCTATAACAGTGATTCTCAACCTGTGGGTCGCGACCCCTTTGGCAGTCGAACGACCCTTTCACAGGGGTCGCCTAAGACCATCCTGCATATCAGATATTTACATTACGATTCATAACAGTAGCAACATTACAGTTATGAAGTAGCAACGAAAATAATTTTATGGTTGGGTCACAACATGAGGAACTGTATTCAAAGGGCCAGAAGGTTGAGAACCACTGTTCCAAATGCCAGGCATAGCTCCATCCTTGCATTGAGCAAGCATTTAAAATCTTATGTCAGGAATAAGAATTTGTGCTGCGGGAAAAGACAGCAGGATAGGACCTCTATTCTAGGCTCCTACATTTTACTGGATAATAAAATGGGGTTTCTGAAATTCAAACGTGATCATATTACTTCCCATATGTCCCCAGATGTCTTAAAAGAATATAATATATTGGTTATTAATAATAGTTCCCCTTTCGAGTCTATAAAAACACTCAGATCCCAACATCATAGTAGTGGTACCTATTGAATATATTCATAATGAAAAAAAGGCTTCCACCATTAATTTAGAACCTCCTTTAAATGAATTTGTTTTGTATTCATCATAACAGCATCTACCTACATTGGTGAGTTATATTTATTCACCTCACAGACCATGGCTGGCTGGGCCTCAGTGCCCCAGCCCCATATCCCACCCTTCCTCTGGATGGCTGACTGTTGTAGGCTGTACTTTCAGGCCCATGATTCATCAGAATGAATGGCCAATGGGAACTCCTGGCGGGTAATTAGAGGGCAGGAGGAAGGCAGAAGCCACTGTACTCTTCTCCCTCCTTCTCTCTTCCCACCAGAGCCTCAGCAGCCCATCCATGGCTTTGGTTGGCACAGGGCTGACCCATAGTGATTCTGTTGCCAGTGGATGGCCCTGGTCCCTGGGGTTCAGTCACACTGCCTCCTCCCCATGTCCGTCTGCCTGGAGGTAGTAATGACTCCTTGCTCTTGCTAATCCCTGGGCGGCCTCAACATCCCCTGTTTGGCTTTCATTACTTATATAACCAATTCGCTGCCTGTAATTCCTTCTCTTTTGCTTCTTGAATAGCTTATTTCGCTGGACCTGCTGCTTTCATTGATGTGCTCTCCCACTAAAGGTTCTGCACGCACAGGTTGATAACACTGGCATGTGAAGAAAATCCCAACGCCATTGTATGACATTCAAAGCTTTCCTTGGACTCATCCCTGCCTACCCCTCTGGCTTCATCTCTCCTGACATCCCAGTATATACTAGTGCTTCCGTTGTACTAAACTACTCCCAATTCCAGCAGCACACCAGCCTTTCTCTTGTCTCTCTGCCCTCCCTGCCCAGAAGTGGGAAGCCTCTCGTTCCCCGGACAACCTGTGCTCACTTCTAACCCTGAAGCTCTGCGTGTCACATTGCAAGTGTTTCCCTCCCATCGGCCCACACGGCAATCTCTGGGAGACAGAAACTGGGTCATTTCCACCCCTTGTTTAATTCTTAGCACACCATCCAACACATTAGAGGTGCTCAATACTTTGGCAAAACAAATATGAAGCTAAAGGAAAACATAATCTTGCTGAATAGTTGAGAGCAGCAAAACACCAAGTAATTTTGATCCTTTCCTTTACTGACTGTAATAGCCTGTACAGAACTCCTTGTTCTGATATGCCATCCTGGTAATTATTTTCTTGTTCTTGGTCAGGCAACCACTTCTAGAAGAAAGTTGTCCCAAGATGCCAAGATCCCTCTTAAACCAATCCCTGATTAGAACATTAAAAAATTGTCAGTCGGGATACCCAGAAGGAAACTTTCTATCTCAAGGGCTTAACACACACACACACACACACACACACACACACACACACACACACACTAATAGGAGCCATAATGCAGAGAGAGATGTCCATGTACTCACATATTTGCTTTACTAATATATTCAAGTTCTCTTCGTATAAATTTTAAATAGACTGTTCCAAGAAGCCGGGGTCCTCATTTGCATTTGCCTCCCCTCTTTAGTAATTAGGGAAAATGGAAACTAACCAGCCAAATCTTGGCGTGTGTATTTGATCGGCTGTGCCATTTCCCTTAGACTAAGAGAGACTTTACAGAGTGGATTAGTCAATCCTGACAATTCATTAACAGAACTAACAAGACTCCAAGAGGCCTGAGTTAGAGGTTTGCAGCAAACTAAATTGAGAGTGAGCCTGAGATAAAAGGATATTAGGACCATATTTCATTTATTAACCTCTTTTCCTTTATAGTCCCATTTTCTTTATTTCAAAGCCCCTTTATTTAAAGCTTCTCTGCAGGAACAGCCAAGCTATTAGTATATGGGTGCTGGACTTCAGCCAGGTCAGAGCACACCTGGGAATGTGTTACCTCATGAGCACACTTGTGGAAACGCACAAGAGCAAAGAGAGAGAGAGAGAGAGCTGCCAGGTTAAAAACTCAGGAGCACAAAAATTAAAAGAGAAGTAGACAAGGGAAAACCCTTTCCTTGAAATACACGATTCTCATTGTTCAAGACACTTAAGGAAAACTGAATATTTTCCTTAAAGTGACTCTTTAGGAATTCTGTTATAGTGATATTTCTTTATAGAACAAGAAAATAGCTTCAAGCCCCCCCTCCCCCCCCCCCCCCGCTCCCCCCGGAGATTCAAAGAACTTTATCTCAGTGAGAAACCAGGCTATGCTTTAACGATACATTTAAATGTGTGGAACTTTTAACAATGGTATGCTTATTGTCACAGGTTGGCCTTGATAAAACTTACCACCTTATCAATCACAAAACCTTCCAGGAATTTTTCCCAAAAGAAAAGCCCAAAAACCACACCAAGCGCCTTATACTTGCTGGTCCCAGGAGAGAGAGGAGTGGACATTCAAGAATGCTACACACAAGACATGGCTGTTTGCCTAATCAGCAAAAAGTTGAAAACATTTGCCAAAGGGCTTGAATATCTCTCTTCCAATTGAGTTTGTGGTTTTTCTTTGAAAACAGCATTGTCTGTTTCATGTTACTAAGTTTAAATAATGTGTTCCTCTGGCAAAAAAAAAAAAAAAAAGTCTTAAGGCTTTTACTTTTGCCTCCTTCTCCTCCATCCACCATATGCTCCTACCAGTGGGTGCTTAAATAAATGTGTTTGTTCTTGAACAGCTCGGGAGTATCCAATACGACCTTCCCCTTTAGACAGGGGTTTCATTTTAAAGAGAAGAGGCAAGAACAAACGCCCTAGCTGGTTTAGCTCAGTGGATGGAGCGTCGGGCTGCAGACTGAAGGGTCCCGGGTTCGATTCTGGTCAAGGGCACATGCCTGGGTTGTGGCTCGATCCCCAGTAGGGGGCGTGCAGAAGGCAGCCAATCAATGATTCTCTCTTATCATTGATGTTTCCATCTCTCTCTCTCTCTCCTTTCCTCTCTGAAATCAATAAAAGTATATTTAAAACAAAAAGGGGGCAAGAACAATAACAACTTGCTATTCTGGAAGGAAGAATCAAGGAAAAGGAAATGGTCACGCATCTTGAGAAGATAGCAATTGGGGATGGCATCACCTTTGACCTAAACGAGGGGGGAAAGCTCCTACACTCATGAGGCCCTCCCCCCAGGCCCCCTTCATAGCACCCGAGCGCCTCTTCGTGGGATATTCTCCCCAGAAGGCGAATCAGAGTTAGGACTTACACTCACTGAGCCGGCCGTCGAGTTTCTTTCTGCTTAGAAGCACAAGCAAGACGCCTGACCGAAGGCACTGCAAGGTCCCCGAAGGCAAGTCCAGCTCCGTCCGTCCTGACCTCGCAGGGCAGGCGCCCCTCGGTCCAGGTGGCCGGGAGGCTGGGTCCTTGCCGGAGGCTCCGCCGCGGACGTCTGCAGCCAGGGCCCGCGGTGGGGTGAGCGGGGAGGCGAGGCGGCGGCGGAGGAAGTGGTGGGAGGGTGGAGAGCCCGTGAACCCCTCCGGCGAAGAAAAAGACACCGGTGCGAAAGGTGGGGGCGAAGGGCCGGCAGGGGAGAGGCGTGGATGGGAAGTGTCCGAGCGAGGGAGCCGGGGACCGCGACCGCCGTCTCTTCGCCGCCTCCCGGGCTCGGAAGCGCTCCCGGCAGCGCCCTGCCCTACGCGGCGCCTCCTCGCGGGTCCCCACCGCCGCCCCCAACTGCTGCTCTCACTCCCCCGGGCGACTCTCAAGTTTGATGCTCTTCTTGGGAAACCTCTGTAGCATCGCTACCCCTTTCCCTGCCACGAACCCCTCCCTCGCTTTGCTCCGCGAGAGACGACCCGGGAAGGATGGACCCCCCAGACGCGGGTCGGGATTCACCAGATCCGCTGGGGAAGGAGCGGGTCCGGGCGCAGGCGGGAGGCCAGACCCAGCTGCGGGAGCGGGGCTGCGGCCCGGGCGGGCAGGGCGCCAGCTGGCGGGAGGGAGGCGGGAGGCGGGAGGCGGGCGCGGGAGGCAGAAGTTGCTTCCTTTCTCGCTGGCAGGAGCCGAGGGGGAGCGCGGGACCCGCGCGGAGACCGGGCAAAGCGCCGCACAGCTGCGCGGCTGGCAACCTGGGCGCTCAGCTCCAGGGCTGGAACGCAGGGCGCTGATGCCACTCTCAACGGGGTCGCTGAGGTGAAGCGAGTTCAGGTCCTTGTAGCCCAAGATCGGTGATGCCTGAACAGGTGTCAGCCCACAAGTCAAGCCGGGAGCGCGGCTGCCGACGCTAAAGCAGCAGTGGGCGTGGTGTGCGCTCTGGCTACGGGCAGGGGCTGGAGTAGGAAGAGGAAAACAATGGGTCCCCAGTAAAACCAAAGGGCGCTTTAGCCAGTTAGCTGACTTCCAGATCCTTCGCTCTTCGGTCATTTCCCAAACCTTGACTGCCCCCACGAGCGCCTGTCTCCTCCTGGCGAAGCCCGGTGCTAACGCCTGCAGCCTGGTAGTGGATCGGAGGAAAGCAGGATCCTGGAGCCAGTCCACAGAGCCATGGGGTCTGTGTCTTCGGTGTTCCTCCCCAAAACTCCTTATTCGGAGCCACTCCTGGAAGTTTACAGCCAGTCTCTCTTTCCCATGTTCATTTTCGGAGGGGACAGCAGACCCTGTCAAGTGAGGAAAACCAAAGCCTGAGACTGGAAACCAACCTCTTTCTTAACTCTCCCCTGTTGGGGTTTTACCCAACGTTCCTTTCCTTCTGTGTATCAGTCTCTTCGTTTCTGAAATGAGAATGATCACACTGGTTCACTTGGAATTTCTCTGAAGTATTTAAAAAGGGGGGGAGGGATTAAACTACTAAAAAAATACTCTCTCCAAAGTATTAAGGCCTAACCTCAAGAGGATTGAATTTCCAATCCCATGCCCGTTTACCCACCCTAATAATGCTGCATTGGTAAGGCATCTCTACACAGCCTATTCTGAAAAGGATCGTAATGTGGAAATGCGCCCAGAGCAGCATAGAAATTACTTCCGAAATGCAGCAGCTTGGGCTTTTCAATTACCCAGAGTTACAAGTAAACAGAACAGGATATATCCAAGATGTTCTACACGGCTCCACTTAGAATGTTTTTGTAGATTTTTTTTTTTTTTTTACCTTGGGTAGTATTCCCTGCTCAGACAGGTGTCTTATGCAACAGGTTCCATGCTTCTTAATATCTTTGCACCAGTGAAGAAAGAGCTGTGTACTAAGGAGTGCAAAGTATGAGTGGCTTGAAACAACAGCCACAAAAACAAACACAGTACACAGGAGACCATGTGAGTGCTGGCCTTCAGAGTAATGGCTTGGCAGGACTCACCTGATTTTTCACTGACATTGATTGCACAAAACATTTTTGCCTCCTTTAAAAGCTTCTTGGCAATCAATCATACACAGATGTTTGCTCACTTCCTTATCGACATATGTGTGTCTTAGATGATTCACATAGTTCCGCAGACATCTAGTCAGCAGCCCTAAGAGTAAGTGACCTCTTTGACTAATGTCTTCCAAAGAGCAGAATTGAATGAGTAACGAAATCTGTTGAAATAAAAGTTGCTTTATTGTGTGTCACATTATCGTGGATAGTTTTAACTATAAACTCATGATATTTTTTGTGCATATATTTTAATGTGCATATACTGTGTGCTATGGTAACAGTGAGTCACTTTGATGAACACCCATAAAGCCAAATACGACACTGATAGAAGTTTGTGGAAGTGGTGGTGAAATATTGATTAATCCGAATTGGGATAGGACAGGATTATCGCTGCCTGATTTCTCTTGCATCAAATCAGTTAGTTCCTGAGGCACTACCACATCTAACCAGACTGAGTGCTGACTGCTCTTCTAATAAGGAACAGACTCAAACTCAGATGCCTATGTAGCTGGTGCCAATGACATAAATACACCAGCAGATGAGGCTGTGGGAGACAGAGTGGTGGGGTATTGACACCTTGGACAGCACAAAAGCATACTTTGTTGAAGGAGGAGGCTGCTTCTCATATTCCACTGAGCTGCCCTGCACAACCCTAGATCCAGTATTATCAGATCTGACATTTTAAGCAGAATCCATGTTCTTAATTTTTTTCCAAATTTTAAATGAAGGAAATTAATTTTTAATAAGTTACCCTCCCCCTCCCCCCCCCATGGGCCATATCTGTGCAGACCAAAATAAATAAGGAGATGGATGGATGGATGGATGGATGGATGGATAGATAGATGGATGGATGAATATGTGCACCATGACCCCTGGGTCTCCAACATTGAAGCTTCTGATATTAGTATGTGATATTTGACAAACTTCCTAAAATATCTCAAAGATGCCTCTACTACCATTTCTTCTACCGGGTCCTGTGCATACACCATTCTTCTGTGCACATATAAATATAAAAGGAATACAACTAAAAATTAATTGCCAAACAAGTAATTTTCTTTTCCACTTCTGGTTGAGTAGATGTTCTCAATGAGGCTCTGAAGTAAAGGGCCGAGTGAGTAGCTGAACAGTTTGGTATTTTGGATAGTTAAAATGAAGACAATTCTGAGAAGCTCACTGTTTAACAAGAAAAAGTTGGATAACATCATATAGAACACCATTTGTAACGTATTTTTAAAAAAATTTTTCTTAATCCTCACCCGAGGATATTTTTCCATTGATTTTTAGAAAGAGTAAAAGGGAGAGAGAGAGACAGAGAGAGAATAACATCAATGTGAGAGAGAGATATCAATTGATTGCCTCCCACAGGGATCCCAACCAGGGCTGGGCATTTAGCCTGCAACTGAGGTACATGGCCATGACTGGAATTGAACCTGGGACCCTTCAGTCCACGGGCTGACACTTTATCCACTGAGCCAAACCAACTAGGACTGTGATATATTTTTAGATAAAGTAAATCATGATATGGATTTCCTTTCACCTAAATTTACTTTAAAAGCAAGGAAGCTTCCCTCAAGGTGTAAATAATCTCATTGTTATTTTGATAATAAAAGTAATTTATAGCCATTGTATAAGTTAAAAACAAAACGAAAAAGCAAAGAGCTGAGGGGAGGAGAGCAAGTGAGGGGGGAGTGGGGGCATCTGTAATAGTGTCAACAATACAAATAAAGAAAAAGGAGCAAAGAAATTCACATTATCTGAAACAATGCTGCCCAGTGGGACTTTCTACTGTGATGAAAATGTTTTTTGGCCGCACCATCCAATAAGGTAGCCACCAGCCACACGTGGCCTTTGAGCACTTGAAATGTGGCTGGTGCAACTGCTGACTGCTAACTTTTAATCATTTTAAAAACCCACTGAAAAGAATAAGTATGTTTGGATTCTTGGGGGAATGTCCTCCTGGTTTCCTTCTGCCAGAAGCTAGTTTTCTTCTCAGGTTTATGTCACAGTTTCCTGAGAGATTATTAAATAAACTTCGATCCAGAGCAACCTGACTTCAATCACAGACAGAAAGAAATAGCGTAGTGCAGCTGGAATGTGGAAACTGATTCTAGAAGAAGAAAGAAGGAAGCTCCATAAGTCAAGATACCAGCGTGAAGAAGGAATCTGAGGAAGGGGTGGAGAGCATAGGACCAAAAGAGAGAGGGCAGCAAGCCCACGCAGAGGAATTCTCTAAACCCCAGTAATGTCAGAAAAGCTCAGGGAAGCTCTAAAATAACCTAGAGTAAACAAAAAAAGCCTGCTAACAAGTCCTCGGTTAGGAAATAGTAATAATTAAACTAACTTAACGGGTAGTTATAGTGTTTAGTATATTTGACACAGATTCTGTCTTGCTTTATTTAAATGTTCAATAAATTTAGTTATTATTTATCCTTAGGCTTAAGTCCATCTTACAGAAATTCTTTTTAAAGTTTCAGTAACACTCCTTTATAGTAAAAATTATGGAACTTAGATATCCTGGTCAATAGGCCATTTGGCTATCATATTGATTTTCAATTGATATATTTCTATTGGATCTGTGCTCATCTTTCATTTCCGGTAGGAGAAGGCACAATGAGACATAATATCTGAACAGATATGATGAGGTTGCATCAAGGAGACAAGAATAGAGAGACCAGTTTATATGAATGGATCTGGAAGTGTTATAACTTTTAAAATGTCTCTCTTTAAAAAAAACAAACCTTAATTTTTAAAAACCTAGCTAGTCTCATCACGCTTGTTTTGATGGTAATACTTTTACTTCCTTCTGCTTCATTACAAACTTGTTTTTTTGTAACAAGTGCACCAGCAAATGTGTGAATGAGCAAGAAATGGCCACCAAATACTGAATTAAACAAACTGAGAGGCTAGAGTTTCTGCAAATGTTTGTGTGCAGTATGTGAAGAAGACAGGTGTCTCATTGAAGAACAGCAACTAATCATTCAAAGTGAAATGAATGCTAAATCTGAAATTGGGCATAGATATCATTTGCAATGATTTTCATGTCTATGGATTTAGAGATTTTATTTTTGTTTTGAAATTTTAAATATTCAAAGTAATTAAGCAGGATTGTAAGCAGCATATGCAACGTTTTACTGAGATTTTTATTTCTCAGTGATCAGACAAATGGATATTGAAACTGGTAAGGATCTAAATCTAAAAGGATATTTAAATGCAAATGATTCACAGTTCAAATTTTAAGGTAGAACAAATGAAGGGACATTTGCAATGGAATTCAGAATTTAATCAATGCCAATTTTCATTTGATTATCTGAAACGTGCACAGAAGGCCCAGGGCTAAAGATGAAGTATGCACCCTTTTGGAAACTTAAATTTTTATGTGTTTATCCTTGTAACATATAGAGACATAATTTGATGTATAGCTTTTGAATCATACACTCAAGCTGAATAGAATTTTTAATTTTTCTCAAAAAAGAACAAGCAAAATCAAAGCACTCTCTCATACTAAATTGCTGTTGGTATCAGTAGACAGAATGGGAAAAATTTTAGCAGAAAAAGTGTAGCTGAGAGAATGGTGTTCTAACTATGGAATGTTATGCCCCAGACAGGATGTAAAAGGGGTATGTGCTTGGCTTTTGTTTCCATTTTAGGATTTTAAACTTCTAAAAATTATATTGTCGTGCATGGGTGATACATTCAGGGTTTTTTGTTGAATTCTTGGAAATAAATGCTAAAATGTTCAATTTAGTCATTTAACATCTAGACCACACTTAAATAAAAATTTCATGTCTTGATATTTATTCTACTTTTCTTTATTATTACTGAGTTATTCTTTCAAGACTAATAACTAAGAGCAAATAATATAGAATTGTGTAGTCTTCTGGCAATTCTGTCCTCTGGCATCTTTATTTCTTCTATTTTGTGGCAGTATAAAAAATAAGCTATAATAAGGCTTTTGACTGATTCATTCATCTTGCTCTTTGTTTCCTAGTACATAGAAATCTGATAATGTAACTGCTTTGTTTGGAGATGCCAATTATTTAATTAAGTTTATCTGTCACAGGGAAAGCATACAGAAAATGCAAATATTACCTCCTGTTACGGATTATATATTGTAACA
Organism: Myotis daubentonii; assembly: GCF_963259705.1. Lineage (NCBI taxonomy): Eukaryota > Metazoa > Chordata > Mammalia > Chiroptera > Vespertilionidae > Myotis > Myotis daubentonii. The sequence goes on from NC_081844.1 coordinate 52,400,040, forward strand.
TGGGTATAATACTAAGATTATATTGAGATAAGCATAGTGGAGAAAATACAAATGTGGAATACAATTATCTAAAGTAGGACTATGTTTGTCAAACTGTGATCCTAAGGGTCCCTTCATTAAAATCATCCAGGATCCCTCCTAACAATGCAGATTCCAGGACTCCGTTCCAGACACTGCAGCCAAAGAGTCTTTTGGGGTAACTCTGCGATTACCAAGTTTCCTGGATAATTCAAATGTATGTCTACCTTTGACAAGCACTAAGCTAAGGGGACATCCTACTCATAAACCAATAAATAGAAACAGACTCATAGACACAGAAAATAGACTGACAGCTGTTAGAGGGTAGGAGGGTTGGAGGAAGTTGGTGAAAAGGTGCCGGGATTAAGAAAAAATAACAACAACCTCATAAACACAAACAAGAATATGGTGATTACCAGAGGGAAAGAGGAGTGTGGAGAGGTAGAGAGGATAAAGAGGGGACAAATGATGACAGAAGATGAATTAATCTGGGGTGGTGAACACACAATACAATATTCAGATGATTTATTATAGAATTGTACTCCTGAAACCTATATAATTTTATTAACCAATTTTATCCCAATAAAGTTAATAAAAAAATAAAAATTTTTAAAGGCTAAATAAATGAGAATGACACAGAGAGAAAATATTACCTGAATTATTCAGAATTTTGATGTTTTCAGAAATTGTTGGACAATTCTTCCCTTCCCATTGCTCATATTAATTTAATGTAATACTACATTTTATTTCCATAAACAAAATTAGTTGAAGATATAAATATCTGTTGTAAATTCCTGGGGATACATCTCTTTGCTTAATTAACTTTCTAGTTAGAAGTCAGAGATTCACTTTTTTAAAAGTATTTTTTAATGTATTTTTATTGATTTCAGAGAGAAAGGGAGAAGGAGAGATAGAAACATCAATGATGAGAGAGAATCATTGATTGGCTGCCTCCTGCATGCCAATCACTGGGGATCGAACCTGAAACCCGGCATGTGCCTTAACCAGGAATTAAAACCATAACCTCCTGGTTCATAGGTTTATGTTCAACCACTGAGCCACACTGACCTGGCTATCTGAAAACTTAGCCGCTTGTGTTTTTTCAACACTTGTAGCACTTCCAATTTTACATTTTTATGTGATTACTAGGGGCCCGGTGCACGAAATTCGTGCACTGGGTGTGTGTGTGTGGGGGGGGAGTGTCCCTCAGCCCAGCCTGCCCCCTCTCACATACTGGGAGCCCTCAGGCGTTGACCCCCATCACCCTCCAATCGCAGGATCGGCCCCTTGCCCAGGCCTGACGCCTCTGGCTGAGGCGTCCAGCCCGGGCAGCGTGGACCCGCAGCTGCAGCGGCCCCACGATCGTGGGCTTCGCTTTAGGCCCAGGCAAGGGACCCCTAGCTCCTGGGACTGCCAGCTTCGACCGTGCCCAGCTCCCATCGCTGGCTCCACCCCTACTTCCTGCTATCACTGGCCAGGGTGGAAAAGGCGCCTGATTGTCCAATCATGGCTGGGGGGCAGGGCAAAGGCGGCCCTGGGGCCGCCTTTGCCCTGCCCCCCAGCTCTTAGCTCCCCCCTGGGTTTCTGATCACTGTCAGTGGCAGGGGGCTTCTTCCTGCTTTCCCTTTCGCCTCCCTGCATTGTGCCTGCATATGCAAATTAACCGCCATCTTGTTGGCAGTTAACTGCCAATCTTAGTTGGCAGTTAATTTGCATATAGCCCTGATTAGCCAATGAAAAGGGTATCGTCGTATGCCAATTACCATTTTTCTCTTTTATTAGTGTTGATTTTACTACTTGATGAAATATCTTCCCAACTATTCCTTGAGACTTTGAGCGCAGGCTCTGTGTGTGTTTTTATCATATTGTATCATCAGGATTTAACACAGTGCCTCTAACACAGATGTAAATCAATGTATCTTGCACATTTGTATGTATTTGTGAACATGAAAAGGTAGTCTACCAAAATATTCCTTCTTTTAACCTGTTAACTTATTGTTACACAAATAATTGAAACTCTCTTCTCCTTTCTTATTATCTCTGTCAATTTCCTACTTCTTGACTCATCGGTGCCTCATGCAGTCAGTTCTTACTTCTCGTAGACTGAACATGTCTCTCCTGCCCCCTTTATGTCCTCTTCAAGCACAAGTCACCCTTCTCCACTGCTCAGAAAAGGAGCTACCCCTAAACCGCAAAGAAAGTAGGTATTCCTGAACTGCTAAGGAAAGTCAATGTTTTTCTGACTCAAGGACATATTTCATCCGTCACTAGATAAGGGGATAAATAAATTACAATTCTTGCCCTAAAGGACCTAAAATCTGATTAAAGAGCTGAGGTGTGAAAAGTAATTAAGTTGCAATGTGATATATGTAACTTCCGAAGTCCACAGATTTACATGACTCTCTCTTGTCACATGGGCCTTTCTACCTTGAGGCTTACTTACTTCATCAAAGCCAGCAAGGGAAAGAGTCTGCTAGCAAAAGAGAAGTTTTGATCTTATGTAATAATAATCATGGAAGAGATCACTCATCACCTTTGCTTTCTTCTACTGGGTAGAAGCAATTCACATGGTGCCTCAAGAGTGAGGCATTGCCCACAGGGAAAATTGGGGACCAATTACATTAATGCATCTAGAACATGGTTTTCTAACTTTGTTTGAGCATTCTGTCTGCCTTCAACAAGGTATAGTAAAATATTTCTTTGCTTGCTTGTTTTACCTTCTATGAAATCTGCCCAGATTGTAGATAATACAGAATAATTTTCTGTGCTCCAAGTTGATTGTAGCATGCCCTTGATTATTTAAAACACAATAGAAAATAAAAAAGATTTATTCATTCACATTATAAAAGGAGGGAACTAGAAACAGTTGGGGTTCTTTGTTATGCCCTATATTTCTTACTAGTAATTAGCTCCAACAGGACTCATAAGATTTCTGTGGGCAGAATTGTTAAATCAAAGGATAAGTTTACACAGGTAAAATGGTACTAATACAACCTTTTAGAGATTACAGATGGATTCGAAGAACTTGGAGGTGTTTAATACCCTTGCTGACCATGTGTCCTTAGGCTCAGGAGCAAATATTAAAGAAATTCTTGCAAAATAATTTAAGGCTTTGCGGTATGTAGTGTTTTGCAAAGGCAGTTCATGTTGGTGAGTCCATGTGTAACCTTAATTTGTATCACCAAAGGCATTTTGTTCATAACCCATTAATCGAGCATGAGCAGGTCATCTTATCCACCTGATTATTGGTTGCTTCCAGTCTTTGAGCAAGCTTTCACATGATTCAGATTTCTTCACCACTTAGTCCCTTCCTGAGATATCCATTGATACCTTCCTCCTGCAAATCTCCTTATCACTATTTTTCTAATCCTTCAAAAATCATTAGAAATTGCTCATAAATGTACATAGAGTCATGCCTTTGGACATCCCTCCTTACAGGAAAACCCGTGAAAACCAGGTGTTCTGTTTGAAATTGTATCATCAGGATTTAACACAGTGTCTCTAACACAGAGGTAATTCCTTCTAGGCTGTCTCTCAGGGCCACCCTCAGCTGGTGAATGCTAGAACATTTCACTTTGGGATGGAGCCAAATGATTATGCAGAATAACTTGGGCAGTAAGCTCATATTTTTCATCACTTTGTCATAGAGAACTGCCCCATGAGGCCATAAATATGTACTGAGAGGTATCAGATTAACAAATAGGCACAGCACATGAAGAGTGTGAGACATATAAATTGAGAGGATAGTGTAATTTATGTTCTTAGCTTTATTAAAAATTGCTCATAATTTTGGTAAATCTCAGCACTATTAGGCTGCTTATTTAAATTACCATAAAGTATTAGTTCAAATTTATAGATGTCATTATCACAGAGAATCTATCCATCTGTCCAGACACCTATCTATCATCTATCTATCTATCTATCTATCTATCTATCTATCTATCTATTGTATCACATAATTCAAAATGTCAAATATAAGGACAAAAAGTCAATATTCAAGCAATTATTTATAATCAAGTTTTCTAATTTTGCATAAAAATGGACAATTTCTAATATTCTCACAGTAACTACGAAATGAAGCTTAACGTTTTGAAAAGAAAAAATACTCATGAAAAATCAAACATGTGTATTGAAGTTCCCATACTTAAAAGAAGACTTAGGATATCCCATTTTCCCCCTGGAGTATTAAAAATAACCTAGTCAGAAGGATAAAGATTTCATTGTTTCTTACAAAACAACAGAAAGAATTCCACACAAATTAGTGAAAAATGAAACGTGCCAGCCATTTAGGAAGTATGAGGTTGAAAAAATCCAAATAAATTAATTCCATTTTTTTATGACAAGTGGACGTGAGCACCCTTTGTGTTAGAAGGGCGAAAAATAGTCCCTAGTTTGCAAATGCAGGGTTTATAAAGAATTAAATAAAAACATTGAGAAAATGTTACTTACTGAGAGCAGCATTTCCATTTCTATGCAGAAGCAACAGAGTTTGGAATTACCCTCCTGCTGTGAACAATTAGAAAATTGAACAAAATGTAGGAAACAACTATACTTATAGATTAGAAAACAGACAGTGCAAGACTGGGGTCCTTGATGGCAAGTAACAGAATGAGTGAGCACTAGGATTCCTCCAGCTTTCTTCTCAGAGAAAGCTTCCAGAGTGCAGCAGATGGCGGGAAATTCTAAACGTGGTCACCTGGCCTCAATGAGATGAGGAAACCGTGATCGGAGTTTGGGGAGGTCAAGAATTTATGGGACAGATTATCGGTAAAAAGGGAGTTTCACAGTGAAAGAGTTACAAAATCTGCAAAGGGATCTCTTGAGTCTTTGATCAAACACCAACCTGTGCGTGCATAGTGAGACCTCATGAGAACAGTAAAAGAACCACTTCCTTAGAGAGAACAATTACCAGAGAAATGTCAGCTGAAAATTCTCCAGAGCCCATGTTGCAGGGGCTGAGAATGACTTGAGTTCCAACTAGCTGGGGTTTAGAGGACTCACTAGAACAATCAATAGAGCAGCGGTTCTCAACCTGTAGGTCGCGACCCCTTTGGGGGTGGAACGACCCTTTCACAGGGGTCGCCTAAGACCATCGGAAAACACATATATATTAACATATTGTTTTTTGTGATTAATCACTATGCTTTAATTATGTTCAATTTGTAACAATGAAATTGGGGGTCACCACAACATGAAGAACTGTATTAAAGGGTCGCGGCATTAGGAAGGTTGAGAACCACTGCAATAGAGATTCCAAAATGGTCATGTCTTAGAAGTGGTAATAATAATTGCCTAGGGTAGAGGATACTCTACTAGTAAACAAGTTAGGAAATCTTTTAAAATTTTAAAAGCAAGCCTTAAATGCATCAAGCTGTCTCACAAGTTACTCAGCTGCCTACCAGAACAAATTATAACACTATTCAAAGGTATACAACAAAATCAGGCACTCATATAACACTATTCAAAGGCATACAACAAAATCAGGCACTCAACAGTATCTGGCATTGGGTCAAAAGGAGACATAGAGAGAGGAAGATGTGGCTCATAACCAGGAGAAAAATCAATGAATAGAAGCAGACACAGACATGGCAAATATGATAGAATTAGCAGACAAGGGCATTAAGTATCTTTTAAGTATGTTGAACATTCTCAGGGATGTAAATGGGAATATCTTATTGTCATAATTAAGAGGGAAATGGAATATATAAAAAAGGCAACTTCTAGATATGAAAAATACAGTGTCTGAAATAAAAATTTCACTAGATGAAATAACCAGCAAATTATATTCTGCAGGAAAACAAAACAAAAGTGAATTTGAAGGTAAAGCAACCAAAACTAGCCAAAAAGAGAAATAACAAAAATAAAACTAGCCCTAGCTGGTTTGCTCAGTGGCTGGAGCATTGGCCTGCAGACTGAAGGGTCCCAGGGTCGATTCCAGTCAAGGGCACATGCCCAGGTTGCGGGCTTGATCCCCAGTGAAGGGGCATGCAGAAGGCAGCCAATCAATGATTCTCTCTCATCATTAATGTTTCTATTTCCCTTCCTCTGTGAAATCAATAAAAATATATTTTAAAAAATAAATAAAGCTAAAGTTGCATAGTGACTCAGTGACCTATGGAGCAATATCAAGTTGTGTAACATTTGTGCAGAAGGAGAAGGAGAGGCAGCAACAATATTTGAAGAAATAATGTCTGAAAATTTTCAAAATTTAATAAAAACTAATATCAGACAAAACAGACATCAGAACAAAGAATATTAACATAGACAAAGAGGAACATCTAACATAAAGGTAGTTCTATTTATCAAGAAGTCATGCTAATCCTAAATGCATATGTACCCAATATGCTTCAAAAAGACTTTAAAATATATGAAGCAAAAACTGAAAGAACTAAAATGAAAAAGAAAAATATACAATTACAGTTGCCTATTTCAACATTCTTCAGAGTACTTATAAAACAAGTAGAGAGAAACCATTAGTTCCAGAAGATTTAAAGAACAAAGCAACCAACTTGTCTTTATTGACATTTATAGCTCAAATACATATTTTTGTAAAGTATCATGGAAAATAGCATCCAAATAGCCCATATACTGGTCAAGAAAAATGTCTCACTAAATTTAAAACTGGTGTGAGTTCAACTTATGTCACTTGCAGCAAATAAAAAACTAATACACATCACTTTCTTGGACATGTAACCCAAGAGCAATTAGTAGTTCACTATCTTGTGATGCTTGTTAGTAATTACACTTTAGACCAGCCTTTAACAAAAATTACCCATAAAAATGAACAAGTTGCTATCATCTAGATATTACATTGAACAACACAATGGTTAGGGGAGCCCATCTCCACGCAGTCAGAAATTTGTGTGTAACTTTTGAGTCCTCCAAAACTTAATTTGTCCTCAGTATCTGCAGGGGATTGGTTCCAGGACCTGGTAGATACCAAAGTCAATGAAATAAGATGGTGTAGATCAAGCACATGGTAATAGTACAGGTATTTATTGGAAAAAGAAATCCATTTAAGTGGACCTGCACAGTTCAAACCCTAGTTGTTCAAGGGTCAGTTGTAACTATCTTCACCAACATTAAAACCTACTAATTATATATGAAGCAAAATTATCTCTCCAGTCTCTCAGCAATACTGAGAAAAACAGACTGACGACAAGGTTGTAGATTTAGATATTAAAAGCCATGATTAGATGGCAGAGCTGAGGTTGTTTTTAATACAGATGGAACTATTTTCTTTATTGGGGTTTAATTAGGGTTCACCTAGGTCAGTGATGGCGAACCTTCTGAGCTCGGCGTGTCAGCATTTTGAAAAACCCTAACTTAACTCTGGTGCCATGTCACATATAGAATTTTTTTGATATTTGCAACCATAGTAAAACAAAGACTTATATTTTTGATATTTATTTTATATATTTAAATGCCATTTAACAAAGAAAAATCAACCAAAAAAATGAGCTCGCATGTCACCTCTGACACGCGTGTCATAGGTTCGTCATCACTGACCTAGGTCAATCTTATTTTTTCTTGAGCTTAAAAACTTTTTAAATAATGCACTTTTCACTGATTGCGTTTCCCCTCTGCATTAACAAATACTTCAGCAGATTTTACAGAACTTGACATCACTTTTTCTTTCTTCATACTCCTGGGAATTACAATGTGAAAACTGCACTTAGTTTATCTGAAAATGGTACTTGGTTACCCAAATTTGCCTTAATGATGCTCTAAAATTACCACTGCACATTTCAGTCATATTCTGTACAAGACTCTCAAGTTAATTGTGGAAAACTGAGAAAGAATGAGGTATCTCTTTCTTTTCATGTAGAAAATTAAGATTCAAATCCATTTTTAAAGATCTAAATATTTTGTATCTTTTAGGGAATAGCTTTAGAATAACTCAGCTTGAGTCTGTGCAACTTGACATCCTTGGAATAAAAGAATCATAATGATCAAAAATAAGTCAAGGCCAAATTTGGTATTGGGGATGATTTTCATGTTGTTATAGATAATTATTTAAATCATAACCATCTCCAAATATCAGAAAGTTAGCATTCCTAGCCTTACTTCTCTTGAACTTTCTAAATTGTACTTCCTCAAACAGACTTTTCCAGACTTCTTGCTCTTGTTCTCAGAATCATTTTTCACTTGAATATATATATTAGAGACCTGGTGCACAAAATTTGTGCACTGGGGGGGGTGTCCCTCAGCTCAGCCTGCACCCTCTCCAATCTGGGGCCCCTCAGGGGATGTCCAACTGCCGGTTTAGGCTCGGTCGGACATCCTTCTCACAATCCGGGACTGCTGGCTCCCAACCGCTTGCCTGCCTGCCTGATTGCCCTAACTGCTTCTGCCTGCCAGCTTGATCACTCCCTAATCAATCCCCTGCCAGCCCGATCAACACCTAACTACTCCCCTGCCAGCCTGGTTGCCCCCAACTGCCCTCCCCTGACAGCCTGGTTGCCCCCAATTGCCCTCCCCTGACAGCCTGGTTGCCCCTAATTGCCCTTCCCTGCCAGCCTGGTCACCCCTAATTGCCCTTCCCTGCCAGCCTGGTCACCCCTAACTGCCCTCCCCTACAGGCCTGGCCCCCCACAACTACCCTCCCCTGCTGGCCTGGTTGCCCTTAACTGGCCTCCCCTGCTGGCCTGATCGCTCACAACTGCCCTCCCCTGCCAGCCATCTTGTGGCTGTGAGCGCCACTATCTTTGAGAGCAGGGCAGTCAATGAGCTTATTCCCTCATAGGCTGTGGGCACCGTCATCTTTGTGACAGCATGAGGATCAATTAGCATATTCCCTCTTTATTAGATAGAATATATATATATATTTAAGTATAGCCTATGCTATTCCAAATATCCCTGTCCAGATATATCTGTCATGCACCAGCTAGGAGAGCATATGATTCCACAAAATAGAAACAATAACCTTTGAAAAATAGGAATAAAATTTGTGAGAAATAAATGAGATAATAAGTAAAAGAACCTAGCACAGTACCTGGTAATATATGTTAGTTAATTTTTATCTGGATTCCCCAGAGAACCAAGATGGCGGCATAGGTTAACGCCGGAGTTTGCTGCTTTGAACAACTACTTCAAAAGTGAAACCAAAAAACGGAAGGGACATCACCCAGAACCACAGGCTGAGTGGAAATCCTACAACTAGGAGGAAAGAGAAATGCACACGGACACTCAGAGGAGGGGCGGTGCTGAGGTCAAGTTCTGAGGTGCGGAGTGCGCTGAGCGGGCTGGCGGCGGAGCGCGCGGTTGTTGTTTTCAATCGGGAGGGAGTCGCAGACTCTGAGCTCCAGGTCCGGGCGAGTCTTTAGGAATTCAGACTCAAACAGGAGAAACGGGACTGTCTGGCTTTGGTCAGAGCGAGTGCAGCTTTCTCTCCGAGCTTTGCAGCGGGTGCTGGGACTCAGAGAGGCAGAGCCCCTGGGGACAGGACTGAGAGCCGCCATAACTGCTCTCTCCGGCCCACCCTGTTGATCCTGTGCGACCCGCCCCGCCCAAGCCCTGCACAGAGGCCTTTGCCGGATAGCCTCAGGCAAAGGCTAGATTAGCACCTCCCTACAGGACAGAAGTTCTCTCACTGCTGACACAGCTGATTCTCATAGCCACTTGGCCTGGAGGTCAAACCCTCCCTGGAATTAGCTACAACAATCAAGATTTAACTATAAGATTGCGAACAAAGACCACTAGGGGGTGCACCAAGGAAGCATAACAAAATGGGGAGACAAAGAAACAGGACAAAATTGTCAATGGAAGATGTAGAGTTCAGAACCACACTTTTAAGGTCTCTCAAGAACTGTTTAGAAGCTGCCGATAAACTTAATGAGATCTACACGAAAACTAATAAGACCCTCGATCTTATATTGGGGAACCAACTAGAAATTAAGCATACACGGACTGAAATAACGAATATTATACAGACGCCCGACAGCAGACCAGAGGAGCGCAAGAATCAAGTCAATGATTTGAAATGCGAGGAAGCAAAAAACATCTAACCGGAAAAGCAAAATGAAAAAAGAATCCAAAAATGCGAGGATAGTGTAAGGAGCCTCTGGGACAGCTTCAAGCGTACCAACATCAGAATTATAGGGGTGCCAGAAGATGAGAGAGAGCAAGATATTGAAAACCTATTTGAAGAAATAATGACAGAAAACTTCCCCCACCTGGTGAAAGAAATGGACCTACAGGTCCAAGAAGCGCGGAGAACCCCAAACAAAAGGAATCCAAAGAGGACCACACCAAGACACATCATAATTAAAATGCCAAGAGCAAAAGATAGAGAATCTTAAAAACAGCAATAGAAAGAAACTCAGTTACCTACAAGGGAATACCCATATGACTGTCAGCTGACTTCTCAACAGAAACTTTGCAGGCCAGAAGGGAGTGGCAAGAAATATTCAAAGTGATGAATACCAAGAACCTACAACCAAGATTACTTTATCCAGCAAAGCTATCATTCAGAATTGAAGGTCAGATAAAGAGCTTCACAGATAAGGAAAAGCTAAAGGAGTTCATCACCACCAAACCAGGATTATATGAAATGCTGAAAGGTATCCTTTAAGAAGAGGAAGAGGAAGAAAAAGGTAAAGATACAAATTATGAACAACAAATATGCATCTATCAACAAGTGAATCTAAGAATCAAGTGAATAAATAATATGATGAACAGAATGAACTGTTGATTATAATAGAATCAGGGACATAGAAAGGGAATGGACTGACTATTCTTGGGGGGGAAAGGGGTGTGGGAGATGTGGGAAGAGACTGGACAAAAATCGTGCACCTATGGATGAGGACAGTGGGTGGGGAGTGAGGGCGGAGGGTGGGGCGGGAACTGGGAGGAGGGGAGTTATGGGGGGGGAAAAAAGAGGAACAAATGTAATAATCTGAACAATAAAGATTTAATTAAAAAAAAATTTTTATCTGAAGTTAACTAATTAAGGCAAACTTTGTTCTTAGTTGCTTCAACCCCAATGACAGTTAGTTATTACTATTTTCATGATTTAAACCTAGATTTTTCTTGAATAAGACCATGAAATTCTTCTCAAAAAGCCAGGAAAATCATTTTATCTAATTCTCAGAAATGAGCTAAACAACCTCAAGATGCCCTAAAATTGCAGCTTGTGCTGACATTTCAACAAATGATTAAACTGTACTTAATCCACAAAAGATTTGGGCAGTTTAAATAAGTTCTTGTTTTGTGAAGCATTAAAACATTTATTAAAACACTAGAGGCCCAGTGTACAAAACTTGCACTCCCTCCCTTCCCCTGGGCACCTTCCACTGGCCAGGGCCTCCCTACCTTCCCCCAGCCTGCCCTGCCCACTGGTCAAACTCCTGGAAGAACTCCCAGTTGAGGGGACAATTTTCATATTACTCTTTTATTATATAGGCTATGAGCACTGTCGTTAAAAAAATATCCATGTGACTGGCATGAATTTGGGCTCCGAGAGAAATGAAATCTGTCCTTTAAAGAACACAAAGGGTGTAAAATCAAATTAATCAAAACTAAACAGTAGTGCTTAAAAAAGGAAAAAGCACATTCTGCTTCTTGTTTACGTTGGATTGGTTGCCATGACAATTTGTGTCTGTGGCTTAAGCTGAATGAATATGGTTCTGCAAATTCATAATATTTATATCCTTTTAGCTATGAAATTCAAAAACAAACAAATAAGAAGACAGGAGAAAAGGAGACATAGCTAAGAGAATCTGATAGTGTACTAAAATTTCGTGGCATGAGTAAGAAAATAGGTAGCATAAAACCAGGCTCTTTGACCCTCACTGCACATTAGAATCCCCTGGAGTGCTTTAAAAATCTGTATAAAAGCCTAAATTCCAGACCCTGGGATTTCAATATAATTAGCCTCACCTGTGGCCAAAGCAGTCACATTTTGCTGAGGCCGTGCAGTGGCTCTGATGAGCACCGCCAGGGTTGAGAAGCGCTGATGAGGGCTTTCCTGGGTCCAGTCGCCAGGGTTTAAAGCCCGGCTGTGTTTTTTACTTGCTCTGTACACCTGAGCAAATCATTTAACCAATCTGAGACTTACTTTCAGTGACAAGTTATTACTCACTGCTTAACATAATGCTGGGTTTTGTTTTGTTTTTGTAATGCCATTTATTTATAAAATTTTTTTTTCTAATTTAAAGAGATAATCCTACATGTGTCCTGTCAATATGTTCCCCATGGATACTTTCTGTCAATGAAAGGTAGTGTTAACACATGGTTCAGCACTTTCTGTTAATGGTTATTTGAGCAAAATACTGCTAATTGTCCACTGATGAGTGTTGTACCTTGGTGAACTGTGTTTTGCAACAAGTGTAATTTATTCCACTAAGGCCTCTCTTTCTGTCATTTAATTTCTATTTCATAGAACTCAAATGGCTAACATGGTGAAAATTCACTTATGATTCCAGTGTGTATTATCACACCCCTTTAAACATAGCCTACAGCTAATTAGTACTGAAACTCTTAAATCAGGTCATCTCTCTGTCTCTCATTTTCCTTTTAAAAATATGATATTAAGTTCAATCTCTTGGTTTAAATATATCTTTTATATGTGAAACTGTATCATTAAAATACACACTTGTAACCAATATGAATTTGTTAATCAAATACTAGAAATCTGTGTTTTTCATTAATATAGTACAAATAATCTAACAAAATATCATTTCAGGCTGAATTTTATTTTTTTAATTGCGAGAGAACATATACCACTTTTGTGAATAGATAAGAATAATCTATTAATAATCTATTAAAATATATCTTTTCTAAAGTAGTTAAAAAGATTTTCCACTTTTGTAATATACTTTATTATAAAATTTTTTATTAATTATGGAATATTAAACCTTAACCCAATAAAGGCAAGTAACTTTAATTTCTAGGTGCCTCTATTTGAATCACAACTCCAACACATATAAAGGGACAAGGTATTTAACCTTCTTAGGACCAGAATTTCCTCTTCTGTATAATAGAGGCATTTATGGAACTTACATTACAGAGCTATTGTGAAGAGTAAATGCCCACCATGGCATTCACAGCCTCATACAATGCCCTCCTCTGTAGTGTGAGTAGGACCTCTGACTTGGTTCTGGCCAATTGAGTACAGCAAGGGTGATGAGAGGATGTGATTATATGTATATGATTATATTATATGAGACTGTCATGTCCATCTTGAGAGGAAACTCTTCCTTGCTGGCTTTGAGGAAGCAAGGGGCCATATTGGGAAGGCCCACAGAGCAAAGAACTCTGGCCAACAGCCAGCAGGAAACTGAGGCCCTCAATTTGTCAGGATACAGGGAACTAAATAATGCCAAGCGAGCTTGAAACCAGAGCCTTCCCCAGTTAATCCTCACACGACACCACAGCCCTGGTTGATACCTTGGTTATAGTTCTTGGAGACCCTAAAGCCAAAAACCTTATTAAACCATGCCCAGACTCTGATCCCCAGAAACTGAGACGATACATGTGTGCTTTTTGAACTTGCTAAGTCTGCATTAATATTGTTATGCAGCTACACATAATTTACACAGTACATGACATATGGTAAATGTTCAAAAATATTAGCTAATCGTGTGTCACTGTTATTATAAATTATTGAAATCTGAATTAACTATTTAATCTTGATTTTTTCTACAGGCTAATGAAGTCTACATTTTCTATGCTTACCAAAGTTTTTGAAGTTGTGATTTCTCCATTCTGTATTTGCTATTTGTCCATGGGGAAAAGTATACTATTTAATTCACTGATTTTTTTCCCTTCCAAATTATTGTTTTTAATATGCTTTTAATGATTTTAGAGAAAAAGGAAAGAGAGAGAAACATCTATGAGAGAAACATCGATCGGCTGCTTCCTGCATGCCCCCTACTGTGGATGAAGCTGGAGACCGAGGCATGTGCCCTGACTGGGAATCGAACCAGTGTCCTATTGGTGCGTGGGACAAAGCTCGACCAACTGAGCCACACTAGCAAGGACTCTAAATTATTGTTTGCAGTTGGACTATGGGGAGGAGATGATTGACAAGTAAGGATTTTCGTCTCTTTCAAATTTTGTGTTTGGAATCCAAACACCTTTAGCCAGAGGAAAATAAGACCCAGCTCATGCCTTCAATATACACCCAATGAAAGTTACTTTCTTCCTATATAAGAGAAAACAAATATATTTGTACTTGTGTACGTACATTTAAGTAAGAGAAGGAGAATTTTGGAGGTAAAGCTTCTCCTTTTTATTTTTTTAATTGAAGTAAAATATACATAAAGAGACAGCACATTGAGCTGTGTCCTCCAAAACTGTAAGAATACAGCGCAATGAATTATCACAGAGTTAAACACACTCCTGTAACTGCCACCTCTGTCTACACATACAATATTTACTAGCATCCCAAACGTCTCCCTTGTACCCTCACCCTCAGCCATGATCTTAACTAGTAATAATTTTTCCCTTAAACAACTCATTATTTTTACAACAAAATTAGTCACTTTTATTTAAAAGAAACATTAAAAATCAGTGTGCAAAATTAAATTTCATGATTAAATACACATGAAAGGAACATGCATACTTGACATTGAAACCCACATACAAAGTTAGCTGATTACACGACAGTGAAAGAACTGGCAAACGGAGGACTGGCTGCTGCAGATCCTGTTTGCTACCTGAAATCAACCCTGCAGCGAAGTTTCTGCAAAGGGGATTTGAGAACATCACAAGCAGTCCTCACCAGCACTGACACTGAGCCCATAGCCTCTGTGTTACCCAATGGTACAGTTATGTGCCCTTCACTCTCAATGTTAGCGTGCAGCTCTTCTTACAAGTGCTGGGGAGAGAAAAGGTAGTGAGGCAGGAAGTGGAAGTGGCAGGGGAGGGCTCCCCGCTCCGCTCTGCTGAGATGTGGATGTTTCCCTTCAGATCCTCTAAGTGATGCTTTCTTCTATGACTCACTCTAAAGTCTATGCATTGCTGTTCCCTGCACACAACTGGGAGTTTTTGCAACCCTTCCAAAGCCTACTCATACCAGCGCTTCGGGCCGTCTTCCCAGTGCAGTGCTGACTTTACTGCAGCATGTACGGATCCCTTATGTGTAAGGCTGTGTCGCCATTTTTAGCAGGTTCTTATCTCTACTTTTCATATGTCACTGGCAAAGTTTGTGAGTGTTGCGTCCTAGCCCCATTTTCCCCATACGCCCCGAGTTTTCATTGCAGGATTTTGCACAGTGCAGTGGATTCTAGGAATGCGTGTGTTAATAGGTTATAGCAGAAATGGCTGTATCCTGAGTAGACACTGATTCTACTCTTGGGGAGGAAATTTTTACCCAGTGTTTTCGGTGGCGTGAAGCTTATAGCCCTGGGAGTCTGTTCTTTGTCCCTTATCCTCCTTAGCCTTATCTGAAGTGTGGCCTGTGCCCTGCTTGGGGACAAAGCTAGTAGCTGGCTTCCTGCCCAAGGGGATGACACTGCATTGGAAAGAAACAAGCCAGGGTGCCAGGGCAAGCAAGGTCCAGTGAGTTGTTCGTTGTAGCATAACCCTGCTGTGCGGCTCCTAGGAAAGTTTTCTTCTGTTTTGATAAGTAACACAAGACAGGTACGTACACTGTTTTCTTTGCTTTTAGATATCGTGGTGTGAGAACAATATCTATATCCATACAGCGCTTCAGCCCGCTTACACGGTTGTTTGTGTTGCTCAGCCAGGTTGCCGCTATGAGAGAAAAGCCACAAGGAATCACAGAGATTCAACCTGGATACCCGACAGCATTAGCCACTGGATCTACTGCACCTGGAACTGCTTTACTCCGGGCTTCTTGATGTGCAACATCATAAATACATAGGAAGTGCCCAATTATAAATTAAACTTTATCATAGGTATGTGTGTATAGGAAAAAACATAGCAATAAATAGAGTTCAGGGCTGTCTGTGGTTTCAGGCATCCATAGGGGAGACCTCTGTATCTTTATTGTTCAGTGGATTCTGCTGCTTGTTCCTGAAAGCATGCTAATAGATACGGATGTGAAGGCAACAGAAAGCCCTAGATGTCCCAGCTTCTTATCCCACTGTGCACGGACAGACAGCACCTGGAGCTCTATCCCCATCAGGCGCTGCAGTCCCAGGGCCTGGCTGTGTTTTTACTAGTTGGACTGCATAAATCGAAAGAGTCTTTCTGCGTTTCAGGTTATTCATTTTACGCAGAATGTATTTGGCAAGATTTTCACATTACTTAGCAAAGGGAATACAAATAATACATTTGGGTTCATAACAAAAGAGAATATGAAAACACTTAATTTTGTTTCAACTATTTGTACCAGAGACTGCCTTTGTATAATTCCTGACAATCATTTTCTCTCTATTCCTTAAAACCTTCTCTGATTCTCCACATGGCTCAAAACCTAACTATCATAAGAATATATTTTGGGAAAGATAAGAGATTGACTCCACCATGCATCTGATATTTGAATTGTCCCTACATCATCCTCACTGAGAAACTGTAATGTCTCTCCATTATCCTCCTAGTGAGAGGGAACTCATTTCAATTTGATATGCCTACCTTGTCTTCAAAGAGTTTTGATGTATGAAAAGTTCTTTTCAAAGTTAAAAAAGCTCTGGTTATATGAAAATTTCTCTATATTTTCCCCTCTTAGGTTCCAGATATTGGCGTTGATACATGGACAGTTGGTTAGTATCAGAGTGAGCCCAAGTTGGTGACATTTTACCTGAAATATGGAACTTTTATACTCTGTTATCCAACATGCATAAACATATCAAACAATGTGATTCCACACATGTGAACTTGGATTTCCCAATAAAAGAAAAGTGACATATGAGGATCTGTTTAGCAGGGGTATCTATTCCAAAACATTACACATGACTAGGGATTCCCATTTATAGAGATAAGGTTTGCAGTCAATTCTCTTTGTGTGGCGTGTGGTCCTTAGTCACATGTGAGAAGGCAAGTGCTCTCTTTCTCTGGCTGCAGCAATGGAGGCCTTCCACTAGTCATCCAATATCCCAGTTTTATTAAACAATTGATTTATTAAACTCAGCACTCAAGATTGAAATTTTCAGGAGAAAAATAAACACGAAGTGAAAGACAGTGAAGACCACGTTTAAACAAACACAAGGCATAATAAATTCCCTCAAGTGTGAGTTTCGGAAATAACCTTTAAGAGAGTCATGGATTATGTTCCCTTTAAATGCAATATAAAATTGAGAAATAACTGAACTTCTCTCACAACTGACCTTCTAAAAATCTATGCAGTCTAAACACCCAGAGTAAGCAGAAAAACATGTTGCATTTAAAACATATATTTACTGATCATAACTTCATGAGTATCAACTAATATAAATTGAGAAGTCACTGGGTGCATACCATGGTATTAAGCAGTTGACAAGGGTAATTCATCAACAAAACTACCTTCCCTTCACCCAAGGAAGAAAACAATGCTGAAGTGATGTGCATGCATACAAAGTTTAGTCCTTGTTTCTTATTCAGAACAGGCAACAAAGCTCATATCACTCTTCCTATATATTCTAACATTTACATCTGGATGGAAGGAAGACCAAATATGACCACGGCCATATTTTACTGCTCTGGATCAGTTTGGTCCAACACAAGCATTTTATCATAGCTCATCTCTATTGCTACCTTCCAAGTAATCCCCCGTTGGAGCATTCCCAAGCTCCTTGGTGTCAGGAGCAGAGCTGGCCATAGCCTGCCCTTGCCTCGTCTCTGTAGCCAAGTGTTGTACTTGACTCCCTCCCCCTCTACAAAATACCTTCTCCCTCCATGCGCCTTGTAGTTTCCTGTCACTGTGAATCCATTCGATGTTGCTTCTTTTGCCAGGACCGCTTCTCCTCCTGCCTTTTCTACCCCTTAATTACAACTTCATAGGACAACACTGAGCATTGCTGAAGAGTTTCTTTGTGCTCCATCCTGGGTAAGATATGCTCCCTAGTGCTGGTTGGTGTACTCATGATATATGCTCATTGTTGCATGGTAATATCTATTTTTGTATTTATATTTCTGTTTGTTTTAAATCCTGTTCTCCTTGTTAGAATGCTAGCACATAACATGCTAGACATATATTAGGTGTCAATAAATATTTCATGAATTAGTACATGAGTTCAAAAAGTTTGAGCTGTGAAAGATAGAGATGAAGGAAAATTATTAATCTGTCAACAAAGAAGCATACTGAAAGCTTACCTTGCATTTTGATACTTTTTAAAGTATATTTTTATTGATTTCAGAGAGGGGGAGAGAGAGGTAGAAACATTAATAATGAGAGAGAATCATTGATTAGCTGCCTCCTGCATACTCCACACTGGGTTCGAGTCCACAACCTGCCCACTTCCACCCAGAGCCCAACAGCAAGTCTCCTCCAAGGTCAACTGCTCTTAACTTCTCCAATGCATCTTATTGCTTGAATAAATTTACTGTGCTTTGCTAAACCTTTCTGTCACCCTCGTGAATTCCTTCTTGTTCCATGACAAGAACCTGGATCAGGTCGAGGACTCCCTTGAGGAAGCAGAAATCCAAGATCAGGAAAAGGACAAGCCCCAAGGAGTAAGCACTTTTCAACCTCTACTTAAGTGAAGTTTGCAAATGTCCTATGCACTAAAGTAAGTCACATGACAAGCCCCAAGGCTGTGTGGGAAGATACTACCAAGAGGCACAGATGATGAAACAGGAATTTTAGCAGCCATTTTGCAAGCACTCTCTTCCCCTTGATTCTTATCTCTGGCCTCTGGGCTTTTGGCTCCTCCAAGACATCCTCCGTTTTCCATAACAACAACAAAAAAAGGCCCAAGTGGATAATAACTAAGTAGCTTCCTAAATCTGCTTCCATTAGTAATTTGGGGGTCCAGAGGCCTCTTTTTCATTTGAAGGCACTCGGTTTTTGTTTGTTTGTTTTTTAGTCTAAGTTAGCAGCTCTTTAGTCTAAGTTACAACTCCCTCCAAAAATATTGAGCTTTCTAAGCATTTCTTACTAAAGGTCATACCCACAGTTATTTTCAGATTATTTGGGGCAGCAGGTTAAGCTGCTACCGGGCAATGCTATTTGGTCTTTGAAGCCCTTTTGTCTCGCTGACAGAGTCCACTAGACATCACTTTCAATTTGTCCTAAGTCCTAACAAAGGGTTTTACAAACCAAACTCTTGATTTGATCTTGACTCGGAGCCCATGTTTTGCTGGAAGTACCCTGTATTTTAAAAGCACCCTCAGGTTTAAATTTATTTTGGGACTCTTTTACTGGTTGGAGAGACTGCAAGTGAGCAATAGTTAATCCAGCATGTTTTGGCTCCTCTGTATTCTATATAAGTTCTTCTTGCAAACTGATCAGTACTTTCTTTAGTGCCTCTCTCTTTTCCTATAAAGTGTCATAAACAACTAAAAGAAGAAAATGGTATTTTAAACAGATTTCCTGAAAATTATCTTACCAAAGTCCCCATTTTTTTAATCTTCCATATTACTGGAGGCAATAGTTTCACAAATTATCTCATAATATTACATAACACATGTTACAATCTTTCCATCCTCCACTAGCAGTTAACTTGCCAATTTCCAGACTTCACAAAATGTCTTATAGCTTCTGCCCACTGCATGGTTCCAAAGCTACTGTCACATGTTTAGTTTTGTTTTGTTTTGTTGTTATGGAAACATCCCAAGTCTTCGTATCCCTTTTTCTATCAGGTAGCTTTTGCAGGGGAAAAAAATCACCCCAAACGTAGTTACTAAAAAAAACCCCAATAATTTGAAATTCACTAAAGACCCAGTGTGCAAATGCTTTAAACATACATTTCCTTCAAGTTTGCTAACATTCCATCAGTAAGTCAGTCATATGGGCAAGTCCAGAGTCAGTGCAGGAAGGCACTAGCAAAGGGTATAGATGCAGAATAGGTAATTGTGGTAGTTATTTTGCAAAAATCTACCATAAACTATAAGAAGAGAAATAGAAAAGAAAGGAGAAACTGACATTAGAGTAAGACCAAACCCAAGCCACAAAGGTGTCATAGCACAAATCGAGAGAGAGACAGAGAGCGAGCGAGAAATCCTGCATCTGTGGGCTTCTTGACTGTAAGAAACCCGGGAGATCAGAGGTGTTTAGGATTCTAAGTTGCCCATAAGAATGCTTGACCAAATAAAATACCTAAAAAATGTGACCCATCTGGATACACACTGCTATATCCAGGATGCAATAATGATAAGATTTGAAATATATGAGACTAAAGATAACCTGGATATAACTTTCTGACCTCTGTGTCAGCAAGAGAGAGAGAATATAACAGTCTGGAGTTAGTCTGGTTTGAAAATGTTCCATTTAACTGGCCTCAAACCACAACTCATGTGTCAGAGAGACACGTAGGTGTAAAGATCAATAACCATCTTCAAATAGTTTGGTTCAATGGGAGAAACATGAACCCAAACCAATAATTATATCACAAACTAGAGGCCCAATGCACGAAATTTGTGCAAGGGGCTTGGCCCTTGCAGCCCCGGCTTCGTCTGGAAGGTTGTCCAGACTATTGGTCTGCTGTTTGGTCTAATTAGCATATTAGCTCTTTATTATATAGGATTATAGTTTCTAGAATAAGGAATGAATTGGGTGGTGCACGAGATTTGGGAAGGAAATGATAACTTTATCAATACTAGGGAACCATATATGAGATGGGAGTTGAGATGGTTTTTTAAATTATGAATGTATTCTTTTGTTATGGTCGGCAATGAAACAAGCAAAAGTAAATGATTTTAACAAGATATAATTAAGTGACTGAGGTAAAAGAGGAGATGCTAAAGAATATGACTAGAGTCAATATAAATTTTAAGAACCAGTTGGCCTAAGATTTTTTTTACCTTTATTACTTTTCAACATTATATAAATAAAAGATAACATTAACTTCTTGTGGTGACATAATTTTAATAATATTTTAAAATATATAATCAGTATCACTGACATATAAGCCTATGAGAGCATTGTTCTTTGATCATTCTCCTTCTTAAATATTCTCATCTTAATGCCCATGTATTGTGGTATATCTGAAAAGCAAAAGAGTTACTTTATAATTTGTGTGGCTTTATTTTGCTGTTCCCTTGCAAAATTTCATTATTGATAAATTATTACTTCTAACTGCAGGACTTTTGTGTAATAGTATATATGATATTTTTTTCTAATTGCTAAGATTTTTTTTGGTTCAAACTTAACAAGGCTCTCCTAGGAATGCATTTCTTATCTGAGGTACAGAAGAGTCAGTTTGGGGAGGGGGGGGGGGGAGGCAACGCATCTGCACTAAAATTAACTACTTCCAAAAACTTGGTAAGCTCAGAAAATAAAAACAAAATTTTTGCTCTTTGAAATGTGTATTTTGCATATTAAAACATCAAGAGTTCACAATCCTCACTGAAGATGGCATATTAGTGTGTCATTAATTGGATTAAAATGTAAGTCTTAGATGACAAAGTCTAAAATGGTACTGCACTCAATACAAGAATGACAAAAAATTGTTTTCAGTTTACAAACTGAAAACATTAGGAGTAGACTATGAGCTCTTCATTTCAGAATCTCTAAAATAAAGCATAACTCATAAGTGTTGAATGAAAGCAAAAGAGAATAAATGAATGAATAATATATGTTTCTGGGGTAGGCCGTATAATACCATCAAAGCATAAGCTTCAACAAGGGATAAATATGACAGTGGTAAGCTCTAGGGAACATTGAGGAGGTATTAGAGGACACTGATGAGTCTTGATGTGCACTTCTCCACAGAAGTATACATAATTTTTAAACACCATTTTGACCCAAATCACACATTTAATTAATCATTTTCATTTTCTTAATATTTATTTTTCTATTACTTTGACAACAAACATTGTTCAAACTAATAATCATTTCTAGAATCTCACATGGTAAGTTAAATTGTTTCTAAATTAACAGGTGCCAAATGAATGAAATATAGAAATTCATTTGATGCAAAAATATGTTTTATAGGCATTATCTGCACTTGACACAACAAATATACCAAAAATTACAACAGAATCATCTACTCAGCAAACATTTGTTATGTACGTGCAGAGAATAGAAAGATAAATAATATGGTCCCAATCCTTCTAGAAGTTCATGCTCTCGATGGGAAATGAGACTTGAAAATAAATTACAACAAAAGGTGATCAGTGTTATGCTACAGGTGCTCACATTATATAAAGGGAAGGCCAAGGGAGGAGGATACAGGGGTAGATGGAGGTGGGCAAAGGGGGGAAGAAGGGAGGCCACTTGCAATAATGTCAACATTCCAATTTTTTAATTAAAAAAAAAAGAAAGTAAGAGAAAGAAGCATCTGAGCACACTAGCATCACCTGGAGAGTTCAAAACAAATGTCAAAATCAGACAATGCCCTAGACAACTAAGTCACAGTCTTTTGGCACAGGCATTTCTTAAATGCCTTAAAAAGAATATTAGAATATTCTAACATAAAGCCATGGTTGAGAACTCCTACCAGAGGAGATAACTTGGAACTAAGCAGAGCATGGTAGAAGTTTGACATTTCAGAAAATAGTAACTCTGGAGGCTTAAAAATATGTGGCTTATTTAGGAAATAAGTAGTTAAAAATCCACTGCACAATAGATTTTGGATAAAGATGATGGGTAGAAAGTAATAAGAAATAAGGTAGGTCAGATAGGAAGTAACCAACTTATAAAGGGCCTTGATGCCATACAAAGGACTTCAGGTTTGATTCTGTAGCTACTGAGGAGCTCCCAATGAATCTTGAGCAGCGGAGTAACCTCCTCATGTGCATGTTAGAGCAACTGTCCTGGCAACTTTGTGGAGTGTGGATTCCAGGGAGGCAAGGCTACAGGATACCCACAATGAAGGTACTGTAGAATGCCACATGGGAGAAGAAAGCTCCGAAATAGGTCAGTGGAAGTAGGAGTGGAGAAGAAAGGAGAGTATAAA
This sequence comes from Myotis daubentonii, assembly GCF_963259705.1. NCBI lineage: Eukaryota > Metazoa > Chordata > Mammalia > Chiroptera > Vespertilionidae > Myotis > Myotis daubentonii. The sequence goes on from NC_081844.1 coordinate 52,423,001, forward strand.
GAGAATTTTTACAAGGGCAAGGTGACTGAGTGCAATGAGTTGTCTGGAGGCTTTGTGAACCACTCCTTCTCCATCTGTAAACAGAAGAGGTAGGGAAAAGATTAAGTGTAATAGGGAGCTAAATAACTACCAAAGTGCCTACCAAGGAGCCAGTACCCAGAAAGTAGCCATTGTTATCATTTGCAGGTAGATTAGGCAGAACTGAGTGAGCAAATGATCATGGGGGAGGGAGTGTGAGGGAGAAGGAGGAGGAAAGGCAAGGGAGAGGCCTAGGAGGGCACAATGTTTCTGTGTGGGTGAGCAGATTCATGGCATGGTGAGGATGCCAAGCACCAAGATAAGGACGCAGTCAGTGCTGTGGATTGGGGATGGGGGAGACAATGGGTGGGTACATAATACTGGTGAAAATGTCTGGAAGGAGGGATAGAAGTTTACATGTTGTATGAGATAAATTTGAATCTTAGATACTTATGGAGCATTCAGTTGGAGCTATCTAGGAAGACTAATAATATGAAACCAGGGCATGGAATGTTTATTATACCTAACATGGGTACCAGAGCTTTGAATTTGGTTTTATCATCATCATCGTCATCATTATCATCTCATCACTATTAGCAATATTTACTGATGTGTCAGGCAACTAATTGAGCCATCCATATACATTATCTAATTTAATTATCAAACAACCTCATAATGTAGAATTTTGGAGATGAAAGAATTGAAGCTTAGAGACATTAGGGAATTATTCAAGTATTCATACTTTAACAATAATAATTCTGTATATCAGAATCTCCATAAAATTGTTAACTTAAAAATAAAATGTGTATAACTTTCCAATTGACATCAACCTATTGGGAATTTGGATCTTACCTACTGATCCAGGACTGTCTAGGTCTAGGAGGTCTGACATCTGATTATCTTTGTTCTAGAAAGAGTCCTAAGATTATACACTGAATCCATGAACCAATTTGTAAACCCAGCACGTCTCAGAAACAAGCTGAATAAAACCATTTAAGAATTAGAGACAGTTTCTAGATTGCCTGCCTCTCCTGCTGCTTACCAAATCATGTAGTCCCTCATCCTCTGTGAAAATGCTTTAGGTTGAGAGGAGTTTCTTATCTTGGGAAAGTCTGAGATAATAATTCTGTTTCTTTACTAAAAATGCCAAAGGTTTTTTATGGGACAAAAATCCAGAAAAGGTTCTAGATAACATAAGGTGATATTTGCATTGTCACTTCATAGTATTAAAAATAAGAGCAGAAAATTCTCAAGTAAATCTGTATCAAAGAATGAGAAGGATAAATAAACCAAAATAAATAAATAAATAAAATGGAGATATGAGGAAGTGGTAAGGGAAGCTCAAAAGAAGGATAGAGTGCAGATAGAGAATAGGTAGACAGATTATAGATATGAAGGCATGCAGCCTTATTTATATAAATACTAGGGGCCCGGTGCACGAAATTCGTGCACTGGGTGTGTGTGTGTGGGGGGGGGGTGTCCCTCAGCCCAGCCTGCCCCCTCTCACATACTGGGAGCCCTCAGGCGTTGACCCCCATCACCCTCCAATCGCAGGATCGGCCCCTTGCCCAGGCCTGACGCCTCTGACAGAGGCGTCAGGCCTGGGCAGGGGACCCTCATTTCCCCCCATCACTGGTTCTGCCCCCAGCCCAGGCCTGATGCCTCTGGCCCAGGCATCAGGCCTGGGCAGGGGACCCCCAGACCCCTCCGATTGCTGGCTCTGCCCCTTGCCCAGGCCTGATGCCTTGGCCAGAGGCGTAGACGCCCATCACCCTCCGATCGCCTGATCGGCCCCTTGCCCAGGCCTGACACCTCCACCAGAGGTGTCAGGCTTGGACAGGGGACCCCCATCTCCCCCCGATGCCTCTGGCCCAGGAATCATGCCTGGGCAGGGGACCCCCATCTCCCTCTGATCGCTTGCTCCACCCCCCGCCCAAGCCTGATGCCTCTGACCCAGGCTTCAGGCCTGGGCAAGGGGACCATCATATCCCCCCAATCCCCGGCTCCGCCCCCCACCCAGGCCTGATGCCTCTGGCCCAAGCATCAGGCCTGGACAGGGGACCCCCAGCCCCCCGCCCATGCCTGATGCCTCAGCCAGAGGAGTTGACCCTCATCACCCTCCGATCACCAATCACCGGATCGGCCCCTTGACCAGGCCTGAGGCCTCTGGCAGAGGTGTCAGGCCTGGGCAGGGGATCCCCAGCTCCCCGCAGTTGCAGGCTCCGCCCCTGCCCAGGCCTAACGCCTCTGGCCTAGGCATCTGGCCCGGGCAGCGGGGACCTGCAGTGGCAGCGGGGGGTGCTGCGATCGCGCGGGCTCCGCCCCTGCCCCTGCAGGACGCCTCTGGCCTAGGCGTCCGGCCCAGGCAGCGGGGACCCACAGCGGCAGCGGCCCCGCGATCGTGGGCTCCGCTTTAGGCCCAGGCAAGGGACCCCTAGCTCCCGGGACTGCCAGCTTCAACTGTGCCCAGCTCCCATCGCTGGCTCCACCCCTACTTCCTGCTATCACTGGCCAGGGCGGCAAAGGTGCCTGATTCTCCGATCATGGCTGGGGGGCAGGGCAAAGGCGGCCCCAGGGCCGCCTTTGCCCTGCCCCCCAGCTCTTAGCTCCCCCCTGGGTTTCTGATCACTGTCAGTGGCAGGGGGCTTCTTCCTGCTTTCCCTTTCACCTCCCTTCATTGTGCCTACATATGCAAATTAACCGCCATCTTGTTGGCAGTTAACTGCCAATCTTAGTTGGCAGTTAATTTGCATATAGCCCTGATTAGCCAATGAAAAGGGCAGCGTCGTACGCCAATTACCATTTTTCTCTTTTATTAGTGTAGATACTAGAAGCCTGGTGCACAAATTTGTGCACCGGTGGGGGGGGTCCCTCGGCCTGGCTGGCTGGGGGTAGGAACCGCGGGAGGTTGGTCTGCATGAGAGGTTGGCTGTGGGAGCACACTGATCACTAGGGGGCAGCTCCTGCATTGAGCGTCTGCCCCAAGGTGGTCAGTGCATGTCATAGCGACTGGTCGACTGGTCGTTCAATCAACTGGTCATTTGGTCGACTGGTTGTAACCGTCACTTAGGCTTTTATATATAGAGATATGCAGGGTGAGGCAAAGGTAGGCTTACAATTGTAAGTATGCAAAACACAGTTTATTCTTATACTATCATTTATTAATTATTGTATCATTTTGCATACAAACACTGAAAACCTACTTTTACCCAACCCTGTATATGTTATAAAAAAATTTTAAATAAGCCTCAAACATTTTAAATTCATTCCTGACAAAAATTCTATTTGAACCAAGGTCATCAGTTTTAACTAACAGTGAATGAGAAAAATTTACTAAGGCATGTTATGGTAAAAATGTTATTGTACTAGTGCTTTGAGAAGATAAAATTTTAGATTAACCATTATACTTGTTTAGAGAGTTAAGAAATAATATTGAAGAGTGTTTACATACCAATTACTATAGCATTTAAATTAAATTTATACTTATTTGCTATTTTATCATCATAAAGTTGGGCTCCTATGTTTGTTTACTAAAGAAAGTTAAAGACATTTCTCATAATATTGAGTGCCATGAGAGAAATATTTCTATAAAATGATGCTGAGATTTATAAATGTTTATTTCAGAAAGCAAGTTTGTTAGCATTTTTTCTCTTTCTTTGTCTCTTTCTTTCTTTCTTTCTTTCTTTCTTTCTTTCTTCCTTTCTTTCTTTCTTTCTCCTTCCTTCCTTTCTTCCCATTTAACCATGTTTATTATGATTTACTTTTCTCACCAAACCTGAGATGAATGAAAGGGCTTAACATTATGCTCTCGGCTCAAAGGTGTTCAATAAACGTTTATGATCTTTCATCTAGGAATCATTTTATTCTCATAATACAAGGCTACATTGAAGACATTTCTTAGTTATAACTTTGAGTTATTTAGAACATGTAGGCAAATTTTCCGAAAGTCCATTTTTATCCCCTGCTCCAAATTCAAACCACCTTTTCCAGGAATCTCTCAAACTCAGAGCTCCTTGTTTCTCTTGTAACACAGTGCTTTGCATTTGTTGGCTTTTGTCATTGTTTTTAAGCCATTTTAAGTGTCTCAGTTTTATCTTCTGAACCAGGTTCCTTCTTTGAAGACCAGAATGTTTCTTTCTTTCATAGCACTACCGAAGTGCTGCATGTCTGGACACACAGCTGGCGGGTGGAAATAGAATGTATGTTACCTAACCCTTGGAGACACGCAGAGACCGTGTGTGACATAACTGGCTTCAGCTGCGGCACTGAATAAACAGATTTGAATAATGATAGCAATGTTCCTCTGCTGTGACATAGACTAAGAAATGACTTCCATGCCTATTTCATCTACAACATCAGGTCATTATAATTGGAGAAAAATTGAAAACATTGGTTCTACCAAGTCAAAAAGAAGGGGGGAAAAAGAAAGAAAAACACAGACCTACTAGCGTAATGAAATGGATCAAGACAAAAGTCCATGATAACATGGCACTAAGTGTTTTCAAACATCACACCATGGAATGCACTTCATCACAACCCAAAGAAGTGGACAACTATCATTCTCCTTTTACAAACAAGGAAAATGAGATATAGAGAGTTAAGTACAATTTCAAATTCAGGCCACTAGTAAGTGGCAGAGTTGGGATACAATAGTATTTCTAACTCTATAACTTGTTTTGCTTTGCTGACTTTCAAAGTTTACAGGCATGTATTTACTTAGAGCAAGCAGGTCAAACTCAAAGGCTAACACGGGCCAAATAAACAAGGTTTAAGTTTATGTGGGCCGCAAAAAAACAAAAGCTTCAATTTTCATAGAAACGTAGGTTTATTATGATAGAGACATGCTGAATACTAAGGGCTGAAATAAATGAATAATCATTAACATAACAAAATAGAACATTTTAATAAAAATTAATATTTTTTCTTGAACATTAACTTACCAGACACTGAATAACTGCACAAATTAATAAGCATAACACAAATAAACCTATTTTTCTTGTTCTCCTAAAGCAAAATATTTCCTGTTGTGCACACCAAACAAGTCAGTCCAAGATTAATGATGTGGCCATTGGCTACTAAAATATTCACTGTTAGTATTAGTGGAGAGAAACGGTGCACCTGCATGTAAGGCGCGTAAAGGAAATGAATGCAACATGAATGAATCAGTCATTAGCGAACGTTGTAGTTTGTTATTAATAATTATGTATAACAGGATATTGTAAAAATTAAGTTACAAAATTTTTATTAAAACATTGCTTACATACAGTTATATTGGCTGGGCTGTGAAAATATTCGTTGTGGGCCGCGAGTTTGACATGCTTGACTTAGAGGAATGTAGAATGTTTACAGGTTCTTGGCTGCACAAGAAGTATACTACCAGTAAAAGGAGAAGACTAGAGGAGGTTCTGTATACTTTCTGGTTCATCTCTTAAAAAGAAAAGGGACGGGGGGCGAGAGAGGGCACCAGTTAAAGCTAAGGGAAGCTCAAGGTAAAAATGAAATCCTTGTCTGCTATGCCCTGAAAATCTAACAGTGATGATTGGTCTATTTCTACTCAATTGTTCTCAGCTTCTGGAGAACTTTCATGAGTCCAGTTTAACAGCAGAATCGCACCAATTTCCCTCACGCATTGTCACTCTGACTCTCTAAAAGGAGCTGCTGTCTACCAATTTATTGGATTCATCAAGGAGTCCTGTGGAAGGCTTTATAGTGTGTATCATGTTGAGAAGAAGGCAGAGCAGGCAAATTTATCTGCTGTCTCATAAATGAGTTGTACCTAAACAAGCCAACTGGAACAGTGTGTCTCCCTCAGCTTCTCATCAGGTCAAACCAATTTCATTGTGCAGGCTGTGCTCCCTACACCCATTTAGACCACAAATATACTTTTAAGGCAATTGCATGTCGGTGTTATTAACACAGAGCTGCTTAGGACTCCACGATGGACATTTTATTGTTGAAGATCCACTCTGCTCATTCATTACTGAAAGGTCAGATACGAAGGGCTGATTCTCCCGATTCGCACCTCGTAATGTTGATGACATCCAAGAAAATATTATTTCAAGCCGATAACTAAGGTCATCAAAATAAGTGTTTCCATGGTTCTGTTCTGATATTTAAGAAAGAATGTTTTTTACAGACATCTTACTTTCAAATGCCATGCCCAAAAGCTCCACTTCAAATGAGGTTGAGAGCATCGGGCCAGTCTCCAGAACTGTGAGAAATAAATGTCTGTTGTTTACAAGCCACTCAGTCACATTGTGTGTGTGTGTGTGTGTGTGTGTGTGTGTGTGTGTGTGTGTACATGTGTACTATATATGCACTTTTATTTACTTTCATGAAAAGTCACCAATCTAACCAGATCAATCTGAGATCAGGGCACCAAATAGGCTTATATTCAGACAGCTTGATTTTAAAAGAAACCAATTTATACTCTCTTTGAGAAAACAAAAGTAATACATCTTTAGAGTACCACATGAAAAATAGGTCACCTCCAAGAAAACAACCTTATCTCCTGACCTCCAGGTTCTATGCCTGGGCACCATTGAGATAATACCTGTTCTTCATGTGCAAAAAGCATAACAAACTCATCCGTTGAAGAAAACAGCCTTTTGGAATTAGGTAAAAACAAAATAAATTTATTGATAGAAAAGCATGGAAATTAAAAAAAACAGGTCTAAATTTTTCTTTTGAAATAATCATAGTGAATAACAACTTGATAAATACATGGGCTTATATTCACAAGTAGGACCTATTATATACTCTTTTTTCTTTTTTATTGTTAGTACTTATTTCCTTAATTAGTAAACCAAGCTCTGATCACAATGAAACCAGAGGAAAGGGCTTCTAAAAAGCCCAATTTTCTTCACTCACCATATACTTGCTCAATGTCAGATTACATGGTATCAAAGGCATAGCAATCACGGGCAGCAGTTTTGATAATGTGATTCATTACTTGTGACTGTGCTTTTGGGGAGGAATTAAATGCAGCAAATTTATTTTTAAGGAGCACACGCATAATTTTTCTGTGGAGTATATACTCTTTTTCTGATTAGAAAAAACATATATATTATCAAAATAGAAAAGTATTAAGAAACAAAAAAATTATCTGCAATCCCAATACCAAAGGTAGTTTTATCACTACTAACATTTCAGTATATTTCCTTTCAATATTTTCATTTCAAAACACATTTAGTTGTCAAAATTCTATCATACGAGAATTTTAGCTTATGTTTTGGTTAATATTATTTCCCAAATTTCTTGTCCTCGTGGAATTATGCCTGCTTCTATGCAAGAGAGCTTATAGACAGAATCTGAAGTAGCTGTTTACATAGGGATTCTGTGAGATGTGGGAGCCATGACAAGGTATTATGTCTCAGTGCTTGGAGGACCCCAATATACTCAGGGCTACTCAGAGCATCAAGAATTAGAACACTTATTACTATAAACCAAAATTAATTTTAAACTGTAATAAAGAACAAAAGAAAAAGCATTTTAAGCAAAAAGGAGCTGCAGCCCAGGAGACACAGATTCAGCTAGCAACCTAAATTGTGTTCCACTGAGACAAAGGGGGGCCACCTTTTTACAGCAAAAGTTTCCACTTGGGTTCTCAGTTAGGTCCGTTTTATGTAAATGAGGTATCCAATTGTACTGTTCTTTTTGGACAGGGAAGGTCTCAGTACATTGGTAGAAAGACAAAACCAGGGTTTCCTGCAAGTGTTGACCCAGAGAGCATAAACAAGTGGAGCATGGGACAGAAAGCTGAAAGTTCAGTCTAAGTTTCTCCCCGGTACACAGAGTATGTGAGCAAATTGCTGCTAGACTCTCATCTATACTAATAAAAGGGTAATATGCTAGTTAGACCAGGTTGACCAGACATCTTCTGGACTCTGACTTCCTTCCTAACAAAGCCAAGGTGGCGGGGGATGAGGCAGAGGCGGTTAAGGGCTATGAGGCCGGCAGGGGAGCAAGCAGTTAGGGGCATGATCAGGCTGGCGCAGGGGAGCAAGCAGTTAGGGGGCGATCAGGCTGGCGCAGGGGAGCAAGCAGTTAGGGGGCGATCAGGCTGGCGCAGGGGAGCAAGCAGTTAAGGGGCGATCAGGCTGGCGCAGGGGAGCAAGCAGTTAGGGGGCGATCAGGCTGGCGCAGGGGATCAAGCAGTTAGGGGGCGATCAGGCCGGCAGGGGAAAGCAGTTAGGGGGCAATCAGGCTGGCAGGGGCAGGCAGGCGAGTGGTTAGGAGCCAGCAGTCCTAGATTGTGAGAGGGATGTCCAACTGCCAGCAGTCAGACATCCCCCTAGGGGTCCCAGATTGGAGAGGGTGCAGGTCGGGCTGAGGGACACCTCCCCCCACCCCATACACAAATTTTGTGCACCAGGCCTCTAGTTACTTATGAAATGTAGGCCCTTTCACAACAGATAAACTTCTTCTCTGTGTTCACATCAAGTGAATCTTTCTTCTCATAGTTCATAATACAGAAATCAGCATTCTCAGAGCAGGTACTGCCAGATGTGATAGTTATGAGATGCCCTCATGGGGATGTGGAGAGAAACAGACATATGGGACATGTCAAAGCACAGTGCAGTATACAACACATTCATTGTCTCACGTGAGCCACCTTCAGAGATTCTCAGCAGTAATTCTGTGATAGATTTTAGGTTATGCTAAAGATGCTGCACTACCAGGTAGATCCAGAGACCATGGAAATACTGGTGTCACCTCATGTGTACTTACTAGTATAGCCATCAATGATTATGTAAGTGATCATCTAATTGAATACATTTCCTCCTTTTACCTTCAAGACTTCAAGAAAAAACTTGGGTTGACACAGTACATTTTTTTAAATCTATAATTTCAATATAATATTTACAAAGTCTCAGAAAACTTCTGTTCTTTAAAAACATGTAAAATAATGTATTGCTGCACTGTTCCATTTTCTAAGGGATAGCTAACAAGATTACGGTACCTTCCATGTAACAATAAACAAAGCAAAAATGGCCCACACTTACTTCTTGATTTATGTTTCCTAAAATTGGTTCTTATAATGGCTCTTGAATTATCCTTTTCCTGGCAGTCACTTGGGCTTCCAAGGTATTTTCAAGCCCAGCTAATAGGACTTTAGCATGAGTCAAAGACACCATACAATGAATCAGATATGAGTGAAATGCTCAATTACCGACTAACTTACATTCATGGGAGAGCTTTTCCTGTCTAAGAAAGAAATTGTCTTTTGGCCGTGGTTTCAGTCTGCATTGCTAAACCAACACAAATTTTTTCTACTCAATAACAACTCCCAAAGGCAGGAGAGAAAATGTGTTACCAAGGAGACTGCTAACATACAAAGGAAGGAAGGGTTTATGATTTCTCCTGCCTCCAGCTTTTGACCAGCAGGAACTCACAAAAGCTTCTTCATGAGATTGCAGTAAGAAGATCATGATAAATCCATCATGATCATAGTTCATGCCCATTCATCTCAAACCAGTAACTTCAACACATAGCTTGAATAACTCCCTTGATTGCGACCAAAAATCTCCCAGAATGAACAAACAGAACATAATTTTACTTCATAAAAGGAAAATCTACTCAGAGCCACGATGTAGTTGGAAGAGAATGTAGAAGCAAAATGTTGATTTATTTTGGAGTTATATCTAAGAACTTCAAAAGAGGTATACTTTATTGCCACTGTGCTGTATCCTGAAAAATCATGGTGGTCTTCCATATTCATCAAACTTATTTTAAACAGAATTCAAAGTTACAAGTACTGACATCATCTTTTTAAAAATAATTACATTTCAAATGTCACTTAATTAACTCATATTTTATTATTTCCACTAGTGGCCTGGTGCACAAAATGTGTACACATTAAAAGGGAATTAATTAGAGGAAATATTTTAATATTGCTATTTGCCCTTTCTCTATAACAGAAGTGTCAGAGATGAAAGAAAATTAGTAAAATGTATATGAAACCTCCCTCCTCGCAGAGTCTGGGGTGCGCCGTGGGACCCAGAGTCAAGTCCCCGCCCACCTGCGTGTGCCTCGAAATTGCGCGAGACCCAGACCCGGCCAGCCCCGCCCCCATCAAGCCCTGCAGGGGTGGAGGATGCAGCCTCAGGTCCCCCGGCCCCAGCACCAGGGCAGGGGGTGTGGCCTCAGGTCTCCCGGCCCAGCCTTACGTGCCCCCCCCCCCCCCCCGCGCGAGGGCACAAGGGCGCAAGGGTGTGAGGGCGTGATGACCATTTGCATATTAGCTCTTTATTATATAGGATGATTAGGAAACCTAAAATTCCTAAGGCAATTGAAAATAGATAATGTTTCACACAGTAGCAATGTCAAATTATACTGCAAAGAGGAAGAACTTGCCCAGGATTTGCTCACCAGATAAAAAATGTAAGAAAGAGATAAAAATAAGACCTCTTAGGGGTAGAGAAGTTCAGGAGGAATGTTAACATGACCAAAAGTAGCAAACTGATAAGCAAATATAAACTAACAATCTTGAAGTGAAACCAAAATCATGGTCAGATAAGTTGTTCCAAGTTTTCAGACTAATGACATAGGCAAAGCTAAAATAACACATTAGTTGAAAGCAAGAATGTCTACAGCATCCAGTACTGAAAGGAAATGGTGCACCATGAATGACTAGTGTTGTTGTTGTTGTTAATCCTCACAGGAGGATATTTTTCTTATTGATTTCAGAGAGAGTAGAAGGGAGGGGGAGAGACACAGAGAGAAGTATTGACGTGAGGGAGACACATTGATTTGTTGCCTCCCGCACATGCCCCGACCAGGGCTGGGGATTGAGCCTGCAACCGAGGTGTTATGTGCCCTTGACCAGAATTGAACCCGGGACCCTTCAGTCTGTGGGCTGATGCCCTATCTACTAAGCCAAACCAGCTGGGGCCACAATGAATGACTTTTGAAGAGCATGCCCATGTGTGGCTGATTGTTTAATTCTAGTTCAAACAGGGGTTGTATTTGCAGTATGTGAACACTATGATGACTCTCTTCTAATATAAGGACTGAGATCACCATGTGAGTGTTTAACTCAATCAAGGCAAAGCATGCTACGGTAGGATGCCTAATGTTCCTCACCTAAATGCATCCTCAAGATACTGGTACAGATTGAGGTTTACTCAATAAGAAAAACTGCATATATTTAACCTGCAGATTATGTGACAAAGCTATAGATTCTTCAAAATCCCAGTTATCATTCAGAGTACTAACGCTTCATCTTACTGACTCAGAGCCAATGCAGCACAAGTGGACAAGGGACAGATGTCCCCCTCTCCCAGAGACATGGCTCCACCTCCATAGAACTGCTGTCTGCTGGCCGGGGGTGAGTTCATCATTTACCCCCAAAAACAGGGCTCCCAGAAATACCCTGTGTCTTTCTTTCATAACTACTACTACTGCCTTATTCATGTCATGACCATCCTGTCCCTTCTCTCCCCTGCTCCTCCCCCAGGTAGCCTGTGTGCTCCCCATTCACACCATGAGCACCAACACCTGCCCAGCAAGACTTCTATGATTTAGTAATGACTTTTCCCACCATATCCCAATATGCACGTTTGTGCCCCACATAGGAAAAAAGAAGAGACTGCGATGTTGTAAGGAAGATTTTTTTTTTTAAAGGGAAAACTGTGAACTAGATTTTAGTTGGCTCAATAAAGCAAGTTGGGAGTGATCTACCCATGAGCAGGGATTCGATGGTCTCTCTTTTAGAGTTGAGATGCTCGGTCTTGCAAGCCCTTTATTTTATACTTGTTTTCACACTTTTAGCCCTTTAGATTATTTTCAGTGTTGTGCTCTGTATTGAATGCCTATTGCCTGAAAAACTCCAATTTATTAAGACCCAAATCGAATGTCCCCTGTTTTTCCCTAAGTGAGTTAGTTGATCCATCCATGTGCTTCCCCAGCTCTTAATATGTACCTTCGTGACATGTGTTAATATGTTATATTTTTGTTTGGGCTGCTATTGCAAAAAGAACAGAGGCTGGCTGATTATAAACACCAGAAATTTATGATCTAAGCACCGCCCACTTCCAAATAACTCATCACATTGGGGATTAGGTATCAACATAGGAATTGGGGGGCAGGAGGGCGAGTAAGTCTATAGCACTCCACGACATGTTGACATATATCTTTATAGCACATATAATATGTACTCTTGTATCTAGATGGATCCACACAATTTGAGTTCTTAAAACTGGCTGATTGTTTCACTTTAACTGTATTTTATGTCATTGCGGAAAAGCTTCTATTTACTTTAAGCCACCAAAATTACAGGATTTATCTGTTATAGAACTCATGCTACCTTAAGTGATACATGTCTCTTTCATTCACTTTGTTGGGCATCAAATATGTTTTAGGCACTGAAGATACTACAATGAACAAGACATGTAAACTGCCTTCATAAAGCTTACATGCAGAGGAGAGAAACCTAATATATAAGTAGACAAGTGGTGATCAGGAAGCATACAGGCACGGACAGCAATTACCATGGAACCTAATTCAGATGGGGCAGTCAGGGAAGGCACGAGGAGGGGATGTCTGGGCAGAGACCTGACATTGGTGAGCCAGTTACTTCCCTCCTCTGAATGAGCTGCTCTGTAAAAGCTGCCGCTGGCACAGGGTCTGGCACATGGTGGGTAAATGAATGTAAGAAAACTTAAAACATTGCCTGCCTGCCAAAGAAAGTCTTTGTGTTGCCATTGGATGAGAGAATAAATGAGTTGTAAAATCTGTATTTGGTGAAAGTTCCTTAAACTTAAAATAATTACATGTAAACTGGTCTAAATTAAACTTAATTTAATATGTGATATTTTATTTTAGTGAAATTTGTATTTTGTTAGGTAATTAACATGTTTTGATCATTTCTCATACTTTTATAGATTGCTGATTACAGTTGATAAATGAGCATTGTACTGTGAATATTTAACATTTTGCTTACAACAGAGAATGTCACATTTTCTAGAATAAGTTATAGTCACAAAATGCTTTCACAATTTTTCTCTCATTAATTATTGCTTTGTTTCGACACTATTTATTTATAGTCTTTTCTTTAACATTCATATTGCCTAAAATTCCCCATCTATAACCACTATTAACTTCTTAATTTTGAGGCAGTTACCTGTGAAGGGATTCTCCTTTTAGTTTTTTAATTTTGGATATTAAAGAATAAAGTAACTTATAATAATACTTAGATTCTTCTCACAGGTCAAATATGATATAAAAATTGAATTCCTAAGTACGATGTGACCATTTAGAGAAATACCATTATATAAATTATCCTTGGCATTGTACCTGTATTCAGAATTCATGATTAAAAGATCAAACTTTACCCTTGGCTGGGTAGCTCCCTTGGTCGGAGTGTTGTCCTGATATTCCAACATTGTAAGTTCGATCCTCGGTCGGGGCACATAAAAAAGAATCAACCAGTGAATGCATGAATGGGTGGAACAATGAATCAATGTATCTCTCTCCCTTCCTCTCTCTCTAAAAAGCAATCAATAAATAAAAATTTTTAAAGAAAAATATAAAAGTTTAGTCTTGTCTTGGGGAAAGCTTATCTAGTAGGAGGAAGCAGATAACATGAAACAAATACTACTGAGAACCAACACAGTTTATATTCAAGGCTACAGTGAAGAATTAAGTGGATGTGAGCTGCTTCTTTAGTCTTCTCTTTGAAGGGTTAGCCTTCCCAAGGGAATTTAAGTTTTTTCAGCATGGACCACATAAAAAGATTAATTGGTAAAAGTAAAATGTCAGATCTCAGGGTAGGTTTCTCACTGATAGTCCTGGTCAACTAACAGCATATTGGTAATACCTATATCGCCTCCACATAAGCCACAGAGTGGTTCATAGGAGTAGGGAGGAGGCCAACTAACATTTCTAACACTATCCAACCAAGTGGACAAAACATAGTGATAATGGGTGTAAAAGCCAAGTGATCTAGAAATAAAATGTTTTGGCCTTTATATGTCCAATATATGAACAGACTAAGAAAAAAAAGAGAACAAACAAAATCCAGTTTAGTCAGTATACTATAAGGTTTCACAGTTACTCTGCTCTTCTAATCTTTGGGGTTTTATTTTTTAACCTAAATGTCTGAGCCTAGAATATGAGGATACTTTGTTGGATAAAGATTCATTGTCTTTTAGTCAAGAGGTCTGGAAACAGACATTTGAAAGGAATTTAGAGGTAATTGGTAGAAATTAGGAAGAGAGGAAATTCAAAAGAAAGAGAAGGAAAATGTCAAACAGAAATTCTGTAAGCATCATTATATTTTAAAAGCAGATTACATACTTGAACCATTAACTCCTGTTGAAAGCAATTACATCAGCAGTTATTAAAATCAATCTGGCCCTTGAGTAAAAAAAATAATAATTTCCTTAAAAACTCATACCCCAATGTTCCCATGTAATTACTCTTAGTACTATCAATTATAGCATGATGAGAGAAAAGCATGTTATCCTGCATATTTTTGGCTTAATGAAAATATTTATAACATGGTTTTCCTTTTATTTCTCTGAAGCTAGAGGAAGTTTTGGATACTCAAAAGGTCATGACTTTGAAAACATTTTTCTCTTAATAAAAACACTAAATCTTTGGGGCTCATTACAAAATCATCTTTAAAGAATTCAATAGGCACATATAGCAAGTAAAATGTCTCATTTGGAAAGGTTTTGAAATGTATTGCTGGTCAGAGCGCTGGTTCAGAAGTGAGAAATACTGGTTTTATAATAAAAAATGATAAAACAAAGCTTTTCGAAATCAAAACTGAATACTTGGCGTTTCTCTATTACTCAGCTAGCGACTTCAAAGTCCAGCCAAAATAAATGCCATCTTCCTAGCCCTCCTCAGATGAGAGATGCCTGGTGCCAGCTGATGAATGGCTGTTAAGGAGGCCTGTACCCTCCTTCACCGGCAAATAGCTGGCCTGCCCTCCTTACAGCTGTGTGTGCTGTGTGACTGGGCTGCGGCCCATGGATGAGAGCAGAAGTGATTTGTGCCTCTTCCAGGGCTGGTAAAACCTCCCAAGTGTGACCCCTCATGCTCTTCCCCTCTTCCTGTAGAGGCTCAAGGGGCCAAATGAGGAAGATCACAAAGCCACAAACTGGAAGGAGCCTGGATCAGGAACTGGAACTTCATGAGAAACACGCTTGTACTGGATTAATGGATACAATTTGAGAGTTTGCCTATTACTAAGTTACTTCAACTCACAGATATGTATATATAGACATTTTTAAATGTTGTGACTTGAAAGGAGCAGAAGGCAATCGGTAGATATATTGCAAAGATAAATAACAGAAAAAAATTTTGGAAAAGGCAGTGAATGTATAGATTAAGAAATAAATGAATAGTATATAATCTTTACATTCAGGCCTCAAAGCCAACTTTTTTAAAAAAAATTATCTTTATTGTTGAAAGTATTACAGATGTCCCCCTTTTTCCTCATTAATCCCTCTTCTCCCCTCTCCCCGCCCCCCAGGCACTCACCACCCTATTGTCTGTGCCCATAGGTTATGCATATCCTATATGTCCCTATCTGTCGATGCAAATGTAACAGCAACATTTCAACTGTAATTTATAGGTGGGTGGGTGTGGAGGAAGCCACTTCAGAAAACCAATAAAACAAAACAAAAGCTCTTCAGTAGACAGTCCATCACTCCTGCCTCGTTCCTTAAGCAAAACATTTGTAAATGATAATCATGCCAGATTCCTCACAGAAGATAGCAGTATGTCCAATGTGAATGCATGCATAGTCATTAGGTTAAGAATAAGAGCAAATCTCATATGTAGCCAATTTTTTTACTTGCCGAAACAGAAAATGAAATAAATAATGTGCCTGACAGAGTTGTGTAAGGAAATAGATGTACATTCTTTTGGCCTTTTTTCCTAATTTTTACTTTAACCTGTTTTGCAAGTAGAATTATTCTTTCTCTCAAGTAGCATTTCTTGGAGGATGCATTTCCATTTGGAGCGTTCTCGTCTGGGGCCTCGGGGCCTGCAATTGCACTGTTTGGATGCTGTGCACTTTAAAATGCTGGTGAGTAAGAGATGGAATAGCATGAAAACAACCAAGCGGCATTAGGCACAGGGTAGTCTGCCCAGTTTTATTTTGATAGAGTCTGTCTTTATGTATGTTCAATTTTTGAATGCCTCCCAACATATTCACTTCATATAGGAAAAGATTGCTACCATCAGGATCTCCTAGTATGATTGTTAGAAGTGGTGTCTTTTAATGACGATGGGATATTGGGATTGCTATCCCCATTCCCAGCAGAGAGAATGGGACCCCACTCCACACAGCATTAAACACCCAGTCCTTGCTTCCTAAATGCTGCTTTCAAGGACAGGTTCATGGCTTTGGTTACTCTGGTTCATGACCACAGACTAAAAAAAAAAAAAGCAGAAGAAACTTTATTTCCATTTTACAGATAAGAAACATGCAGAAAATTGGGTTCCACATTCAAGTCTCTCTAGCTCTGTGTTCATTGCCAATAAAATGTCTCATGTGAAGGTAATGGGTTAATTGATGCAGTCATATTGGTACAAATGCAACCTTCACAGCTCTGCCCTCGGGGTCTTAGGCCCTATGTGCATGAGATGACTTCAAGGATGAAGAGCAGGGTTCTTTCCTCTTGCTGATTTTTACTGTTTCCCCTGCTTTGATTATATCATCGTTCTGTTGAAATCATCTTGCTTGAATCTGTTACAAGTCATTTCTGCTTTGATGATTTCTCAAGTCATCTGCAGGTCACTTTTGTAAGACTCTAGCTTCTAAAGATTTTCCTTCCTTCCCGTCATCCTTTCCCTATCTGCTACCTTTCCTCTTGTTCTTTCTTTCCTTCCTTTTTAGCCACTAGACTTTCTTGGAGAAGGAAAGTGTTACTGACAGAGTCTCTATTTCCCTCAGTAGATATGGATTTCTATGCAAGCTCTTTTTATAGTTTTTACAAAAACTCTCACTCATTCTGTCTGTCATTGTTTTAGTGAGATTGTTTGACATTTTTCAGTTGTGAACCTGTACTCTTTTCTGTTGAATTTTGTGTCATCTCTCGTCAACATTTTAAACAAATACAACAGAAATTCCTTTTGGGGGGGGGGCGCGGGGGGTGTCCAGAGACTGCATGACACCCTCTGAAGTTAATTGAAGAACCAGTGACCTAGTGCATTGCTAGGTAAGAATTTCTGAATTTGGACCAATTGCATCTATAATTGAACTGTGCAGATTCACCCTCTTCCGAGTTCTTGCTCTGTCCTCAATAAACATGAGTGCAACCATGATCATTGCTTTAGAAGGTGCCAAGTGGCAAAAGCATATGGCCTGGGCCCCCAAGAGGCTTACAATCCATTGGAAGACTTTATGATACACTTCTGATTACTTCTTTCCATTGAAATAAATAAGCACTCAGTGTTTCAAACAGAAAACTCCTGAATTTAAGAGAAAAATCCATGTTATCTATGATGGAAAATTGAATTGTTTCCTTTATATCTTAAAGCCCAGCTTCTTCCTCAACCCATTTCCCCAAAATGCTAGAAAAGAGTTCAATTGACAGTTTAAATCAGGTTTCCCTCCTAGATCAATCAGCTTTGCCCATTTTTTGGGACACCCTGTATATACCAAGTAATTTGTGCATATAGCAGGACTTCCTCTGGGTAGTGATTAAAGCTGGCAATGAACTTGGCTTGTTCTCTCTGACACATGAGGTGAAGCAACAAAAACACAGAAAGCACCAGATACTCGGCAAATATTGTAGACTGAACTCAAATAAGGGTTTGTCAGCAAATGATAGTTCCTCAAGGCCATGAGGATAATATTGAATATCTGCATAAACAATACAATCAATTCTAACTAACCCTTGAAAGATCCAGGGTTAAGCACAAAAAGAAATCCTGTTTTCTGGCAGCTCTATTTTTAGCCTCTATTAATGTATTCTGTTAGCAGAGCAGACCTTCTAGAATCAAGCTCTGGAACTCATCTTAGCCTCATAGGAAGTTCAGCGTTCCTCTCCAGCGAGGCCATCCCTCTAATGTAGAGGAACTGATGCTAAGAGAAGATTCTTTGAGGTCAGACACCATAATGTTAAATCTTATTTCTTTTTTATGTATTTTAAGTTTTTATTGTTGAAAGTATTACATATGTCCATATATATATATATTATTGATTTTTTACAGAGTGGAAGGGAGAGGGATAGAGAGTTAAAAACATTGATGAGAGAGAAACATCAATCAGCTGCCTCCTGCACACCCCCTACTGGGGATGTGTACGCAACCAAGGTACATGCCCTTGGCCGGAATCGAACCTGGGACCCTTCATTCTGCAGGCCGACACTCTATCCACTGAGCCAAACCGGTTAGGGCACATATGTCCCCTTTTATTCCCCATTGACATCTTCTAGCCACCCCCCTTCTCTACCCCAGGCCTTCACCACCCTATTGTCTGTGTCCATGGGGTTATGCATATATGCACACAAGTTCTTTGGTTGATCTCTTCCCACCCTCCCCCGCCTTCCCTGTGAGGTTCTGCAGTCTGTTCTATGCTTCTATGTCTCCGGATCTATTTTGTTAATCAGTTTATTTTGTTCATTAGATTCCACCTATCAGTGAGATCATGTGATCCTTGTCTTTCTCTGACTGGCTTATTTCACTTAACATAATACTCTCCAGGTCCATCCATGCTGTTGCAAATGATTAGAGTTCTTTCTTTTTTACAGCTGCCTAGTAAATCTTATTTCTGTTCCTTAAACACTTGGTGGCATTGGGGGTGTGATATAACCTCATCAAGTCTCCATTTTATTGCCTGAGAAAAGAGATGTACACTGCCTCGCTGAAAGATGCCAAGATAAAAGGAGAGAAAAGACAGTTATGCCAGAGACCCACCCAGAGCAGGTGCTGAATTTCTTCCCTTTGCTGCTGTTATCTTACAGGTGCTGACAAGCCCTCCTCTTCAGCTATGTAGGTGTTGAGGCTGAGCCTAATGTATTCATCCTGAAATGCTAAATTTTGCATCTCAGAATTTGCTCTCTTTTTCTCCATCCAGTTTTGCTTCTGTCCCTTAGGCCTGCGTTTCCAAACAGTCCTGTTTCCTCCAGCTTAGCCGCAGCAGATGCCTTCTGTGATTGTGTCACCTCCCAGCTCCAAAGCTGAACTGTATTTTTATTTTTTTACTCTCCTCTCCACAGGCCTCCTGAATAAATCCTTCTTTCTGAACTTCTTCATAAAGCAGTGGCCCAGATTAAGTCATTGATGTGAATCTTCACTTTAATTATGTTATTCACAGAGATATGAAGCTGTTTTCAGAGTGCAGCCTGGTTCATTCTTTTAAAGATGCAATGCCCTGGGTTGCGAAGGCTACGAATGAGGCATATTAGTGGCTGCGTGATCTGCTTCCTCTGACACCAGGAGATTTCCTTTGAAGCTGCTTTTGAAAGTCCTCTTAAAGATGCTGAGACCTGCTTGACTTTTTGAGAGCTGTTTCCTGCCGTTTCCTCATACACATTTCATGTCACATAAAAGGTCTGCATTTACAGAAAATGTATTTAAATCACTAATATTTTTGTGTGAATGAGAGAGAGAGAGAGAGAGAGAGAGAGAGAGAGAGAGAGAGAGAGATTCAATAGGAAACTCAGAGAAAGATTAAAAATTAAATTTAAGAAGTTCCCATCTAAGTGGGCTCTAAACTCAAAGAGGGACATCCTCAGTTCTGAGGATGTAGTTCAATGCCTTCATTATGCAAATTAGGAAATTAAGGGACAAGGTCACTGAAGTAAGAGGCAGAGCTTGGAATAGAATAGAATCAAGAATGGTCAAGTTGCCCTAGCCGGTTTGGCTCAGTGGATAGAGTGTCAGCCCGAGGACTAAAGGGTCTTGGATTCAATTCCAGTCAAAGGCACATACCTTGGTTGCAGGCTCCATCCCTGCTCTGGTCAGGGCGCATGTAGGAGGCAACCAATTGATGTGTCTCCCTCACATAGATGTTTCTCCCTCTCTGTATCTCCCCCTCCTTTCCATTTTTTCTAAAAATCAATGGAAAAATATCCTCGGATAAGAATTAACAAAGAAAAAACAAAAAGAAGAAGAATGGCCAGGTCACTGTGCTTACCATTTTTATGTAGCCAAAAGCAACTTCAGTCAGACAAGCAAGGTATGAAACACTTGTAATTATTAGTTCTAAAGCAGGTGTAATTTATTTTGAGAATATTATAATCAGACTAAAGAACATCCCCATCCTGAACTATCACTCAGCTTTCTGTTCACGGAAACTGTAGGAAAGAAGAACATGTCTTCTAGGGAAGCAAGCAGTTACTCATGAGTGGGCCAATATTAGATGCTGTCAAAGTGTGAAAGCTGAGTTGGAGGGTGTGACTCACACTCGAACTTACGTAGGACTCTTTTCTTCTGAAAGTAAATTGTATGTCTACCTGGAAGGACTGGGCTGAAGCAGTGTGAAAATCCAGGAGCTAAAGGAACATGAACTCTCTTGGATGCTCCATTATATTCAGAAGAAAGAAAAAGGGAGAGAGCAACTGGGTCAGGTCTCCATATGAGAACAGATGAGAGGGTCATGGACAAGTACCAATCATTGAGCCACAATAGACCATTCATCCCAGCCAATAAGATGGGATACAATCAATGCTCCAAGCTCTGGTTAGTCTAATCTATAATTAGCCTTTTCTGAGGAGGGAATCTAAGGCTTTGGGGCATCTGAGAAGTTGAGCCTAGAGGACAGAAGTATTCCCCTCCTAATAATGATGCTAGAGTAACAAATTGCAGGCAGGATACAAGATTCCAATGACAGGGCCAAGCATCATCTTTATCTAATAAGGTAATCATGAGTATATTGGATTAATTTAAAGTAGTAATGCTAGTAAGTGCCCTCATTACTCACAAGCATGATGATCCACTGTGATTAGAACCAAACTCTCATTCCATTATCTGAGTTAATGATAAGGTGCTCTATTAAGTATTTCTTAAAATCATTTAAAGCTATATCAGCTTCTTTGTTAATGAAGTCAACCATGGCAAAAATATATATATGTAAAACCTAATTTTAAAAAAGCTCCTGGAAAAGGAATTTCTTCAACTAGCCCCAGAAATCTTTCTGTAGGTTTCTATTGTAGTGGAGGCCTGGTGCACAAATTCGTGCAATGGTGGGGTCCAGCTGGCCTGAATGATGGGGACCATTGGGGGGGGGGGGCTCGGCTGGGGTGAGGGGCCATTGGCGGGGCTGGCCGGGGCAAGGGGCCATGGGTGGTTTGCTGGCCAGCCCCACCCCTGATCAGGTTCCCTGGTGCCCACTCAGGGGTGGGGCCAGCTGGGGTGAGGGGCTGTGGGCTTTCTGGTCATTCTGCCCTTCAGTCAATTTGCAAATTACCCTTTTGTTATAAAGGATAGTTTTGGACCCCAAGAAGAAAGATTCATTTGATGTGAACCATGAGAAGAAATTTATCTGCTGAGAGGGACTCTCCATAGTCAACTAAGCCCAGATTATTTAAGTGATTAGAACCTAGCTGCCTTTGCTGACAGAGGCTTCTCATACACTCTGTATACCAGGAGGAAGTTTAGACTGGACTTCCCACACTATGACCTGCTCATTTACATCAGCTGAGTCAACCAGGAACTAACCTGACCCATATAATCAGAACTGCTCTGTAATGACCAATCAGGACAAAAAATGCCAGTCAGTTAGTACTGTGGGATTAGATCAATAAGAAGAGTACAGCTCTAACCGGTTTGGCTCAGTGGATAGAGCCTTGGCCTGCGGACTGAAAGGTCCCAGGTTCGATTCCGGTCAAGGGCATGTACCTTGGTTGCGGGCACATCCCCAGTCGGGAGTGTGCAGGAGGCAGCTGATCGATGTTTCTCTCTCATCGATGTTTCTGACTCTCTATCCCTCTCCCTTCCTCTCTGTAAAAAATCAATAAAATATATATATAAAAAAAGAAGAGTACAGATTTGGATTCCTAATTACATAAAGGAGACCTAATTGGGAATCTGGGTGGGAACTTTCCCCTTTGTCTCAGTGGAACACAATTTAGGTTGCTACCTGAATCTGTGTTTTCTGGGCTGCAACTCCTTTTGCTCAAATACATATTTTTATTCTTTATTACAGTCTAAAATTAATTTTGGTTTACACAGTTAAGAAGAAAGAGATAGAGAGGTAGGTGTAAAGGGGCCCATTAGAATAGAACGGTGGTAAGACCTCAGGTTCTAGACTTCTCACTCAACAATTTTTCATTTACTCTTCACAGCCTCTGAATGCAGGAATAAAAACACAAACGTTTTTCATTGTTTAAATCATCAGCATTAAGGTCTGCTGCAAATATACAGTTCCTGGCCTGCCTAGAAGCAGAAAAACAAGTGAATGCTCACTGGTCAATTGTGATCTTTAGTTTATGAGCTTGTCACTACATTCCAAAACAACTTTCCTTCAAAGTGATCTTTAGAGCCTTCATTGCTACCATGTCAAAACAAGGCTACCCAAACTGAGCAAATGTTAAATTAGCACAAATGTTAAATTAATCAGTTCCTGTACTAATGTTAAGGAGACATCTGCCAGCCATCCTAATAGGGTGTTCAGGAAAAAGTCCTCCACCATGCCCTAATCAAAGCACATAGAAATTAAAATCAAATTGTTTCTCCCCTTCCCTCTTGCCTTTGAACTGTGTATGACACAGACATAAAAGATGGACCCCACCTGGCTGAAGATTGGCATTACAGTTCAAAGTGAGCTGTCATGATGGGTGAATTTTTCAGAGCCTCTTCACCCAAGCAACAGCTGCTGCCACAGCCAGACTTCTAAGGATTTGCCGAGCCATTGACTTGAGGTGGAGGTGAGAGTTCCATTGGCTGCATAGACTCCAAACCAACTTTTCTTCTGCCAACATTTTTCACACAAAAACTAATAATAATTTTCAAGATAGAATTTTGTTAAATGTCAGTTAATTTGAACTGGGCTTGGCTACTCCTCGGGCACCAACAGAAGACCAGAGAGCGCGATCCTCAAACTGTAAAGATCTCTCAACTCTAAGGACTGGTCTGGAAAGAGAGTTTCTTTTCCACATGCTTATTAATCAAAGAGTCTTAGGAATAATGATAACCAAAAATCTGGGCCTTTCCCTGGTCAGGTGGCTCAGTTGGTTGGAGCATCATCCTGTACATCAAAAGGTTGTGGGTTCAATCTCTGGTCGGGACACATACAGGAGGCAATGTATCGATTCTCTCTCTGTGTCTCTCTCTGTCTCTCTGTCTCTCTCTGTCTCTCTCTGTCTCTCTCTGTCTCTGTCTCTCTCTCTCTCTCTCTCTCTCTCTCTCCTCTCTCTCTCTCTCTCTCCACTCTCTCTCACTCTCACTCTCTAAACATATGCTCAGGTATGTTTAAAAACAACAATAATAAAAATAAAATAAAAAATAAAAGGCTGGGCCTCTGCTATGGTTTTAATCTGTCATTGTTTGCATTTCATCACCTTACCTTAATATGAAACACTGAAGTTTACAAAGCTTCTTGAGACTAATTATATGGGTGTGACTCTCACCTCAAGGCTGTGCAGAAGAGAAGATATTATTTTTGTCCTTTAATAGATGAAGAAACTCCGACATACAGGGATCAAATGCTCCCAATCTCCAAGTTATTTAGTAGCCAGTCAGAACTCAAACTCAAAAGGTGATACAAAGCCAAGCCTATTGCTCATTTCTACCGCCACACCTCTGAAGCACCACACAACCTGGCCACGGGCTCCAGAAGCCACAGTCAAGTAACTGCCAGCCTCTCTTTCCACCCTTCGCCTTCACTGGTGATTCCCAGGCAATATTGGAGCTACAGCATAGTGTGGAGGTGACAAGGCTCTGAGTGGGGCTGCAACGTTTGAATCCTGGCCCTTGAATGCAATAGCTATGTGGTTTGGGACATGATAATCTCTATGTACCTCAGTTTCCTCTTTTGTAATATTGACATTTTTGTAATTGTAATGTTGAAATTGAGATATTAAAACTGAACACAGGTCTAGCTGCCTGCTGCAAATAAATAAATAAATAAATAAATAAATTCCTGAGACAGGTGCTAGTGAGAAAAAAAAAGAGGTGTATTCAAGTGCCAACCACTTGAGAAAATTGGGGACTCTAGTCCCAAAGCCCATCTTAACATCTCAGTATAGGCAGGGGTTTTATCAGTAAGGAAATGGAAAGCAGAACAAAAAAATCAGGGGGAGGGGGCTGTGGACATGCAGGTAGTGTTCTTGCTGGTCAAGCCACCACAAGCCCAAGCAGGATCCAGAACAGCCAGTTTCTGAATATGCTCCCCCCAAAAAAGCTGTTAGCGATTTATGGCAGGCATTACTAATCTGGCATATAGCCCGTTTTCTGGCCTAGGGAGAAGTATTATTCATTATTTGTTATTTAATCAAGAAGGTTATTTTGTTAGTTAGCATAACACTTGATGTAGGATGTGCAGGACAACTCCCCATAGGCCTTGGTATGGATCTTTATGGTCACCATTCTTGAGTTGGCCACCTGGGATTTTTTTGCAGTTGAGTTCCTGTGACTGGGCAGTCAGTGTCAGTGGACCTTGAGGCCAGGCTGCTTCCTAGGTTCACACAGGAAAACCCCTGAACTGTAAAATATACTCTAAAAAAAACCAAAAGACTTTTAACATGTAACCTCTAACTTTGCGAGGAAAGTCAGGTTAGAGTAACAAGCTGGGTTTAACATTTATTAAGATTAACATGGGTAGCTTTGTATGAATTATTTTATAAGCTTTCCTTGTGAGTACGTTCTCATTTTAATCTATGGCTAGTCAGATTAATCTCAGTACTATAGCACTTTCATTCCCCATTACCCTGTGGCACCCACCAGGGCATTTTCTTCCAACAGTATGGTATCTCAGTTCCCCATCCTCAAGTGATAGTTTTAAAAGTCACTGGGATGCCGCATGCCAGGATTTATCGCTATTTCACCTATTACATGCATCATCATTGCCAAGCAGGTAGTGGGTAATTCAGCTCCAAAAATCCATTTTAGAATCTGTTTCCCATGACCATGTCTTATGCCAATTGTCACAGATCAGCTTCTCTGGAAAACAGACTCTGAAGTGGAGATTAGCAGGCAGCTGGCTCATTGGTGAGCAATTTGGATAAATGAGGGAAGGAAGCAAAATTTGGCAGAGACAGCAACTGGGCTTTGATACACCGTAACAGAGGTCTTGAGTCAATTCTGCTGAGAGTTTAGAAACTGGTCTGGTCCTTTAGAGAAGTCCCAAATTGAGGTCAGGGGCCAGACTTTTGTCCTTCTGCATGAATTTGTAATGAATACAGGGTTGTCTATAAAAAGGGAGCTGAATCTTGGGCAAGTTGTGGAACAGAAGACAATGTTTCTGACAGCAGGAGAATGCCCTTGAGACAGACCCGGAGCTATGCACCACAGCATCCACAATGACCTAAATATGTAAATCAAACCTTGACTTCTAGGTGAGATAGATGGATGGATGGATGGATGGATGGGTAGATAGATAGATAGACAGATAGATATCTTTGTGACATAGGGGTATTGAAGGATTTTTTGAGACATTGAAAGTTTCAGTTATAAAATAAAAGATTAGTAAATTGGACTAGATCAAAATGTCAAACCTGAGTATAAATAAGCATAGCAGAAGACAAAGATAAATTACAAGGGGCAGACTTAGAGATGCATGTACAGAGTGCATTACAAAGACTTCATCCAGAATATGTAAGAAACCGATGGAAATTACTCAGAAGACAAATACTATAAGGGTGAAAGTGGGCAAATGAAAGGTGATTTATACAACAGTCAGCGCGACGGCCAACAAATAAATGGAAAATGCATGACTTCACTGGTGTGCTGAGAAGTCAAATCAAAGCAATAAAGCCCCACTTTGCACCCACCTGAGGGCCAAAGTTACATCTGACAATGCTAGTGTTGGCAAGGCTGCAAGAAAACAAGTGCTTGTGCCACGTGTGTTAACTTGTGTGTTGCAAGAGAATGTAAACGGGCTTTGAGGAACAATTGATCAGTGTATACACAACTGAACGTGCGCATGACAAAAATGTGAGCCCTTCCACTTCTAGGCCCAGGAACACCCTTGCACATGAGCACAAGGACACATGAACAAGGATGTTCACCGTAACATGGTCAACAGTAGAAACAAATAGATAGAAACAACCTAATAGTTATCAATTTAGAAATAATTAAATAAAATGTGATTTATCTTCATGATGGTATGGTCTACAGTAGTTCATGCCAATGAACCAGGTTCATATATATCAACAAATAGATCTTACAAAGGCCCCTACCTGGTCCTCTTCCCAGGCTTTTACTTACAAGCAACACCCAGCCTTGTCACTCCTGTTACCCTTGCCACCCACAGGACTCATCTCATTTTGCCCAGGGCTACCTAAGCCCTTTCTTCTGCATTCTGCTTTCTAACTTTATTTCCATAATACTCTCACCATCTAACATAATACACATCTTACTTCTTTACTTGGCTGTCTCTTCCCAACTAATATGTAAACTCCATAAGGGCAGGTTAATTTTTACTGTTTTGTTAATCTCTAGCCTTAACACCTAGGATATTGCACATATTGTTATAGATGCAAAATGCATATTTGTTGGATGAATAAATAATGCAGAATTTAAAAAGCAAGTTATAAAATAATGTGATACAGCCCATGAAAAACGTTAAACACATTGAAAACAGTACCACATATAAGTAGTTCAAAGACTAAAATGAACTGGAAAAACATTTTAAATTCCTGATGTGATTTTTTCTAAGAAGAAAATGATTATAATGGGTTTGAGGAAGGAAAACAGAACTTCACCTTTATACTTAACTAGAGGCCCGGTGCACAAAACTTTGTGCACTCGGAGGCGGGGGGGGGGGAGGAGGGGGTCCCTCAGCCTGGCCTGTGCACTCTCACAGTCTGGGACCCCTCGGGAGATAACGACCTGCTGGCTTAGGCCTGCTCCCGGGTGGCAGAGGGCAGGCCCAATCCCTAGGTGCAGCCCCTGGTCGGGCTCAGAGCAGGGCCGATTGGGGAGTTGGGGCGCCACCCCCTGTCATGCACAGAGCAGGGCACATCGGGAGGTTGCGATGCCACCCTCAGTCATGCTCAGGGTTGCCGGGAGCCAGTCCATCCTTGCTGTTTCAAGGGACCTGGCATATATGGCATACGGTTCTTAATATGTTTGCTCACCTTCTTGGCGCTGTGTTTTAACCAAAATCACCTCTCCGAGAAAGGTTGAATCCCCAGGTAGGGATTTTCCCCTGAAGTTAGGGAGGGAATAAAACCCCTCAACTAAGTGCCAGGCGGGTAATTAATCCCTTTAACTACGAACAATCATGCTTAAACTACATAATCTTTTCTCCCTGGAATGGAGATAAGAAACGCCCTAACCTTTGTAATAGAGATTGATAGGATTGAATCAACTGGTATAAATACAGTTGTAACAAGACAGAAACACTCAGAACTCAGAACACAGAACTAAGAAGACAGGGCTTGGAAGACAGGACCAAGAGAGACAGAGCCTAGGCACAGAACCTACACAGAACGTTCTCTAGAGACAGAAGAACTTCGCTGGAGAGAGCATGCCGGAGGATCCTGGAGAGGGACTGGCCTTGGAGCCTAGAGACAGAGCCTAGCGGGAGAACATGGCAAGGGATCCTGGACTGAACCTGACTACAGAGATTGGCAGGAGAACCTGACTGGAACCTGGACACTGAACCTGACTGGAGAGCCTGGACAGAACCTGGCTGGAGAACCTAGCGAGGGAACATGGCTACAGAACCTCGCTGGAAATCAGAAGCAGAACCTCTCTGGAGATCCAGACCAGAACTTGGCTGGAGACCCTGACAAGCGAACCCGGCTATGATGATCACCTGAACGCTGCCTCTGCGTCATTCCTTCTTCGCCGACTCCGTCCACGCCTTTGGGGACCCCTGGACCCGCTGGGGCTGGACCCTGGCAAGGGTAGGGCCGATTGGGGGGTTGGGGCACCGCCCCCTGTCACACTCAAGGCAGGGTCGATGGGGAGGTTGGCGCCACCCCCTGTCATGCACAGAGCAGGGCCGATCAGGGGGTTGGGGCGCTGCCCCCTGTCACACACAGAGCAGGGCCCGTGGGAGGGGGGGAGGGGGGGCGCCGCACCCTGTCATACACAGAGCAGGGCCGATCAGGGGGTTGGGGCGCCGCACCCTGTCACACACAGAGCCACAGGGCAATCAGGGGGTTGGGGAACTCCCCCCTATCAGGCAAAGAGCAGGGCTGATCAGGGGGTTGGGGTGCCTTCCCCTGTCAGGAACAGAGCAGGGCCGATAGGGAGGTTGTGGCCTCGCCCCTGTCACACACAGAGCCGCAGGGCAATCAGAGGGGTTTGGGCGCTGCCCCCTGTCACGCTGATCCCGGTGCCGGGAGGCCTCTCGGTTCTGCTGATCCCAGTGCTGGGAGGCATATTACCCTTTTACTATATAGGATAGAGGCCTGGTGCATGTGTGGGGGCCAGCTGGTTTGCCCTGAAGGGTGTCCTGGATCAGGGTGGGGGTCCCGCTTGGGTGCCTGACCAGCTTGGATGAGGGGATGATGGCTGTTTGCAGCTGGTCACACCCCCTTCAGGGTGTGGGTCCCCACTGGGGTGCTTGGCCAGTCTGGGTGAGGGGCTGAGGGCTGTTTTCAGGCTGGCGGGTGACTGAAGCTCCCAACCGCTCCTTTTTTCTTTTTTTTTAATTCTGGGCCAGCTTTAGCTCTGAGGCTTGGCTCCAGCTCTTAGGTCTCAGCTGCTGAAAGCAGGTATCTGGTTTGTTTGGGTTCTATAATCGAAACACTGTTTCAACTCCAGCTCTGAAATCCCAGCTGGCTGAAAGCAGGTTTCTGGGGTTTTGTTTAGCTTCTATATTTGTAACAATGTTTCAAACTGCAAGCTCAGAGGCCAGCAATGGCAGGCAGGGAACGTTAGCTTCCTCTGTCACTGAAGCAAGCAAGCCTCATGTTCGCTTCAAACTGCCTGGCTTCTGGCCGCCATCTTGGCTGGCAGTTAATTTGCATATTGCCCTGATTAGCCAATGGGAAGGGTAGCGGAGGTACAGCTAATTACCATGTTTCTCTTTTATTAGATAGGATGTGTATTTTTTATTTTAAAAAATAAGAAGTAAAAATGGCAACATTTTTTTAACATTCTATGTTACATCTTTGTATAGTTAAATTAAAACAAAAGGAACCTAAGTGAGAAAATTATAATTTGGTATCATTTATATACAGTGGGGCTAAGATTACAAATCTCAGAAGCTGCAGGTGGTATGTAATGTTTCTCAGTGTAGTTTCACCAAAATATAACTTCCAACTAGCATCACTGTTAGTTTTATAACCAAGTGTCTAATGCTTTAATTTAGTCTATTTAAACTCATAAACAAAATTCTTCCTGATAATCTACTAAAATTAAAAAAATGAGCTTGATCATTTGCCAGAGATGAATTTGATCACCTTTGTCCTTGGCTGCAGCCTGAGTGTTAAAAAATGGCCACAGTAAATGCTGGGCAGGTTTCTCAGGGCAATGCCAGCTCTGGGGAGAGGGGGGAGGGGCTCAGCGTGGGGAGACCTGCAGTGCTGGTGGGAGCTCCAGGAGGTGAGAGAAGACAAGTTGTCTTAGAACCTTGCTCCCAAACCCTTTCGGGGTGCAGTTGTGAAAGTAGTATGCTCAGATTTGCTTCCTCTTGACAAAGAGGCCAAGTTCAAAGTCCAATCTGAAATACAATCAGTCCTCTTAACTAAACCTCAATTAGATCAACCTGTGAGAACCCTGTGGCCCTTTGAACTGGCCAGATCTCAGAGAACAGTTCATTCATCACCATCACCAAAGCAGATGTTATGGGTCAAGGACTCAACTATTTCCCACCAAGGATCCCTTTAAATAATTTTCTCCATATGAACTCTATATGTCTATCAAATACATTTCAAGAAAAAAATATTTTGCAATTATTTCTTGAGCAAAATTGACATACATAAAAGTACATGAGAGGAACCAGAGATCACCAACGCTACACCAGCCCAAAGCTCAGAACCCGGAAACTTTAGTGAATCAGCCCAAATGGGGATACATGTATGATTCCCATCAGGCTTCCTAAGACCCCAAGCACAGCTCCAGAACCCCAGCACTAGCTTTACGAAGCCCACTGACCTAAAGATCCCTGATCTGGACTTTGTTTCCAGGTTAAGGCTAACTTAAGTCTGGTGAGGGGGACATTGAAATAAATTGCCCTTTATTTCACTTACTTCTGCCCAATATTGGACTTTTCAAGTAATGGAATCCAATTGTTCCTTTACTCCTTAGTGAATTACAGTTCCACACTATGAAGCCACCCCCAAGGGGCCTGCAAAAGATCATGTCTCTTGCAAGGTACATCATCAAAAGCGTTACACAATTCTGGGCAGAGGACAGACTGATAATAAAGCATTATCAAGAGTCCAATCGATTCAACATTTTGTTCTCTGGCACATGTGAATACCCAGACAGACAGCTCCGCATTGTGACTTCCCTGGACACAGATATACCCTGGGAATAGAAACCAACACGATAAGAAGAGGTCAAACTGTCAGGCTGCTTTGAACCATATAAAAATTTAATAAATGTTGAACCACATGAAAAAATTTAATAACTGTTGCTCAGAAAATACGCATGAATAATCTCTAGGGCAGTTTCAGCTCTGCGTCTCTCTGACAACTCATGCCTCTGTCGGAACCTTCTGTGTGTGTGTTTTTTAATTTAAATTCTTTATTGTTAAAGTATTACATAAGGCTCCTTTTCCTCCATTGACCTCTCCCCGGCCACTCTCCCTGCCCCCACAACCCTGCCCCAAGTACATGCCCTCACGCCCCTACTGTCTGTGTCCATTGGCTATGCTCATATGCATGCATACAAGTCCTTTGGTTGATCTCTTACCTGCCCCAGTCGGGACCTTCTTTATCTGTAGAATTGTTCCACTGAAATTACTTCTAAAATTATTTCACAGATCATCCTGACTTGATAATCACCTGGCTTTGAGCATCAGGAAGTGAATGTCATAAATTAGGTGAATAATTCTACCAGAGGGCCATCTACCTCAAAGAAAGAGAGCAAGCACCCATTTTTATACTCGACAAACACTAACCAGGCAAGCATGAGAAATGCTATGCGTTTTTCTCCCTCATTACACAAGTAGCTGAAGTGTAATTTTAAAAAATGGCAAGGATTCAGGTAAGTGACCTTCAGCAATATAATTAATCAAAGTAAAGTACATAAGGATCGACAGTCTTTTTTGCTAGACTCAAAAGTAATAATGCTATTTCGAGTAAGCTGAGGGCTCATGATTACTTTCCTTTGCCCATACCCTAGCCTACAAAGGAAGCTAAGCAGCTTATTCTCTAATAAAATTTGTAATGCTGTTAAAGACTGAATTTTCATAGACATGATGTTGACCAAAATAATACAGTAATCAGCTGACAGTAATATGCTCAAGTTTGCATCACATTATAGTCATGGCTATAAATTTTTATGAATCCACAGCTGTACTCTACCCTGCTGCCCTTCTGATCTGTGTTGGCTGCTTGCAGGATGGCTAACAGAGGCAGAGGCTGCAGACTGTGGCAGAGAACTACTCGGTCCATCAAGGGATGAGACACATAACATGTGTCAGATCAGATGAAGTGACTATGAGCATGTGGCGTTCACTGGGAGGAGTGTAAAAAAGCCACATTTTTAGTCCATCTGAACCCCTTCCTGTGCACATTATACTCTGCATTCAAGGTGGCCCTTCTCTGAACCTGAGGATGTGCCAACACCAGGCCTGTGTAAATGCTCTTAAGTGTCTCCTCTTCCCTAAGACTCTGTTCTTAGAAGGTAGCACCCCAGACCTGTCAAGTGATTAAACAGAAATAAAAAGAAAGAAGAAGGCGGGGCGGGGGGGGGGTGTCTGAAACTGGACAGAGATCAGTACTCGATTGTTTCTGGTATGGCATGTGATGGTCTGAGCTTTACAAAGTCCGTGCACAGTGAAGATCGCACTGGTGACTGTGTGCGAACTGCTCAGCAACCATCTCCTCCTCTACGAGGGGTGGCTCTGAGGAAGAGAGAATGGAAATTCCTTGGCCTCAGAAGAGGAAAGAGTGGGGCGTACCAAGCCTAAAGGCTTCTGTGAATCATCTAGCATCAGAGCACAGCCGTCACCAGCTGCCCTGCTCCCTCTAGGCTTCCCTCTGCACCTTATCAGCGGATTATTTTTATCAGCCAGGTTGTGTGCTTCCTGTGGGCAGAAACCATGTGCGTCATTTCACAGCTCCTGGCAACTTGCAAAAGGCTCAGAGAATAATGTTGACTTAAATCCTATTCCGGCGTTTCTCTGGAAGGACAGGCAAAGATGGGCTAACATTGGCTTTGAAGAGAGATTCCAGGAGTCAGACAGGGGAGGCAGAATCTTACATGTCACCTTTGCCACTTCGTGTATGAATTCTTTTATAACAAGGTGCTCACATGCATTTGACACAGTCTACCTGTGCTAAGATGCAAGGGGAAATGGGTCTCCGGGCGTTCGGTCAGAAAAGTTAGTGACAAAGGTGTATGGTAGGAGAATAAAATGCTTTCCCGGAGCACCAACACACCCTCCCTCTTCCAAGGCAGGTCCTTGTGATGAATCATGACCGCCTTTCCGGCGGGGCCCAGAAACCACCTCTGACGAACTGACTGGAGTTTACTTGTGATATGAAACCACAACACCATCCTCTGGCTGGACAATTCCATGCATTGGCAGCTCCTTTAGAACTGCTTCTTAACAGAAGGAAAAAACAGGTGGTGCAGAATATCATGGAATATGATGGGATCAAACTGCAGTGCTATAATCAGTCTCCAGAAAAATCTAACCCTACACAAAGAAAAAAAATTTTTTTTCAAAGTTGATGGCTTTAGCCTGTCTGAATGGCACCTCCATACTTCGGTGCATTCCTATTGGGGGTGAACAAGCAGGTGTCACCCAGGTAGAATGCCTACTGTCACCAAATCTTCACACTGCCTTTTCTGCAAAAAAAGACTCTAAAGGGCCATCATTTCACCATTTCTATTGTCACTGCTCAAACACTGTAGTCTCATCAGAGACACCAGAGGGTGTTAATAAAAAAATCAATGTTTCAACATGTTCTGTTAATCCCATGATGACTAAAGGCAGAGAAATGCTTGGGAAGAAAAATGGCTTCCACTGGGGGCCTCAGCTGTCTGGAAGTGGAGCAAATCATCTACTGGCTGAAATGAGGCACCCCTAAATCTGAAGTGGTAGCAAAAAATCACATTGCAATGCAGTTCCAGTATAAAGGAGATGGAGTATTCGTCTGAGAGGTCACAGTGGCTCCAGCCAACTGGTACAGTTGGGCCAACTGCATGAGGCCCTCATATACTCTTCAGCCACCTGAGCACCTGCTAAGCGACCTGAACAGTTCTTAACATTGAGAGAGGAAATCCCCAACAAGGTGGGGGTTCAAGGTGATCAATTCAGATATTCATCTATTAAGCACCAACTAGGCATCAATATTTCTTCTTTTGCTGGGATAACTAAGGTACACAGCTTTTTGGAAGGTGGATGATACCAGCATGCATTTCAAGGTCAGAAGCCTATGTTAGCTTAAGTGCAGGCCTTATAATTTGCTCCAGGCATAAAATTGCCTTGTTGTGCTTCAAATTCTCAGCTACCAGTAGCTACTTTATAAGTTGAGAGGGTTAATGTTGAAGGATGCATTTGAAAATATTACTTAGTAAAGCTTTTATTTTGACTGCTGTAAATTCTGTTTCCATTTAAAAGGAAACAGAAGCAGACAAATTGCTTTCAGGATGCTCTTGCTATTTGTGTTTCTATGGAAATGGATTTTTGATTAGGAAGGGGAAAGCTAAAATCAAAGCCTTATAGGCAGGCAGAACATAATTGAGGGTGCTTTATTGAGTAGTTGTCCAGATTACAGCCAGTTCAAGGTAACATAATGTTAAAGTGTCCCAAACTTACCGAAATAAATACACGTTTCCTCTTACCTCTCCCAGAGCCATTTGGCATCTCATATGTTCTGATCACATCTTAACATATGTTTTTCAGATTTAAGAACCACACAGCCTTGACTTACGGGTCCTCACTATTTGGCCACAGTAGGCTTCATTGGGTCTCACTTTTGGATATTTATCTCTTAATTAGCTCCAAAAATATATTTGCCTTAAAGTATGTGTTTAAGAGTAAGGGAAACTTTTGGAAACTTAGAGAATGTAGGAAAGAAAGAAAGAAAGAAAGAAAGAAAGAAAGAAAGAAAGAAAGAAAGAAAGAAAGAAAGAAAGAAAGAAAGAAAGAAAGAAAGAAAGAAAGAAAGAAAGAAGAAAAGAAAGAAAGAAGAAAGAAAAGAAAGAAAGAAGAAAGAAAGAAAGAAAGAAAGAAAGAAAGAAAGAAAGAAAGAAAGAAAGAAAGAAAGAAAGAAAGAAAGAAAGAAAGAAAGAAAGAAAGAGGGAGGGAGGGAGGAGGGGGGAAGAAGGAAGGAAGGAAGGGAAGGGAAGGGAAGGGAAGGGAAGGAAGGGAAAGTAGTAAGCTGAATTTCAGAGTAAATAATCATTTGGTATCACTTCCATTTCTTCACTCCATTTTTCTAAGACATCTGGAGGAAGTGATGATAACCACAGAGGACAAAGACAGAGAAAATGATATGTGCGAGTGAAATATGGTACAGTTAGGGATAGCACAGGCATGTGGATAATGGGATAGCAAAGACATGTTCTGTTGGAAGGACCAATGGGTTCGGGCATGGACTGTGGGTGAAGATTCTATTCTAGACTTAGAAGGGAGGAAAGGAGGAAAGGGATCCAAGTAGGGATTCCTTGAGAAGGACAGCAAAGGATGGTGTTTTCTGGTATCTTCTGGAAAGTATTTTCTTTACCCTGTCACTTTGAAGGTAGAAACGAGAAAACACGTGGTGATTATTACCTTTGTTGGTAACAGATGCTAAGAGGATGATTGCAGTCAGATGATTAAGTATAATCAAATAATTTTTGGAAAATATAAACTAAAGTTTCTGTTCATTGCCCTGAATAGCTAATTATTTGAAGGCCTATTCTTCATTTTGAATCTAAATGAATTATTCAATGATAACTGACATTCATTGGGAATATGGCAACTAAAAGGATAGAGCTCACCAGGGAAAGGTGGTAAGTGTACACTTTCTCAATTTAATAGGATTTCAGCTCTAATTAACACATGGGAAAATGCATCTAGATCATTCCCTTATCTAGTGACCCAGAATTACAAATATTTTACTCAGTCATACTAGTCAACACAAAAGGAAACTCACACACACCAGAGACAAGGGGAGAAGCAGGAGATGGAGCTGGGGGAGGGAGGAGGGAAAGGCGGGAAGGGGATAAAAAGAAAAGAGGCCTTACTTGTAATAGATGTATTACATGTAGTAAATTACAGTCAACTTGAAAGGGATCAATCCACAAATGTTTGACAATTTAGAGAAATAGAGGTATTCTCAAATGATCTCAATTTTTCGAATTTGACCTAAAAGATTGAAATTGGAACACTAATTTAAGATAATGCAGAGGTTTTCAAATTTTCTTGGTGCTCAGTAATTTTTCATGCCCTCTTCACCCAAGTCAAAAGAAACATGTAAGAGTTTGTTAGATCTAGACAGCTTAATGAGGTTTTTAACTTAGCAGTTGTTTTTTTAAAATATATATAATTTGAAAGGTGAAAGTAATATTTCAATCTCAGCCATTATGACATATAAGGAGATGTATAAGCCTGGTGGGTGTCATGCAGCTTCTTAGCACGTGGAGTTATGATGGACACTAACATCCTCATTTTCTGCTCCTCATAAATTTTCTTTTCACACTTGTTTTTCATCATAGAAACCATTAAAACCCAGCTTCACAATATGTTGGTACTGGTTAATTAATATTAAATAGTTAATATATATATTAATTTTTAATAATGTCTGTGTTCAACAACTAGGTCAAAAAATTCTGGAGCCAGCTCCAATGCACCACTGAAAAAGAAAACCACCTAAAATAGTTTATTACTTTACTAAAACCCTGCAATAATATTTCTCAAATTCAGAGAGTTAGAAATTAGAAAAGTCACGATTTAAATCCAGGTCCTCTAAATCCGAATTCTATGTTATCTCCCCTGCAATTTGCTGTTACATCCTGAGTTGCAACATTTGTCAATGTTAAGTTCTCCACTTGGATATTCTCTGACCAAAGGTTTCTAAGACACAAAAATTGGAAAATACAATATTCTCTCTATCTTGGAAATTCATGATTAATATTAGCATATTCTATGTGATGAAAATTCTTGACATGAACATACCTAGTTAACTTAAACTCAATTAACCCAGTGTTTCCTAAATGTATCTGACCAGGACCTCCCTTCTTGTTCCCTCTTTATAGTGTAATTGAAGTTCAATAGCACTCATGTTCCTAGAGACCCATTGTATGGCATATTTGTCCATTCCACATAGTGTACTTGCCTCCCCCAGGATATGGAAACTTATTAACCATGGAAAGTATATACTCTGAACTACTCTTGCACCCTCCTCAGCACGTGAGGGCTTAATACAGTAGGTTCTCAGTAGGTGTTTTGTTTGTTGGGTGGTTCATTTTAATTGAGTCAAACTCAAAGCAATGAGAGTCAGGAATAATGGAAATAAAATGACACTTCCCTGAGGTGATTGTTTTCCTCTTGCTTACTTTTCTTACTGATATATTTTAATGGAAGCTCATAATTTCCCTAAGCTATCACTATTATCCACTTTATGGATATTGAACCAAGGAGGAAATTAAATATTGCCTGATAAAGAGCTGTTTTCACAATGTAGATTCTTCAGATATAATTTAAATCAGTCAGGCCACAGAGAGAAAAATACTGGAACTCTCAAATGGGGAGAATATGAATTTACTACATTACCACAGCCACTTTTCTTATTAAGATTAGATTTTAAGAACTGTGTCATGCTCCTTAACATTCCTTACATGGATGTCAGTCTGATATTCAGTGTTTCCGGCAACATAATCATAAAACTTCTAACATAACCAGCAACTGCACTCCAGGTATTTACCAGTGAATATAACCCCAAACTCAAAGTCATTGAATCAGAAGCTTAGTTGAGAGAAGTAATATTCATGGAGGGCTTCCTGAAAGATATAATGGAGTCAAACCCATTTCTTATTAATTCCATCTTCCTCATTAAGGTAAAGATCTAGAGAAAGAGATTAAACAAGATATTCATATATATATATATATATATATATATATATATATATATATATATATATATATGGTTAATATGCTGTGTCCGACTGGTTGCTATGACGTGCACTGACCACCAGGGGGCAGACTCTCAACACAGGAGCTGCTGTGATGCACACTGGCCATTTACAAAGAAATGGCACTGTGGACTTGGTGCCAACAAAGCAACATTCGGCTTCCCCCAAGTGGGACACAGGCCCCGCCATTACCCCGGAGCAGCAGCCCACCAAATTGCAGCCGACGCTGCCAAGACCCCATGGCGCAAAATGCAGCCCACAGCCCAGCCCGGAAACAGTGGCTGAGGGCACTGGGAAATGATGTCACATAGCAATGCCCGGCTTCCTCTCCCTAGCAACAGACCATATAATAATAAACAGCACCACGGACCTGTCACCACAAAGCAACACTCGGCTTCCCCCAAGTGGGACACAGATCCCACCACCACCCTGGAGTGATACCCCACCAAATCACAGCTAATGCTGCCAAGACCCCATGGCACAAAATGTGGCCCACAGCGCAGCCCAGCCTGGAAACAGTGGCTGGGAGCGCCAGGTAATGACGTCACATAGCAACATCCAGCTTCTTCTTCCTAGTGACTAGCCTCCCTGGAGTTTCTTCAGCCCAGGAACACATCTTGCTTTATAGCCAGGTGCAAACATTTTACACTTTAACCAAATGTCTGTGAAGCCTTTTCTCGTGCCTCATCTCATTTGATCCTCACAGAGTCCTGCAGTAGGTAGATAGGAGACTTGGTGGAATCTATTTTCTTTTCATTAGCTGGAAAACAGAGATTTAGAAAGCTTAGAAACTTGACCCCACCTAAAAGAAGTAAGAAATGATGGACCTTGAAAATGACTTCAGGTTTTCTCACTGCACAGAATATAGTCAAACACTGCTGCAGTTAAATATTTTACCCTTTGTTCTCCCTGCATGATCTACAATAATAATCTGCTTCGTGTTGATATTTACTACTATCTTGCTTACAATTACCTGAAAGAGAAGTTGGGTGCTTCACTGGGCTGGAAAAAGCTTAGCTAAATCAGAAAGCAGGTCTAATTAAGCAAGTTTATCTATATATATAAAGCTCTCTCTGGCACCAATT
Source organism: Myotis daubentonii (assembly GCF_963259705.1). Lineage (NCBI taxonomy): Eukaryota > Metazoa > Chordata > Mammalia > Chiroptera > Vespertilionidae > Myotis > Myotis daubentonii. The sequence continues at coordinate 52,461,421 of NC_081844.1, forward strand.
GCACATGTGTATTTTTATCTGTCAATCATGAATTTGGTTGACACTTCTATTAGAGAGAAAGGGTGAATAGCGATAATAAAATATTTCTTCTAATTAATTTCCTTTCAATGTGCATGAATTCGAGCACCGGGCCACTAGTATCATATATTTTATTATATGAATAAATAATTTTGAATTGTTTTGCTTGACTAATAAAAGCTTCTGCCCATGTTTACTGATGAATTCTAGGGTGTTGGCACCATTTAGCCCACAAAAGCCACTCTTATTATAAACCTGAATTTTCAAACCTTTGTAAAACCAAATAAGAGCCCATTCGTGGGAATTTTTAAAAAGTCAAATCTGCCTATCACCAACAGATGGCATCAGCAGTTATTTGCCTATGTGTCACACTGGACTAAGTAAAAATAAGAGGCTCTTTGAACCTTTTAAATTTGTAAATTGGAGAATTGGTGTCTCATTCTTTGAAGCATTTTGTGTCAAATTATTTCCAGCTATATCATCATTCCAGTTGCCTGTCTCACATTGTATGCTATAAATGTGTGATTGGAAAAAAAAATGTATATAACAAGAAAACTGACGATCTTTTAATACTGAATTAGAAAATGTTTTATGTGGATAAAACAATTGAAAGGAGCTTCTAAAAGAGTGTTTGAAATAAGGTGCTTGAAGAGTTGACTGGGGGAAGATTTTAAAAGAAATATTCATTTGTTCATTGATTCCACAAGTATTTAGTGACACCTACAATGTGTCAAATACCATGATATCTAATTCCTGTAGTTTTGCTTTTAATAGATTTCAGTGCCTTCTATTATACTTCTTTCTCTTTTATTTTTGTTTTATAATTTTTTTATCTTGTTGATTCATTTCTAACTTAAGAGAGATTGCTTACTTTTTGGTTATTTTAAACTTTTTCTTGAAGGGTAATATTCATACAGAAGCATGTACAACATGTACAATAAGGGAACGTGTTTATGAAAAGTGGACATAGCCATTGTGCCAGCACTCAAATCAAGAAACAAAATCTTACCAACACCCTCAGGAGCCCACCTCTGGCCTCTTCCATTTACCACCCTTCTTTTCAAAGATAATTATTTCCCTAACCTCCGCAAGCATAATTTAGTTGGACCTTTATTTCTGTCTGATTGTTTGAAACTATAACTATAAGCATGAGCAAATAAATTTATTTCTATTCCAAAATTGTTTTTAAAACACTTGTTCATGACCCTGCACAATATTCTTTTGATAATCTATTGGGAAATTTTCTTTCTGGATTGAACAAATTGCATCTCCCTCAGTTTATACTGACTGCCAAAATCTTTAGGACAAATCTGTGATATCATGGAGCAAAGCTGAGCATGAATTAGCAAAGCAGTACAATTATAAAAATTATGAAACTAAAGCCTGCTAAGAACAAATGGTCACCAAAACAGTATTGAAAACCCTGATACAACCTTGCATCAAACGGAACCTTCACAGAGCACTGAGTAGGAAGCCTAAGTTTAAAGAAAGATATGAGGACACAGGAAAAACAATAAAGATGACCAGGTTTGGAAAATATCTAATTTTTTAAAGGCTAAAAGAATTGCATTTCTTGTGCCCAGAGTAAAGGAAGCCATTTTCTAATTTTAATAATTGCCTCCAAGCTCAGGAGGTCCTGTTATAACACAATCAGAACGATATTCAATTCTGCTCCTTTTCCCTGGGAGTCAGAACATTATACATGCATTGCTTGGGCTGTGTGTCTGTTGTTTTGCTTCCTCAAGAAAATGATTCTGTGCTCCTTGGGAAAGAGTGACTCACCAAGATGTAATAAAAGCTTCTCATCTCACCTACGGGAGAGTTTCCAAGAAATTAATCCTGTTTTTCTAATCCTGTGACTACCATAGCCCACAGTGAAGGCCCTGAGGGACTTACCGGATGGGGTGGGAGTGTCTCTCATACATGACATTGAAATTGGACTGGGACATCAAGAGGTCGAACAAGGGAAAGAGAACATCCCTGAGACAGAATAAATGAGGAACTCCTGTAATTAAAATGTAGCCTACGCTCATAAATTGAGACATACAGTAATTTATTTATTTGCTGAGGTCACACTACTCAAAATTTATAGAAGAAAAAATTTAACCCAGTCATATGACTTGTAGAAAGTTTGCCTAGTCATCTAACATGACATACCTAGTGATCTACAACTGATGAAAGGGAATGGAAGGGACTAAGAGTTTTTTTTATTAAGAATATAATTGCAAAAAAAAATGAAACCTATGAATTTAGGCTAAACATAAAGAAATTCCTGATGATGAATTCTGTCAAACATTAAAACACAGAAATACAAGTTATTTCTCATGGTAAGTTACATCTCAGGGTTAGTTACAGCCTACCACTTGGCAGATGAATAACCTACACGGCTTCTTGTAGGTTTTTCTCTCATAATTCCTTCTTTAGACCAAAGAAAAATGTATTATATATTTATATTTTCCAAAAAAGACTTGAGGTGACTTATAGGAACACATATAATAATACAAAAATTAAGAATACAAAAATACTATAGTGAAAGAACTATTCACTATAATGGAAAGATAAGAATCTTTTAAAAGTAAGGAAATAGGTTGGCTTTTGCTGTTCTAGGAGGGTAAAATCATGCCAATAGAGGTAGCCTGTCAATTTGTGGTGGTAAGTTTATTGCAATGGAGTGTACCCTGAGAACTTAGGCCACCTGGCACTCCCCACCGGTCACTGATTAAATACTCAAAACTCCAGTGCTACAAAAGGATGACTGATCAAGTCACCTTGACATAATTCTCCTGTTTGGTCTAAGTAAGATCTAATGAATAACCCCAGAGATTCACGCCACAAGACATGATCCCCAATTCCCAACACGGTCAGTCCAGGCTATGGGAAGTCACTCAATACAGTCACAACTTCATCTGTTTTCCTCTCTTCTTTAGCTGTGTCACTTTCTTTCAGAGAGAGGCCCTGATCAATAGCCTCCTTTAAAATGCAGGCAAATTGAGCTACATGATATTCAGCATTCCCTTTACTTTTTGTAAGCAAATGGCATGAGTGAACAATGAGTCAGTAACAAGAAACTGAACTACAGGCGTGTTAATTGCTGAATTAATCCATCCTAAAGGACAGAAGAAAACCAGGGGCTGGCTTGCCTGGGCTGGCGTTCCTCAGGACTAGAGGGTCACCTCAGATCCTTCATTCCTTCTTTCCCTTTCTCCACATCCTGTGTGCATCAGCCCCTGTCAGCAGCAGCCCCCAGAAGTGAGCTGATCATTAGTGAGTGATGCTCCCTAATGCCTGCTCCTGGGGAGCCCTTGCCATAAATTCCTCATTTGAAATGCTTCTCTCTTCCTTTCTAATCATCTCGCTCCTGCTCCCTTTTTCAAGACTTACTCCTTCCACAAAATCTCCTTCCTGCCTGGCTGATATGGCTCATTCTCAGGTTTGATTCCCAGTCAAGGCCACACATATTCTAAATCCTATGTCTTCTTCTGTCTCAGAGATCTCACTCGGGCCACTGTATCTTCAACCTCTCCCTCCATACGGATTGCTTCCCATCAACATTCTAGCATAATAAATTCACTCTATTTAAAAAAAACAAACATAAGAGCAACTACTTTCCCCTTTCACTTTCTTCTTTTATTCTCCCTAGACAATCTCTTCCACCTAGTTTCATGTACCTATAACTTCCCGCCTCTCTTCCCAGCCTACTGTCCTAATGTCATCTCTGCTTGCACATCTCAAGTTTATCCAAAATTATACTTGTGATCTTTTTTCACTGTCACTCCTCCTGCATTCCCTATCTCAGGAAATGATGCCACATATTTATTCAAGTCAGAGGCCTGAAAGGTTCTTTTTAAAATTAAATTTATTGGGGTGACATTGGTTAATAAGATTATATAGGTTTCAAATGTACAATTCTATGATACATCATCTGTATATTGCATTGTGCATTCACCACCCAAAGTCAAATCTTCTTCCATCCACCCTGAATGTGCCTGATCTCCTCCAAAAGGTATTTTTGTCACAGCCCTCTTTCACTTTGCACCTTCCAACAATCACATAGTGTTACATATTCTACCTTCTGAATATACCTCAAATCAATTTGCTTCTCCCCATCTCTACTACTAAGAAAGGAGTCCAAGTTACCAAAACCTCCTCATCTATATATATAAAAGCCTAAGCGACTGTTCGACAGTTCGACTGTTCAACTGTTCGACTGGTAGCTATGACGCACTGACCACCAGGGGGCAGACACTCAACACACAGGCATGGAAACATGGAACAGACTGATGAATCTCAGAGGGAAGTGGGGGAGGGCGGGAAGAGATTAACCAAAGATCTTATATGCATACTAGAGGCCCAGTGGATGGATTTGTGCACCGGTAGGGTCCCTCAGCCTGGCCTGAGGGAATCAGACCAACACCAGCAGTCCAACATCCCCCGAAGAGTCCCGGATTGTGAGAGGGCACAAGGCCAGGCTGAGGGACCCCATTTGTGCATGAATCTGTGCACCAGGCCTCTAGTCACTATATAATAGCCCCTGAAGCAGACACTGTGTAGCATTTCTTCACTGTCTTGTCATTGGGAACTGGGACCCAAGATGAGGACTTAAAGATGGAAAGTATTTCTAATGACAGAAAGAACTACAAGTAATTGAGAGCTAGACACCTCCAGTTATTCAGTGATATCTGAATGGATTCTGCTACACCCAACCTGGTTTTAAAACCTGGTTATTAGTAGCAAGTAACAGAAACACCTGAATGTCTATTTTTAAAATATATAATCCTAGTCTTTTCGTAGTAATATTTTGATACTAGGACACTAAGGATCTCTGGTAAAAGATGATTTCTAAGGACTCCTCTTACCTGGGAGGAGATACAGGATTATTTCCTCCAAGAGCAATGTTTCACTTCCAAATTCACCTATGCATTGCAGTTACCTGGGGAGTTTAAAAAATATTGAAGACTAAGCACCACCTTTAGAAATTCCTTTGTAATTGGCCAGAAAATTAGGATTTTTATCAGCTCTTGTGATTCTAATGTACGGCCAAGATTGAGAAGTACTGTTCTAGAGAAAACAGATGTTTAGTGGCATGCCTTAGAACCAACCATGTCCAAAACACAACTTAAAGCTTGATCACTTTCCTGGATCAGTTTAGGCTCCACCCCCAGGAATTTGCTTCTAAGAGCCAATGCATCTTCAAGGCAGCAACTTATGTTAGCCAAATAACTAGCTGAGTGAGAACAGCCATAAAATTAATGGGAATGGTGGCATTGCAGTTCTATTAGAAATTAATAATACTAATATAGATAGATACAGTTACACTTTATTTTAAAACTCTGCTAACAAGTACAAAGATAATGAATAGAAACAACTTTAAATTCCAGACTATCTTGGAAGCCCAAGATTAGTTGTCACAAATCCCACCTACTCTCATTTTTAAATATCTATTTGATTGGGTGTCATCCCCCAAATTTAATTTTTTAAATTAAGAATTTACTCCAAATGTCAATAAATATTGCCAGATGCCCACCCTAAAATTGATTTTCTATCTAAGAATAGAATTATTTTCATGAAAATTTATCATGGGGATACTTTTAAAGAAAGGAGACCAGATGTGTGATGTAAAGGAAAACTTGAAAACACAGACAGCCTAAGGAGGCTACAAAAATATTCCAGTCATCAGTTAAGGACATGGCTCAATAAAATACTTCTTATGATTTCCATTTCATGTCACTTTACAATTTTTAAAGTATCAGTGGCATCCATTAAAATGAACAGTATGATAAACGTTTAATGTATTAATAATTTAACCAATTGCACCTGTCCCCTAAAGAGATAAGAATATTTCCTAGACAGGGCTGACATTCAACTAGTGTGTGTGGCTCTCACTGCAACAGAAACTTCCTGGTGGCATTGGCCCTGAAGGGTTATTTCCTGTGTCACACCATTGAAATGTTTTTATTTAACCAAGGATCAGAGATGTGCAGGTGAGCCAGCATCCCTAAAATAAATAAAACAAAAACTGCTTTATATCTGTAATAGGCTGAATGATGACCCACTACAAAAATCCATGTCCTACTCCCAGAACCTGTGAATAGTATATTATAAAAGAACTAGAGGCCTGGTGCAGGGATTCATGCACCGGTGGGTCCCTCGGCCTGGCCCGTTGGGGATCAGTGGATATCTGTACCTCTGCAGCCTGGCCTTACCCACCAGCTCATAGGGCTCCAGCCCACTGTCCGCCTCAGTCCCACACAGCACAAAGTGGCAGGCAGCCAGGGAGGAGCTCGAGCCCGGGCTGGGTGCCCTGCCACTCCCGCTCATCCTGGCCTCACTGCGCCTGCCACTGCCGCCACTCGGCATGCTGGGTGGGTGTCCATGGGAGAGGCTCGCACCACCGCAGCTGAACTTGCTGGCCGTGAGCCTGGCGTCTGGCACCCATCTGTCAGTTGAGCCGTACTCCTGCTGTGGGAGCTCACTGACCACCAGGGAGCAGCTCCTGCATTGAAAATCTGCCCCCGGTGGTCAGTGTGCATCATAGCTACTGGCCAGCAGTCCAGTTGCTGGGTTGGCCAGTCACTTAGGCTTTTATATATAGAGATGAATATTGCTTGATATGGCAAATGATGTGATTAAGTTAAAGATCTTGAAATTAGAAACTTATTCTGGATTAGCCAGTGAACCCTAAATGTAATCACAAGTGTCCTTATAAGAGCAAGACAGTGGGAGTTTTGAGATGGAAAACATGAAGGTAATGTGATCATGGAGGCAGAGAGATTTCAGTGATATGGATGCAGGACAAGGAATACCTAGGCCACCAGAAGATAAAAGAGGCAAGGAATGGATTCTCCCCGAGAGCCTTCAGAGGGAGTACAGCCCTGCTAACACCTTCATTACAGCATCCTGTCACAGTAGCAATCCTGTATTAGGAAACTAATAGCATTTGTTGATTTATGTGGTGCAAATAAACCCACTGTGGCCGATTTTCAGCTACCGATGTATAGTCACTGACCAGAGTTGGGAAGAGATGTACACAGTGGGCTGGCCTAATGAGCTGGCACCCAGTGGTCCTGGATACAGGTGCTTCTTTTCATTTCCTCTTTAATTTCTTACTTGGCTTTCTTTTAATTTCATTTCTTTCCTCCAGAGACAATGGAATGAGGTATCCTTTGCATTCCATTATGTCAAAACTAGAGGCCCGGTGCATAAAATTCAGTACTGGGGGGTGTTCTCTCAGCCCCGCTGTGCCTTTTGCAGTCTGGGAGCCCTTGGGGGATGTCCGACTGATGGCTTAAGCCCCAGGGAGTGGGCCTAAGCCATCAGTCGGACATCCTTAGCACTGCCGTGGAGGTGGAAGAGGCTCCCACCACTGCCACTGCACTTGCCAGCCATGAGCCTGGCTTCTGGCTGAGTGGCGCTCCCCCTGTGGGAATGAGCATCTGCCCCCTGGTGATCAGTGCGTGTCATAGCAACTGGTCGTGCCGCTGTGCGGTTGATTTGCGTATTAGCCTTTTATTATATAGAATCGCCCAGAAAAAAAAGACAATAAAAATGACTAAAAATTTACTCAAATTAGTAAACTATATGGTGGTGTTTTCATAAAAGGCAAATTAATGCATCCTGTTGATGAATTTAAATGACATTATGGCATAAAAAGTATAAGTTGTACACTCACCTGCACTGAAGTTCTGCCCCCACTTAGTAACTAATGATCCTCAGCAAATTGCTGAGTTTGTTTTCTTACCTGCACACAAAGTGCTCTCCGGTATTAAGTGTTCAACAAAAGTTAGAATTATTTTACTATCATGTACATCATTGGTGAGGCTGATGATAACAGTAATAGCAAAATTTAGTAATAGTACTTTATTAAAGATGGATAGACCATTTTATTCATTTGCAGAGATAAAGAAGGAAAGTTGGGGATCAGAGACACTTCCCTGGAAGCCGTGCAAAAATAATTGTCCTGTGTAGATGCTGTGGATTTTGGAAGAGAAACAAGAGGTAAGGGGTGGAGCAGTGAAGGTCCTGCAGAGGAGGAGAGAGTCTAGCAGTCACGCTGGGCACGTTGTGAGGCAGATGTCGAAAGAGAACTTGGAGGAGGTTGAGCCAGTGACATGCTGTGCCGCTGCTACCAGGAAAGCTGCAGCAAGAGGTTTCCACTGTCATCAAACTGACCAAACGAATCTTTTGGAGATGAGCTGACAGGCAAAAATAGACTTCAAGGCAGTCAAGAATTATTCAAGTTACACACGGCTGCTTTTTATTTTTATCTGGATTGGCAGAATTGATATAGACTTGAGCAATTATTTGGGGATCTTATCAATGAAAACAATGTGTATCAGCTTAGATACACATTGCAAGATCTAGTGAAAGTGAGGATGAAGGTAAATTTCCCTTAAATCTTTTCACTCTCCATAGCCCCAAAGTTTAAATGAGCGCCTTCCGTTTGTCTATTGGCTACAAAGAAAATAAAGCTACCTGTTCACATTAGTCCTGGCTTGGCTGATGTTCTAAGCCCCTTCTTCGCCTCTTTTGGCTAGAAGGCAAGCAGATGGAAATAATAATCTCAGAGCAGTGAAAATCGCTGGTGGGTAATCAATGACCTCAATTGTAATTGAGCAGGTTCCAAGAAAAAATACTTTTTAGTGCTCATTCTGATTTGTAATTTTCTCCCCAAAGTGCATCATTCCAATCAAGTAAAGCAAACTTGACAGTGAAGCTGCAGAAAAAAAAATATGTAATGCAATATATCCAATCCCATCCCCACCTTCTGCCTTTTGTCCCCATTACATAGGACTTTTGTCAGACATGGCTCAATAGGCTGATGCCAAAGTCAAGTTTATTTATGACAACAATTGGACTTTTCTCTCTAAAAGAATGGTAAGAAGAAACATCATTTAGCTTATTCTGTGTGTGTGCATAATTACCATGGGGTGCTCACCTTCACTCTAATATCTATTCCCAAATTCTTCTGTTAATATCACCAGGCAAGGATTTCTAAATAAGACTTATCATCAAAATCAAGTGGGGAACATTTTAGAAATAGAAATTCCCATGGTCACATCAGATCTACTGACCAATCTCAGGAAATAGTTCTTTAATTTTCCCAGGTGACTTTCAGCTTCACACAGATTTGGAAACTGCTGCCGTGGTACATGTTAGTCACTGTGGCTATGTCCCAGTATTCCACTCCAGTACAATGGAGTCGTGCAGACAGACTCCAAATCTCATTTAAATAGAACTTATGTTCTCCAGATACACCCTCCTCATTCTTCTTCCTCCTCCCCACACCTTTAGGTTTAGGGCTGCCTGAGACTTTATCATAACAATCCCACAACTGCTTTGAACAGATTATAGGAAGGAAGATGGGGGAACAAATGGAACATACATCCACAAGACATATCAAAAACATCATAACAAAAGAAACGGACTCATAGATAGAAAGAACATTTTGACAGCTGCCAGATGGGAGGGGTGTTGGGAGCCGGGTGAAAAAGGTGAAGGGGTTAATAAGTACAAATTGGTTGTTAAAGAACAGTCATAGGTTTGTAAAGTACAGCATAGGGAATACAGTCAATAATATCCTAACAACTATGTGTGGTGTCAGATGGGTATGAGATTTATTGGGGTAATCACTTTGTAAGATATATGAATGTCTCTTCACTGCGTTGTACAGCTGAAACTAATATAATATTATTGTATGTCAACTGTAATTGCAAATAAAAAAATTACTTAAAAAGACAAGCAGATAAATAGAAACCTTTTTATTATGTGGATCATGTGCTCTGCACATTTATTCCATTTAATTCTCACAGCACTAAAGAGGTGGTCCATTATCATCCATCCGATTTTACCTCTGGGGTGAGAAATATTCAGTACAATGTACTCAATATATTAGAACTATTTGAGTTGTAAAACTCGGAAGTAGACTCAAGCAGTCTGAATTCCTTAACCACATGCCGAACCATAAAGCTATAGGTCCACAGAATGGGGTAGGATAGTCAAACAAGGACATTTTGTGCTTGATGTGAGCTAGAGGAACAAAAAGAGACCAACACCTGTTCCTATCCAAGCAGACAGAAGGACTGGGGTTGGGGCACCTTCCAGAATCATGGGCAGGGCACGTGGGCGGGACACTCAGGCCTCCCAATCAGCCCCCTCTTCCAAATCTCAGGTCTGGCTAGCTTTGTTCTTATTAGTCAAAGAGCCCTAGTAACCCGGCTGCACCACAGGGATCCTTCCAAGACTAATGCGCACCAGGACACGTCGGGTGGCTGTTTCCAGGGAATCGCTGCAGGTGGGTGGACCTGAGTAGCAGTAAGCACCAGCCAACAATCAGCAGATAGGATTTCAGAGTCCTCTCTGGGGAGACACGGTGAGCCCCTGTGGAGCCCTCAGGGCTGCCCCTCCCTGGAGCCCTCTCACTGCTGAATGGACAGTAAATAACATAATGATTCATTAAAAGCAGGCACATGAGAAAGATACTCAAATGAAGCTGAACGGACAGTAAATAACATAATGATTCATTAAAAGCAGGCACATGAGAAAGATACTCAAACGAAGCTGAACGGACAGTAAATAACATAATGATTCATTAAAAGCAGGCACATGAGGAAGATACTCAAATGAGTCCTCAGGCACAGTAGGAGGGAATGGACTCCTCTAGGGAGATAAAGGGCTCATATTGGGAAATGTGTGTCAGACCAGTTCTAATTTGGGGAATGGGTAAAAATTTCCACTGACCAAAGGACTTGTTAAAATACGACTTTGAAGAGGTGATGGTTATTAAATTGAGATGTAGTGTACTTGTACATGCCTTTTATGTGCTGCAACCCATGTTCTTTAATGTTCAAACGTTATTATTACAGTGACCCTTAACTAGAGTTTCTGTAGTCCTTGTGCCAGAAATACTTGTGGCACGGTAAAAGGCCTGGGTTATTCGTGGACGTCGTGATTCTTTTTACCACCCCTTCTACTCAGAGTCACCGGGAAATTCCCCATTAGACACACCAGGATACAAACCCCCATTCCTTGGAATTCTGTAGCAACAAAGAGCTTCATTGGAAGGGAAGGGGAGGAAAATACCTCTGCGACCTCTCCCCACTGCGCTGCTACATCTTAAAAGGTGGACAGGTACACACATTCCCAGAAGAAAACTGTAACTAATTATGAAGGTGCCTGGTGCAAAACACCATTTTATGCTGCTTTTAAGGAAACCACACTCCAGCATCTCAATCAACCAAAGGAAAGCTTCTCTTAGTGATACTGTCTCTCATAGTAACTCCAATACACAATGATGCTAACAATACCCACTTTCCTTCAAAAATGAGGAAGAAAAGAAACAAAAAGGTGAAAGCGGACAGAGCACCTCATCCTGCCATACAATCCCAAAAAGCAGCAGCAACTCAAAAGCTCCTTGATAAGGAATTTCCTTCAGGCCTGCATCCATTGGACGCCAAGTCCCTCTCCACCAAAAAGCCCGCTACACTGCCCTCTGCTGGAAGGCCAGCTCACCACCCGGCGTGGCAGGCTTTGGGTCCAGCCATTTAGTCTATGTTGGTAAGACAAGGAATCTCTCCTTCCCTTGCTCTTTCAATAATCACCTCTGCCCTTTCCAACAGGCATAACAGGATCAGAAATGCCACCCTCTTTGGCACAATTTAGCTGCTCATGATGGACAGAAGCTCACATAAGATGGATCCTTTTGACTCCTTGCTGAGGTTCCCCATCGTTTTTATTTCTGGACCTCATAGAAATGAGGATGGGCTGCAGAATCATGGCCCAAGTTTCATTCTGGCTCAAGGCGTAAATCCCTACCTTGAAGCTGCTGGCTGACAACCCACTCATTCTCTAGTTTACACTCATTCCTTACAAGATAGAAATAGTTAAATAACTTAGGGCTTTTTAACACCTCAGCACAGGTGACTACTGAGATTGAGGGTATATTGAAAGAAGGAAACTGTCTTCAAACCTCAAAGGTTAGACCCTAGAGTTCTTGCGTTCTTAAATAGAGACAAAGTCCTTACTAATTCAAACAGCAATCCAGATGTCATTTCTTTTCTATAATGAGCAATGATCCATTATTTTAGCCAAAAAGTTTTTTTTACAATAAACCAAATTATTTCTTAAGACGAAATATTAATAATGGGAATGTGGAGTAGTTGTCCCTCAAATTGTTGTTCCAAAGGTTTGTGCTGTATCATTTCCCGGGGGAGTAGTCTTTCCCTCTAAATTGTACTTCCTCTTTGTTTCTGTGTCCTTGAGGAAAGATAAAGTCCAGTGCAATCACTCACAAGAACTTAATAGGTCCCCAATTTTGTTATAAATACTGCCTATACCTGCCTTGCCAAAGTTACCAGCCAGGTGTCAGACCTGTGCTATTTGTTTCACCTGTGTTTCAGTTAACGCCTCTTTCCTGTATTTCATTCTACTTTTGTTTTGCACCTATGAGCTAATCTACATGTCCAGATATGGCCTCTCTCTTCCCAACGCCACATCCCCCAGCCACCTCTGAATGTTTCCACTTGGATGGCAGCGATGACTACCATTTTGGAGCTTTTATCTATCAACAATTAGCATCTTTAATTCCTAAAACTACTCTAGAGTAATGATGACTCACCCCTTTCACTGAGGGTCAGAGAAGTTAATGACTTAATTGAAAATCACATCATTTGCAAAAGATTCAAACTGGGAATAGAACACAAATATTTCAGATACCCAAACCTACGCTCTTTACAACGCATTAGAGGAGACTGTCTCAAAGGCATGAAAAAGTTGCCCCATTAGAAGTTGAACTTAACCTTCCTGCCACCAACTTCTCTGCTGCCATTAGTAGCAGCACCATTTCCCTTTAGTAACTTTACTTGCCTGCTTTCTGACTTGCACTTCATATTTCACCATATAATAAATACTGAGCAATTTTGATCTGCAATGTGTCTCAGATTCATTGCTCCTCAGCCATTGTTATGCCCAGATTTCAGGATCCCCAAAAGACCACCAGGGAGCCAGCCATGTCCGATGCAAAAGCAAAGAGTCTTTTATTCAAACCCGGGTCTGGCTCCCCCACCCTCCTTACTGACACAGCAGCAGGTGGCAGAGAGAGACCTAGCCCGGTGTGAAGAGGAGTTTTATAGGGGGGTGGAGTAAGGGGAGGAGAGGGTACTGTGGGCCCTGCCGATTGGCCAGGCTCAAGTCGGTGTCTCGTTACACAGGATGTGGTCATATTGATGGCGTGCACTTCCCTTGATTGTCATTGGTTAGTTTAGAGAAATTCTGGGTGTGGCTAGCAGAGGCTTGGGCTTCCGGGAAGAAGCCTTGCCAAGCACATGGCTGCCCAAAAATGGAGGACCCAGGGTAAGATGAAGGGCGTAGTCCTCGCCCTTTCACCATCATCACCCAGGTACAAGTTTTCTGCACTTCTGATATATATCCTGAGAACAATTTATTAATAATCTTTTTACCTCCAGTCTTTATGCATCAAACCATGCTTCACAGGTCTGTGTTATTCCTTTAAATGTGCCTAAAGAATGTGTAGTACCTAACCCCATATTTCATCAGTCAATTGGTGAGTAGTATTACCATTCTAGTATCTTTCCATATCTTATATTTACAAGTTATTGAAAATCTCCCTACAGTGGAAGTATTGATCATCAATAAAACCTTGGGAAGATGCAGACAGCAAAGGGACATAGGCAAATGACCGTCAGAAAAGGTCTTAGAATCCAAGGACCTCTACCTAGTGGACATTTAGGTCTCCGCTGGATATCCAGATGAAAACTTCTTTCTCTTTACAGAAAAGAAGAAGCAAAAACAGGTTCCTTACCTTGCTGGAGGCTAATTCCAGCAGGTCATAAATGCAAGAAGTTCATCAAAAGGTTGGTGGCCCTTGAGCCTTCAGCAAGGGCTGCAGATACATATTACTGCCTACTGGAGTGGCCGGAAAGCATTTCCCCAAAGCTGAATTTACATAAATGATTGCTTGCTGCCGAACAGCTGAGGGCATTTTAATCTACATGTTATTGCCTCCTGCTGGCCAAACAGCTGAACAGCCAAGGCAGTTTCCCAACCTGACAATGCCTACTGTATACTAAACCTTACCTTTGATTTGTATATCTACTTTGCTATAGGGAAAAATGTGGGAATAAAAAGAGCCCTGGGTCTGGAGACAGGGAGAATTTAGCTACTACAGCTAATCTTCCCCTGGCTCTCCCATGGATTACAAATTGACATTATATTTCTGGTCTCTTTATTAATTTACACGCAGCGCCTTCTCCAGATTCCTGAACCCTTCTAGATGCTTGGAAAGACCCCCGGCATTACCTGAGCAGATATTTGAGACTTTAGGCCGAGTAAAGAAAAGGGCCACAGCTCTTTTTCTAAATAGAAAGATGGATTGCTGGATGGCTTCACCTCGGTTCATCTGGAAGCAAAGCCCGAGACCAGAACTTGGCTGTAAGTCTTTAATTGGTGTGGGGAAGTAGGGCTGAGGGAGTAGAAAGAGTGACACCTGGAGAAAGAGGAAAAGCCAGCATAGGGGCATGTGACCAAGGTGCTGCGGTGGCAAAGGAGCTGGCTTCCCCAGTACTGCAGAGCAGCACACAGGATGCTCCCAGCATTCTCCATGGAGGACAGAGGCTGTGCATTTGTCCATTGGCTCCCACTGCCCACTGGCCAAGGGTTGCCCAGAGGGCATTAGCCCCCCTCCCCCCACTCTCAGTTCCTGGCCTGACCAGCAGGGAAACAGACTTGTCTCCCTTATGTTAGAGAAAGCTCTGAAGCAGAAACAGGGCATCTGGACTCACTTGATTATATCAAACATGTTATAAAAAATACCCCAAATAAAACGTAATTGTGTGCCTTAAAATGTAAAAAAATATATATGTAACTTTGTTTCTGAAATGACTATCAATTTTGATATTGCCATTTTTTGTTTCATATTTTTAACTGATTTTCTTTTTTAAAGTCCTAAATATTTTTAAGGTTTCAAGTATTTTAGCCATATGCATAAAACAGCCTTGAAACTCAAAAACTGTTCAATGAAACAAATAGCTACAATTCTACTCCAGAACCTACCCTTAAAACAGTTGTAAACAGGTACTGAGAATTCATATTTCCTGAAATTGGTATCACAAGCCCTAACACCAGGCAGCAACCATCCCTGGTGCAAACAGGAGTGGAACAAGAACAGTGCAGAGCAAGAAGAAAATGATCAGAGAAATAGAATAATAAAAGCAGAACAGAATAGGGAGCAGACCAGAAAAGAGATTTCTATCAATTTCACCTGGCAAAGACTCAACAATTTCCCAGGATAATGAAATTATAAATGAATATCAGAATCTTAGAAGAATGATGTAATCAACATAATCCATTTAGTTGTTTCCTTAACTGTTCAAAATTCTGATTCCAATGTGGGTTTATATTTTCAAATGAATCTTTTCAGATTCCTTTATGAAATCCAAGTCAGGAGCCATCCCAGACATTGGTTAAAGAAAACTGACAATTGTAAAGGTGTGTTCTTCTACAAACTACTGCCTTAGCAAGGCTTTTTTGGTGTTAATTTAATATTATACTCAGACTGAGGACCTATACTAACCATCTTTCCAGTATCCAGTTCACAGATCTCGCCAACAGTAGTTCTCACGCTCCATCACTGCCGGGAGAGCTTGAGAGATTCATTAACCGTCTCCAAATAAATAAATCACCCGTGGTGCACAACCACGGCTCTGCTACATAGAGGGGCCAGCTGAAAAGAAGTGCCGTTGCAAAAACATGTCTGATTCAGAAATTTTCCCTGAAGATTTTGATTACAGCTTATGTTTGAAACTGCTCTTTCTTTTACCTGTCTTGGACCCTTAACCATTGCAGAGCTAGCCTTTCATCCATAAAAATAAAAGTCTGTTAAAGCAGAAAATTGTTTTTTAAAAACACTGCCCCAAATCTTTAGCAAACCCTGATGTGTAAGAGGGTCAAATTTTTAGCCAAAAATTAGAGGTATTAGCCAACATGTATGTGATTAGCATTATGTCAGGCTACACCATGGAAATTTATTTTTTTAAATGTTATTTTATTGTTTAAAGTATTAAAAATAGTAGTACATATGTCTCCTTTTTTTCCCCATTGACCTTCCCCTGGCCTCCCCTAACACATGCCCTCACCCCACACCCCAGTGTCTTGCTTCCATTGGTTATACTTATATGCATGCATACAAGTCCTTCTGTTGACCTCTTACCTCCCCCCCCCAACCCTCTCCAGCCTTCCCACTGTAGTTTGACAGTCTGTTCAATGCTTCTTTGCCTCAGTATCTATTTTTGTTCATCAGTTTATAATGTTCTTTATATTCCACAAATGAGTGAGATCATGTGGTATTTTTCTTTCTCTGACTGGCTTATTTCACTTAGCATAATGCTCTCCAGTTCCATCCATGCTGTTGCAAATGGTAAGAATTCCTTCTTTTTTTACAGCAGCGTAGTATTCCATTATGTAGATGTACCACAGTTTTCTAATCCATTCATCTGCTGATGGGCATTTAAGCTGTTTCCAAATCTTAGCTGTTGTAAATTGTGCTGCTATGAACATAGGGGTGCATAAGTTCAATTGGACAAACTGGACTTTCTATCAGGTTTTAAATTCTTTTTTTTTTTTTTTTTACAAATAAAAGTTGTCGATTTTAAGGTATATACTTGATGTTTTGATATATTTAAACATTGTAAAATAATTATCACCATCAAACTAATTAACATATCTATCACCTAGCTTAATTACAATTTTCTTCTTTGTGTGTCGAACACTTAAAACCTACCCTCTTAGTGAATTTCAAGCATATAATAGTGTTGTTACATTAAATCTGTACATTAGATCTTCACAACTTAGTTGTCTGGCATAGCTAAAACTTTGTATCTTTTACAAATTCTACCCATTTCCCCTTCCTTCACATCTTACCAACCACCATTCTACTCTCTGTTTCTATGAATTTGACTATTTTAGATTCCGTATATAAGTGACATCAAGCAGTATTTTTCTTGGTTTATTTCACTTAACAAAATATCCTCCAGGTTCATCCAAGTTGTTGTGGCAGGATTTCATTGTTTTTAATGCAGAATAACTTTCCATTATATTATTTTCTCAACCCATTTATCTATCTACAGACAGGTTGTTTCCAGGTCTTGGCTATTGTAAATAATGCTGCAATGAACATGGGAGTGCAGATATCTCTCTAAGATCCTGATTTCATTTCCTTTGGATGTATACCTAGAAGTGGGATGGCCGGATTGTCTAGTACTTTTATCTTGTAATAATCTATCTTTTTTATAATAGCATTCTAACATGTATGAGGTGATATTTAGTTGTGGTTTTAATTTACATTTCCCTGATAATTAGCGTTGTTGAACACCTTTTCGTGTACTTGTTGACCACTTGCATGTCTTCTTTAGAAAATTGTCTATTCAGGTCTTTTGTCCATTTTTCAATGTTTGTTTTGGTTTTATTGTTATTGGGTTATATTAATTAGAGATAGAGATAGAGATAGAGATAGAGATAGATATTAACCTCTTATCATCTATATGGTTTGCCAATATTTCCTCCCATTCCATAGGTTGCTTTTTCACTTTGTTTATTGTAGTTTCCTTTGCTGTGCAGAAGCTTATAAATTTGATGCAGTTCCATTTGTTTACTTTTGCTTTTGTTGCCTGTGCCTTTGTTGTCATATCCAAAAAATAATTGCCCAGAAGCTTATATTCTAGGGAGGGGGAGAGATAAACAAGAAGTGATAAATATAATAAATAAAAAAATGTGGCACATATTAGAAGATGATAATTTGAAAATGAAAAGAAAAGTGAAGTTAAGAGTGATTAGGAGGGACAAGGAGTAGAGCATGTGCAATTTTAAATAGTGTGGCTAGAGTAATCCTCATGAAAATAGAGGCATCTGAGAAAAAACTGGAAAAGTTAAAAAAAATTTTCTCCTTTTTTTTTTTTTTTCAAAAAAATGCAATGGTCTCAAATAAAAAGATAGAGATGTTATACTCTTTTGATGTGATGGCCAGAAAACTAAAGAATAAATAATTTAGAAAAAGAATAAATTTTCCTTCTGAAATTTGAGTCCATTCTAAAGGAAATACATCCAAGAAGAGAGAAAATAAATACAGCAGTGGTACACATTATTCAGATAATTTCAATGGCAAAAAGCTTTCTATGAATTTCTTTTTATCTTTAAATGCTTGATCAGATGGAAAAGAATATCAAGTTTCAGAATCTCAGCTAGCAAGACGACACCCCAGGAATATACAAAATATAGAAAGGTGGTTTTAGGTTGTGTGGTTGAAATTTGAACTGTTATGATTTTTCTTAAACAAATTAAAATGTTATTGACCCTGATGGCTCAATTCAAGCTTCAGTGTCCCAGAAGATATGTGGTTTATAAAAGCATTTAACTCATTTGAATCTTTGGATATTATGTGCCTACTGAAATGCTGTTTTATGAATATTTTCAGGATGCCTGGGATTAGTAAATTTTTGAGAGGATGGACCATAACTTTTAATGCTTAGTGTTATATACTCTATAGTTCTTTGACATAATAGGCTCTCAGTAAGTATTTGTTGACTGATATTTACAAATATATAGAGAGGGAAAGGTGCATGTCACTTGCTTTTCTATTTCACTTGGGAAGTTGCAGATGTCTCAGAAAGACCTATTTAAATAGAGCTAATCATTACAACAGTCTTTACAGTAAACCAAAATCTCCCTGTAAATTCTATTCATTGACTTAATTCTGCTCTCCATTGTGAATTAAAGCAATACATGCAACTATTTTATCTTTTATTGACAGTTGTCTATGCTCTAAGAGAAGGCTTTACATGTTATTTCATTCAAACACCACACTTCATAATAATTCTCATTTAAGAATTATGTTGAGCATTAAAAAGGAAATACCTTTGAAATTTTAAAATAATAATATAACATTAAGAGGCAGTCGTTTGAAATCCCTTTTCTCCCCTGTTTTACTATCTACTGCAACAGTAAGGGCATCCTTGGTGCTCCCTCTGACAACAGAACACTGTGCCCTCCTGAGCAGAGCTTGGGACTGTGGCTGCAGCATCAGCACTACAGCATCAGGCTTGCTCGGGACACCGTGTCCCAATTAGTCATTACCTGCCTGAAAGAACAATAGCAGGATGGGTACAAAGCAACCTTTCTGCTGTTCTAATCTTGATTCAAGATGTCAAATGTACAAAATCCAAAGAGTAATTTCAAATGAAGATAATATAAGAGGCAAGTGGGGAAAATGACAAGAAAAAAAATCCCTTTCAAATAAGTTCTAACTTCCTCCTAATTGCTAGCCATTATCTTGGCTCTGGTACAATTAGTCCCTCTAATAATATATTAAAATTAAGTTTTGTCCATAAAAAGTCCCAGACAGAACCATTTTTAATATATTTAAAAATTGAATCATTATGCTGTACACCTGAAACCAACACAATGTTATGGCAATTTTTTGAGAAGTCCCATACATAACATTATAATGGTTTAAATACTGCAGCGCTTCATTTCATTCAGTAAGCCTGAATATTTAAACTAGTGTCCTGGTGCACAGATTCGTGCACATTGAAAAGAAATTAATTAGAAGAAATATTTTAATATTGCTATTCGCGCTTTCTCTATAATAGAAGTATCAACCAAATTCACAATCGACAATGACAGATCGAAACACATATGTGCAATTGGCGCCAGCGAGAGCTTTATATGTATCGTGCATGTGTGAGTCAACTTAGCCTTTTATATGTATAGAATAAACTTGCTTAATTAGACCTGCTTTCTGATTAGCTAAACTTTTTCCAGCCCAGTGAAGCACCCCAACTTCTCTTTCAGGTAGTTGTCAGCAACATAGCAGTAAATATCAACACGGAGCACATTATTATTGTAGATCACACAAGGAGAACAAAGGGTAAAATATTTAACTGCAGCAGTGTTTGACTATATTCTGTGCAGTGAGAAAACCTGAAGTCATTTTCAAGGTCCATCATTTCTTACTTCTTTTCAGTCAGATCAAGTTTCTAAACTTTCTAAATCTCTATTTTCTGGCTAATGAAAAGAAAATAGGATTTTACCAAGTCTCCTATCTACCTACTCCAGCACTTCTGTGAGGATCCAATGAGATGAGGCACATGAAAATGCTTCACAAACATTTGCATAAAGTGTAAAATGTTTGCACCTGGCTATAAAGCAAGTCGTGTTCCTGGGCTGAAGAAACTCCAAGGATGCTAGTTGCTAGGGAGAGGAAGCCAGGAATTGCTATGTGACGTCATTACCCGGCGCCCACAGCGACCATTTCTGGGCTGGGCTGGGCTGTGGGCCACATTTTGCACCTTGGGGTCTTGGCAGCATTGGCTGCGATTTGATGGGGTGTTGCTCCGGGGTGGTGGCAGGGCCTGTGTCCCACTTAGGGGAAGCTGAGTGTTGGTTTGCCAGCGCCATGTCCGTGGTGCCATTTATTTTTAAATGGCCAGTGCGTATCATGGCAGCTCCTGTGTTGAGCGTCTGCCCCCTGGTGGTCAGTGTGCATCATAGCTACCGGTCAGACAGACACAGCCTTTTATCTATATAGATAGCTCTTTACAAATTATAAAGCACTTTTTAGATACATGGTATAGACTCTGAAAGCTGGAAAGGCACCTTAAAAATTACTGAGATCAATCTCATAATCTCTTTTTATTCTTATAACAATCCTATGTGACTTTATGTAAGTACTAGAGGCCCAGTGCATGGAAATTCATGCATTGGAGTGGGGGTGTCTTTCAGCCCAGCCTGCCCCTTCTCACAGTCTGGGAGCCCTCAGGGGCAGGAGGCGACCCAGAGATCAGGAGAAGGCGATGCCCCCATCACACCTCTGCTGCTGCCACTGCCGGCAGCACAAGCCTCAGCTGGCCCTGGTTACCTGAGCCTCAGGCTGGCCCTGGGCGGCTGGGCAGCCGCCATCTGAGGCTTGCCTGTGCCTCAGCCGGCCCTGTTTGCCTGATTCTCAGTCAGTGGGGATTGCAGGAGGACCCGAGGCCCCCAGCGGAGCTGAGGGGACTATAGTGGCAGGCATGCGGAGCAGCCAGCCCTGCCCCCGCTGTGGGTGCCGCCATCTTGTGAGGGTGTAATGGTCAATTTGCATGTTACCTCTTTATTATATAGGATTCTTCCCATGTTATCATTGAGAATGAGAGCATGGGACAGTCACACACTTTTCTAGACCACAGAGATGAGAAGTGGGGAATTAAAACTAACACCAGGCTTCTGAGTCATGGTCCAGAGCCTCTTCTAAAACATCATGCTGTCGCTTCTCTCAGCAGTGCCTGCTAAGAAATTTGTTATTTACCTCAATTAATTTTCTAGCTTTATCACTTTAAGTACTGGATATTGGTCATCATTGTGAATACTCATTATCATTGCTTAAAACATTATACTTTTATACCCACAGAAAATAACTCTATGGAAGAATTTAAGCCAAACAAACAAACAATAACAAAAACTCTTGACACAGACAACACTATGGTGATTACCAGAAGGAAAGGGGGTGAGAGTGGGGGTAGCGGTAGGTAGAAGAAAGTAAAGGTGGGATAAATGGTGATGGAAGGAGACTTAACTTTGGGTGGTGAGCAAACAATACAATATATAAATGATGTATTATAGAATTGCATGCTTGAAACCTATATAATTTATTAAGCAATGTAACCCCAATAAATTCAATAAAAATAATTTAAAAAAAGAAAATAACTTTGTTTTCTATCTTGTTCCAAAATACAACAGCAAATGATTATAAGAATACTAGAGGCCTGGTGCACGAAATTCATACACAGTAGGGTCTCTAGGCCTGGCCAGCAATCAGGGATAATCAGATTCCCCCCCTCCCCGCCTCCTCCTTCCCTCGCCACCCACACACCACCACCCCGCTTCCTCCTTCCTTTGCTCCCTCAGCACCCCGCTGCAGCTGATGGTCACCCGACATATTCCACGCCACCCCCTAGTCAGGGCACGTCATACCAAGCAAGCAAACTTCCAAAGGAGTTTGCATATTAGCCTTTTTATATAGAGAGATGGAAAAAAAAAAGAGTGATGGAAAATGCTGAGACTGAAAATTAAAATTTTTATTTTAGTGTTAAATACATTTAAGTTAGACTCTTATTTGGTTGAAGGGTGTCAAAAGGTGCAAACTTCCAGCTATAAAATAAGTCATGGGGATGTAATGTACAGCATGGTGGCTATAGTTAATAATGCTGTACTGTGTATTTGAAAGTTACTAAGACAGTAGTCTTAGAAGTCCTCATCACAGGTAAAAAAAAAAAAAAATTGTAACTATGTGTGATGACATGTTGATTAGGCTTACTGTGGTGATCATTTTGCAATATATACAGATGACAAATCATTACATTGTACACTTGAAATTAATATAATGTTACTAGAGGCCTGGTGCACGGGATTTGTGCACTGGTGGGGGGCGTGGCCTGCGGGGATCAGCCTACTGTGGGAGCACTGCTCATCCCAGTCAGCTGAGCAGCACTCTCCCTGTGGAAGCGCACTGACCACTAGGGGGCAGCTCCTGCATTAAGCATCTGCCCCGTCGTGGTCAGTGCAATTCATAGCAACTGGTCGACCAGTTGTTCTGGTTGTTCAGCCATTTGATTGCTGAGCTTTTATTATATAGGAACATGTTCATTTTACCTCAATCAATAAATTTGAATAACTTAAAGTACTAAAAATAAGTCTCTTGTTTGGAATTATGACATAAGATCAAATGAGGTTTCAAGTCTATATTGTGTTGAACACCTACTATGTTTTTCACTGAATGCTACCCTGCAGGAAAGCAGTTTGGTTAGGAGGAGGGGAACATGTATGATGGATGACTTAGATGGGAGGGTCTGATCTTCAAGGGTCTATAGATCCAGGTTTGAACCCCAGTTCACCTCTCTGTGCCTCCATTTCCTAGCCTGTAAACTAGTCATAATACCCACTTCACGTGATATCTGACATACTCTCCACTCTATTCGCTCCAATTCATGCTCTAGACTACTCTGCCCCTTTCTCTGCTGACCCTTAAAGATCGCATTACCCAGGCTCACAAGCCTGTGCTCTCCCTAGTTCCAGCCAATGGGAGGCACTGTCAGGAGTTCGAAAAGAAGGAAGGAAGGAAGGAAGGAAGGAAGGAAGGAAGGAAGGAAGGAAGGAAGGAAGGAAGGAAGGAAGGAAGGAAAATAAGAATTGCAGGAAGTTATTACTGCTGCTCCCTCCCTTTGCAGGGGCCTCCCCTGAATATAGCTCAAGTTGAACAGATCTCATACCAGTTCCAACTCTGAATCAGACAGTTCCAACTGTCCCTCCCATGGCCCTTTATGTCAGGGGCTTTCTACTGTGGGAAGAAGGAGGCGGGGAGGCGGGGAATCTGATTATCCCTGATTGCTGGCCAGGCCTAGAGACCCTACTGTGCAGGAATTTCATGCACCAGGCCTCTAGTATTCCTATAATCATTTGCTGTTGTATTTTGGAACAAGATAGAAAACAATGACTTCCTACTGTGCTAGTTCTGGAATGCTACAACATTCGTTTCTTCTTGGTTCCCTTTATCCTGCCCACCTCTCTGTAAATAGTTCCTTCCTACAATATGCCTTCAAAACTCCTAGCTAAGTGTGCCACCTGTTTCCTGTCAGCACCTGGGTTGATTACAGTGCTTAAGAAATACTGGTAGTTATTATCGTGAATCCTAAACTTTTCAACTCCTCCATTGATTTTATACATTTGGAAAACATGGTCAGAAATGAATGGCAGAGGAGGTCATGGGAGGGTCCTATAGAAAACAGGCATTGAAGATACCAGGGCGATCTGACTGCAACATCTGTAACCCCATTGATCGCCAGGGCCAGGGTTGATTCAATTGATCTGCCTGGCTAGACTGACCCCGTCCTCACCACTCTTAGTGCATCCCTAAAGCTGTGCACCTGCTGGAAGAACCAAACCTTCCTCCATAGAGGAGGATCATCTTTGGTTAAGAATATTCAGAGACTGTCCAAGCTCCCATAACTAAGTATGAAGATGAGGACTTGAAACCTGGCCTGACTGTCCCCCACATCTAGCTCATCCTGATGACATCTTGATGCTCTCCAGAGGCCCAACTTAAAATTCTATAGAAATATCAGCTACAAATGTGATCAAAGTTACCACTTGCTCAAGAAATGCATCATACTTTAGTAAAGAATAGAAAGAAATTGGTACATTTTTTACAAAGGGCCAATGATAGATACTACCAAAAAAAAAATCCTTCTACTAAATGATATTTGCATCTCCTTATACTCAAGGGATTAACAAATGCATGAGACTCAACTACAGCTCAAGTTGACTGTGACTCAAGCAAGAAAAGCCACCAAACAAATTAATTTGTTCGGATTTTTTCAAAAAATTATCTTTATTGTTTAAAAATCCAGGACAAAGGAAATAAGAAGAATAGGCACCCTGGGAAGATGTTCAAAGTGAAAATCCAGTGATCTACACTATGCAACTTCTATATTCAATAAAAATATTGTAATTCTATTTCTTCTGGAATATTGACACATTCATTAATGTAAGGAAGAAAAACCATTATACTAGAAAGATGACTAGGAAATAGGAGACTGTGGGAACTTGAGCATCATAATAAACAATTATAATATTTTCATTAAATATATAGGGCAAATCATTGATCTCAAAGGAAATACAAACTGAAATATTTGGTATAAGCCCTGAGTATAAAGAATTTTTTAAAAAGCAAAGTACTAGCCAAAACCGGTTTGGCTCGGTGGATAGAGCGTCAGCTTGCGGACTGAAAGGTCCCGGGTTCTATTCCGGTCAAGGGCATGTACCTGGGTTGCGGGCACATCCCCAGTGGGGAGTGTGCAGGAGGCAGCTGATCGATGTTTCTCTCTCATCGATGTTTCTAGCTCTCTATCTCTCTCCCTTCCTCTCTGTAAAAAATCAATAAAATATATTTTAAAAAAAAAAAGCAAAGTACTAGTAAAAAGTGGATATATCTTTCATGCTGAAGCATGTTTTAAGTATCTCCCAACATTTTTAGACATTTCTGCTTAATAATAAATTCCCTTGTGTATCTTGTAGAAAACTAGTGGAACTTGTAGGAGGATGGAGAAAAATAAAGGTACTCTGAGAAATAATCAGATAAACATTATTTCCTTTATATCTGGTCTGCCTCTCAGAAACTACTCAAACCTCTCCATAGCAATTCATTATTCAGTCATTAACCTAACAAAAAAAGGGAGTGCCTAAAAAGGAAGTTTGTTAAGAACAAGAACTGCAAACAAAACAGTGTCTGACCTTATGCTCCTACAGTTCTCAATCTGGTGGGGAAAAGGATGTGAATGGCACGACGGAATACATAATCACATACTGAGGTAACTACAGCGAAAGACAGTAAGACAGTCTTCAAAGAGCATGTAACCCAGGATCCACATGTAGACGGTTGAGTCAAGGAAAAGCAACTAGAGAAATGATAAGTGACCTCTTTAAAGAGAAAAATCAGGCTTAAGTATACAATTAAGAAGAGAAAAAAAATCCTGGCAGAGGTAACCAGAAAATGCAGGAGGGAGGAGGGAGCATGTGTGTTCCAGGCCCTAGTGACAAAGTGCAGGAAGCTAGGGTATGAGAGAATAAAAAGGTAAGCAGGAGCCAGATCAGATGAGAACTTGAGATCAGGTATTAGTTTTTTTTAAAATGTATCTTTGTTGTTGAAAGTATTACAGATGTTCCCTTTCCCCCCCATTAATCCTCTCCATCCCACTCCCGCCCCCTCCCAGGCCTTCATCGCACTATTGTCTGTGTCCATGAGTTATGCACAGATGCACATAAGTTCTTTGGTTACTATCTCCCCACTGCCCCTTCCCTCTGAAATTTGTCAGTTTGTTCCCCATGCTTCCATGTCTCTGGATCCATCAGTTTATTTTGTTCATTAGATTCCACATATAAGCGAGATCATGTGTTACCTGCTTTTATCTGACTGGCTTATTTCACTTAGCATAATATTCTCCAGGTCCTTCCATGTATAAGAGAGCCTTCTTTTTTACAGCTGCCTAGTGTTCCATTGTGTAAATGGACCACAGCTTTTTCAGGTATTGGAATTTTCTAAAGCTTCCTGGCAAGTTCTAATGTATGGCAAGTTTCTAGAACCAATAAGAACCACTGTATTAGACAATACTTTTTTTTTTTAATTGCTTAAAGTATTACAAAGGGTATTACATATGTGTCCTTTTTTCCCCCCACCCTTGACAATCAGACAATACTTTTAAAAAGGTTTCAAGTTAGCACTTATCCATTTAATCTATAAGTTTATTTTTATAACCAGCGAAAACACATCATGTATCAATTAAATTTAATGGAATAATTGGTAGTTGGGACTTGGCCTCTAAAGACCTGGGCCCCTCCGTGCAAGGTGGTTGGAGGTAGGAGCTGAACAATATCCGATCTGCATTCTGCAAAGGTCACTGGCTTCACTGTGGAGAATGGCTTGGAGGGGCACAGGGTGCAGCGCCCGGTTAGGAAGTGACAGCGGTAGTTTAGGAAAGAGATGGTGATATTTGATCTTTGCCCCTTGGTTTTCTTATCTGTAAAAGACAGGGAGCTGGACTGGATGATCCCTAATGACATTTTCAGTGGTTCTCAACCTTCCTAATGCTGCGACCCTTTAATACAGTTCCTCATGTTGTGGTGACCCCCAATTTCATGGTTACAAATTGAACATAATTAAAGTATAGTGATTAATCACAAAAACAATATGTAATTATATATGTGTTTTCCGATGGTCTTAGGCGACCCCTGTGAAAGGGTCGTTCGACCCCCAAAGGGGTCGCGACCCACAGGTTGAGAACCGCTGATTTAAATGATCAGACGCAAAGGACAGCATTTGGTAGAGGAAGGCTGTATCACAGCCCAGTGCACATCCCTGGAATGGTGAAATCAAAGTTTGGGGTGCTCAAAAGATAGGTTTCCTATTACTCGCAGCAGCATCAACTATTCAATAACAACTAATAGCTTTTAAGTGCCTTGACCCTGTGTCTTCCTCTAGCTATTGACACTTTCTCTCTGCTCCCTGTCAAAACTGTTTGAAATACAGCCTTCACCGTAATTACAGGCTGATGGGCACCTTGTTAAGTCTGGAGCGTGTGAAAATAGTGTGCTTAGCTAGAAAAGACTATAACCTTGGTTTACAGCCTAGCACAATAAGCACAATATTGCTTTCAATGTTTTCAAATTCTACTTAACTAGGGTGATAATGGTGGAAATTAAACACATTCAAGAAATAACTAGGATGAGGGGAGTAATAGCCAAGGTCATAGTGTTTCAGGCATTGTTCTAACTGCTTTATATGCATTAGCTCAATCCCCAAAATAAATGCTATAAGATTTACTATTGCTGATAACCTCATTCTCATTTTGTAGTTGTGAGAACTAAGGTACAAACAGCTTAAATAAACATCTCAGCATAAAGAACTATAAGTGGGAGCCCAGGATTTAAGACAAGACCGTTGAGCACAGTAGCCAATATTTTTAGCCACCACCTTACTGGCTCTCTATGGGAGTCTCTAAATTATTCATTAGTTCAGGTCTAATTTATTAGATTTTCCTTCATTTTGCAAAATAAATTAACTGGATCCAATAAAACAATACTACCTTAAAATGTCAACATATTAAATATTTCTGGCATCAATGAATCATCCATTTACCTTAAAATTCATTGAATCTTCCTCAGATTTAGATGTTTCATCTTATTGTACAATTCAAAAATAATAACCACCCAAAACCAAAGGATCACCAGACATGAAAGAGAACTGAAATTCATTATTATAGCCTAGAAATGGAAGCTACCCAAGTGCCCATTAATAGACAAGTGGATAAAAAAGCTGTTATACATATACACAATGGAATACTATTTGGCTATAAAAAAGAATGAAATCTTATCTTTTATGATAGCATGGATGGACCTAGAGGGTATTATGCTAAGTGAAATAAATCAAACAGAAAAAGATAAATACCATATGATTTCATTTGTATGTGGAATCTAAAGAACAAAATAAACAAACAAAATAGCAATAGACTCGGATACAGAGAACAGACTGATGTTTGACAGAAGGGAGGATGATTGGAAAACTGGGTGAAAAAAGGTGAAGGGATTAAGTAGTACAAATTGGTAGTTACAAAATAGTTATGGAGCTGTAAAATACAGCCTAGAGAATATAAATAATAATGTAATAACTATTTATGGAGCCAAGTAGGTACTGGAAATACTGGGGGGACCACTCTGTAAAGCACATAATTATCTAACCACTATGTTATACATTTGAAATGGATAAAAAATAACATTAAATGTAAACTATAAACTGTAATTAAAATTTTTTTAAAAATTTTTAATTGTAAAACTATGTATGGTGTCAGATGATCCCTTTGAAAAGTTATATAAATATCTAACCATTATGCTGTATACCTAAAAGTAACATAATATTGAATGTCAACTGTAATTTAAATTTTTTTTAAATAAAAAAGTAAAAAGAATTTTAATTATAAAACTAAACTTACTAACCCAAAGATAGACTGCCTAAGCAGTGTACCAATGACTTCTTAGCCAAATCTTGATAGCAGTGTCAATATAGGATTTTTATAGAAAAAAAAAATTGATATTAAAAATTCAATAAGTGAAATGGAAAGGAAATCTCACAAACAATATTTTGTGAGACACGTGAACTAGAAGAGATGTTTTCCCCAAATTATAATGCCCCTGATTTTCTACAAGCTATTTTCTTAACTGCTTTTGTAATGTTAGCTACTTCAAACTTATGTGTATCATTTAAGAAGGGGGGGGGGGGTATTTAACTTGTTTTCTTTCTGCCTTATCCAAATGTTGAAGTTCCCATTCCCTAATTCTAAATCTTTACTTAAGCTAGGGAGGAGAACACTTCTATTTCTTCCTCTCAAAATGAGATCTTTCAACAAAAGAGACATGACTCAAACTTCCAAGTGCTTGTTGAGTATCATAGGGGACATGCTGTCTACTAAAGTTTACAGGGCACAAGGATTCTGCTTATTTAGTCACCCTTTGTATAAGTGCCCAGTGAGTGCTACAGAGAACACATGATTTACTAGCACTGACGGAATATAGTGACGGTTCCTGCTTCCAAGGTGTTTGTAATATGCTATGCATCTCACTTTAATTCAAAAACAATTTCCTCCTAACAATTACTCATTCTGTTCAGATGTGTGGAAACAGCAAAGTGACAATGGAAAGAAATCAGGCTCTAAAAGACTCAGCTATCATAGGTAACTCAGCTTCTTCCCTTTTACGTTTGGAAAGACAGAAAAAGAGAAAGAAACAGAAAATAGGTGGCAATAGTAAAATGAGAGCTGAAATGCAGGAACTGAATCAATATTTTCAGAGATAAAAATATTATCTACATATATAAAAGCCTAAGCAAGCATTATGACCTAATGACCAGAGCCACCAGAACGACCAGGTGACCAATCACTATGATGCACACTAACCACCAGGGGGCAAACACTCAATTCAGGAGCTGCCCCCTGGTGGTCAGTGCACTCCCATAGCCAACCTGCTGTGGCCCCTGCCCCCAGCTGGCCGGCCCCCATTGGCCCCTGGTGCTAAACCATTTGTAGAGACCTGCTTCTGGGTTGGGTTTCATAAGTAGCAGAGCAGCTCCCTCACTGCAATCTATTGAAAGTCAGCCCTCAACACAAGGGTTTGTCTTGCTCCCATCCTCTCCCTACCCTGGGGGCCACCTGCCCCCTGTGGTGGTGGTGGTGGTGGTGGTGCAGCAGGGAGGGAAGGAGGAGGGGTGGAGGTGGGGAACTGTGCAGTAGCGGGTGCCGACCAGCCCAGTGACCATCGCCTGCTCTCCCGGGTTGGGATGGGGAACCAAGGGTGGGTGGCAGAGGACACGGACCCTTCCCTAGCGGGGCCGAGGGCTGGCTCCCACCTTGGGGCTGGCAGCCAACTTCCCGCAGTCCCTCCAGGCCTCTAGTTAACAATAATAATGCTTGGGTTTTGTAGTACAGTCTTGAATCCGGGACTAAGGGGTTTTCTCGGAATGACTCTGGAAATCATGGAGGGTTTTGAGTGTCCCTGAATTCTGTTCAGAGATTTTGCTGACATTTTTGGAGCAGCCAATACATTTCTCATCTATCTACTAGTATACAGTTTTCTTAATTTAATTAAATGCCAACTGACTCTTCAATTGGGATTTTGTTCAATTCTGATGCACACTGAGCCATCTGATCCTGGCGGGGGGCCAGCAGTGCCAGAAAACCATTTCACAAAGAAAACTGTTTGGATGTGAATGTCCCCAGGACAGTTCTCAAAATTACAGTTCTAAGTGCATCTCTCAGCTTTGGATCATACTAGACAATGGCAAATTCTCAGAAAACAAAATCATTAAGATGGAATGGGTACTGAGAGAGTTCATCTAAAATATGTATTTTACAAAGACAGAAGGTAGAAGGCTCACGTCACAGTTCCAGGAAAACCTTCAGCTCCCTTGCACTGTTGGAAAGATCAGAACTTCTGTACCTTACTCAGAAAAAAGGAGGAGCTGAGGTGAAGACAGGAATATTTAGCAAAATAAAAATCTAAGACAGAGTATGACCTTAGATATAAATTGACCTAAGAATGACCTAAGTATGACCTAAGAATATAAATTCCCTGGGGTCGGTTTCCTCATTGTTAAAATAGGATGGAAGTGAGACTCTTTCACTCCAAGAAAAATTATCCACTGTCTCTTTCTTTTTCATTCCTTCCACAACAGCGATTTTTTAAAAGTCCTTAAATGCATCTTGGTTTTTATTTAACAATTACCCCCATCTATGCAAACAATTTAAATCTTAAGTTCTTTGCACATTTTGGATTTAAGTGGAAGAGATATATTTTATAGTAATACAAATATTGGAAATTAAAATATACACAACACATTCAAAAATGAAATGCAATAATAGCATTTTTTTTTATTCAAAGCTTTTTTTTCTTTTCCTGGAAAAAAAAGCCCAAAAGATTTGCAAAATATTAAAAGTATCTTGCTATGTATGGTGAGCTTGTGGGTAATTCATACATTTTCTTTATTCTGTTTTCCAAATTACCTTCAATGTCCCTGTATAGCTTCTATTACCAAAAACAGAAAATAAATTTGTTTATAAAAAAGGGAATGGGAAAATAACCTATTTTGTATATCAGCTATGAAGTATTTTTTTTTATATAGAATGTGTTCATTGAAATGCTGCCTGCATAACTGTTCTAATTCTCTTCTATTATGTGATATTTTCTATTTTTTAAAACAATTGTCTCTGTTTTAAGAAAAATTGAGAGTAATCATGCTTCAATTTAGACTGAAATTAAGGATTGAATGATGTGTACAACCTGAAAATAATTTGGTACTTTGAGTTGTGAGCATCACTAGTCAGGACAAACCTTCTTTGACTTAGTTGACCTACACAAGCAAAGAGGATTTGTCTAAATTAAAGGGGGTCTCTGTATCTATATAGGAAGATCCAAAGGGTCAAGGAATTGGGGGTTGGTGCTTGATAAAGAATACACCTCATGCCCTGCTGGCGAGGCTCAGTGGTTGAGTGTCCACATGTGAACCAGGAGGTCACGGTTTCATTCCAGGTCAGGGCACATGCCTGGGGTGCGGGCTCGATCCCCAGTGTGGGGCCTGCTAGAGGCAGCCAATCAATGATTCTCTCTCATAATTAATGTTTTTCTCTCTCTCTCCCTCTCCCTTCCTCTCTGACACCACTCCACCACCACATGGTTCCCTGCCTACCCCCCTTCTCCTTCCTTCCCTGCTGCACTGCCACCGAGGCAGGCGGGTGGCCGGCCCCTGGGGAAGGGAGAGGATGGGAGTGAGACAAACCCTTGTGTCAAGGGCTGATTTTCAATAGATTGCAATGAGGTAGCTGCTCTGCTACTTATGAAACCCTGACTCAGAAGCAAGTCTCTAGGAATGGTTTAGCACCAGGAACTGATGGGGGCTGGCCAGCCGAGGGGAGAGGCCACAGGAGGTTGGCTGTGGGAGCGCACTGACCACCAGGAGGCAGCTCCTGCATTGAGTGTCTGTCCCCTGGTGGTCAGTGTGCATCATAGCGACTGGTTGACCGGTCATTCTGATGGTTCTGGTTGTTCAGTTGTAACGGTCACTTAGGCTTGTATATATCATCCTATATAATAAAAGGCTAATATGCAAATTGACTGAATGGCATAACGACTGGTTGCTATGATGTGCACTGACCACCAGGGGGCAGATGCTCAACACAGGAGCTGCCCCCTGGTGGTCAGTGCGCTCCCACAGGGGGAGTGCCACTCAGCCAGAAGCCGGGCTCATGGCTGGCAAGTGCAGTAGTGGTGGCAGAAGCCTCTCCCACCTCCGTGGCAGTGCTCTTGGACTGTGAGAGAGCGATGGTTAGGCTAAGGGCCACCCTCCACCTCAGAGTGCATGAATTTCATGCACTGGGCCTCTAGTATCTAATAAAGAGGGAATATGCTAATTGACCCTCACACTG
This sequence comes from Myotis daubentonii, assembly GCF_963259705.1. Taxonomy (NCBI): domain Eukaryota; kingdom Metazoa; phylum Chordata; class Mammalia; order Chiroptera; family Vespertilionidae; genus Myotis; species Myotis daubentonii. Next base: position 52,494,000 of record NC_081844.1, read on the forward strand.
TTGCAAAGATGGTGGTGCCCACAGCCAATAAGGAGGGAATATGCTAATTGACTACCCCGCCCTCAAATATGGCAGCGCCCACAGCCAATAAGGAGGGAATATGCTAATTGACTGCCCCACCATCAAAGATGGTGGCGCCCATAGCCAATAAGGAGGGAATATGCTAATTGTCTGACCCGCCCTAAAAGATGGCACCATCCACAGGCACAAGATGGTGGTGCCCAGTCTCCTCAGCCCCCCAGCCACCCAGGGCCGGCCCGAGGGCCAGCCAAGGCTTGCACTGCCAGCAGTGGCAGCAGCAGAGGTGTGATGTGACCTGATCGCCGGATCACCTCCCGCCCCTGAGGGCTCCTGGATTGTGAGAGGGAGCAGGCTGGGCTGAGGGACCCTGCCCCCTCCAGTGCATTCATGCACTGGGTCTCTAATATACACACACACACACATACACACACACACACACTGAGTGGCCAGATTATTATGACCACCCCATCAGTACTTCGTTGGGCCACCTTTTGCCTTCAATAATGCGGCAATTCTTCTTGGCATTGACTCCATGAGATGTTGAAAGGTGATGCAAGGAATCTGACACCATGCCTGATGAATAGCACTGTCCAGTTCTGTGAGATTTGATGGTTGTGGAACCAGATGCCTGATGGCTCTTTTAACTTCGTCCCACAAATGCTCAATTGGATTGAGATTTGGTGATTGTGGGGGCCACCTAAGCAAGGTAAAGTCTCCCTCATGTTCTTGAAACCACTCCTGCACAATCCAAGCACCGTGGCATGGCGCATTGTCTTGTTGGAAGAAGCCATCTCCATTGGGATACGCCATCAACATGATAGGATGAACTTGATCAGCAATGATACTTAGGTATGTTATCCTATTCAGACGTTTATAATGATCTGGCCCTCTAGCAACTTCAGCAGGAAATTATAGCTAATTTGCCTACAAACATCAGGTGGTCATAATAATCTGGCCACTCAGTGTATATATATATAAGTTTCAGCATGTCTGTCTGCGAGAAATTGATGCATTATCTCCCCAACAAGGATCAATCTGCCTCAGGGACCACACAGGCTGAGGACTGATTTAGGGAAGAGGAAAGAGGCAAATATTAAAATCCATCAAATGGGGCCCCTGATAGAAGGGAAGCCGGCCTGAGGGAACTAGTTGGCACCAATCCTCCTGAAAGGCATTCCCTTCCCACTGAACTCTGTAGGCGATTTTTAAAAACAGATCTATAGAAATTTGACAACCTAATGGTTGACGAGAAAGAAGATATTTCAAATTCAATAAAAACAGAAACAGAAAAAACACTTTGTTTTTATGTGATGTTCTAAAGCAAACAACTCTGAAAGCCTTTTACTAAGAAGAGACACGTAAAAATTATCAAAATGAAAGCAGATGTAAGCCATTTTACAGTAAAACTCTCCATTTTCCCTAGTGTTTTCATGACCTTCCTAAGCAAGAATCAAAAACATTTGGTCCATGAGGAAATGTGTCCTCGGCCAACCCAGGTTCACCCTCCGAGTTTGGAGTAGAGCTGGAACAGTGAAGAGATATTTTGAACGAACTCTGATTTATGTCCTTTGAGTTATACATCAGTGAAGTGTTTTGTTCCCTGCGCCATTAAGAACCAGGTTAGCTGACAGGCACTGTGGCCACTAGAACTAATGGATCCCTGTATTTTTAAAAATATTGAAAAATAAAAGGATGTGGATGTTGAATGGCCATTGGCTTTTACGATTGGTTACAATTTTGAAATTATAGTGGGTACATTTTCTTGTTTTTAGACAAAACTCTTTAAGATAAGATTTATCAAGCAGCAGATACTGGAATAAACATTTTTATAATCTCCTACCCATGTTTTTCCATTTTAAAAATAAATTTATTGTTTTCAGACACACAATATTTTTTCCACATGATTTGGAAAGTCAATCAAGGCTATAATTTTCAACATCTGATCAAGGAAGTCCTTGAAGCACCCCCCTTCTGTTTGCCACCTGCTGGAGCCACAGGGCATGAAGCAGATGCCCGAGTGCAGTCATGGCAAACCACACTAACAGGAAAACCACTCAATGAACCCAACTTCACATGAAAACTGTCATGTTAGCCCAGCTGGGGTGGCTCCGTGGTTGAGTGTTGACCTATTAACCAGGAGGTCACGGTTTGATTCGCAGTCAGGGCATATACCCTGGTTTCAGCTCCATCCCCAGGGTGGGGCGTGCAGGAGGCAGCCGATCAATGAGGCTCTCTCATCATTGATGTTTCTATCACTCTCCCTCTCTCTTCCTCTCTGAAATCAATAATAATAGTTTTTTAAAAAACTGTAACGTTAAAGGGAATAGGTACTATGGAGCATTTTCTTCCCCAAAAAAGGTATTTTTGCTTTTCCTTGGTGTGATTCAGTCCTGCACGTCTATTCTGAAGCATAGAAGCCGTTTATCTCCATCCGCCTTTTCTCGCACCTACGGGCGTACTACCACCCCGTGGAAGAGTCTATGGACATGGACCTGAGGCCTCTGAGGCCCCAGAACTACCTTTTCGGTTGTGAACTAAAGGCCGACAAAGATGATCACTTTCAGGTGGATAATGATGAAAATGAGCACGAATTATCTTTACGAACATTCAGTTTAGGGGCTGGTGCAAAGGATGAACTGCACACTGCTGAAGCAGAGGCAATGAATGACAAAGGCAGTCCAATTAAAGGAACACTGGCAACTTTGAAAATGTCTGTACTGCCAAAGGTGTCCCTTAGTGGCTTTGAAATAACACCATCTGTGGTCTTGCCGTTGAGGTGTGGTTCAGGGCCTGATTACCAGTGGGCAGCACTTAGTAGCTGTGGAGGAACATGCAGTCAGAAGATGTGAAACTCCTACGTGTGTCTGGAAAGCGTTTTCTGCCCCGGAGGTGGGAGTTCAAAGTTTCCACAGAAAAAAGTAAAACTTGCTGCTGATGAAGATGATGAGGACGATGATGATGATGATGAGGAGGAGGAGGAGGAGGAGGAGGAGGAGGAGGAGGAGGAGGAGGAGGAGGAAGAGAAGAAGGAGGAGGGGGAGAAGGAGGAGGATTTTGATGAGGAGGAAACCTAAGAAAAAGCTCCAGTAAAGAAATCCATATGAGATGCTCCAGCCAAAAAATGCACAAAAATCAAACCAGAATGGAAAAGACTCAAAACCATCAACACCAAGATCAAAAGTCAAGAATCCTTAAAAAAACAAAAAACAAACAGGAAAAACCTTCTAAAACACCGAAAGGACCTAGTTCTGTAGAAGTTATTAAAGCAAAAATGCAAACAAGTGTAGAAAAGGGTGGTTCTCTTCCCAAAGTGGCAGCCAGTTCATTAATTATGTGAACAATTGCTTCAGGATGACTGACGTGGAGGCTATTCAAGATCTCTGGCAGTGGAGGAAGTCTCTTTAAGAAAAGAGTTTAAACAGTTTGTTAACATTTTCTGTCTTATTTCATTTCTGTAACAGTTGATATCTGGCTGTCCTTTTTATAATGCAGAGTGAGAACTTTCCCTCCCGTGTCTGATAAATGTTGTCCAGATTCCGTTGCCAAGAATGTGCTGTCCAAAATGCCTGTTTAGTTGTTAAAAATGGAACGCCACCCTTTGCTTGGTTTTATGTATGGAATGGTATGATAGGACATAGTAGTAGTGGTGGTCAGACAAATGGAATGGTGGGGAGACAAAAATATACATGTGAAATGAAACTCAGTATTTTAACAAAGTAGCACTGTTTCTATTTAAAAAAAAAAAAAAAGCATTGTTTGATCTTAGGTTTGGCGCCTCCCAAAGAAGCCTTGTAGCCCATCTTGGAGAAATTATAATGCTGTAGAGATAGCAATGCAGTCTGATCTGGTCTCCCTGCTCACTAGCGGAAGAGCAGAGTGCCATTATCTGACAGCGTTCAGCTGCAGCGCCTGCAGGAACTACCTCAACTAGGAAGCCTCGGACCACAGCGAAGATCTGATGAAGTTCAGATAGCCCAACAGGGAACTTTGGAGCAAAGATTACTCATTAGAGGAGACTCATGTTGAGCAAAGGGGCCAGGCCACTACTTTCACAAAATGCTCAGTTAGTGTGGCAGCTCCTCAGCAGAGTCTGGTCTTGGCTGTTCTCATCTCAATACCTGCTTTCCAGAGGACCTGCCCACTTGCCCTGTGTGTCCTGCAGCTGGCAGCCCTAGTGACTGCCTCTCGCCGGTTCAAGATGGGAAACTCAACCTTGCTACAGCGTTTTCTATTTTCACTTGGGCCATCCATCAAGTAGGAGCATTTTCCCATCCTAAACCTCTGGACCCCAATGATACCTGTCTGGGATCTTTATTTTCTCTTTCTTTCTCCAGATTAAGGCGTTTAATAATAGCATCAGCAATAACAATATTCACATGCATACAGGATGTTAGAACTTTTAACACGCTTTCATACGCAATGAAGTCACTGTGCTTTTAATGTAAGCATGTTCAATTACGCACATTGAGCAGAAAAGTGAGTGAGAACAACTCAAATTGCCTGGTAATTCTGCCTGCCACTCCACAAAATAAACTGGTATCTATGAGTATATGATACAGTCAAGCCCAAAATACTAACTACATGTTTCATAAAATTGCAGAAAGAATTATGAATAATTTTAGGAGTTTCCTGACCGCTGACAAAGAAGTGGAAAACCTTGTGTAGGTTTCCAGGTGAGTGGGCGGAGCACTCTTCTATGGGTATTAGATTACAGGGTTCACTGTATTCTTATACTTTGCTACTGCAAGGCCAAGAGTGACTGTATAGTCCAGTGATGGCGAACCTATGACACACGTGTCAGAGGTGACACGCAAACTCATTTTTTTGGTTGATTTTTCTTTGTTAAATGGCATTTAAATATATAAAATAAATATCAAAAATATAAATCTTTGTTTTACTATGGTTGCAAATATCAAAAAATTTTTGATATTTGTGACATGGCACCAGAGTTAAGTTAGGATTTTTCAAAATGCTGACACGCCGAGCTCAAAAGGTTCGCCATCACTGGTGTAGTCTTTCTATCCAACTACATGTGTTATGTTTCTCCAGTGGAAAGGCTTTCTTCACAATCCTTGTGCTCCTACATGGGCCCAAGAACTCTCAGTCCCAGGTCTGGACAGATCTGTGACTTATAGACTCTGTGAAGGGTACTTGAGGGTTAACTAGAGACAGATTAAGTTGGGTTTTTTTTTTTTTTTTTGAGATAACAGCCTCATCTTTTCCTGAACCAGCACACAAATAACCCCTCAGGAAAATTAAAAACTTTTTTTTTCCACTGTAATCTTGGTATATTGTTGTTCATAAATTCACAGAAGGCATTGACAAATTTGATCACAGGCAAAAAAAAAAGTGTAATTCATTAAAACTTTAAAATATTATGGACACATATGCTAATCCCAGTGCATTTTTTGAAATAAAATTCTGCTATTTTTTGTGTCAAAGAACTCATGGATGATTAAGTTGTTTAAGTTTTCCAGATAGCACACCACGAGGCCATTAGAAATTAGCAAGTACGTGAAATAATGAGTCTTGACTCTCTCAAAAGAATCTAAAGTTAACAGATTAATTCTATCAAACTAGAATGTTCTTTCATTTAATGAGTAATGCATCCCTAGACTTTAACCCAAATCTGAATTTGGTATATAAATTTCCCCCAGAAAGGGAGATTAATGTATTGATATAAATATGCAAATATTTGAAGCGAAAATATGGAAAGTAACCATCAGATCGTGAGAACCTTCAACCCTGCTGACTTCTGGTAGCTGCCTGGAACAGAACAATCAGAGCTGGAACAGAACATATCAGAAGTAAAGGGGAAAAAACGTTCAGAAAATGGTATTACTAACAACAGCACTAAAATGGTGTCACAGGTGTCCCGAGTAGAACTCGTGGAAAGAACAGTAATAGCTACTGTCTCAGAAGACTTGGAATCCTGGCCTCGAGAGGAATTCAGGCAGGTTTTCAGTAAGCATTAAAGTATGTAAAAGGCAACAAGAAATGGCAACAAATGAATGGGCTGGTCATCCCCAGATCACCAAGCCTGACAAGGGATTGAAACCGAATTTATACAACAGAAGAACCAGAGCAGTCTATTCTTATCACTTCTCTGAAATGCATTTAACATGATGAAGGGAAGACGGGCTCTGCAATGATTTCTTCACTCACTCATTCCTTTAATCAACATACATGTTTAGAGCATGCGCCATATTCAGAGCATGACAGACACGTCTAATGTTCACTTGACCTTTTTTGCCGTTGGTTTTACTACTCATACCTCCTTTCGGGAAAGCAGTCCAATTTGATGAATTGCCTCTGCAGTCCACAGTCTCAGTGGTACGGTCCATCACCTCTGGGAATCTTTCCTTGGCCGAAAAGGACCAAAGGTAAAGATACAGGTACAAGAAAAATGGATGGCAGCCTTGTTCATAGGGAAAAACCTGAAAACAGACAGAATAGTCATCAGTGAGAGGATAGATAGATTGTGGTTTATCCATGACATGAAATCGTATGCAACCTTTTAAAAGAGCAAGTTCAATACCAGTTAACTTAAGGGAATTTCTACAACTTACTGTTGACTGACGAGCAATGTGGAGCGATGCATACATAACGAATTCCACTTTTGTAAAACACTGACTTAAAAGAGGGCCCTGTGATGTGTGTTTATATGTCATTACATGCATTGAGAAAGATATGAGGGAGTGTATACCTGGCATTTAAAAATGACAAGGGGAAGGAGGACATAAAAACAAGGTTTAAGATGTCATATTTTAAAAAAACAGTGTATGTCATATGCCATTTAAGTAAAATTTAAGGTATGTGGCGTGTGGGCGTAAACTGTTAACAGCAGTTATCACAGGTGGTGGAGCTTTAGAGGGCTGTCATTTTCTTCCTTAGACTTCTAAGTATTTTTAACACTTTCCAGTCTTTTTAAAACTTTTAATATTACAAATTTTTAAACATTTTTACAATAAGTCACAAGGTCACAGAGTCTTCATTCTAGAGTTCTTAAAAAAAGTCCCGAACACGGAGTGCTTCCCATAGATCCCTCCCACAGGAAGATGTGGGCTGATGCCACTGATGTTGATGCAGATTTTGATACTGGACATGTGACTGCAATATTACACTATCCAAGCTTCATTTTATTCCTCGTTTGGACTTAATTTCACTATGGAAACCAATGTCTTAATTAGATCTTATGTGAATGTTAATCACAAAGCCTGGGAGGCATCTTGCATTTCTTTTCCCCTGACCTTGCAGCGCCTAAGTGATCATTCTGCCAAAAACGGGCCAATATTTCCCTGCCTGGTGTTGCTAAATGGTTAGAGAGCCGGCCAGCTCACTAAAGGGTCTCAGGTTCAATTCCAGTAAAGGGCACATACCTGGGCGGGGGTGGAGGTGGGAGGCAACCAATCAATGTTTCTCTCTCATATCAATCTCTCTCTGCCCCTCTTCCTCTCTCTCTCCCCCTCCCACCCCCTCCCACCTCCTCCCTTCCACTCTTTCTTAAAAAAAAAATAGAAAAAATATCCTCAAGTGAGGATTAACAACAACAACAAAAAAAAAAAATAGGCCCAATATCTATCTTCCTCAACCCCTACCCAGAACCTCACAGGACAATGTGATGATGATCTCCCTGTTATCGTCCTGTTGATCTCAAGGACCTCAGCTAAGCATGCGCATTCCAATGGTCATAAAGTAACCAGGACCTGATTAGCTTGGCACAGCAAACTGGTAGAAAGTGCCATTTATTTTGTTCTAACAGAAAGATTTTAACCTAATGATAACAAAAGCTTTTTGTAAAATTAGAAGGGAATTTTAGCTGATTATAAATATGATATTGGGCAGAGTGAAGAGTTTGAAAGTTTACTCAGACTTATAAATTCCCACTGGGTAAGGTGATCCAAATAAATTCCTACTGGGTAAGGCCCCAGGAGGGGGTTTCTAGGGGTTTGTGATGCCCATGGGTACCCAGCAGTGCACCAGAAATAGGAAGATGTTTAGCAGTCAGACATGAATGTCCCTCTTCGAAAACAGCATAAAAGCACAGGCCAAATGGCCTCCAAGGTGGTCCAACCCATGAAAATTTACAAATTATCTATCTTGCTTTTTAGTTTTCATAGCATTTTTGCATACATCAGCCCCTGACTTCCACACATGTGTTGAGTATATCACTGTGTTCTAAGTATCTGATCTTCACAGCAGCCCTATTTTATAGATGAGGAAACTGAGGCAGACGGATTTAAAAACGTATGTAAGTGAAGCAGCTAATACGGTGCATCAACATTTGTTGTCTGTGCGTCCTTGGCCAAATATCCCGAATGCAAGCACCCTGAGGGCAGGGGCATTTTTTATTGGGCTCATTGCTTCAACACTCACCAGCACCTGGGGCTTTCAGTGCATATCTGTTGGGCAGATGAATGGCTCACCACTGAATGATGGATCCTCAGTATTGTTCTTTATATTCTATTCAAAAATTGAAGATAGACTATCAATATGGGCTGTCCAGAGTCTGCAGGAAGAAACACAGAATAGATTAAATTGGGTATTTTTCAAAATATGTTTTTATTGATTTCAGAGAGGAAGGGAGAGAGACAGAAACATCAATGATAAGAGAGAATAATCGATCAGCTGCCTCCTGCACAGCCCTCACTGGGGATTGAGCCCAAAATCCAGACATGTGCCCTGACCAGGAATTGAACTGTGACCTCTGGTTCAGTTCAGACCTGCCTACGGATATATTAACTCTATGAATGCATCCACCTGGAAGACATTGGTAATTCACAGAGATAATGAGTTTCCTTGTCTTCTTCTGTCTTCTTTTTTACCTTTTGGATTAAATGTTTAATTCAAAATGCTTCAAATGCAAACATTTCCCACTGATTAAAAGACAGAATTGTAAAAAGAAAAATTGTAATTACACATTCATTTTGATGACACCTTTTATTTGACCTCCTTGTGCACATATCTTTATAATAAGTCTCATAATGGAAAACTGCAGGAGTCTCATGGCAACAGGACGAAAGCTTTGTCAAGAAGTGATACAGGTTCCATCATTTGGTGATTCAATTTGTCGGTGAAGCAGAGAAAAGGAACTACAGGAAAAGGTAAAAAAGAAAACGGAAGAAGACAAGGAAACTCATTATCTCTGTGAATTACCGATGTCTTCCAGGTGGATGCATTCATCGAGTTAATAAATCGGCAGGCAGGTCTGATGTATCACCTCCTCTCCCAATGCCTCCCACAGTTCAATCACTGTCCTCCCTTTTCTCTCTGTAGAAACACTGAGTCACTCCCCCAACCCTTGCAACTCCCAGTGCTGCCCACAACGACAGTGCCTCACTGAGCAATCACAGTGTTCTTTGCCTTCTCTCTAAGCTTCCCAGTTTCCTTCTTGTTTTTTCTTGCGTTTTTTATAATTTATTATTGATTTTTAGAGAGAGGGGAAGGGAGAGAGAGAGAGAGAGAAATATGAATGTGAGAGTGCACTATTTATAGGCTGCCTCCTGCAGGACCCTCACTGGGGATGGAGCCCACAACCTGGGCATGTACCCTGACTGAGAATTGAACTAGCAACCTTGAGTGCACAGGATGATGCTCCAACCAACTGAACCACACTGGCCAGGGCCCTTTCCTATCTTGTGATCACTGTTCCCCTGCCCATCTGTCTCCCTGTCATTTAAATGCCATCATCCTCCAAGAGGCCATCATACCTCTAGCATCTGCACCCTGGCACCCTGCCTGGGGGTCTTACCCCTTGCCATAGCGGCAACACTTCTTTTCCAAATCTGGATCTCCAGCCCCACCTCTCTTAAGGGCCCAAGGCCTGCATTTTCACCTTTGTGCTTGGCATCTTCCAAGAGGGAAGGTAAATCACAGGCCAAACGCTGCAGAAAAGTGGACAAAGGAAGAACTCAGGTAATGCCACTGGTTTGGGGATCTAGGAGGTCACTGATGTGTAGATAGCATTTTTGTAACATAAGAGAAGCCATATTAGGAAGGTATGCACTGTCTACCCAACCAAAGAGAAACAATTTGTCTAACTTCTTTTTTTTTTCAATTTTATTAAGTTTATTGGGATGACATCTTATATAATAAAAGCCTAATATGCTAAGTGTCCAGTCATCTGGTTGGCTGTCCAACCAATCAAAGCATAATATGCTAATGATATGCTAAGGCTGCTCAACTGCTCATTATGACATGCACTGACCACCAGGGAGCAGACAGTCAACTGGTCGACCAGTCGCTATGATGTTGCACTGACCATTAGGGGACAGACATTACAACTGGTAGGTTAGCTTTCTGCTGGGGTCCGGCTGATCAGGACTGAGCAAGATGGGTTAGACATGCCCTGGAGCCCTCCTGTGGTCCCTCCCCAGCTGGCCAACTTCCCACATTCCTGGCCTGCACCCTCTCGCAATCTGGGACCGCTTAGAGAGCTGGTTTCAGCCCAATCCTGCAGGCCAGGCTAAGAGACCCCACTGGTGCATGAATTTGTGCACCAGGCCTCTAGTTGGTTAATAAGATTATGTAGGTTTCAAGTGTACAATTCTATATCATCAGTATATTGTGCTGTGTGTTCACCCACCCAAAGTCATCTCCTTCCATCACCATATATTGAACCTTCTTTACCTTTTTCTATTTCCCCACCCCCCTTCCCCCTTCCCTCAGGTAACCACCATACTGTTGTCTGTGTCTATGAGTTCTTGTTTGCTCATTCATTGCTTTCAGTTTACATCCAACACATGAGTGAAATCATGTGGTTCTTGACTTTTTCCATCTGATTTATTTCACTTAGTCTCAGACCAAATTCTGTCACATAAATATATTTATTACTCTAATATTCATTAGCAAGTAGGTGCACAGATGTTCATACATTCTGTTTGCAAGCTCCATGAATTCCTGTTCTTCAGTGTTTAAATTACCACCATATTTTAAATGTTTAACCAAGACAAAATTATAATATTCCAGAGGCAGGCTTCTGTTTTCCTTACAGTTTGCTTCAGGAAACCAGAAACTTCTGACTCAATTGCTGGACCCAAGATAATAAAAAGTTTCAGATCTTGGCTGTCAACCGGACTGGCCTTGTGAGAATCACATCCTGTTAATACAAGGGTCAAAGGAGAGAGTGTCTCTAGGTTATGTTAACCAATCTGCACATTTGAATACCTTTTTAATTTCACCAGTGGGAATGCATTTCTGACATTAATATGTCATTCAGCAAAGCAACTTATTTCAATTGATTTTATTTATTTAACACAATTAGCACTTACTATGTGGCAGATACTACTCTAAACATTATTTCACACATTAACTCATTTAATCCTTTTAGCAGCCTATGAGGAGGTCACTAATATTATCCCCATTTTACAGTTTCAGAAACTGAAGAGCAGCTGGGTTAAATTCCTGGACTGCTATAATTAGCATATAACAGAGCCAGGATTCAAACTGAAGCAGTCTTTCCATAGTTCATGATTTTCACTAGTCCTCTGCCTTTTGGGGTAACAGAAGTGTTTATAGAAGTGACCTCTAGAGTACAGGCTTCCTGATTAGAGTACTAGCTGAATCAATTAGAATACTTAATCATTTAGAACTACTTGGATTATAGCTTAACTAATAATGACAGTCATAATGTCCAACTCTGTACATGAAATATTTTTAAGTAAATGACCAACATAACATTAGTTATCTTTATGCTTTATTAGTATATCAGTGGAGATTGCTAGCTTTTACAGGAGATTATTCACTGATTATTTAGGCTTTTAGATAGTGTTTCTCCAACTCCACAGTGTATCCCTTGGGCTGGTAGCCATTTCGGAGTACTTCTTAGGTATGCGTAGAATTATAGGACCTCGACATAAAGGGACTTGGAGCTCAACTAGTCTAACTGCCCTTCTGAACTTTTCGATTCTTTGTCTACATCATCACTGTCAGATAATTGCGTAGCTTTTGGTTGAGCAAAAGCCACTTGGAGGAAACTCACTCTCTTGGGGCAGCCATCTAGTTTTTACCTGTAGGGTCTTCTTTATGTTTAGCAGGAATTGTTCTGCCTGAAACTTCCACTGAATTGTTCATCATTCTATGTGGTCATTAAGAGGTAGAACTCCGAGAAACAAGACATGCCCCACAATATATAACAAAAATATAATGTTTCCCAGAGTTGCTCACTGCCCTCATGAGGGACGGGGGGCGGGGGGGGGGGGGTCACTGGAGAAGAGTTCATTGTGATGGGGGTGACAGCTCAGCAAGCCCACAAATGCAAACTCGGAGAAGACAGATCAGTGAGGACTGGTGTAGTCAGGGAGGATTCTGGCAGAGGTGCTACCAGAATGTCCACATTCATAGTAAGCAAATGGTGAATTTCATTGATGGATGAACTGAGCTGATATTAGGCAACTTGGTATCTGAGCAGGGTTCCTTTATCATTATTCCTGACTCTGCTTTTGATTGATCTTAACTCAAGACTCAACTGTGACATGCCCCAAAGGTGGCTAATGACTAATTTCTTGCTCTTTGAGGCAGAAACAGAAATCAGCAAGCCTGGGTGATTGTTTCATGCCTCTGAGTTTGTTCCCAGCCAGCTGCTGATTTGGAATTGCAAGTTGCTGATTGTTAAGTGGTTCACATGAAGCCAGGCTGTTATACATTCCCAAGCAAGGTGTGGGTAACAAATTACAGATTTGTCTACGTTAGAAAACCCCAGTCTTCATACTGATAATAAGAATAATGAAAAAAATATTACTAACAAGAATGCTTGGGCAGTGTTTTTGTAAACACTCCGTACTTTTAACTCAGATTCACATGGCATCCTGTATAAATAGAGAGACTCACAGACATTGTAATGCTTCTAAAATCAAACATTTAGTAAATATCAGATCTGATACTGAAGTCAGATATTCAAAGTTCCAACTCAAACAGTAAATCTAGAACCAACAATGAAAAAAGGCAGAACTGTTCACTTAAGGCTTATGCATTTTATGGAGTAAAAATTGCAACTCAATAAAAATATAAAAATATGAGAGCCAGAAATGGGTGACTGAGCCTGGAATGAAGGCAAATAGTAAATGGAGAAAGAAATTAATCTATGGAGCATCTCCTCTGAGATCTACTCTTTGGTCATTGGGTTCTGAGCATCATGTTAGTATCCCCAGTTGGAAATCAGGAATCTGCCTTTTATAGATAAAGAACTAAGTCTCAGAGAGGTAATGTGCCCTTCTGGAAAATCTAAAGATGCCAAACCAAATGTAGGTAACTCCAAATCCATGTTCTTTTTATATTATTAGTTTTTCCCAAAGTGTGCCTGGGATGCCACTAGCTGGCATAAGATGATGTTTGGTGTAGGTGTGCATAAATGGACATTTTCTATGTGAACTTGCGATGATAAAACAGCTTTATATTTAAGGGCATGATTCAAAATGTCTTTAAAAGTAAATTTATGAAAACAGATCCAGAGACAGAAAAGCACTGATCAGACCGTCAAACCTCAGAGGGAAGGTAGGGGAGGGTGGGGGTAAGGGAGAGAGATCAACCAAAAGACTTGTATGCATGCATATAAGCCTAACCAATGGACACAGACACTAGGGCGGTGAGAGCATGAGGGGGGGGGGTTGGGGGGCAATGGGGCAATAAGGACACATATGTAATACCTTAATCAATAAAGAAAAATAAGTAAATTTGTGTTACTAAAAGTTGCTTAATTTAAATAAAAATATTAAATATTACAAATAATCATACAATTGGTTTGCAGATGTGTTACCATATGGTGACATAGCAAAAATCATAGTGGTAGCATGGGATATCTAAAATGTGAAAAACCTACTGTAGAGCTACATCATGCTGCCTCCCCACAGGCAGTAATTAACAACTTTGTCAACAGCTTAAACTGAGCTCCGAACTATTCTCCACAATATATTCTACACATGCTAAAGGAAATAATTCCAGAAAAGCTTGAATCAGATTTTTGGCACAAATGGAACTTTAAGTGATTTCCATTCATAAGTATAAGCCACACAAATTTGTATATATTCTCTCTACCTCCTGGCAGGTCCCGTTTGTCTCATTCTGGGTCATTTGATTTGCCCTAATAAGAATGGTGGCCTCTGAAGAACCAGAAAGGTTGGGAGATAAAAGAGAAGACTTTTGTTCCATAGACTATCCATAAAAGTAACAATTATAAATATAAACATTAATATTTTTATTGCACTAAAAAAATAGTAAATGGGCCAATGCCCCCCTTGTGAAATACCAATGAGAGTTCAATGATAAGGAACAAAAAGCCATACCAAGAGGGTTGGAGAGCCAAGGCACTGAATTATTCCCTCATTCAACAGATATTGATTAATGGCTATTATGTGGCCAAGAACTTTCCTATTTGGGAAATGTTCAATGGTGGAGACAAAAACACCTAGTCCTCCTAGTAGTGTGCTCGTAAATGTTTTAAATAACTAGCTATCCAGGAAGAGGGGGGAGGGGACTAGCCAGTTACCATGGTGTAATACCCCCATTCTGGCTAACTCCCACAATCCATGTGCTGTCTCTAATTGTGAAGATGGAAAAAGAGCCCATGATAATTTCTTACAGTTGACTCCAGCACACCATTGAGTCCTTCTCTGTTGACACTTAAAATTAACCATCACAGTATTCAATCAGGAGAGGTCATGATAAAGACATTGTAGCTGGTGAAATGTGGCTTACGGAAGACCCACTCCCTGGCACTGCTCATGGGGGGCCCAAGTCCTTCTGACCAAAGCGGGAAATGTGGCCTATGGAAGAAATTGTAGCTGGCAATCAACATTTAAGTCATTCCTGGTTTAATGAACTAATTCATTTTTTTTTTTCTCAATCCCTTATCTTATGGTGAACAACATGCTTGAGTCACTTTCACATATTAAGACTTATATTCATGTCCATCATAAAACACTTGTTTTAATACAGAAGAACTGAATGCCATTGAAATGAATTCCAAAGAAATGAATATCTCTTTTTTATATTATAAAAGGCCTGTGGCCCTAATGCCCTAATGACCAAAGACTGGTGAGGGTAGGGGGAGCTGTGAGCACTGAGGCCACATGGGTGGGCGGGGCTGTGAGCACCGCGGCCGCACGGGTGGGCGGGGGCCACATGATTTCCCACGCTGGGCTTCTAATAAGAAATAAAAGCGCATATGTCCCTTTTAGAAATAATGCATCTGCAACCACCTTTTAGTTAGTTACAAACCCAATTACACTAAAGATGACCTAATACCATTAAAAAGCAATTCAATCCTAGGTGGAGAATTGATAACCTATGTCCACAAAAACTTGTTTGTGATGTTTATAGCAACATTATTTTTAACAGCCAAAAAGTAGAAAACACTCAACTGACAAACGGATAAACCAAATGATCATATTTATGTATCATATTTATAAAATGGTATATTAATCTGTTATAAAAAGAAAAGAAGTTCTTACACATGCTACATAGATAAACCTTGAAAACATATGCTAAGTGAAAGAAGCCACACACAGATGGTCACATATGCTATGATTCCATTTATATAAAATGTCCAGAACAAGCAAAAATATAAAGACAGAAAGTAGACTAGCAGTTGCCAGGGGCTGGAGAGAGGAAGGCATGGGGAGTGACTGGTAATATGTACAGCATTTCTTTTCAGTGTGATGAGAATATGAGAATGTTCTTGAATTAGAAGGTGATGATGGATGTGCAACTTTGTGAATGTTCTAAAACCCCTGAATTGCACACTCAAAAAATGACTTTTATTTCAACAAACCTGTTATCTTAAAAATATATAATCTATGTGCTTGCCCTTCTTTAGAGACAGTATGCATTTAAAATCTGTTAAATATAGAAATGATCTGGGGTAGAAAAAAGGATTCAGAACATGAAACTCCCACCTAAATTCCAATAAAATATTTCTAAAGATATTAATAAATACATCTAAGGTACAGTGTGAAGGTGTTAAAATTCCTGTTTTGTTTAATGCTCTCATTCTTTTAAAGGAGACTCAAAGTTTAATAAAATTCAAAGATTTTAGGGTCAGAATGACATGAATTCAATTTTTTAAAATTCGATCTTTGGTCACTGGAAGAAAAATAGCCTGTTTGTCACAGAAAATGTGGCACCTAGTGGTACAGAGCCCCATGGCTTTTGAGCCACTTCTGCAAAGCAGAAGTGAGAGGAAAACTTACCTACCACTCCAGGGGCCATGACTGTGCTACTGGCAGGAGGAAACAGCGCTAGACACTTTGTTAGAAAAGTTGTCCTTTCCAACACTTCAGTCCACTTACTGAGGTGAAACTATTGAATTGCTGAACAGCTTTCCATTTGAACCGAAATGCCTAATCTTTGGAGAATTGCCCATTATCCTCAGCCTGGGCAGAACAATGGAGGAGCCTGCAGAAACAGCACTCATATCTGATCAAGGACATGTGGTACCAATCCATCCACAGAAGCAAAAGGAATTATACTTTTAAGGTTCTTTTCGCTGTTAGTGCTTTGAAAAAAAAATCGCATTTTCCTATGAAATAACCAAATCTATAGGTTTTCACTAAAAACATATAGCCTTTATTTCTTTCTCTGATCGGGAAGATTATGTGAAAGGTTTGTTCTACTGCCTGCCTCTACCATATTTGTACATTACTCTTAATTTTAATGATATAATTAATGCCTCAAAAATAAAGGTAGGCATATTGCATGTGATTTCTTGCTTTGTGGACACATATTCTATTTTTTTAAATTACAAAATAACAAAAAGCCCAATATAAAATGGACCACTGTTCTGGTATTGTAGTCCCACGTGTTTCATGAACTAGCTCTGTGACCTCGAGCAAGTCACCTACCCTCTCTAGGTCTCAGTTTCTTTTAACATAAAATAATGGACATTAGCTAGATGCGCTCTATGTCCTGCAAGTAGTATGATTTTAATTTTGCATTTTGTCTCAGGGGATGCACACACTGGTTCAAGCCATGTGGCTGGCGGCCTGCAGGAGGACAGGAGAGATGTGCTTCGGTGCTGCTTTTAGGCACTGGTGGTTTTGCTTTGTTGTGCTTCCTTCAGAGTCTGTCACAGCAATGAGACCATCACAAGAAGTAGCAGCTCAAAACGTGCACGTTTTGCATGCCTTTTCATGTGAAGGGCTATCTATTCCATTGATTGCTTAGCAGCTTAGAGCCTTATGTGTTCTCCATCATGAAGACCTCAGAGTTGGCCTTTGCCTATCATTCTGGTAAGGGGGTGGAGTCCTTTCTATGGAAATGGGTGAAATTGTAATGGAGCTACTGGAAGAATTATTGTGAATGAATCTGAAGCCACAAGAACCCAGATCTGACATCCTAATTACCTTTTTTTGGTGGGGGTCCGAGGGAGGTCATTTATTTAGGCCTGCTACTTCACATTTTATGCAAAATTAAATTCTGACTGTATTAAATAACTAAGCAGAGAAAGCTACAAAAGTGTTAGAAGAAAATATGGGAGAACGTTCTGTGATTTTGGACTGAAGAAAGCTGTCCTTTGTGAGACACACACAAAAATTCACAAATTTTAAAACATGAAAATTTAAATATTTTATACACAGATGAACTGTGGTTGAGATTGAAAGACAAATAATAAAGTAGGTAAAGGATTTGCCATACATATGATAGAAAAAAAAGGTAATATTCACAAAATGTAAATATGGAGCCCCTCAAAGTTGATTGACAGAAAGATAAACTACTTAATAGAAACATGCATCACAATTACTCTTGAATCACCCTCCTAAGAGTCTCTTTCTATCTCTGAATTTCCAAGAAAGTTTGAATTCTATAGTTCCATTTGTCCATTAAATGGCTTTGCTTAGGGATCCTTTGGAGGCCTCAAATTCAACATTCCTAAAACTGAACCTCTTTCCCTTCTCCACCACAAATTAGTTTTCCAATCCTTGACGCCAACCTTTGCACATATCATATCACAGGTCTTTCCTTCCCTCTCCAGCCCTTCGCTGCTCTGCTATTTCTGCCTGCACTGCCCATCACCGACTCTACAGCACAGTTTCCTAACAGGCTCAGCTCCAAGGTTTTCTTCTCTCCTCCTGTTGCTGTCACCATCTTCCCAAAGCCTAACTTTGATCATGCCACTCACCTTCAACCATCCCTCACAAACTACCAAAATGCACACAGCCTCTCTGAGATGGTCGAGTCCCTCCTTTGCCTGGCCTCCCTCCACTTCTCCAAACAGCCCACTTCCACTGCAAACATTTAGGGCTATAGGTCTTCTCACCTGGAATCTCCCTCCCCTCTGTGTCTAGGAAGGAATTACCTATCTTATTAGTCTCTTGGATTCTTACCCCTTTTCACAGCTAAAACCAAAATCTTTCTTCTCTGAAAGCCCATGGACCTTTTCCATGCTCGTCTTTTGGGGTATGCCATTTGATACCTTTGATTATCGTTACTTACTAAAATTAGGAAGAACTTTCCAACTTTTTAAATTGCTGATGGATATCTAACTACTGAATATTATTTTCTTTGATTGATGTTAAGTTGACCTAGTATTGGTAAATGCAACATTGGTCTATGGAACCTGCAACATAGCCTGGCTGGTGTGGCTCAGTTGGTTGAGTGTAGTCCCATGTACCAGGAGGTCCCTGGTTCGAAAGCTGGTCAGGGCATATGCCTGGGAAGGTGAGGTCCTCAGTAGGGGGCATTCAGGAGGCAGCTGACCAATGATTCTCTCATCCATGTTTTTCTCTCTCTCTCCCTTCCTCTCTCTGAAATCAATAAAAATGTTTATTTTTAAAAAGAACCTACAACTTTGATCAAAGAAATAAATATTTATATATTATTTATCTTCTTCTGTTCCATTAACTATAATATTCTTAAAAGAATGTTTGAATCCTGTGCTTCCAATACCATTAGATTGGTGTGCGAGTTTTGACATGATGAGTTATAGCCCTCTGAAGAAAAAGGAAAGGTAATTAATAATGGATCAGCAAATTACTGCTTTGCCTAAAAAGTCTACGATATTTTTCATATTAATCACCTAATTTATGCATGAGTAATCCAGAGTGATCGCTTAAGTATTTAATTATTTAAAATATAGGAGATCCAAGATGTGGCAGATTAGGTAGAAGCTATACTCACCTCCTCCCAGGACCAAACTGGAATTACAACTAAATTATAGAAAAACCATCCTAAGACTAGCTGGAGAGAAGCCTTATAACCAAGGCCTTAAAGAGGAGGCCACATCAAGACTGGTAGGCGTGGAGGTGCGAGAGGGTTGGCCCAGCACTCACAGGCAGCAGCTGAGGTTTCAAAAGGACATACCAGCTGCAGAGGGTTCCACATGAGAAGTGTGGGGTCTAAGCCCCAAGCAGAGCTCCCCTGCCCAGAGCACCAGGTGCTAACATAACATCTGGATGTGAAAAGCAGTGGGTTTCTGTCATTCAGGGAGAGATGGCTAGAAATGCTCACAGGCACCTTCTTAAAAGGCCAGTGCACAAAATTCCCGTTGCAGCCGTGGATCCTGGGCTCCAGCAGAGAGAGGGCAGAGCTGAATGTAGCCTCCTAAGGAGTTTCTGGGGTTGGTGGCTTCGAGAAGAGAGCTGAGAAGTCAACCACCAGGAACCCTATGCAAGTCATTCCCGCATACTGCAGAGCCATCTTTCTTCTCATTCTCTCCATTCTCTCCAATTTCTCTGTTCTCCCTTCATTCTCTGTTTTCTGCAATCTTTCCATCCTCTTCTCACTCTGTTTTCTACATTCTCTCCATCCGTTCCTCATTCTCTCCATTTTCTGTGTTCTCTCCATTCTCTCTCATTCTCTCCATTTTCTGTGTTTGCTCCTCAGTCTCGGGGAGAGCATTCCCCTTAATGTAGCAGCAACTTGGGAGGGGGTGGGCAATATCCTCACCCATTGTTGAGGAGTACAGCTGGAACTCTTAGTGACTGAGCCTAATGGACAGCCTGCAGGTAGAGACGTATCTTTGGGTTCTTTAAGACTTTTGATGACCCACTCCTAGGACCAATGCTAGTAAAAGCAGACCTTCAGCCCTAGCTAGTTTGGCTCAGTGAATAGAGCATTGGCCTGCAGACTGAAGGGTTACAGTTTCGATTCTGATCAAGGGCACATGCCTGGGTTGCAGGCTTGACTCCCAGTGTGGGACATGCAGGAGACACCCAATCAGTGATCCTCTCTCATCATTGATGATTCAACCTCTCTCTCCCTCTCCCTTTCTCTCTGAAGTCAATAAAATATATATATATTTTTTATAACAGCAGACCTTCATTGACAGTTTGGTCCTTTCCACATGCACCCAGGCCCAGCAGAGGGAACTACAAGCTGTGGATTGCTGACAGCTCCAAACAGGTTGCCAAGGTACAGTCACAAACAGCTTCTGACATTGGCCTGTATCAGTCTCTCTCCAAAGAGACGAATACACCCAGTGGCCAGCCTCTAAAAACAACAACAGAGCAGTATCTAATAATAACTCATTTCTGGTAGGTGGGGGTGCAGCTAGCTCCTGTTGGTGCTCTGGTTGTTAAAACTTACACTGGTGGTGAAATGGAATCGTATGTTGGTGAAAAGGAAAATACTCGTCAGTGGCAGTGTCTTAGATATTGGAAAAGTAGGGAGGAAATAATAACTTTATTTTTTTTTATTAAATCTTTATTGTTCAGATTACTACATTTGTTCCTCTCCCCCCGTCCCCATAACTCCCCTCCTTCCAGTTCCCACCCCACCCTCCGCCCTCACTCCCCACCCACTGTCCTTATCCATAGGTGCACGATTTTTATCCAGTCTCTTCCTGCATCCCCCTCACACCCCCCCAAGAGTAGTCAGTCCATTCCCTTTCTATGTCCCTGATTCTATTATAATCAACAGTTCATTCTGTTCATCAGATTATTTATTCACTTGATTCTTAGATTCACTTGTTGATAGATGCATATTTGTTGTTCATAATTTGTATCTTTACCTTTTTCTTCTTCTTCCTCTTCTTAAAGGATACCTTTCAGCATTTCATATAATCCTGGTTTGGTGGTGATGAACTCCTTTAGCTTTTCCTTATCTGTGAAGCTCTTTATCTGACCTTCAATTCTGAATGATAGCTTTGCTAGATAAAGTAATCTTGGTTGTAGGTTCTTGGCATTCATCACTTTGAATATTTCTTGCCACTCCCTTCTGGCCTGCAAAGTTTCTGTTGAGAAATCAGCTGACAGTCGTATGGGTATTCCCTTGTAGGTAACTGAGTTTCTTTCTCTTACTGCTTTTAAGTTTCTCTCTTTGTCTTTTGCTCTTGACATTTTAATTATGATGTGTCTTGGTGTGGTCCTCTTTGGATTCCTTTTGTTTGGGGTTCTCTGCCCTTCCTGGACTTGTAAGTCTATTTCTTTCACCAGGTAGGGGAAGTTTTCTGTCATTATTTCTTCAAATAGGTTTTCAATATCTTGGTCTCTCTGATCTTCTGGCACCCCTATAATTCTGATGTTGGTACGCTTGAAGCTGTCCCAGAGGCTCCTTACACTACCTTCATATTTTCGGATTCTTTTTTCATTTTGCTTTTCCGATTGGATGTTTTTTGCTTCTTCGCATTTCAAATCTTTGACTTGATTCTTGCGCTCCTCTGGTCTGCTGTTGGGAGTCTGTATAGTAGTATTCTTTAGTTCAGTCTGTGTATGCTTAATTTCTAGTTGGTTCTTTATCATAACATCAAGGGTCTCATTAGATTTCTTGTAGATCTCATTAAGTTTATCAGCGGCTTCTAGACAGTTCTTGAGAGACCTTAAAAGTGTGGTTCTGAACTCTATATCTTCCATTGACAATTTTGTCTTGTTTCTTTATCTCCGCATTTTTTTTATGCTTTCTTGGTGCACCCCCAAGTGGTCTTTGTGCACAGTCTTGTTGTAGTTAAATCTTGATTGTTGTAGCTAATTCCAGGGAGGGTTTGACCTCCAGGCCAAGTGGCTATGAGAATCAGCTGTGTCAGCAGTGAGAGAACTTCTGTCCTCTAGGGAGGTGCTAATCTAGCCTTTGCCTGAGGCTATCCAGCAAATGGCTCTGTGCAGGGCTTGGGCGGGGCGGGTTGCAGGGGATCAACAGGGCGGGAGGAGGGAGCAGTTATGGCTGTTCTCAGTTCCGTCCCCAGAGGCTCTGCCTCTCAGAGTCCCAGCAACTGCTGCAAACCTCGGAGAGAAAGCTGCCCTCATGTTCCGACCGATGCCAGACAGTCCCGCTTCTCCCGTTTGAGTCTGGGTCCCTAGAGACTCTCCCAGAACTGGAGCTCAGGGCCTGAGCCTCCCTCCCGATTGAAAACGACAACCACGCCCTCAGCCACCAGCCCGCTCCGTGTGCACCTCTGCACCTTTGTATTTTCCGCACTGCGCCTCCTCTGAGTCTCGGTATGCTGTTCTCTTTCCTTCTAGTTGAAGAATTTCCCCTCAGCCAGCTTTCCTGTGGTTCTGGGTGATGTCCATTCCGTCTTTTAGTTGTATTTTTGAAGTGGTTGTGAGAGGCAGCATTCTCCGGTGTTTACCTATGCCGCCATCTTGGTTCTCCCCTCAATTCGGGAGGAAATAATAACTTTAAGAACAATGGAAGTGACATCAGAGGAATGGCCATGTAAGAGGTCCTCTGGTTTCTCAACATGAAACACTACTGTTTTTCAGATCTCTGCCAGGTGGGGGAAATGGCCTGTGTTCCTTGGGAAGGTGGGCATCTCCTTGGTAGGTGTCTGCCGGGAGCCGGTCCATCCTTGCTGTTTCAAGGGACCTGGCATATATGGCATACGGTTCTAAATATGTTTGCTCACCTTCTTGGCGCTGTGTTTTAACCAAGGTCACCTCTCCGAGAAAGGTTGAATCCCCAGGTAGGGATTTTCCCCTGAAGTTAGGGAGGGAATAAAACCCCTCAACTAAGTGCCAGGCGGGTAATTAATCCCTTTAACTACGAACAATCATGCTTAAACTACATAATCTTTTCTCCCTGGAATGGAGATAAGAAACACCCTAACCTTTGTAATAGAGATTGATAGGATTGAATCAACTGGTATAAATACAGTTGTAACAAGACAGAAACACTCAGAACTCAGAACTCAGAACAAGACAGCAAGACACAGGGTTTGGAAGACAGGACCAAGAGAGACAGAGCCTAGGCACAGATCCTGGACTGAACCTGACTACAGAAATTGGCAAGAGAACCTGACTAGAACCTGGTGACTGAACCTGACTGGAGTACCTGGCCACAGAACCTGGCTGGAGATCCGAAGCAGAGCCTCTCTGGAGATCAAGACCAGAACTTGGCTGGAGATCCTGGCTAGGCTGCTGATCAACTGAACGCTGTCTCCGTGTCATTCCTTCTTCGCTGACTCCGTCTACGCCTTTGGGAACCCCTGGACCTCCTGGGGCAGGACCCCGGCAGGTGTCTCCGGTGTCCAGGTCACCTTAGTCCCAGGGGACCAACCCTGAGGGGAATGTGGTGGGTGATGGGCTTCCAAATCCTTGGAATCCCAGTGCTGTCCCCAGCATGTAGATACAGCTTGTGGTGTGGCTGCAATGTTTGGGAGTGAGGTGAGCTGGGGGAAGTTGGCCGCTGCCTTCATTGCTTTGCTCTCTCAGAAATGGTGACTGGCAGATCTTTGCAGCCTCCCCTCTGTGTCTCCACCTGACCCTGGGATTAGTTACGGAGTTGGCCTGTAGCTCAGGGAAAAACACTGTTTCTGAGGTACCAGTTCTTGGGTTGCAGATAATGTGCTCAGCAACCCGACACTCCCTGCTAGCGCTTTTTCTGGGGCCTTCTGCTAGCTGGAAAGGGTGAGGGGAAGTAAACTCTGGGAGGGGGAGGGAGGCAGCCAGGCTCCATGGCTTTGTTTCTCTATTTAGAATGCTGATTGCCAGGTCACTGGGCTCGGCTGCAGTGCCTACTGGCCACTCCTTCAGGAATGCTCACTGTCTCTCTTTGCTTCTCCCAGCTGAAAGGAGTGCCTGTGCAACCTTTCCAGGCTGAGACCTACAATGAGGTCTGTGAGCTCTGGGTTGTGTGTCTCCAGCACCATCTCAGCTCTTCTGTCCCACCTCCCCATTTGCTCCCACCTGCTCATCTTCCTATGTTTCAATGTGCAGATCTCTCAGATGGGTTTATGTATTAAGCAGGGAATCCTTAGTTGAATTATAGCTGTTCAAATTGTTTAAATTTCAACAAAATGAAAAGACATCCCATGTGAGGAACAGGTGAACAGTGAGGTTAACCCCCAACACAGATGCAAGGTGCTTGGCAGGTACTGATCACACGAAGTGGAATTCGCCTCAGCGGGGTTTGGTGCCTGCCAAGATCTCCCTGTGGATACGCTGCTTGTGAAGCTTATGAGATGCTGCTCTGTTGTTGCTAGAGGCTGGCCACTGGGTATATGTGTCTTTTTGGAGAGACTCTGATACTGGCCACTGTCAGATGCTATTTGTGACTGTACCTTGGCAACCTGTTTGGAGCTGTCAGCAATCCACAGCTTGCAGCTCCCTCTGCTGGGCCTGAGTGCCCTTGGGATCGATACCTATGGAAGGGAGGAAAAGGTAGCAGGGAGAAGCTGATCTGTGATGCAGGCCTGCTAGCCTCAGCCAACCCCATGGCAAACTCTGACGCTCAAATGGGTCCTCCGTACTATCCTTCATTGAGTGGAAATGGTTGTGCCTTTATGTCTTTGCTAGATCAGGCACTGGATCTCAGTACAACCTTATTCAATTATCTTCTCAAACGTCCCCCCTCCCTATATAAAGTGACCTTTCAGTTTCTTTCCCTTATCCCTTTACTTTAGATAATACATAATAGTTTAAGGTCCTTTTTATTATTTTAAAACAATGAGGACAGGATTACCTTTTGCCCCTCAAAAAATAAAAAAAATAAAAATAAAGGAATCAAGCAGACACATTTGAAACTTTTATTTTTAAAATAATGTAACTTTACTAAGCCAAATTGCTAATTATTGCAGGCTTTAATTTTTTCCCCCTCATAAACTAGAGGATGTTTCCCCCTACAGAATAACTCAGGTTATTACAGAAACTTTTATAGAAAGATACAGCTGGAACAGTCATCATTTTTGTTGGAGAGAGAACATTGACTGCATCTGAAAAGGGATTCTGAAAAACAGCAGCTTGGAGCAAGCGGCCACTGTGCACATTCCCCTGCACAAATTTTGACAATTCTAGGTGAAGAGGCTGTGCTTCTTGTTTTCTCCCTCCCATATACCTCAAATCAAAAGAAGCACAGTGCATAACATTTCCTCCTGGCCTGGCCTTAGACTACCTATGGGGTCTCTGCTCATTGCAGAGCAGGAAGATTTAAGGAGATGGCTGAGAAGATGAAGTTACTTGTGGCTGATTCCTATAGCACTGTGATGATTTGAGATTCATTTTATTATCATTACTAGCGGCCAGGTACATGGATTCATGCACATTAAAAGGAAACTAATTAGAAGAAATATTTTAATATCGCTATTTGTTCTTTCTCTATAATAGAAGTGTCAGAGATGAAAGAAAATTAATAAAATGTATATGAAAATAATATATAAATTGACTAATAACATAACAACAAAGATATAATATAAAAAACATAATATAAAAACAACAAAAACATGATATAAAAACATTGGTAAAAACAATGACTGATAAATTAATTAAACTTATTCTAATATCTCCCTCTACACCACATTAAGAGTAAAAACACTTTCAGAGTGCTTGAATAATTTCCCTTGTGATGAAGTATTTACAACTTTAACATCTTCAAACTCGAGAGAAGGCAACATATAACTAACCATGTCCGAAAACAGGTTTAGGTAGGAATATGCCTACTCTGTCTAGAGTTTGTCCTTGTGATTTATTAATAGTCATCACAAATGCTGGCATCAAGGGAAACTGTCGTCAAATTAATTTAAATGGGAGGCCAATGTCAGACGGGGACAAATCAGTTCTTGGAATCAAAACCTCTTCTTCTGCAGAACCTGTTAATACTTCAGCTTCAATTATGTTAGGTCACAATCTTTTGATAATAAATCTAGTACCATTACAAAGACCTCATTTACTATTAAGATTTCTCCATGGCATGATGATTGCACCTACTTTCAATTTTATGACATGGCATTCCCGAAGGAGTAATACTATTAAGAAATTCGATGGTAACATTTCCTTTTCTACATCATCCATTGAATCAATGGAATCATCACTCAAATAGGTGTGAAAATCTCCATCAAGTATATCAAAAATTTCTTCATTTAATTTATGAACATGCTCATTTTGGGGGCAAAGAATCACACATTTAGATATATTTTTATATTATCTATAGATATACTATTTCTAAAGGTAGCTTCAATAATAGATCTGTTACAAATCATTTCACAGGGAATTTAAATAATATCCATTCCTAAATGAAAACTGTTATCAAGTTTGCCATCTCCAAGTTTTACTAACTATTCACTATAAGCAGAGTCCTCTGATCTCATATTTTTTTAAGGGACAACTGTCTGAAACATCCCCAAACACCACAGTACTTTAAACTCATTTGTACTATGGATGATCCCATAGCATGCAGCACAACACTGAGACATTGTTGAAAATCCCCTCTAAGAAGGAGAACTTTCCCACCAAATGCAACATTCAAATTCATAATTTCTCTAGTAATCTATCTATGACATTTATAGCATGACTGGATGCCATGGTGCATTCATCAATAATGAGAAATTGCCGAAACCGGTTTGGCTCAGTGGATGGAGCGTCGGCCTGCGGACTGGGAGGTCCCGGGTTCGATTCTGGTCAGGGGCATGTACCTGGGTTGCGGGCACATTCCCGGTGGGGGATGTGCAAGAGGCAGCTGATCGATGTTTCTCTCTCATCTATGTTTCTAACTCTCTCTATCTCTCTCCCTTCCTCTCTGTGAAAAATCAATAAAATATATTTTTTTTTAAAAAATGAGAAATTAGGCCTTTTTAATGGTTTTAGCAACTTCACTCTTTATATCAAGTCTAGAAATTGAAATTTCATTTAATGGAGTTGATAATTTATATTGGGAATGAAAGCTTCTTGCACTGAGAAGTAAATTTGCAGCAATTCCTGTAGACACTGTGGGTAAAACAGTACCACCATGACCTCTAATGTAATGTATTAAAACTTTATAAAGATATGTTTTTCCTCTACTACCTGGACCATCCAAGAAAAAGCATTTGGGGTGTACAGTTTTATCTCTGATGGCTGAAGTTATAGTCTGAAAGGCTGCCAACTGTTCATCGTTCAGAGAATTGATCAAAACCTCTGCCTGTTGTCACTCATACGATTCATCACATGTTTTGTATTCGTTAATAAAGGACAGTCCGGACGTTTGAGGTATGTTGTGCCAATAGCTGGTCTTCAGACATATTCTGTCGATGCTGTCACTTTCTTTCAGCTTCAAAAACAACCAAATTCACAATTGACAATGACAGAGCAAAACACATGCGTGCAATTGGTGTTGGCACCAGCAAGAGTAATTCTGGATAATAAACTGTATGTATTGCGCATGTGCAAGTCAACGTTTATTTTTAAATTGCCAGTGGGTGTCATAGGTACCAGCCGGTTGATCGGTTTGTCTGTCAGTCACTTAGCCTTATAGATAGATGATAGATACATAGATAGATAGATAGATAGATAGATAGATAGATAATAGATAGATAGATAGATAGATAGATAGATAGATAGATAGATAGATAGATTGATTCTCCCATCTCTGAGTGCACATGTTTATGCATTCAACTTTTAACATTTTATTTGTCATGCACTGGGTATTTTGTTTTGATGAGTCATATAGAGTAAAGGTCTAATGATATTTCTTTTCCAAAGTTTAAGCATATTTCCTAGATATATTTTGACATTTCATCTACAGACCTACACAGGTTTCAATCTGACAGCTAATTTCTTCAAAGATTAAATTGTCAGATATTCAGTGAGTAATGAATATAACAGCTTAGTAGAGGTGGCTGCCCCATACCAAAGAAATGCTCTCCTACACTTGCTACAGCTAACAGAAATCATTCTGGATATTTCAAGCAGAGAGAGATTTAATACAGGAAAATCTCTACATGCTGTGTTGCCTCACAACATATATTATTTGCATAGATTATTTTTCTAACTGGAATAATATGTCCCCCCTTCTCTGCTTAGAGAACAATTTTTCCTAGTTCATACAGTTTATTATCCAGAATTACTCATGTGACACCCAAGATCATTAATCACTGTGTAGGACTTCAGTGATTGTAAAGGAAAATTTAAAAGGACAGAGAACAGCTACTCAAGTGGAATTGGCATAGGACAACTAGCACCCAGTTCGAGTCAAAGCTCCTTCGATGAATAACAATTTGTTTTGCATTCCTCTCTCTAGTGTTCTCTGAATGTTGCCTCTTAAACAATAGCTATTGTAGAAGAACATTCTAAAGAGCCCTTTTATAATAGAGTACATAGTTACATAATCAGAGCTGCGGTGCCTTACCTTAACATTTATGCTATGTAGGATTTATGCAATCTTGATGCTCATCTTATATAGTGAGTTCTGGATACTGGTGTGGACATTTAGGGTTCTTAGTAAGATCTGTTATTAAGCAATCTAGAAGCTTTGACCTAGACCAGTGATTTTCAACCTTTTTCATCTCATGGCACACATAAACTAAATACTAAAATTCTGTATCACACCAAATAATGTATTTTTTGCCAATCTGACACAAAATAAGCATAATTTTGATTCATTCACAACAGACAGCTATTATTGTATTGGCTGTTGTCATTTTTAAAAA
Source organism: Myotis daubentonii (assembly GCF_963259705.1). Taxonomy (NCBI): domain Eukaryota; kingdom Metazoa; phylum Chordata; class Mammalia; order Chiroptera; family Vespertilionidae; genus Myotis; species Myotis daubentonii. Next base: position 52,522,786 of record NC_081844.1, read on the forward strand.
AAATTTACAATGTAAAGGAAAAGAGGTCAGTGACTCTAAGTAATCAGGTAGTGTATGTTTTTAAAATTCTTGCAGCACACCAGTTGAAAATCACTGACCTAGAGGAAGCTTTTATATAGTGGTCTGTCAGTACAGCCTACTTACTTACATCAGCTCCAAGAAAAGAAAAACAATGTATACTCATCACTGTAAACCCAACATCAATTGTAAAAACAGGAACAAGCAGGAATAAACACCTGCATAATGAATGAATATAAGGGGTCTGTCTACCCACTGCATACATAAGATCCTCAAATTATGAGTAAAAGGTGACTTGTAGCCTATTGTCCCTATTTTTCCTGAGAATAGCTCCTATTGCTTATTTTAGAATGTTGTCTTGTGGCATGAAAGGTGATTGTAAAGGTTTAAACATGCAGAGAGACACCAGGCTAACCTGTTTTTTACTACAGGACCCTGGAATTCTAGTTTCAGCAACATCTATCCATATGTTTTCTAAAATTTTCTGGCTACACCATGTCATATTTTATTTTTTATGTTATTTTCCTCTATAGTATTGTGATTTCCTTCAGAACCATATTCATAGGCATCTTTCAAGAACCCAGCACATAGGCTGTGTTCAATAAATACTTATTGATTTGACTGTAAATAATTCTCTCTTTGGGTTATTATCCCTGGTGGTCCACTTTCCAGCTAGACATGAGTCCTCTACATCCCTGAAATCCGAAATAATGAAGCAACTGAGAGACTTTCACTGATGTTTTCTTTGTAAGAGTTTTTTTTGTTTTGTTTTGTTTTGTTTTTTTGTCTGAGAACTTGACACAGCCAGGAGATTACTTTGTAAGCTTGTTTCTTGGTATAATTCTTTCCAACTTTATGTAATACCAAGTCTTATCTAAGCAGGATCTGGGGCTGGGATGCTTACAAAAAGTGAATTCAGGTGTATAAATCACTGGGCCAAACAGGGGCTATTTCTTTCTTCATCTATAATATGTAGCATATATTGTACTCTTATAATTTGGTTTTTCACTTAAACATATCCCGGACATTACTCTCTATCAGTTATTAGAGTTTTTTCTAATTCTTTACAGTTGCATAATACTCCATGATGTGGATGTGGCAATTTATTCAACTGGTTTTCTATGTATGAACATTTAGGTTGTTTTCCATATTTTACAATTACAAATTATGCTACAACAGAGTTGCACATAGGCGCTTTTATTTCCATTTGCCTGTTATACATTTGCCAGCCCCTTATATTTTGCCTTTATGAATCGCTTTATTTTGGGTCTCTTATATAGATACTGTATTTTTCTGTGTATAAGATGCTATTTTTTTCTAAAATTGTTAGACTGAAAATCAAGGGGTCTTATACACTGACGTCAGCTGAGGATGGAGCCCTGCGGATGCATAGCTGCCCATATCTTGTCAAACAGGCTTCCTCCAATCACAAGCCTTATTGTTACAGATATCAGCTGATGCCTTAATTGGAGGTGGAGGTGGAGAGTGCGCAGATGCAAGAGGGAGTGTTTGAGCCCATAAAGATGTCAAAAAATAAAAAAGATAAATGCTGGTAAGTGATTGTCTTACTCTGAAAAACTCAAACTGAATGTAAACAGCTATGCAAAAGAGCATGGAAATAGAGCTGCAGAGAGACAATTTGGACCTCTTCCCACTGAGTGTATGATCAGACAGTAGAGAGAACAGAAAGAACAACTTCTTAAGATGCCAAAAAAGAAGACGGTCTTAAGAGGAAAACCAGCAAAATGGGCAAACTTGGAGCAGAGGCTGAAGACTTGGATTATGGAGCAGCGCCAGAGTGGCTTCTGTGTGTCAATCAAGCTTATTCAATATCAGGCAAGAATGTTTGCAAGCAAAATGAACATTGTTGATTTTACAGGAAAGGTAAAATGGTGCTTCAATTTCATGAGGAGAGAAGGGTTGACCATGAGAACAGGAACAAAGTTAGCTAAGAAAATGCCACCAGTTTATGAGGATGATCTCACATATATAGACAGTGACTCAGAAGAGAGCAGTATTACAACAGAAGTTGAAAAAATTGATATATGTCTGGAACTAATAGTGATGAAGAAGAGAGCAGTGATGCAACAGAGGCTAAATAAAGTGATATCCTGCATAATATCATAATGCTGGTATGTAAACATTACCTGTGGTAATTATTAAATAAAAATGTGTTGTTTTATGTTTAAAATATTGATTTCTTAATTTTGGATTGGAAAAATGGGGGATGTCTTATACATGGGGGTATATTATACATGGAAAATACGGTAATAGAGTTGGAATTGGTTTTGTGAGCCAATTTGAGATAAGGCCATTCACAACAATCTTACTATTTTAGGATATACTATAATTCCTATGTGCATTGTTATATTTATGGTTTTGCTTTTCTCTACAAAATGTGTTTTGTTTTGTTTTTATATTTTAGAAGGTTTGTAAGTCTTCTCTGATGGTTATCTTTTTACTTACATCTTTTATAAGCTTTTAGTCCCTGTTTTCTTGACACTTTATAATCTGATTTAGCATCAGTTATTAATGGCATCCTCTGAGTGCTACCTACCATTTACACTAAGAGCTTATTTTACCTTCCCCTTTCCCTTCTCCAAATTTTAGTGTCATTTTTTCTACTTTGTTACAATATATAGTATCTATCCTATCTAATAAAAGAGAAACATGGTAATTGGCGTACGACCGCTACCATTCCCATTGGCTAATCAGGGCAATATGCAAATTAACTGTCAGCCAAGATGGCGGCTGACAGCCAGGCAGCTTGAAACTAACGAGGATTGCTTGCTTCAGTGACGGAGGACTCCAACGTTCCCCGCCTGCCACTGCAGGCCTCTGAGCTGCAAGCAACTATGTAACAAACATAGAAGCTAAACAAAACCCCAGAAACCTGCCGGGCTTCAGCCAGCAGGATCGCAACATTGTAGGCAAAGGCCAGAAACCTACTTTCAGCAGCGGAGGCCTAAGAGTTGGAGCCAAGCCTCAAAGCTAAAGCTGGTCCAGAATAACAAAAAAAAAAAAGAGAAAGAAAAAAAGGAGCTGTTGGGAGCTTCAGTCACCCCCAGCCTGAAAACAGCCCTCAGCTCCTCACCCAGACTAGCCAGGCACCCCAGTGGGGACCCCCACCCTGAAGGATGTGTGACCAGCTGCAAAGAGCCATCATCCCCTCACCCAGGCTCGCCAGGCACCCCAGTGGGGACCCCCACCATGAAGGATGTGTGACCAGCTGTAAACAGCCATCATCCCCTCACCCAGGTTGGCCAGGCACCCCAGTGGGGACCCCCACCCTGATCCAGGACACCCTTCAGGGCAAACCAGCTGGCACCCACCCATGCACCAGGCCTCTACCCTATATAGTAAAAGGGTAATATGCCTCCCAGCACCAGGATCAGCGGAGCCACGAGGCCTCCCGGCACCAGGATCAGCGTGACAGGGGGCAGCGCCCAAACCCCCTGATGGCCCTGCGGCTCTGTGTGTGACAGGGTGCGGCGCCCCAACCCCCCCCCCCCAGCCCCCCGCCACGGGCCCTGCTCTGTGTGTGACAGGGTAGAGCCATAACCTCCCCATTGGTCCTGCCCTGAGTGTGAGAGTGGCGGCACCCCAACCCCCTGATCGGCCCTGCTCTGTGCGTGACAGGGGGCTGTGCCCCAACCCCCTGATTGGCCCTGCTCTGTGCGTGACAGGGTACAGAGCCCCAACCCCCCTGATGGGCCCTGCTCTGTGACAGGGGGAAATGCCCCAACCCCCTGACTGGCCCTGCTCTGTGCATGACAGGGGGTGGCGCCGCAACCTCCCCATCGACCCTGCCTTGAGTGTGACAGGGGATGGTGCCCCAACCCCCAATCGGCCCTACCCCGAGCGTGACTGAGGATGGAATCACAACCTCCCAATCGCCCTGCTCTGTGTATGACAGGGGGCGGCGCCCCAACTCCCCAATCGGCCCTGCTCTGAGCCCAACCAGGGGCTGCATCTAGGGATTGGGCCTGCCCTCTGCCACCCGGGAGCAGGCCTAAGCTAGCAGGTCATTATCTCCCCAGGGGTCCCAGACTGTGAGAGGGCACAGGCCGGGCTGAGGGACCCGCCTCGCCCCCGAGTGCACAAATTTTTGTGCACCGGGCCTCTAGTATATATATGAAAGCCAAGCGACCGGAACGACCAGTCACTATGATGCGCACTGCGGCCGGCCAACTGGCCCGATGGGGGCGGGGCTGCTTGGCCAACCTCCTGCAGCCCCTCCCTGCATCCATCCTGGCCCCCGATTGGCACCCCCCACCCTGATCTGGGGTGGGGCCAGCCGGCCAAACTGTCGCAGCCCCTCTCCCCAGCTGGCTGGCCCCATCGGCCATGATCGGGTTGGGCCAGCCAGACCCCACCCGTGCATGAATTCATACAATGGGCCTCTAGCAATACATATTATATTATTATATGATACGATATATTATTACTAAAAGCCCGGTGCACAAAAATTTGTGCACTTGTGGGGGGTGGGGGAGTCCCTCAGCCCAACCTGTGCCCTCTCACAGTCTGGAACCCCTCAGGAGATAACCACCTGCTGGCTTAGGCCCACTCCCTTGGTGGCAGATGGCACACCCGATCCCGTGGTGCCTGCCCCGTCTTCCCCAGTCGCAGATGGCAGGCCCAGATCCCACGCTGGGTTGGGCAGCGGCTCGGATCATGCTGCCGCCCACTCCGCCCACCCCGCCCCGCACACAGCAGTCCCGGATCCCGTGCTGGGTCCGGTGGCGGTTCAGATTGTGCTGCCGCCGCCGCCGCCCCCCCTCCCCCCGCCCCGGGCTGCACATGGCAGGCCCAGATCCTGCACTGGGGTGGGTGGCGGCTCAGGATCGTGCTGCCGCCAACACCCCCCACCCCGCCCCCGGCAGGCCTGGATCCCGCGCTGGGGCAGCTGTTGGCTGGGGATCGCACTGCAGCCAGCCCCAGGCAGGGCAGCGCAACGGGATCTGCCTGCAGTATGCAAATTTAATGGCCATCTTTGTTGGGTTAATTTGCATACTCTTCTGATTGGCTGATGAGCGTAGCAAAGGTATGGTCAATTAGCATCTTTGTCTTTTATTAGTGTAGATTACCACTCTTAGCCTCACTTTTTAGCCTTAGATCTACAATTAAATAGATGAAACAAACACACACCATCATTGCTTTAGCTAAAAAGTTTCCTTGGTCATATAATGGGTAAAAACTCATCATGCAGAAAATGCCTCAAGAAGCTTCAGGAGGACATTCCCTGAGTTGTTACAAAGTGGTTTTTGATTTTCCTCGAAAATGCCAAATGCTTGAGGATATTTCATTTTAGAGTATTATGTAACTGTTTTCTGCTTTTTAGTGTTTGGCTTTTTAAGAAAATTTTCATCAGCTGAGATATTTTTTCATTTTTTTAATAGTGGCTTTGCAAAGAAGTAGATTGCTTGTGTCTATTCACTTCATAGACAGGGTTGGCACTTTTGAGTGGTTCATAAGATTCCAAGTTTAAGAATGCCCTTTGATCTCAGTGTAGTCAAGCACAATTTCTCTAAATGGATTGTTTTTGTCAGTGCTCGGGATAAGATGCCTTTTCATTTTGTGGTTCTCATTTACCTCACAGGATCCTGAAATTTCCCTTTTGCTGTTTTTTTCTCTCTACCACACAGAATCCTTTTGACCCTCCTATCCCAGAAGAGACTGCCTGAATATACCAAGTATTCCCCACCCCCTGCCTCACTATTTCACAGTTGAGAGGGACCATTAGCTCACCCTTAAGCCTCCTACTCCTATTTTTTTTCTATGCAGTTTTCCAGACGCCTCAACATATCTCTTCCATTCACCAAGGTATGCATCAAGAGCTCAAAAAATAGCTCTTCTGGAAGAACAAAATTGCAGGCATCATGCTTTCTGATTTCAAAATATATTACAAAGTTATAGTAATAAAAAATATGGAATTGTCGTTAAAAAAAAGATACATAGATCAATGAAAACAGAATAGAGAGCCCAGAAGTAAATCCATGAATATATGGTGAATTAATTTACAACAAAGGAGCTAAGAATAAGCAATGGGGAAAGGGCAGTTTCTTCATAAATGGTTTTGAGAAAACCAGACAGCCACATGCAAAAAAATGAAACTGAACCAGTAACCTAATACAAGTAACTATTATCAGCAACAAGACAAGGATGCCCACTCTTACACTCTTATTAAACACTAGAGGCCCGATGCATGAAGATTCATGCAAGAATGGGCCTTCCTTCCCCTGGCTGCCGGCACTGCCTTCGCTCAGGCTGGAGCCACCTTTCCGCCTTCCCATGCTGCCCAGAGGCCCGGAGCGGCTGGGGCGGTGTGGAAGCTTGAGTTGTCGCCATGGCGACAATGCAAGCGTCCAGCCCCCTGCTGTTTGGTGCCTGCGAATACAAATTAACCTGCCATCTTTGTTGGGTTAATTTGCATACTCACTCCTGATTGGCTGGTGGGTGTCGCAAAGGTATGGTCAATTTGCATTTTCTCCTTTTTTAGTGTAGATAGTACTAAAAGTCCTAGCCAGAGAAATTAGATAAGAAAAATAAAAGTCATTCAAATTGGAAAAAACAAAGACTCTTTCTATTTGCGTATGACATGGTATTTTATATCTACACTAATAAAAGAGAAATATGCAAATTGACCACCACTTCACGATGCCCACCAGCCAATCAGGAGTGGGTATGCAAATTAACCTCATTGCCTCCATGGAGACTGACAGCAGGGAGGAGGCAGCTCCCAGCATGGCCTGCTTGGCTGTCACCGTGACAACCCAGGAGCAGGCAAGCACAGGCCGTAGGCAGCTCCCAGCATGGCCTGCTTGGCAGTCGCTGTGGCAACCTGGGAGCAGGGAAGCACAGCCCGCCGCCAGCTCCCAGCACAGCTTGCTTGGCCACTGCTGCAGCGACCAGTGAGCAGGCAAGTGCGGCCCACAGGCAGTCCCAGCATGGCTTGCTTGGCAGTCGGCTGCAGTATAGAGCAGGCAAGCCCTGCAGAGAGGAGATAACCACGGGGAGTGGGCCTAAGCCATCAGTAGGACATCACCTGACGGCTCCCCGATTGGAGAGGGTGCAGGTCAGGATGAGGGACACACACACCCTCACCTCTGTGCACGAATTTTGTGCACCGGGCCTCTAGTATGTATATATTAGAGGCCCGGTGCATGGAATTCATGCACTGGTGGGGGGCGTGGCCTGCGGGGATGGCCTGCTGTGGGAGTGCCGCTCATCCCGGTCAGCAGAGCAGCGCTCCCACTATAGGAGCACACTGACTACCAGGGGTCAGTTCCTGCATTGAGTATCTGTCCCATGGTGGTCAGTGCATGTCACAGCGACTGGTAGAGCAGTAGTTCTGGTCATTCCGCCATTTGGTTGCTGGGCTTTTATTATATAGGATAGGATAATTCTCAAGACTCCACCCAGAACTGTCAAAATAAATGAATTCAGAAAAGCTGCAAGATATAAAATCAATATACAAAAATCATTGCATTTAAATACACTAAAAATGAACTATTAGAAAGAATAATTAATAACACCAGTTACAACTGCATCAAAAAGAGTAAAATACTGAGGAATAAATTTAACCAAGAAAGTGAAAGACCTATACACTGAAAACTATACAAAGACATTTATTAAAGAATCTAAAGAAGAGACAAATAAATGAAAAGATATTCTTTGTCGTGGAAGAATTAATATTGTTAAAATGTCCATACTCCCCCAAAGCCATATACAGATTCAATGCAATCCCTAATCAAAACAGTATGGTATTGGCATACAAACAGACCCATAGATCAATGGAACAGAATAGAGAGCCCAGAAATACACCCATACATGTATGGCCTATTAACTTACGGCAAGGAAGCCAAAATTATACAATGAGTAAACGATAATGTCTGTAATGAATGGGTTTGAAAAACTGGACAGCCATATGAATAAGAGTGACATTGGATCACACAACATATACAAAAATCAACTAAAATAAAGACTTGAATGTAAGAATTGAAACCATAAAGCTCTTAAAGAAAACCATTAAGCTTCTAGACTTCAATCTTGGCAATATTTTGGATAGAAAGCCGGATGCAATGGCAGCAAAAGCACAAATACACAAGTGGGACTATTTCAAACTATAAAGTTCTGTACAGCAAAGAAAACAATCAACAAAATAAAAAGACAACCTATGGAAAAGGAGAAAATATTTGCAAATCATGCATCTTGATAAGGAGTTAATACCCCAAATACATACTCATATATTTTTATATAAACTTACACAACTCAATAGGAAAAAAACAAAGATGATTTTTTAAATGAGCACTGAATCTGAATAAATTTTTTACAAAGATATACAAATGACCAACAGATACCTGAAAAGTTGCTTAACATCACTATTGATCAGAGAAATGCAAATCAAAACCATAAGATATCATATCACACTTTTTACAATGGCTATCATGAAAAAGACAACAGCTAACAAGTGTTGGTGGGGATGCAGAGAAAAGAAAACGATATACACTATTGGTGGAGATGTAAATTGGTGCACCCACTACAAAAACAGTATGGAGATTACCAAAAAATTAAAAACTACCATATCATCCAGAAATTCCACCTCTGTGTATTTATATGAAGGAAATGAAAACATTAACTTGAAAAGATATACGTACCCCCGTTTCATTGCAGCAATATTTACAACAGCTAATACATGGAAACAACCTAAGTGTCTACCAATGGATGAATGAATAAAGAAAATGTTTATTTATATAATATATACACATATTATAACATATAAACCATATAAAACATATATAATTTATATGTTATAATATAAAGTGTTTACTACCATTTACAGATGTAAAAGTATGTCCAAGTTCAAAGAGCTGTTACTTGGCAGAAGTGGTGATCAAATCTGATATTAAAGTTTCCTATCACATTACCAAGGATCTCTAAATACACAGTGTGGTTGGTATACTCTCTCAATTGTTTATTTTTCAAGGTGAAAAAGCAATGTGGGAACTTGTAATTATGATGATTTGGGCCATTCCAAACATTCCTATGAAAAATTAGTCTTTTTCTTTCGATTTGGAATCTGAGTCACCTCTGTATCCTAAGGATATTACCACAGTAACTGACATTCATTGTATGTTTGTTGAAGGGTGATATGAACCTGAGTCATGATAACTGTAAAATTCGTGCAATTCACATAGGAAAAAATTAATGTAGATTAAGTATAGCATATATGCTTATTTAAATTAGAAAACCTAAGGTAGTAATCTGGAAAGTTAAGTACTGCATTTGGTTATATGAAATGGGCCTTCTTTAGAGGATAAAAAAAATGAGACTAATTATTCTCCATAAAACTTCTGCTAGAAACTATTAAATTTCTCCTAAGGAGAAATATTTGTAACCATTTAATATTCTATGTATGCAAACCCTGTGTCATACAGCTGCACAATGAGCTGATCAACGAAGTTAATGTCAGTATCAAAGAGTGTATTTTTGTCTCTATTGATGATGCAGACCATCATTAGAAATTCATTATAAATGTACACTACTAAAATATTAAACAATCAAATGACCTGATTCATTAATTATTTATAAGTAAAAGGGGGGAACTTCACTGGGTTCATCAACAAAATATTTCCATTGGCCTTTGAAAAGGAATTTTATCACTGTATTTCATAAGACCAACAATTTTCTGCAATATCCTGTTTTGGTTCCAGGAAGACACAGAGCCTATGACTGTATACCCAGTAAAAACTCTTCTCAAGAAAAAGTCAAGTTGATTGTGAGAGCTAATTTTTTGGACATACTAATGAAAAAACAAAACACATGCATATTTAAACATCACATATTTAATGTCAAAGAATTTGAATTCAAGTACAAAAATTAAACAACACATGATTTCAACATTAAATAACCGTAACACTTATTACTCAAACAACTATACAGTGAATATCAAAAACACAAGTGAAGTTTAACTATAAAAGCCTTAACTATATTAACAGCAACATTATAATTTATTTCTATAACAAATAATTAACTAAAATATTAATAGTTCAAGGACCACAATGGTAAATTGCTTTTTTCTTTAGTATTGAGTAAAATTTGTATCTCTTTATCCCCTTCATTTCTTTCTACATAATAGTTAGATGCTTCTGGTTATATAACTGTTCTCATCTCTAAGACATATAGTGATCCTTGGTAATAAAATCCAGTGTAACCATTGTCTGCAAGTGCTTTAATATTGCGAAATGCTATGTAGCAAAGTTATTATGCAAAAATTTAGCATAAACTAATGGGTTCTATTGCTTACTCATGAATTAGAAGTATTTAAAGTAGCAAAAGTTTACATTTTTATAAGTTCTACACAACGGTGGATTATTCTGAATTATGGCTCATGTTTTTTGAAATACATATCTATCATTTTAAAACCAAAAGTGCAAACCCAGTTCTAAAATAAAACAGTATTTTAATTAGCATGCTTTACAAAGAAACTTTCATACTCATGTTTACAGTATTTCTTCAGAAGAATGAGGCCTGATTGGAGATATACAGTCGCTGTCCAACATGGCTGCCATTAGCAAGTGATATTGTTGGTGATAAGGGATAGCTTGGATAAGAATAAGGCCTTGAAGTATAAGGAAGCACGCTGGGAGTCCCAGAAGAGAGGGTAGCACTAACAGGGGAAAGACTATTTATTGAGCTGCGACGGAAATTGTAGTCTGTAAATAAATACATGAACAATTATGCTGCACATCTTTATGGATACAAATTTAATTCAAAGAGACAAAGGATTAAAACTATAATCACCATTTAACATAATGTTCTAACATTCAAAATCCTGGCAATACTATATTGCTGGTAAAGACTGTGTCAGTATTCACTGCATGGCAAATCCTGACTGTTTTATCAGTCAGTATTGTGTGTCTTTCACTGACAGTGCTTCAGAGATCTTACTAAAATACATTCTTGGATATCTATTTCTTGGATATCTATTAATTGTTTTGTGTCTTTTTTATCACAAAAAAGCTCTGATTTCTTAAGATAAAAATAGCAAATTCATATTTGCTTCTCTTTTGGAAACTGTATTAGGTATCAAACCAGCAAAAACATTCACCCCTGGACTATAAAACTAACTGTCCAATATTTCATTATTTAAATACTAATATAAACGTTTATATAACTCAACACATCAATTTAATATTAGCATCCTACTGGTACCATAAAACAGTAAAATGAATCATCTTTATAAAATAAACTTCAAAAAACCATTATCAACTTATAGTATAGAAAAATCCAAAAATTTAACCAAATTTTTTAAAAAACAATTACATTTGAAATATTACTGCTTCACAATAAACATTCATCTTATGCAGCAATAATTTCCTGCTTCATTAATTGTAATGTTTATAGATGTGTGTGAATATTAAAGACCAAATTTGTAAATCCCATATTTTCCAAAAACTCAACTATGTTCTTTAGTACAGAATAAGCCAGAGGTGTGACAATACTATAAAATGATTATTTATAGAAGTTATGGTGTTTTTAAGAATGAATGAAAAGGAATTATGTCATTTAATATACAGATAAAAGTTTCTTTCTATATTTCCTGGAACTATATATGAGGCCTAAAACAAATGAGCATTAACTTAATGTTGTCATGGGACTTAATATTTAGCCAACAGGAATGAGATCAACTGCAGAAGAATAAGCTCAAGCAACATCAGAAAGGACCTAGTTAAGAAAAAAAATGGAAAAATAAACATCAATTAAACATTGGTTTGATTTCCAGCATTATAAAACACTAATTAGAATAATTTTATAACCTTTGTATTTTTATTAATGGTACAAGATTAATAAAAGCAGTTTGTTCCAAGAAGACATAAAGACATTAAAAGCATCCAGTTCAAAATATTCCTAGTATTTTAAAATTGGATAAGGAATTACTTTGATACCAAAGTAGGGTAACTGCAGGTATCACAGAATTCTTCTCTTAAAGGATCCACTTTGCCTGAAGGGTCATGGTATTAAGTATAAACAGAAAGTTAGTGCTCCTATAATTCAAATAAATTGCTTTAGAAAAAGTTCTGGTTCTCTCCTCCTAAAGATAATTACACCAATACAGTCAAATTCTTTTAAGCCATGTGGCTATGACACAACTAAAAGTTCTTTCAATTTCAATAGACAAGACTAAAGAAGAGCAGGTCTTTAGTAGGAAGGGAAATGTTTCACAGAGAAATCACTTTCACTTTGGGTTTATATCCATTCAAGAGCTAATGCAGCCTATTATTCATGAAATGTGGACAGAAGAGATATCTTCAGAGGAAGATTTCACAAACATAGACAGAAAACTGGCTAATGGCATAGTGCTTAGGTCTGAAAATGTGCATTTCTGATAGTACCATACTGTAAGCCTTTAATTTTAAAAATATTCTACTCAACTGTTGTATTCTCACATTTTTAAGGAGACTAAATCAAAATACAAAATTAGAAATTGATACTGATGACTTTATTCATACAGGATAAATTAAGAGAGGAAAATCTTCCCCAAATACTACAAAGATTAGAAAACAAAAAGCTTCGGATGTTTATAAGATTTATAAGTATTTCATAAAGTTGTGCAACCCACACCAATATAGAGAATACTTTCATCACTCTGACAGAAACCCAGTACCTATTAGCGGTCACTCCCCATTCCTTCTCCCCCAGCCCCAGCAACCACTAATTTTTCTGTTTCTATAGATTTGCCTATTCTGGATTTTTCATATAAATTGAACCACACAATTTATGTCATCCTTTTTAACTGGCTTCTTAGTATAAAATGTTTTCAAGGTTCATCCATGTTGTGGTATGTACCAGAACTTCTTTCCTTTTTATATGCATTGTATGTATACTATACAACATCTTATTTATCCATTAACTAGTCAATGGTCATTGTTTGTTTCTACCTTTTGGCTACTATAAATAATGCTGCTAAGAAATAATTTGTACAAGATTTTGCATGGACATATGTTTTCAATTCTCTTGAGTGAATACCTAGGAATGGAATTGCTGATACATATGGTAACACTATATTTAACTTTTTGAGGTAACATCAAACACAGCTTATACCAGCCGTGGGCAAACTACGGCCCGCGGGCCGGATCTGGCCCGTTTGAAATGAATAAAACTAAAAAAAAAAAAAAAAAAAAAAAAAGACCGTACCCTTTTATGTAATGATGTTTACTTTGAATTTATATTAGTTCACACAAACACTCCATCCATGCTTTTGTTCCAGCCCTCCGGTCCAGTTTAAGAACCCATTGTGGCCCTCGAGTCAAAAAGTTTGCCCACCCCTGGCTTATACCATTTTATACTCCCAACACCAGTCTATAAGAGTAAAGCACCTGACATTTTGCTCTATGCAATACATTTCCCATACCTCATATTTTAACATTTATTTCCATTTTGATGGGACATTAAAATTATTTTAATGTTATTTCACCATTTTATTATTTCAATTGCTAATATTCAAATAACCATGATTGAAATAATTCAATAATTCTTCACTGGGCCACTGAATTTCATCTGAAAAACAAAGTGTTTTTTAAATAACACTGTACATACTCAGAAGGTGAAGTACAGCTGGATTCAAACACTGAGTTAAAAAAAAATTCATCTATATTATCAAATATAAATATAAATAACATTTATCATTTATTACTTTGTACTTTCCATCCTAGTACAGAAAATCAAAAGCTGAGTGTAAAGTAGAAGGGAGATTTTTTAGAATTACTAGTTATTAAGCAACTTAAACCTATGAAATATTTAAAAAGCATTAACTAGAAAATTTTAAGTGATACTTTTGGCTGAAATACATTAGTATGATCAAATTCGCTGATTTTTTTTATCTCATTTACTTTCCCTATTACAATTATATTTTGACAAAATTTAAAAAGATAATTTTTATCCTCTACTTAATTTTTCCTATCAGACAACTGACAGCAAAGGACAAGAAGTAGGTAAGAAATGGTCGATGTTTTTTATTTGTTTTTCTTCTAAGAGTAAGCCCAGAGTAGTTTAGGTCAGTCTGTTTTAAGATGATTAAGAGGAGGCTTTGAGTATGCTAATCTTAGTAATGGATGACTGGGTAAGAAAGGAAGTTATTGTCTCTGGTTCCTTATAACGTTCTAGTTGGTTAATTCTCTATTTTTACTAGAGTAATGATATTTTTCAGATTCAAATTCAGAAAAATTTCATCTGCTTTTGATTTTAACTAAATGGTTTTTTAAGTTTACAATAAACCAGCCCATGTAAGTTTGAAACAGTGATATCTATAGGTTTATTTTTTAAGAAACTGATTTTAAATTATCTGAAGATTATAATTTAAGTCTTCTAAAACAAGGGTTTGAAATTCTAAAAAATGCAAACCAATCTATAGTGACAGCAAGCAGATCAGTGGTTGCCTGGGAAAGAGAGGAGGAATGAATTACATTAGGGGTGATGGAAATGTGTTTCACTAATTGTGGTGTCATTTAACAGATGAATATATGTCAAAATTGACCAAAGTGTACTTTGTTTTTTTTTTTACGATTTTTTTAAATTGATTTTTAGAAAGAAAAGGGAGAGGGAGAGAGAGAAACATCTGTGTGAGAGCAAAACACTGATGGGCTGCCTCCTGCAGGCTCCCTACCAGGGATCGAGCCCACTCTCACTGGGAACTGAACTGGCCACCCTTCAGTGCATAGGATAACACCCAACCAACTGAGCAACACCAGCCAGGGAAAGTATGGATATTAAATATGTGCATTTTATTGTATTTCAATTATACCTCAATAAAGTTATAAAAAAAGCCAAGTGTTTCTCTTGAGTTAATTCCAGCGTTTCCCAAACTACATTCCAGACAGTTGAAGTACCTCAAAAGAAGAATCCCTTAGCAAAAAAAAAATCTTGGAAAAATTTAGGAAAGATAAGTTTGACAGTTAAACAGATTGCTACCACAATTATTCAATATGCTAATATGCATTATGATTTCCCCAGGGGAGTACACAGTACAGTTTTTCCCAAATTTTTTTGGCCTTAGAAACAGTTATTTCACTGAAGAACTTTATAAATCAGTTTGGCAAGAACTTTTAATAGGAATAATAGATAATACTTTAAAAGCAAAACAAAAATTCTTGAAATATATTAAACAGTGATTACAAACTCAAATACCTTCAGAGGCCAAGATGCAACAAACAAACAAAACTCAAAAAGAACCAAATGGAAAACAGTAGGCATCTAGCTATTTGTACTGAAATTAAGCCTAGTTGCTTTCCTTTCAAAAAGCTGACGAGACCAAACAAATCATATCTAGAGCATCTAGTTTGCTACTTTGTATTAAGAGATTATGTCAAATTTCTTTTAATGCTAGTTTCTAAACCACTTGGAAAGACAGTAATAGAACAGCAGAGAAAAAATTATGATCTGAACTGCAACAATCTAGGTTTCCTTAATAGCTCGAAAACTGTAGCTCACTAGAAATAATATCTGGGCAAAAGTGAAAAGAAGATAAAACCCTTAAAAAAAGATAACTCTTTTCAAATTTCATTTCTATAAGTAAAATTAGTCCTCATAATTCAAAATTTCAAATATAAAAACCTATAGGAAAAGGTAAAGGGTGTCCCAAAATTCACGCAAGAAGTAATTTTGATAGAAAACACAGATTAATAATTAAAAATTGTAAATTTTTTATTGATTCATAAAGTATACAGTATAGGGTTATATATCGAATAGCATTATCGAGTAAATGGCCTCCATGGCTTTGCTGGCACATACGCACTCTTTTGTTGAAATTTTCCATGACCGTTTTGCATAAATGTGGCTGAATTTCATTGATACAGCGCTCAATTTCCTCCTTCAAGGCGTGGGTGGTCGTGGGCTTGTTGGCATAAACCTTAGACTTCAAAAAACCCCAAAGAAAAAAGTCCAACGGCGTTAAATCGCATGACTAGGCGGCCAATTCTGATCACCAAAACGGGAAATTACACGACCAAGAAATGACTCATGCAGTAATTGAATTGTTTCTTGGGCTGTATGGCATGTGGCACCGTCTTGTTGAAACCACATGTCGTCCACATCCATATCTTGCAATTTAGGCACAAAAAACTGGGTTATCATGTCACGATAGCAAACACCATTAACTGTTATTGCCTGAGCAGCCGCATTTCAGTCATGGAAAATTTCAAAAAAAAGAGTGCGTATGTGCCAGCAAAGCCATGGAGGCCATTTACCCGATATGCTATTCCATACATAACCCTATACTGTATACTTTATGAATCAATAAAAAATTTACAATTTTTAATTATTAATCTGTGTTTTCTATCAAAATTACTTCTTGCGTGAATTTTGGGACACCCTTTAGTTCTGGGAATACCATGTATTGGAATTTTTATGCTAATATCTATAAAAACAGTTATGTCTAAAGCGTAACAAATATATTTCTTTGAATCTGCAGCATGATATTAATAAAAGCTATTATATTCTGAGCACTTACTATGTGCTAAAAATAACTATACATTATCAACACTATTTAATCCTGACAAGGTAAGTACTATTATTTTACTCTTTAACAGGATTAAGTGAGGCACAGAAGGGTAAAGTAACCTATTCAAGAACACAGAACTAGTTAGGATATGGTTTGCTACCCACGCAACCACAACAGTTTTTGTTGTTGTTAATCCTCCCCCGAGGAAATTTTCCCATTGATTTTTAGAAAGAATGGAAGGGAGGGAAAAAGACAAGAGAGAGACACATCAGTGTGAGAGAGGCACAGCGTATGGTTGCTCCCGTATGGGCCCCAACCAGGGCTGGGAATCAAGCCTGCAACCAAGGTATGTGCGCTTGCCCGGAATCAAACCCAGGATCCTTCAGTCCAAAGGATGACGGTCTATCCACTGAGCCAAACTGGCTAGGGTCACAACATTCTTTTTGCCTCTACATGTAAAAAGGAGTTTAGATAGTAATAATCTTTACTCAAACTATAAGCTACTGTAATTTCCTATTAAAGCTTATCTTTCTCAGTTCCATGTTGAAAAAACTATACAGTGAATCCTTATAAATATAACTTTTATTCTAAATCCTATCAACAATAATTTTAGATTACTAAATTTGAAAATAATTAAAGTTCTATGTTTGGGTAAGTTTGAGAAATGCTAGATAATCTATATACATAACATACCCATTTCCAACTACATCAACTTTAACATACAATTTACCATCGTGGTGATTTAAAATGTACAGTAGGCATGTTAAAAGTTTTGAGAAGACCTGAAATACGGAAACCAGTTTAACCTTTTAAAACTTTGCTTAATGGGTTTATAATTAATAGAACTATAGTAATAAAAATATTTCACAAGGTTTTATTGGAGAATTTTATTTCTCCTTATAAGAATAACTTAAAATTGGCTTTCTGAAAACTAAATCTATCATTTAATATTCCTAAGAGACTTTCTCTTACCTGTTTATTTTCTCCAAATTCTTCTACATAGGTCCAGGCTGAAGAGATTGTGTTCCCTGTCTGTAAGCAGTGAAGACAGAAGAGAATTGAGTCTTTAGATTGATGTTATCCCTATCTTGGGAGTGCATGGAATCCTTGACAATTTTAGTTAAAACTTTTTATCAATAAATAGGAAAATAAATTTAGAGAAAAGGCAACAAGTGACAAATAGTTATCATTTCTGAAGTTCTGTGAAGATGGAAACAGACAACAGTATACTGCTATTTGAATGAAAATTATGAGTTAATACATTACCGGAAAAAAACCGTATCTTTATTTATAAGTCAAGTCCTTCTTAGTTTGTTTTTCTAAGAACTACCATACTAATAAAATAAAGGATTTTAAAAACAAATGAAATTACCTAGTTTCTGTAAGCAGATAGCCAAATAATCTAAATGAATTTGATAAATATCAGTACCTTTTCCTTCGGCCTTAAAAAGAGATGGATGGCCGAAACCGGTTTGGCTCAGTGGAGAGAGCATCGGCCTGCGGACTGAAAGGTCTCAGGTTCGATTCCGGTCAAGGGCATGTACCTGGGTTGCGGGCACATCCCCAGTAGGAGATGTGCAGGAAGCGGCTGATCAATATTTCTCTCTCATCAATGTTTCTAACTCTCTATATCTCTCCCTTCCTTTCTGTAAAAAACCAATAAAATATATTTAAAAAAAAAAAAGGAGAGATGGATGGATGGCCAAAGTAACACTAAACTTAAAAAACATTTTTCTTTTTAACAGTTAAACTTTATTTACTTGAAGCCTAATTTAACAATATATAGTACAACTCTGGACAGTCATCCATTTTAGGCATTCATCTCTTTATGTGCCTTAAAGCTTTCTAGTAGAAATGTATATCCAAGTCTATACTGAGAAACTATGCCTAAAAGTATGAACAAATGAAAAATATTTGATAATCCACAGAAAAGTGTAGATTTTTTTAAACAATCATCTTAAAATTATAACTCAGTAGAAAAAAGTCACAATATCCTTTATTTTTACATGATCAAATAGGCAACTAACTAATCAATCTTCCTAGTAAGAACTTGAAAATGTAGACTATTATAAAAGCAAAAATATCTACCCGAAAGCATTGAGAATGACCTAGGCAGTAAAGAATTATGGGATTGAGGTCCTAAACAAAGAAGAAAACTCAGAGAAGTATGCACATCTTTTGAAGGAGTATTTCCCCTAGAAGGACTGGCAAATTCTGAAGAGGGATCTTAGAGGCAAGAAAAGATGACAGTAAAAAGATTTAACATCTGTGTAATTGGAGTACCATATAAAGGAGAATGGGACAAAAGTAATACCTGAAAACAGAATAACTTAGAACTTTCTAAAACATGTGAAAAACATTGATGTATAGATTTTAGAAGTAGTGAAAAGTACCAATTAAGATAAAAACTAAGAAAGTACACATAAGTCCATCATAGTAACATTTCTGAAAATCACAGATTAAAAAAAATATTAAAAGTAGCAGAGCAAAAAAAGAAATAGTTTATGTTCAAAGGAATAATAAGTAAATATCAGCTGACTACTCAACAGAAATAAAGGAAGCCAGAAGAAAATTAGTGGAAGTATAACTTCGAGGGGCTAAAGGAAAATAACTGCTTATGAAGTAAAAATACCATTTCAAAAAGCAGGTAAATTAAAGAAATATTCAGGCAAATTATACTGAGGTTATTTGTCATAAACATATCCAAAGGAAAATAAAAATTAATGTCTTTTGGCCAGAATAAAGAAACAATCATAGTGGAAGCTTGGAAGTGTAGGAGGAAGAGAGCGCAAAGGAAATTATAAATATATAAATAGTAAATGAGTATAAATGTGTATTAACTAAAAACTATTATCATTCTATATAGTATCTGATGGAGAAAAACACGTATCACCTGCCATTTTGACACATATGCCTTCCAGTGGCAATGCTTATCCAAGCGCAAACCTAAAATCCCAAAGCTACCCTGTTGACAAGATTATGTTCATAAGCTCTTTGTAACTTATAATGATTCATTTAGGATTCAATCAGATGTCCTATGTTCACATTATACTAGAATGGTCTGGTTTACAAGTTTGATGGGGACAAAACTGTTTCTGAAAAGGAGGTAAAACACGGGGGAGGGGGGCCGGGAATCCCATCTCAGTGTATTTTAATTGTTAGAAAAATAACTTGCCAATAATGTCCCACATGATCACCATGTGTTATCAAATGTTTAACATAAGACAAAGGTCAGTTTTTCATTGGAATTACGTGAAGGTAGAGAGAATAGTAGTTAAGAGCACACCTCTTAGCTAACTGGGGTTCCTGAGTGAATTAATCTACTGAAGCCTCAGTTTCTTTATTTGTTAAGAAGAAAGTATAGACATTAAAATAATATTCATCTCTGATATCATCAGGATAAAGTATTAGATAAAGGCATTTAGCACAATGCCTAACATATTAGTGCTCAAAGAATCTTAATTATTATAGTAGTAATAATATTTATTGTTAATTACTAGGGGACCGGTGCACAAAATTCGTGCACTGGGTGGGGGGGGGGAGTGGGCAGGGGACCCCCAGACCCCTCCTATTGCTGGCTCTGCCCCTTGCCCAGGCCTGATGCCTCGGCCAGAGGCGTAGACCCCCATCACCCTCCGATCGCCTGATTGGCCCCTTGCCCAGGCCTGACGCCTCCGCCAGAGGTGTCAGGCTTGGACAGGGGACCCCCATATCCCCCCATCACTGGCTCTGACCCCCGCCCAGGCCTGAGGCCTCTGGCCCAGGAATCATGCCTGGGCAGGGGACCCCCATCTCCCTCTGATCACTTGCTCCACCCCCCACCCAAGCCTGACGCCTCTGACCCAGGCTTCAGGCCTGGGCAAGGGGACCATCATATCCCCCCAATCCCCGGCTCCGCCCCCCACCCAGGCCTGATGCCTCTGGCCCAGGCATCAGGCCTGGGCAGGGGACCCCCAGCCCCCCGCCCAGGCCTGATGCCTCGGCCAGAGGAGTTGACCCTCATCACCCTCTGATCACCAATCACTGGATCGGCCCCTTGCCCAGGCCTGAGGCCTCCGGCAGAGGTGTCAGGCCTGGGCAGGGGACCTCCAGCTCCCCGCGGTTGCAGGCTCTGCCCCTGCCCAGGCCTAACGCCTCTGGCCTAGGCGTCCGGCCCGGGCAGCGGGGACCCGCAGTGGCAGCGGCCCCGCGATCGTGGGCTCCACTTTAGGCCCAGGCAAGGGACCCCTAGCTCCTGGGACTGCCAGCTTCGACCGTGCCCAGCTCCCATCGCTGGCTCCACCCCTACTTCCTGCTATCACTGGCCAGGGCGGCAAAGGCGCCTGATTCTCCGATCATGGCTGGGGGACAGGGCAAAGGCGGCCCCAGGGCCACCTTTGCCCTGCCCCCCAGCTCTTAGCTCCCCCCTGGGTTTCCAATCACTGTCAGTGGCAGGGGGCTTCTTCCTGCTTTCCCTTTAGCCTCCCTGCATTGTGCCTACATATGCAAATTAACCGCCATCTTTGTTGGCAGTTAACTGCCATCTTAGTTGGCAGTTAATTTGCATATAGCCCTGATTAGCCGATGAAAAGGGTAGCGTCGTATGCCAATTACCATTTTTCTCTTTTATTAGCGTCGATTGGAAACTCCATGTTTTGGCTTTGTTTTCTGAATACTATTCTTCAGTACTTATATGGCACATTTTAAAATAAAAAAGGCAGAGTTGTGGGCCTTTTACACAATTTTAACTAAGTACATGTAATTACCCTATGAAATAAACAGTTAATATTCCCATTTTACAGATGAAGAAACTGAAGTACAGGAAGGTTAAAGTAACTTTTCCAAGTAAGTAATAAAGCTGGGATGTGAATGCAGGAATTCTGAGTCTATGTGCTATACTAAATTTAAAGTACTAAATCTCCTTTTGCTGAAATTATTTCTAAAATGCAATATTCTAGTTCCTGGCCCTCTCATCTCAAATTAGGTCAGATCATCTAATTATACATTTTCATAACGCCCTGTACACTTCAGTGTTTATCTGAACTGTAACTGAATAATAGTCTTCCTCAATAGAATGTATACTCTATGAAAATAGCAACTGTGTCTGATTCACTACAGCGATCCTCTGGACTGTATACACAGCAATATTCAGTATTTGTTAATTAACTTATATAGAACATGGGGGGAAAGTAGATTTATCACTGTTCATATGGAAAATAATACAAAAATTAATAAATAATACAAGAATAAGCTCTGTGTTTTATGTACTGGAAACCTACTTTCATTCCACTCTGCATTAACAAGGATTAACAATCAGCCAGCTGCCAGTTAATAACTAACAATGAGAACAGAAAGACTAAAGGAGTAAATAATAAACAAAAGAGTATAAGAATAATGCCAAAAACAAACTTCCTTAAATAACATTTTCAAAAAGCAATTTTTCAGAGGACTCCGGAATAGCAAGACCAGTATAATATACTCCAAAAGGTGTAAGGAAGATAATTCTGAATTTTAAGAGTCTAATACAAAACCTGTTCTTCTCCCATGCATTTATTTAACAACATAAACATATTTAAAATAAATCATAAAAAGTTAAAGTTTTGTTTAGTAGTAGTTTAAAAGCTTACATGGTCTGGGTTATATAAAAGCATAATCTACCTCCCTGAAACTTTCCTCAATTACACTAAATTCCAAGAACCCTGGAGCTTCATATTAGTCTTTTTTCCATGTGCCAACTCTTCAAACATCTGAAGATAGCAATCATATTCCCCCTGTAAATATTAGTATGTACAGGTTAAACATCCCCAAATACTTCAGTTGTTCACTGTCCTACTTCATATTACAGTTTCCAAGTCCTCCATAGTTGTCAAGGTTTAATTAAACCCTGATGCCCAAAGCAAACATAATCTTAGACAACCTTGGCCAGGTAGCTCATCTGCTTGGAGCATCGTCCCTTACACCAAAAAAGGTTGCACATTTACTTCCCAGTCAGGGCACATACCTGATCCCCTGGTCAAAGCTCATACAGAGGCAACCAATCAATGTTTCTCTCTCACATCAATGCCTGTGTCCGTCCCTCTCTCTCTCCCTTCTTCTCTCTCTAAAAATAAAGTAAAAAAAAAAGAAAAAAATTCCAGATATATACTCTAAGCAGAACAAAATTTAGTCTGAATACTGCATAACTTTTTTTGCATTTAATTATTAAAATATGAGAATCTCTAGAGTAGAATGACTCAATCTGGCTTTGATATCCTAGATTCATTTCAATGCAAAAACTGAAAAATCTTGAGTCTGCTATTAAATAAATCATAAGAAATGAAGAAAAAATCATGGTTACCTCATCGTATTTGTAAATACCCCTCAGAAGCTAAGAGAATACTTTCACAGGGTAATTCTACTCTTGTTTAGTATCTCCTCTTTCCCTCTAGTTCCTAAGACAAAAGAAATAACTTTCCAATGCTCTGTCATTACTATTTCTATGTATGACATACCTACAGTTCATACCAAGGAATCCCTCAAGGGACTCTTGATCATTCAAGGAAACAATTTGTGATCTTTCAAGGAAACAAATGTAGAAACAAAATATACACAGGTGAGACTCATTTAAATTAATTAACATTTCCCTGCTTGAATTATTTAACTCTTGCTTTTGGTAAAAATTATAACTATATAGTTCAGAATACAATTTTAAACCTTTTTTCCAAAGATTCATAATGACTCACTTGGAGCCTTATAATTCTGAGCCCAAAATAATCCAATACTTTCATAAATCAACTACAGATTTGATCATCATTGGACCAAAAATTAATATAGCAGAGGCAAAAAAAAAAAGCCAAACACATATATGACACATATACTGCAAATTGATTTGTTTACCCCATAATATAACCAGCAAACAAGCAGACTAGTACAGACAGTCCTCGGGTTACATCGGACTAGACGTTGTGTCGTGGTTATCGCCATCTCCCATTTATTTATAAAAAAAAATGTCCGTCATTTCGACGTATATGCTTTATGTTTTTTGTTATTTATTTACCACAAGTAAAGATCAGGAATTGTTATCTTTCTTTTAAATGTTTTTTACTGTTTCACTTCATTACTGCTGTGTATGTGCGCTCCATGTGAGTGACATAGGTGCTTATGTAGGTGGGTTCCGACTTACGGCGAAAATCACGTTATGTCGCGCCGTAGAAACAGATCTCCGATGTAACCCGAGGACCTACTGTATAGTGCTGAAACAAAGGCAACAAGAAAAAAGTTAACGACCTTGCAGTCATAATTATAACAATCTATCTAGAAAATAGAATTATGAAGGTTTTAAAAAAATGAAGTATCTCTAGTAATAATATCCTTAGAAAAATAGTAAAAGAAAATCAAAAGCTAAAGAAAAAGTGAAGGTCACCCTGGCTGGGTGGCTCAAACGATTGGGGAATTATCCTGTACATCAAAAAGTTGTGGGTTCAATTCCAGTCAGGGCTAATACCTAAGTTGCGGGTTTAATCCCAGTCAGGGCATATAGGGAGGCAACTGATTGATGTTTTTCACCCTCTCTTTCCCCCCCTCTCTAAAGTTAATAAAAATATATCCTCAAGAGAGAATTAAAAAAAAGAGAGAGAAGAAAAAGTGAAGGTCAACTAGATATCTATTAAAGAAGCTGGAGTTGTACATAACAGTTTACATTTTTTATTTATTCAAGAGTCAGAGTGTCAATAGAATTAATTTTTTTGTATAAAAATCAAGCTATACTGTTTAAACACACAACAAAAGAGGGATTTCAGAGTGAATTCACCAAAATATCAGGCATTATAGATTGATGTTTCTAATGATTGCATTCCTATATACTTTTTAACCAAAGTCATAGATACAATTATAGTATAAACTAGAAGCCCAGTGCACGGAATTCATGCACTGGTGGAGGGTGTGGCCTGCAGGGATCAGCCTGCTGTGGGAGCGCTGCTCATCCTGGTTAGCTGAGCAGCACTCCCACTACTGCATTGAGTATCAGCCCACTGGTCGACCAGTTGTTCTGGTCATTCCACCATTCGGCCGCTGAGCTTTTATTATATAGGATCATTATCAATGTTGTATACAGGTTATATTTACTGAATCACAGCAATTCAAGAAGGTATATAGCTAGTCAAATAAATCACTTTCATAAAATATGTATTGTGCATATAGAAGTCTACATACAGGCCATTTTTAATAGCTCAAATATCACTTGCCATGAGATAAATAATGGCACACAAGTAACTAATATATGTTTAGCCAAATACTACAAATTTAAGGAACAAGATAAACCAAGTAGTTATTAATATTCTGGTTATTTAAAGCTTCTAATTAGTTAAGGAAACTAAAGTTTATTTTTGTTTGTTTTAAATCACCAAGGGAAGTTCATCATTCTTGGAGTGATTGCACTACCAGGTCTTAAAGGATGTATTACTCCAGGATATATAATGTAACTGAAATTAGCTAATAAAAGAGTAGACTCTATATTTAATCTTAACCGAAGGCACAGAAGCAACTGACATGGGGTAATTTTAAAGTGGTTAAAAGTATAGACAATCACTTGAATAAATTTCATCGCAGTAAAACCTATTTCCCAAAACAACTTCTGTCTCCATTTACTAGTTCATTCACTAAATCATACTGCTGTAGTATAAGCGATCACTGTCTACTAAAGTAGGAAGCAGAGATAAAGGCGTAATAGGCTGAAGGCTACGTGCAGCTTCTCACAGAGACTTTACTGATTCTAAACCCCCCAAAATAAGCAAACCAAAAGAAAGAAACATCAATACAACACTGAAATTCTATTCATAGCCAGGCTAAAAAATATATTTAGGTGACACCATGTGGCAAAATTATGAATTGCTACTGATGTATAAGAATGGAACATACAAGGCAAATTTTATTGTGACATTAACTCAAAAGGGGAAATTTTACAAAGCATTATTTTCTAAAATATTAAATGACAAAATCAGATGTTGTATTTATAAATTAATAAAGCAGTAGCTACTGTTAAAACTGTTGTATTAATAACAACAAGTATTTTAGAAAAGTATTTTAGAAAAGTATTAGCTAAAGATGTTGAAAAAATTATAAGATAATAGAGAACCAAGCATGATTAAACAAATGCATAAAAGTAAATGAAATCATATGATCACTTTAGCCAGTTAATAACAGCTATGGAAAAATACTGGTGAGATGATATGTTTTAATATACATCATTTTCCTAGATTCTCTGTTATAAAAAAAAATTAATTTCAAAACTTTTAAGTAATTAAGTTTTATAAAATCTTGATTTTGATTACAATGAACAAATTCAGGTAAGCAAATAACAAAAAGCAATTACATATGCATACAAATAAAACAGGTGACTGAACCTTTTATTTTTTAATCCAATTGTTCTGCTGTAAAGTAGACAGATATAAGCTTTGAATTGTATAAAGTAAGGAATATTAAATTGAGAGTTAATTCATGCAGAAGTAGCTCTTAATTTTCAACTATTTGAACTTAAGTATGTATCTTGGTAGACAAAAAAAATTCAAGTATTATTTTTGGTCCTTCATAAGATTTTTAACCATATTTTAAACAAAATCATCAATTGGGAGGATAAGAAAGTACTTAAGTTCACCAAATAAAACCCTCATATTTAAAGGCACTGAGGTCCACAAAGAGTAAATGATTCATTTGCCATTCCAAGGTCACAGTTTGTTGGTGGCTGAGACTGTAGATTATTGTACTTCTACTTGATTACTCAATAATATCCTATATAATAAAAGACTAATAAGCAAATCAACCGAACGGCGGAACGACCAGTTGCTATGATGTGCAATGATCACCAGGGGGCAGATGCTCAAAGCAGAGATGCCCCCTAGTGGTCAGTGAGCTCCCACAGGGGGAGCGCCACTCAGCCAGAAGCCAGGCTCAGTGGCGGGAGCCTCTCTCGCCTCCACAGCAGCGCTAAGGATGTCCGACTGCTGTGGGGAGTGGGCCTAAGCCATCAGTTGGACATCGCCCAAGGGTTCCCAGACTGCAAGAGTATGCAGGCCAGGCTGAGGGCCCCCCCCCCCCCCAAGCACACAGTTTCGTGCACCAGGTTTCTAGAATTAAATAAGCTGCTTCTCTCACAGTACTAATCTATAATAATAAAAGGGTAATATGCTAATTAGATCAGACATCATTCCAGACATCCTGCTGGATAAAGCTGGGGCCAGAGGGAAGCCCAGGGAAGGAAGGCCTACTCTTGCACAAATTTCGTGCATTGGGCCTCTAGTTCCATAATAACTATACTATGTTAATACAAGTGTTAGTAGGATAAAAATTATAAGGAATACCACATGATGGCCTGTTAAAAAAATATTTAAATTTCAAGAGGAATAGAAGTATATTTTCATAAATATTGGGCCCTCATGGAGGGTCAAAGACACATAGTTGAGTTAATGGAAATTTCGTCTCACCACTTGATCATATGGAAACAAACTAAAGTATAAAATGTTGATGCTGATGCTACTTCTTATTTATCTAAGTGAATTTTAAAGCAGACTTAGCAAATTTTGTTCTTTAATATATCAGTCTGAAATACTATCATGATAGTCAAATCTGTAATTAAAACTGGAAAGGAAAGAATAACTTTCTAAAACTATCATTTTTCTTCTAATAATTTGTAATTAATTTTTTCATTATAATACAGTACCATATATGGTACCTAGCTTAAGAGTCTCCTAAAATTATTTCTTAAATTTGAAAAAAAAAACCAAACACTGAAAGTTTCTCTTTGTTTCAAAGCAATTTATTGGCAAATTTCTAAAATCAAAATTTGATTTTTTTTGTATTTCTGCCCATCAATCTGGAAATAATGACAGCTCATAAGATAAAAGCACCTTATTTTTCACATTAAAACTTCTCAGAATACTACTCCTTCATCCTGCTGTCTTCTATTTTGCAACTTTCAACCAAGTTATAAGTGATAACAGAAATCAAAATTGAATTTAAGTATTAAAAAATAGAATAGTGATTATCATACTTGGTAAATACCACTCACTGTCCAGAAAAAAGACTCTAATAATGTATGTAATTACAAAGTCAAATATGCGAAGCAATATGCACGTCAGCCATAAAATGAATATTGAAAAAAGAAAATACAGGAAAATATTAAAAAGATGAATATTCACACATAAAATGGTCGACACAAACCAGAATAGATTAACCTAGAAAAAAAAGTACTTGCTCAGAGGAAAAGCAAGTAATATCAACATAGTTGTAATAAAAAAAAAATACAGTACTTGCAAAGTTTTAAAAAGCAGAACTGCTGAAATTTCAATTAACTAAAGTCTACTTACTTACAATTTCCAATTATTAAAATCTAACTAAAATTACCAAAACAAACATTATATAGAACTCTGCCATTAACCCACCACCATGCTGTTTTTCTAAATGTTCGCTTGTGTGGTGTCTCTCTCTGACCATAAACTCTTCTTACCATTTACAACACAGATCAGGTGTGAGGTGTGCCCTTTCTTTGTACTCCCAAAATACCCTATGCTTGCCTTCTTCAGTAGACTGTGACTCCACAAGAGCAAAAACAATGTTTTATTTATCTTTAGCTACAGATTGCTTAGGAAGTACACTTAGCACAGGAAAGGCATTCAAAAAGATTTGTTCTTTAATTAAACTTCATCAGTCATGGCCAAAGCAATAGAATACTCAGATTAAATTAAATCAATGAGACCATTATAAACTTTTGAACAATAATAGATACAGAGGCAGAGCTGCCTCAAACAGATTGTCGAGCTGCAGCGGGAAGGCCGGGGAGGGTTGGGGGGCAGGAGGTAGGGGGGTAAGAGATCAACTAAAGGACTTGTATGCACGCATATAAGCATAACCAATGGACATAAGACACTGGGTGATAGGGGAGGCTAGGGGACTGTCTAGGGCGGGGGGATAAAATGGATACATATGTAATACCCTTTGTAATACTTTAAGCAATAATAATAATAAAAAAAAAATTTCTTCTAAAAAAAAAAAAATAAAAAAAAAAATAAATCAATGGCATAAACTGGTTTGTAACAAGAGGCTCTTCATCCCTGTCTTAAAACTTTAGGTGGTCATCCAAGTAAAAAAACAAAACAACAACAAAAAAAACCCTACTTCATCAGTATTACAAACATAGAAACAAGAAAATAAATGCCTTGCCTGAATGAGTTGTTAATAAATATCTCTCAAGGTGAATTATCAATACACACTGAGGTGACCTCCCTCCTTCCAGAAAGTATTCTCCAAGACTTTCTTCTTCAAAATTATAACTCTCCAGAGCTTTTCTTTACCTCCTTGATTTTGCTTATTCCAGTCCTAGATGATGAATAATCCTCCAGGAGAAAGTAGTGGCAATAATGGAAGGCCCCAATTCAAAACAGAGGCAAAATTTTAAGAATAGCAGAATTATTCACACTCATAGTCTGATCTATTATTAAAGATACAGTATTTTGAAACAGAAGTCTTATTTAAAAAGATGATATTAAATGACCCAAGAAGTCTCCATACATCAAATATTTGGTATAGAGCTATCTATCTCCTATGCCCCAACTCTGTATTCCACCCATTAAATTCAATGAGTATCCCACTTATTACAAGTTCCTAAATATAACCAGGTTAACACAACTTCTTATCCTATGGGTTGAGGTTAGGGAGGTTATTCTCTGACAGTATGAGGATGAAGATAGTCTCTAACTTTGAAGTAAAAGAAAAATGAGGGTTCAATTTTGGCATTAATTCCAGCTTTCCTCCTATTTAAGGGCATTTTGCTTAAAATCGAGCTCACTTTAAATGGGAACAAAAAAAAACACCCCAAAATATTTTAAAAATTAATGTTAAGGGACTATATAACAAGTGTTTCTGGGATTCCGGTAAGAGCACTAAATGGTCACTAAAAGTAAACTCTCAGATTTCTAGTACTCATTTAGATGCCTAGTGCCCCTTTAAAGAACTTCTATTTTCCTCATAACACTAATGAGAGTCTGAATTTAACTAAATAAAGTCTACTTTTTTTTCAAACTTGAAAAATGAACATGGTAATGCCAAAACAAAGTGGAAATTAAAAGTATAGTCTTAAAGAGCTCTGAAATAAAAACTAAATTAACAAAGATAAAGGTAAGATTAAATAATAATGTTCAAAATAGCATCAAACTAAAAAAAATAGCATCAAGTTGAAAGAATTAATAGAAGTATATTAAAGTAATTACTACACTGAAAGAGATCTTAAAATAATAGTTAAATTCACTAACTAGAAAATTATATTCAAATTATTTAATAAAATAGAGCCAAAGGTTATTTAATACTTAATGAACTCTATTTGAGGGACTCCACAACAAATCAATAACCTCTCAAGATCTTAGAAAAATCTAAGGCTTGAAACATGTAAATATTTAGCAGGATAGCAGTAACAAACACAACACCCCTTCCCCTCTAAGAATACAACACTACCACCATGATCTCAACCCTGAACCATCCAATTAAACCCTGCAAACTTTATCTAAAGGAAACTTCATGTAAAAACGCATCAACTTTTTAAAAGTCCAGACACTCAATTAATAGAAGGGAAAATCACATCAGATCATCACCACAATGACATTAACTCTATCCTTAACCTGCCATGTGGCATCACATAATCTCCTGGCTGTCTACAGCACCTGACATGACTTAAATGACAACTGAAAGACTGACATTTGTTTTTTGATCATAAATTCCTAGAGCCCTGATCTCTGACTCTTCCACATCCTGAATTCCCTCTCTCCTTCTCCTCAGTTGCCTCTAAGGATTTTTCTGTTGCTGTCTGTAGACAAGGCCTCAGGCCTTATATACTGCATCCAAGCAAGCCCGTAGAGTTTAATTGAAAATTTTGGCTTATATTTGGCTTAGCTCTTTTTTCTGATGGTGAATAGAAACTGAAAAAATATATAAAACACAAATTGTTCCAGTTTTTATTATAAGAAGCATTAATAATGAAGTTGATAAAATCTGAAATAGATGACTATAAAGCAAACTGCCTGTGCCCTCTAAGGATTTCATTTATTGAAGTTTATTTTATTCCTGATTAACATAAATCAAGCAGGAATACTGTACCTGAACAGGGGTTTTCTTTGGGAACTAAAAGCTATAACAAGTTAACTATGGCCCTAGTACTCAAGTAAAAAAAAAAAAAATCATTTTAATATTAAATTAAAAGCTGATGAAAAACCTCCGGTTTCATTTAACATCTGATCTTTATGGGAGAACCAGATGAAGAAACCATGTCTAGACAAAAAAATCTAACATAAAATAAACTAAGGAGACTATGTTTTAAGAATCACATTTAAGTTAAATTTGTAAGGGAAATAAGTGAGGATAGAAATAACTTATATTTCAGCATTACCATGTTGGATCAGATACTAGTATCCTGGGAAAATCTTGCTCAGCAACTAATTATCTATATTTACTCCAAAAGAATAATTTGATCCATTTTTCTCTAAAAACCCTAATTTGAATTATTTGCTACCCACCTAATTTTATATTTAACTTTGTCTTTATTAAAAGAAAAATGCGCCGAAACCGGTTTGGCTCAGTGGATAGAGCGTCGGCCTGCGGACTGAAAGGTCCCAGGTTCGATTCCGGTCAAGGGCATGTACCTGGGTTGCGGGCACATCCCCAGTGGGGGGTGTGCAGGAGGCAGCTGATCGATGTTTCTCTCTCATCGATGTTTCTAGCTCTCTATCTCTCTCCCTTCCTCTCTGTAAAAAAATCAATAAAATATATTTTAAAAAAAAAAAAAAAGAAAAATGCAAGGTTTCTATTATGTACATTGATGGAAACCATACCTAATAATTTATTAACTTAAATGACTAAAATTACCAAATATTTCCAAAATAATAACTAAGGACAGTACTGAAAAGTTTCTTTGAAGGGAACTCTACCTTCAGTCCTAAAGTTATGACCAGATCTCCGAATCAGAATCTCCTAAAAATATTCATAATACCATGGGGAGTGGCTATAATGGATAAGTAAATCTAAATAACATGTAAAAATTACTTTCTCTTTTGGAAATGTTTTTCTTTTATTATCTTAAATTTAAGGATATCAATTTTAATTGGATATAAGCTTCAGTAGTACAATTCTGCAATCATATAACAAATCAATTTTAAACTTAGCGAGTTTGACTACTGCAATAAAAAAAACACAATTATAATCCTTAGTTTGTAATCTTTCCTTTTTATAGTTGATTTTCAAGAAACTACTATTCTTCTAATAAATATTATTTGGGGCACAAAGTCATCACCAACTGAAATATATAGCTGCAATTTGAAAAATGAGACAAACTGGTGGGAAGTGGGTAGCTAACAAAACACCAAAAAACAGAAAGTAGGAAAATACCAGAGCAGTATTACATCTCTTCCTTCACAATGCCAAATATTTAGTTAACATATGGCCCAAAGTCTTTCTTTTTTTATGTCAGAGGGAAAATGTGCTGAAGAAGTAACAAGGTTTGTGGGAGGCACATTCCACATAAGAGTGTGAACACCCTTTCCCTGACCGGTTTGGCTCAGTGGATAGAGCGTCGGCCTGCGGACTCAAGGGTCACAGGTTTGATTCTGGTCAAGGGCATGTACCTTGGTTGTGGGCACATCCCCAGTGGGGGGGTGTGCAGGAGGCAGCTGATCGATGTTTCTCTCTCATCGATGTTTCTAACTCTCTATCCCTCTCCCTTCCTCTCTGTAAAAAATCAATAAAATATATATATTTTTAAAAAAGTGTGAACACCCAATCATCACGCTTATGAACTACAAAAGGATAGTTAAGTTTTTCTTAACTATCCCTCAAATGTTTTAGAGAAAGTTACTTTTTTCAAAGCCTGAAATTAATGGTCATAAACATCTTGTAATGCTTTTTGTCTTTCATGAGTAATTTCCAGATTGGTGAGCATAAGGCTGTGTCTACAAATGACCCATCTGAAATGCCTGATTTTACCAACTTCCTACCCCTACCCTCAAAAAAGATTACTGGATAGGCTTTACCAAAGAAAATGGTTTAAGTAACAAACCCTGTAACTTATATGGAAATTATTTCAAATTAGGATCAGTCATTGCAAAACAAACTAATGAAACAGAATCATAAACTCTAAAGTAAATACGTAATGTTTTAAAAAACTAAATAGCCCTGGACGGTGTGGCTCACTCAGTTGGTTGAGCATCCTCCCATGCACCAACAGGTCTCCATTTCCATTCCCGGTCAGGGCACATGCCAGGGTTGCTGGCTTGATTCTCGGTAAGGGGTGTGCAGAAGACAACCAATGGATCTTTCTCTCTCACACCAATGTTTCTCTCTCTCCCTCTCACTTCCCCTCTCTCTCTAAAATCAATAAAAACATATTTTAAAAAATAAATAAGCTAAACATAGGAAGTCTCTATAGGAGGAGTCTCAATGAAATTTACCACAAATTCATAAAACTGAGGTAAAATTTATGTTAAATACTCACCCCTAATGTTGAATTCAAAATAAATGAATTTATAAATAATCTATATTCCATATTCTACAATATTATTTAAAGTATTTTTAAACTTACCCAAATGAAGTAATGTAAACTGGGCTGCCAGTTCCTTTGCATCTTCTAACGTAGTACAGAGTTTGTCTGGCATGAAGTAACTCTGGGATCCATTTGCAATAGCAGGAATAACGATTTTATATACCAAGAGTACTTTGCCATCTTGACTTGTTGTTGAATATAAATAATATTCTGGTGGTGCCCAATTATTTTTGTTGCAGTAATAATCCAAATGCATTACTGCAGAATTGAAATGATTTGATTTTAAAGAATACATACTAATTGGAGTAAGCTTTGTTCCAGGAAAAAATGGGTAAGTGCATCTATCAATTTCAGAGGGGCCTGGGCTATGCTGACCATTGAGACGAGCTGGAAGAGCTGGTGGCTTTCCTAGAGTTTTTGGATGGCTCTCTTCTTTGTTAGCAAACACAATCAAGTTTTCAGAATTGGGGCTAATCTGACCATTAAGATGCTGTCTCCAAGTATTTTCTTTATTTACTGGTTTTGCCAGTGTTACCTCAATACTTGCTCCATCAATGCACTTCCCATTCATAACAGACATAGCAGCCACTGCATCTTCTCGGTTGAAAAAATGAACAAAAGCGTAATCTCTAAGTTTCTTTACTCTTTCAACTGCACCAGGTTTGAATTTATTGAATTCTGCTTTAATTGTTTCCTCTGCAGTTGAGATCATTAAATTTCTAACATAGAGAACTTTAACTCTCTGCATGGTTTCCTCATCAACCTCTTTCTCTGGGTCAGCCCAATCTACTTGAATGGTATGGCCCCATAGTTGGAATGTTCCTACAAAAAAGAATAAGTTAATCTGAAGACAATTAAAACACAAGTCAAATACTGTTAAGTAAATCTGTTTCTCCAAAGAAGCGGAAACTCAAATACATATCAATATATTTAAGTATTATAGTTTCCCACTCACATGAAAATTTACTAGGGCAAACCTAATCAGAACTTATGGTGAAATTAATTTTAAGACTAAACAAACAAATATACTTCAAAGAAAAATCATTAAAAGAATTAGACATTGTCTTTTGAATTTTTAATAAGCAACAATTAACTTACAAATATATCATCCATTAATCAGTAAATTATAAATATTTATTTCATATAAACAACTTCTTCATTTACTTACTAACTTAATCCTTATTCCTCTAAAGGCATTATGTATTTTCATAATATTGATCTATAAGGTACTGTCATTTTTAATATTTACAATAGAGGGAATATGGAAAAATAACCTTTAAAAGGACAGGCTTACCTGGAATTAGTTTTCTCCGGGCCATAGCAGCAGCTCTGTGAGATTCATATTCAACAAATGCAAAACCACGATTTTTAGTCTTATCAGTCGCACTTGGATAAACAATGACATCTACAACTCCTTCTGTAACTTTCTTCATTTCATCCAAAATTTCTTCTTTTTTCTTTTCCTTGGGAATAGCTCCAATAAATAATCTGCAATTATCCAAGCTTACACATACACCAATAAACTTCCCTGGTCGAATCTCATAATTATTAAGAATTCTGATGGCTAACTGCGCTTCTTCTTTTGTAGTGTACATCACAAAAGCGTAACCTCGATTTTCACCACTAAATTCCATCATAAGTCGAAATTCATATATCTTCCCAGCTCTTTCAAATACAGGGACTAACTCATCTTCATACATATCACGAGGTATTTTTCCTACAAAAACTTCACAGCCTCTAGGTGGAGGTGGACCTTCCCAACCTGAAAGACAAAAATAAACACAGATAAATTTTAATAAGATATTTATATTCACTATTCATTCATTCATTGCATAAATGCACAGAGAGCCTTCTTTGTATCATGCACTATTCTAGGCGCTGGGGGATCCAAGACTGAAAAAAACAGAACCACCTTCCCTCGCGAAGCATATATTCCATACAGAAAGAAGACTGAGTATAAGTGCTATAAAAATACAGCCACAGAAGGGTTAGTTTTTGTAGTCAGGTAAGTCTTGTCTGATAACATGAAGTTTGAGCAGACAACCTCAATGAAATGAGGGGATGAGCTCTGAGGATATATCAGGAAGAAGAAAAAGCAAGTGCTTTGTATATTAGAACTCAGAACATGCAAGCTATATGGCTAACATGTACTTGAGGGAGGAGTAAAGTGGTAAGTAATGTGGTCATCAATGTAACTAAAGGCCAAGATTTCATTTTAAGTCTGATAGGAAGTTAATTGGAGGGTTTTGAGCAAAGAAAATGCATTGGCTCTTAGTAGAAAAACAAAACATTATATCTAAGCAGAGGCTCAGTGCACGAAATTCGTTCACTGGGGGGAGGAGGGGCCTATCAGCCCAGCCTGCATCTTCTCGCAGGCCCGGAGCCCTCAGGGAATGTCCAACTGAAAGCTTAGGCCCGCTCCCCACAATCAGATATCCTTAGTGCTGCTGGGGAGGGCGGGAGAGGTTCCCACCACCGCAGCTGCACTCACCAGCCGTAAGCCGGGCTCTGGCTGAGCGGCACTCCCTCTGTGGGAGTGCACTGACTACCAGGAGGGGCAGCTCCTGCGTTAAGCATCTGTCCCCTGGTGGTCAGTGTGCATCATAGCAACCGGTCGTTCCGCTGTTCAATTTGCATATTAGCCTTTTATTATATAGGATTATGTTTGCATCTGATTTGCATCTAGTGTAGACACCACTCCTCCTTCTACTCACTGGTCTTTCAAATTCCTACCAAAGACCTCCCCCCTTTAATTTCTAGAGTATCCTTTTCCGCACTGACTCAATCCTGACTTCTTTCTAAACCAACCTATTCTTTCTCAACTGCTTCTTTTTATATATATATTATTGAATTTTTACAGAGAGGAAGGGACAGGGATAGAGAGTTAGAAACATCAATGAGAGAGAAACATCAATCAGCTGCCTCCTGCACACTCCCCACTGGGGATGTGCCTGAAACCAAGGTACATGCCCTTGACGGGAATCGAACCTGGGGCCCTTCAGTCCGCAGGCTGACGCTCTATCCACTGAGCCAAACCAGTTAGGGCTCAACTGCTTCTTAATCCAAAAGAATTGAAAACTGTAATGGTAAAACATGCCTAACATAAAATCTACCTTTTCCCTAACATTAAAAATTATTGCTGCCCTAGCCAGTTTGGCTCAATGGATAGAGCCCGTGGACTGAAGGGTGAAGGGTGCATACCTTGATTGCAGGCTCTATCCCCAGCCCTGGTCAGGACACATGCAGGAGTCAACCGATCGTCGTTTCTCTCTGTGTGTCTCTTCCCTTCCCTTCCACTCTCTCTAAAAAATCATTGGAAAAATATCCTCGGGTGAGGAGTAACAAAAAATTATTGCTAAAGTCTAAAAGCTGTTACAAAAAATAGAGCTACTGTTTGGGATACTTGTAAAGATATATACATAATGAAAATGACTACACTAAAGCTTCGATTTTTTTTAACATAAACAAATCCACACCTGGAGGAGGACCACCAAATTTCCTTTGCCCATTTTCTTGAACCATGTTGTAACCAGTCTTTTCCATCAGAGCAAGTAACGCTGCTTCATTCTGCGTACCAGTTCGGACTTTACTGCATCCATTTGTTCCATCTATATTTTCTTCATTCATGGCTGCAGTTCCTAAAACAAAGTATTAAAAAACAGTGATTATGACATGGAGCATCAGGAATCTATGAAACATTACTTTGGGATGCAAGAAGTCAAGGATAGTTATGGCTGCTACATTTGGTGACCACTGTAGTCCTGCCCCGCAAAGTTCTCTACAATGGAAACTGGAAACTTCTTTTAATGTCAATCAAGCAGTACCTTTACAAGGCCTAAGATACAAGAAAGATAGGTGAAAGTGAAAAAGAGAATAAAAGGAGCAACAAAAACAAGAATGGGGAAACAAATAAATGAGATTTGGAAAAGGAAAAAGCAGTAGGAGTAACAAAATAAAAATACTGCTGTCAATGAATATATGATCTATCTATACAGCGCAAGGTTTACGTCTTGTCCCATTATCTTAAGCTTCTACTACAAATCAAAACTAATGGGGGAAATCAGTAAATTTATTTTTTAAGTCTTAGAATCAAGAAAACTCTTCTAAAAAATAAACAGAAAAACTTCAAAGGAAAAGACCTGGAAGTCAAAAACAAACAAACAAGCAAGCAAAAGAAAACACGCACACACACACAACCCCCCCGCCCCCCACAAATCTAAGAAAATTACAAACAGAGCAAAATGATCTGCAACACGTGTAATAGAAGGCTTATTTCCAAAAATTAAAAAAAAGAAGGATATGCTATAATTAAGAGCAAACTCAGGTTACTAAATGACTGCTTAAATGTGAATCCTGGTTCTTCCCCTTACTAGCTGTGACTCTGGGCATGTTTCCCTTAGTCTACTTGCCTCTAACAAGTGGATTATAATGGTTTCTATCTCACGGGATTGTTGTCAGGATTGCGCATGAAGGGCTTAAAATAGGATTTTGCACCTGGCCAATATTGCTCAGTGGCTGAGCATCAACCCATGAACCAAGAGGACACCAGTGCGATTCTCAGTCAGGGCACATGCCTGGATTGCAGGCTCAATCCCCAGTAGGGAGCATGCAGAAGACAGCTGATTGATGTTTCTCTCTCATAGATTTTTCTATCTCTCTATCCCTCCCCCTTCCTCTCTCTCTCAAAAATCAATACATATTTTTAAATAATAGTATTTTGCATATAAGCACTATAAATGTACTAATATATAATAAAACAATATATAATATCAACTTGATAAAATAATATTGTCCAATCCATAATAAAAGAGTAATATGCTAATTAGACCAGACGTCTTCTGGATGTCATTTCAGACGTCCTTCCTGACAAAGCTAAAGCTGTCCTTCCTGACGAAGCCAGGGCCTGAGGGAACTCAAATTCATTCCCTTGTTCAACAAATGTTTATTAAGCATCTACTGTATGCCAGGAACTATTCTTTTATTTAGGAAACATCAGTAAATAAAAGACCAAAATTCCTCCCTTATATAACTTCTACTCCAGTGGAACAAGCAAATGATAATAAAAGCAATAAATAATACATGTTAAAAGCAGTTAAATAGTAGGGGAGGTGGGGGAAGAACAGGGATAGCACACATAGGGTGAGAGGGGAGGTTGGTAGGAAAAGAAAGGGTGCAATTTTTAAAAATATAACCAGTACAAGCTTCACTAAAAAAGTAACATTTGAGTAAAGAATTAGGGAACCTAGCCATGCCATTTTTTGGGGAAAGAATTCCACACAAATGGGAAAATGAGAATAAAAGACCCAAAAATAGAAGTGTGCATTGCACATATAAAGTATAGCAAGGGGAACAGTACGGTACAGCCAGGGGGAGAATAGTAAAAGACCAATTCAGTGAAGTAACAAGCTGCCACATGACACAGACTTCAGCTTTTATTCTAAGTTAAATGAGGAGCCACTATAGATTTTGAGCACAGGAATAATATGATCTTTCATTTTAAAAGAATCATCTGGCTATTGTACTGAGAAATCAGAAGAG
This sequence comes from Myotis daubentonii, assembly GCF_963259705.1. Taxonomy (NCBI): domain Eukaryota; kingdom Metazoa; phylum Chordata; class Mammalia; order Chiroptera; family Vespertilionidae; genus Myotis; species Myotis daubentonii. Next base: position 52,561,374 of record NC_081844.1, read on the forward strand.
TAAAGGTGGACGCAGAGATCAATTAGAAGACTATGACTAAAATTCAGGTGAGAGATGATGGTGGCATGGACCAGGGATGTTGTGGTGGAGGGAAAAAGTAGTTTCTGATATGAGAGGTATTTTGAAGGTATACCCAATAGAATTCCCTGACAGATTGGATACAGATTTTGAGATAAACAGAATTAAGTCAGGGATAACACCAAAGTTCTGGCCTGAGCAATGAAAAGCAGAGAAGTGAGGAAGGTTGAAATGGGGCAGATTTTAGAGGTAAGATCAGAACTCAGTTTTGGACACATTAAGTTTGAGTATCCACAAAAAGATCATCTCAAATGCCTACAAGGCCCTGACAAGTAATGTTAAATGAGTGGAAAGGCAAAGTACAACACTCTATGATGTGCTATGGACTGTGCTTAATTAATTAGAAAGTCCATGTATCCTCAGAAAAGGGCCGTGGCTACTCAATTTTAGCAAACTGTTAGGGAGGAAATCCAGTTTGCCTAGTTATGCCAGTTTCCAATTTTATAAGAGAAGTCAGAAATCTACATATTTTTATGTGAATTCTCTCTATTTTTAAAATTTGAGAGCCAAAGACCTGCATGTACATACTACAACTGCACAACTACATAAATGGCATTTATATGTTCACACTCACAGGCACAAAAATGGCATGACCAAAACTTAATCTGGTGGAAAATCATGTTCATACTTTAGTCCAGGATATATTTAGTTCCACATCTGAATTCAAAAACTTAATGAGTCAAATTTCACAATTCAGTTCAATCCTATACAGATTTACTAAATGTTTTCCATGTCCAGTCATTTAACTGGATTTTCAGCCATATTGCTAACCATAAGGGGTAGAACTACAACCACAAATGGAGAGCACCTGGAACAAAGTATGCCTCAATATAACTTTCTACTAAGCAGAGAAGACTGTACAATATCAGAAAGGGCTGCCACAGACGGCAGCTTCCTGCCAAAATAAAAGCATTCAAACATGGGCTGCACATGCTGCAGAGAGTAAAGCAAAGGATGCATTGCTAGACCATGTGGCATTTAGCATCCCTTACAAAATTTAATACAAAGAGAGTTGACCCATGAAGAACCTTTTTCTGCCAAGGGCCATTTGGATATTTATAACATCATTAGAGGCCCAGTGCACGAATTTTTGCACCATTGGGATCCCTCAGCCTGGCCTGTGGGATTAAGCAGAAACTGCCTCTCCGACATCCCTCAAGGGGTCCTGGATTGGGAGGGCACAGATCAGATCGAGGGACCCCCACCAGTACACAATCGGGGCCGGGAAGGGACCCCGAAAGGGCTCCAGAGCATGTCCAGCCCACTTAGCTCAGTCCCATTGGCCAGACCCCAGCAGCAAGCTAACCTACCAGTTGGAGCGTCTGCCCCCTGGTGGTCAGAGCACGTCATAGTGACTGGTTGACTATCTGCACCCTGGTGGTCAGTGCACGTCACAGAGAAAGGTTGAGTGGCCTTAGCATATCATTAGCATATTATGCTTTGATTGGTTGAACGGACGACCAGATGACCGGACACTTAGCATATTAGGCTTTTATTATATAGGATTTGCAGGCCATACAAAAGTATCAAATTAAAAATTAGCCTGTTATATTTGGTCAAACATTTAACTCACCTCTAATGCCAGACCAAATGATTTCACAGGCTGGATGTTTCCCACCCCTGCTGTAGAACCTGCCTTAAAAAGACTTACAATCCAGGAAATATTAATATCATCATCATCATCATCACCCAGTTAGATGCCTTCTATGCTTTAAGCCTGCATTTTGGAGAGCAGTATCTCTACAAGACATTCATGGTTCCCTGAAAACAGAGTATTGCAAGGTCAAAAATAAAAGGGAGAGAAACTAAAAATTAATACAATGAAGGAAAAAAAACAGTAACAAAAACTGTATAGACCAAACAAAAACACCTGCAAACTTTCTATGGTTTAAAATCTGGGTTGCATGAGGGCAAAGGTTCCCATCTACCCAACCCACACCTACATTACCTTACAGACATATCTTTTGGTTTAATCTATGTCTTTTATGTTATACTAGAGGCCTGGTGCACGAAATTCATGCATGGTGTGTGTGTGTGGGGGGGAGTCCCCTCAGCCCGGCCTACACCCTCTCCAATCCGGGACCCCTTGGGGGGATGTCCAACTGCCGGTTTAAGCCCGATTCCGGGGATTGGGCCCAAACCAGCAGTCGGACATCCCTCTCACAATCCTGGACTGCTGGCTCCTAATCACTCACCTGCCTGCCTACCTGGTTGCCCCCGACTGGCCCCCTCTACCAGCCTGGTAGCCCCTAACTGCCCCCCGCACTGGCCTGGTCACCCCCAACTGCCACCCCCACCGGCCTAGTCACCCCTCACTGCCAGCCTAATCGCCCCCAACTGCCCCCACTGCTGGCCTGGTCGCCCCCAACTGCCCCACTCCCCGCCGGCCTGGTTGCTCCACGCAGCCTGCTTTTTCAGTCATTTGGTCATCCCTCAAAACCCCCCTGCTGGCCTGGTCATAGGCAGCTATCTTGTGAGAGTGTGAGGGTTAATTTGCATATTACCTCTATATTATATAGGATTTTTAAAGATATTATGCAGGGTCTATGTTGAAATAATAGACTGGTTCCCAGAGTAAAGACTCTTTTACTAAAGAATGTAAAAGACTAGGTATGCTAGACTAAGTATGTGACAAGAAATCTCAATCAAAATAGTATAAAAACTTTAAAAATCACATAAGTACAAAACACAATGGTGAGTCAACAATCTCATTTTCCCCCTTAAAAAAGAATGTCTCCTTATCTTAAAGTCTCTAAAACAAAAGTAATATATACACAAAGCCCTGACATGGTGGCTTAGTTGGTTGGAGTGTTGTCCAAACACCAGAAGATGTGCGTTCAACTCCCGGCCAGGGTAAATACCTAAGTTTCGGGTTTTATCCCTAGTTGGGGCGAGTATGGGAGGCAACCAATCAATGCTTTTCTCTCTCTTTCTCTCTTTGTCTCTCTCAAATTAATAGATATCCTCAAGTGATTAATAGACACACAAACATATACACATATCTAATTAACAAAGATATCAACTTTAATACCATACTTAGTCAAAATACATTTTTTAAAGAGCCAAAATTCAAGAACCTCAGAGAATTATAAATCAAATCTAAAAATGGCATACAATATCTTATATTCATTCTAAAATATTCTAGAATCAATCTGAGAATTACCAAAATTCCAATCCTATAAAAATCCTAGAAGAGCCCATAGGCAGTAAATCTTAGACATGTCTCATAGCAATATGTTTAGCGATACATCTCCTAGGGCAAAGAAAACTAAGGAGAAAATAAACAAATGGGACTACATCAAAATAAAAAAGCTTCTGCACAGCAAAAGAAACCATCAACTGAATGAAAAGGGAGCCCAATGTATAGAGAACATATTTGGCAATTATACAGCTGATAAAGAGTTAATATCTGAAATATATAAGGAACTCATACAACTTAACAAAAGACAGACAGACAATCCAATTAAAAAAGTGGGCAAAGCACCTAAATAGATACTTTTCTGAAGTGGACATACAGATAGCCTAAAGACAATGAAAAAATGCTCAAAGTCACTGATCATCAGAGAGATGCAAATTAAAGTAACAATGAAGTATCACCTCACACCTGTCAGAATGGCTACCGTCAACAAATCAACAAATGACAAGTACTGGATGTGGAGAAAAGGAACAATAGTACATTGCTAGTGGGAATGCAGACTGGTACAGCCATTAGTATGGAGTTTCCTAAAAATATTAAATATGTACCTGCCATTTGACCCAGTGACCCCACTTCTAGGACTATATCCTAAGAAACCCGAAACACCAACCAGAAAAAATATATGCACCCATATGTTCATAGCAGCACAATTTACAATAGCTAAGATGTGGAAACAGCCCAAGTGCCTTTCAGTAGACAAGTGGATAAAAAAGCTGTGGTACATTTACATCATAGAATAGTATGCAGCAGTAAAAAAAAAAAAAAGAAAGAAAAAAGAAAAAGAAAGATCTCTTACACTTTGAGACAAAATGGAGGGACCTGGAGAGTATTATGCTAGGCATTAAAATAAGCCAATCAGAGAAAGTATCACATGATTTCACTCATGTGTAAATCTAATGAACAAAATAAACTGATTAACAAAATAAATCCAGAGACATAGAAGCATAGAACAGACTGCAGAATCTGAGGGAAGGCGAGGGAGGTGGGTGGGTGGTAAGAGATCAACCAAAGAACTTGTGTGCATATATGCATAACCCATATTAGACAATAGGACACAGACAATAGGCTGGTGAAGGTCTGGAGCAGAGGGAATGGGGGGGGGGCGGCTAGAAGGGGGTCAATGGCGGGGGGGGGGCGGGGGACCTATGTAATACTTTCAACAATAAAGAGTTAGTTTTTTAAAAAAGAAAAAAAGCCCTAGCCGGTTTGGCTCAGTGGATAGAGCGTCCACCTACAGACTGAAGGGTCCCGGGTTCGATTCTGGTCAAGGACACATGCCTGTGTTGCAGGCTCGATCCCCAGTAGAGGGAATGCAGGAGGCAGCCAATCAATGATTCTCTCTCATCATTGATGTTTCTATCTCTCCCTCTCCCTTCCTCTCGGAAATAAATAAAAATATATTTAGGGGGAAAAAGAAAAAGGTACAATTTTTGCAAAATATAAATAAAAATAAAGGAATTTGTGTCAACTCATTCAAACTACTTAAATTGAAACTTCATCTTCTGAATGACTATAAAAATGTATGAAGTTGTAAAAATAGACACAGGAAGTTTTACTATAATTTAAAAAAACGGAACACAATATTAAAAAACATTAATTTTTTAAGGTATCAAAACACTTTTATAGAAAGTACATTAAATCTTTATGGCATTCCTTAAATTACATGGTATTAAAATGCAGATTTGTTAGTTCAGTTGTTATTGAATATGGTACACGGGACCATGGTTGCCAGGTCAATGGAGATTTTTTTAGTGACAACTCATTTTAATAACAGACTGCACTATAGCAACATGGTTGGAAAATGGAAAGATTTGGTTAAAAGTATAATGATGTGTAAGTCTAACACTTCAAAATAAGAGAGGTGTCGATAGATTAGTTCAATTCCATTTTAAATTATTTTTATTAAAGAATGAGAATATATTTTTATTCCTGTAAGTTAAACATATATATGTAATATATAAAAAGTTTTAGTACCAGATGGTTCACAACCTCTAGTAATACTATGGAGGGAAGGTTTAAATTTTAAAATATATTTTAAAATGGAACTATTTTATAAAATAATTGTAACCAATATTTTTAAAAAATATTGCTTAGAAAACAAAAGTATAATGTTCTTTGAACTTGAGGTAAATATATACCCATAGAACCAAAAATTCCTGTATTCAACAAAATAGTGCACTACTATCCCTTACATCATTTTCTATAGTCTGTCATCAGAAATCTGTTAAAATTTGAACATAGATATCATATTTTCTTCAATGTTTTTCTTGTTTAACCAACCATCAGGTAGTAAACTGAAATGAGAAACAATACCTGGCATTACTATGAAAATCTGAGCAGATTTTACACCAATTATATAATCTGTATCACAAGCCCTACTTAAACCTACATGTCTACGTTTCCTAACAACAAAAATGACACCATTAAAAATATGAGGCTTAATATCAGCCCATAAATTATACAGTCTTATGAATTCTTACCTCATAATATGTCCAGTAATACATATTTCAAGTGTTTATACCTATTATAATATTTGGCAATAGTGTTGGAAGTCCAATATCCCACCTTCTTAAGTGAAGATTAGCAATTAGAGCAGTGTCTTACACAGAAATTAAGGTACTGCTAATATTTAGTAATTGCACCACTACTAGTCATCTCCATATCGATAATGCCATATAGTTGCAAACAAACTCATTTTAAAATGGAATGTTTTAAATGTGTACCCTGGCAGGAATTTAGAAGAGCCCGTAAGACGCTTTAATTCTGAAAGGCTCCAAATCTAAGTTTGTCCAACTCGTGATGCTTGAAATGAAAATATCTTCCGTTATTTAAATAAGCAAAATTCTACCGACATGTGAATATATTATGTATATGTTAGTGTTATACATGCAACATATCCCCGCTTCCTGGTTTTAATGCTATCCTCAAACACAAAGCGGGGGAAATTTGTAAGAAAAGCCAAGGCTAAACGCTCCTGCTGCTATACCCTCTCCACTGGCCTTAGCAGAATCACCATAGATTACAAAAGCTATAGGGTATTGGTCAAGAATGTGAGAGCTTCGCCGACCCGGTTTGGCTCGGTGGACAGAGCGTCAGTCAGCCTGTGCACAGAAGGGTCCCCGGTTCGATTCTGGTCAAGGGCACATGCTCGGGCTAGATCCCCAGTAGAGAGGGGGTTGCAGGAGGCGGCCAATCAATGGTTCTCTCGCCGTTGGTGTTTCTCTCTCTCTTCCTTCCCCTTTGAAATCAATAAAAGTATATTAAAAAAAACCACAAATGTGAGAGCTTCAAGAAACTTCAACATTAGCTCAACTACGTTCACATAACTGGTGCCAAATAAATCAAGGGGCTTCACGAGCATCTTAGAAGGAAGGATCAATGCCAGGATTAAACTCGAGGTCTCCCGACTCCAGGTTCAGTGGTCCTTTCGGTCGCACCCCAAAGAAAACATTCTACAAGTCAGTAACTCAAAACTGTCCGTCGTTAGCAAGTAAAGATGGAACTACTGGCCGCACTGCCGTCTAAGGGGGTCCGCTACCTTTCCGGTCCGCCCGCCCGCAGCCTTCCTCGGAGGAACCGGACAAGAGCCCCGGGCAGGACGTTCAAGGCTCACCCGCGGTTAGAACTCGGTAAAAACCACGACGTGGCCGCCAACTCTCACCCAGCAGTCAGGACGCCCCGACCGGCCGGCCGTCGTCCCAGAGCCTCTGGAGGGAACGCGCGGGCGCGACAAGGGTCCTCTGTCCGTCTGGCGGGGCGGTCAGGCCGGTGGCCGGCCCTGCGGTGCTCGAGGGAGGAGGCGCGTTAGGAGAACATGGAGGGCAGCAGGCGGGAAGAGGCCGGAAGGCGGCGGGGAGAGCGGAAATGAGGGAGTGGGCAGGGCGCCGTGGGGCGGAAGGAGCGGCCGAGGGGCCCCGAGGAGAAGGGGTTGCTGGGGGCCAGACGGCCGGGGACACGTGGCGCGAGGGGTGATGGTGGGAGCCTTATGGCCCCCAGATGCCCTGTCCGGCTGAGAGGCCGCGGCTATGGCACTTGCCCTCCCGCGACTCGACGGGGTGAACGCGGCAGACGCCGCCTCCCGCGAGGAGCGGGTCCTCCCGGCGAGTTTGGCGTGGGGGACTCAGGCAAGGCTTCCTGTGGCCGGGCGACCGGCCCCCCAGCCGTTACCCGCGGTGTGGCGGCGAGCTTGCTGCCCCCATCCCCTTCTCACCCCTCTGGGTCTTCAAATGTTGGTCCTAAATCCCTGGGACCAACGACCACAAACCGCCGCCACCGTTTCAGAAACGTGTCGGTCGGCGCGGGGGGTCGGGGGTCCACACGGCACGGCTCGCGCGGGTCCTCGCGCCTAGACTCGGCTCCCAGCGGGCTTCGCGCACGGTGGCATAAACAGCCCCACGCGGGGTGGGGCTTGGACCAATCAGTGGCCGGCCTCGGGGAGGAGCCAGGGCGATTGGACAAGACCATGGTTCAAATCCGAAGGCGGCTCTTGGGGGAGGAGCTTAAAAGTGCTTGGAGTGACAGGCACTTGAACCAACTGGAGCGAGGGATGCAAATTTTGGAGGTCGGGTGGTCACGAAATGATACTAAAAGAAGGTCCTGCTCATCTTGTTAAAGCGCTTAAAAACAAGGGCTATGGTTTGAACTTCTTTTAGAAGAATATATAGATACTTTGTTGTAAAGATTCTTTTTCTCATTTGACGTCTTCAGGCGTTAAACTACTAGTTTGACCCCCAATAGCCATCTCATAAGGATGGAGCTTTTAAAATAAGGATCTGGGGTTGGTGGCGGAAGAGGGGGGCTGATGATAAGGCTAAAAGTATTTGCAAATAGTAATAGAGTACTAGACGATAGAGAACGGTACTTTAATCATAGGCCGGCGCTACCTCCAAGCAGTGTATAGAGAGATCTGGCTGTGGCAGAGCTGAAGAACCAGTTTCTATGCTTGTGTAAAACCAATTTTCACGGATACGGTTGTGTAAAATTTTGCTTTCTATAAAACTAGAGCTCACGATTAAATGGCAGACAAAGAAAAAGACTTAGGAACCACGACAAAGAAAAAGGCTTTAGGAACCAACGTTAGATTCACAGACTTACAGAATATTAAAACGGGAAAGAACCTAGATCATGTAGTTTCTCCTTTAACAAATGAGGAATATGATGCCCAGAATAATCCACAGGGTTACACAGTAACACATTCGGTCTCCTAATTCCCAAACTCAAGGTGCTTTCGTTCACAATAACTCATGATTTTAGTTTGTTGTCACCATATGTTAACTGCACTAATGTGGAAGTTAACTAACGTGGAGTATGTTTTATTTTTAACATACTCCAACAGTAAGGAATTAGTAACGGCTTTGGAGTCAGACAGCTCTGGACTCAAATCCCTATAGTATTGCCATTTTGTGGTTGGGACACCTTGGGCAAATAACTGCTCTGAGCCCCAGTTTTAAATGGGAATTGTGGGGATTAAATGATAAAAAATGCTAACAAAGAATGAGTACCTACTCTGTGCCATAAATAACTCTAAGGAATTTTCACCTATTAATTAATTTGAGGCTCACAGTGGCTTTGGCAAAGGTCCTAGCCCAGTGGCTCTCAACCTTCTGGCCCTTTAAACACAGTTCCTCATGTTGTGACCCAACCATAAAATTATTTTCGTTGCTACTTCATAACTGTACTGTTGCTACTGTTATGAATCATAATGTAAATATCTGATATGCAGGATAGACTTAGGCGACCCCTGTGAAAGGGTTGTTCCACCGCCAAAGGGGTCGCGACCCGCAGGTTGAGAACCACTGTCCTAGTCCCATGTAGCCCCATGTTACAGGTGGGGAAGCTGAGACACAGAGAACTTAAGTAGCTCAAGGTAATATAGCAGCCCCAGGTTGGTTTTAAAACCTGCAGACATAATCACTATACTATACTATCTCAAAATGTGTCCATAAACAAGTGGTATAATACCTAATGCACACATGGAGCTCAACAAATATTCTTTCCTAAACTCTCTGCCCTTCGGTCGATGAATACCATCACATTTAGAGAGGCTGCATGCATTCAAAATAAAACCCCTAGAAAACCTAGACTGATTATATACCTTAAATTTTTTAAATGTCTAATTTATCCACCTCAAGAACTGCAAGTATGGTAATTGATCTGTCTTCTTGATTAACATGTGTGGCTGGCTGCTTGTTTATTTCCCCACAAAAAAGATTCATGTTGATGCCTTCTCAATTCCCAGTAATTAGTTATAAATACACGTTTAAAGTTAAACTAACTGAAATTGTGTTAGACATATTAGTCTGAAAAGTTCAAAAAACTTTATTTATTTATTTATTTATTTATTTTTAGGATTTGCTGTAGGATCCTTAAAACATCACTAGGTGGAGATATTATCTTGTGAGTTGCAAAAGATGTTCCTGAAGGGTTGTTTTCTATTTCCAGTTTCTTTGCCCCTCCAGACCTCCCTGTATGTATAAAGAAAACCAAATAAACAAAGGCTTCTCAATAGGCATTAGAGTCAGGCCACAGAACCCTGCTTTAGAAAAGACAGTATTATTTAAAGACCATTCCCAGTCCAGTACTTAACATTGTATGTACTTTGGGTCAGATTCCTTCTAAATCTTTTAGTATCCATAGTCTATAAATAGATGTATTTTTCAAATACATCTATAGGAACTGTATTTTCTACATGTAAAGTTAAACGAATGGCTTTTAATTTTATTTCTCAAGACTCCTAGAAAAGGGGATCTAAAATACTTATACCAACTAGAATTCTTTTTCAGGAATAAATCTCAAATTAGGGTTTGTTATAAGTTTATTTGCAAGTTTTTGGGGAAAGGTGATCCAAATACTAGAAAGAACAAAGGTAAGATCCACTTGTATGTGCAGTTTCTGGGACAACCCTTTTGCCAGCTTTTACTTATTTTATTTCAAATCTCATTCTTTAAAAATGAGATACATTTTCATCTCAACCTGTGTCTTAACATCACTGAATTACTAAGCTTTTATGACCAAAAAAAAAGGGAGTCTTGTTCTGTCATAATAACATATTAAAATGTAAACTGTGGAAACAATTTTAAAAATAGAGGTAGCTTATTTTTTTAACAAGTTTGAATTCTTTAAGTAACCTCATAAAAGGAAAGTAATTTCTATATAATTTCCCAAATTACTAATATGTAGAAGGAGGGAGATGGAGATAATGTAGTGTACTTATTTTTAAAATATGACTGGGATGACTTTCATAATGTCAGAGTTTAGAGAAGTTATAGCTAAAGTTATTGAAACTGGTAAAAATTTGACTCCAAAGTTAGCTTTTGGACTATTTATGCTACTCTGTTTATTTATCCCTTCATTTGAAATTATGGTGAAGCTGAAATTCTTGCAGACCCTAAAGGAAATTTTACAGCCAACCTTCTCTTTCATCTCTAGGTGTGTACTTAACTGGCACAGTAGAGGACTCTATCCTTTCACTAACCCCAGAGTAGTTCAAGGGCATGGGCAATATTGTTAAACAAATATTTATCTAGCACCTACTGATTTCTAAGCATCTTAGGAGGTCTAATGAGTTGTATTTCAAAACATTTTTTTTCCGCCAGAGAAACAAGGTGGATTAAATACCGTGGTCTTTGGAATGAGACAGTTTAAGTGCCAGCAATGTGAGTTTGGATACAAATTATTTAGCCACCCAGAGTCTCCATTTTCACATTAATTGTATTTATAACAATATTTCCTGCCTTGTATGTTAGTTGATAAGGTACTGTATCAGTCAGGATAGGCTAGGTTGTACTGCAATAATAAACAATTCCACAAATCTCAGCTTAAAATAATAAAGGTTTATCTCTCTCTTGGGATACAGTAGCTATGGCTCTGTCCCCATTCCTCTGCTCGTCACTCAGCAACCCAGAATGATGGAGCATCAGTAGCTGTTACAATGCAAGTGGCCAAGGCAGAGGGAAAGGAGAGCTCTAGGCCATCTCACAGGGACAATTACATGCCAGATTCTAAACTGATACTGTCCTTTCCAGTCACATTTCATTAGCTGGGACTGGTTACATGATGCCACCAACAAAGGGGTCTGGGAGGTATAATCCTAGGTACCCTCAATGTGGCATTTTTGCTGAGCCGCATCAGTGACTACCATGAGTATTAAATATAAAGCGTCAAGTATAGCATCCATCTCATATTCATCCCTTTCCTCTCTCCAAACTACTCCTTGTATGCCTTCTTGTTTATAAAGTAGAGATGCCTATATTTCAAAACCACTATCATTAAATTCTCAAACTTTTGTTCAGTACAATGCTTGAACCAGAAAGTGTTCCTTGAAGTAAATAGTAATGTTATCAAATTAATTTTTAAAAAACACCTCAGATCCCTTCTTGGTGATGCTCAGTGCACAATAGCTTATACAAGTTCAGAGATGTCCTAACTGTTTAACTCAAGGCTTGACAAACTTATTTAATGACCCAATGGGTTCATGCAGTGCCTATTTATAACCTGAGAAACACCTACTGAACACTTGCTGGAAAATGCTGCTCTAATGAATATAAGACTAGCCTCAGTGAATTTCCAGATGACAATGAAAAAGGACCTAGCATTTAAAAACAAAATGTTACTCTGAAATTTATTACAGATGTTCTAGTATATGTAGTTATTTAAAAAATAGTCCTCTATCAATGTATAAATAAAAGAATATAAATTATTTAACAAATGTTTATTGAGAATATAATTCCACCACTAGTGCTACTATAACTAATACTGCTATTCATATTTATTAATTACCTCCTGGAAGACCAGACAGCAGGCCTGGTGGGGTATCAAGTGATAGGAGGCATAGAGTTGCCAGTGCTGGTCCATGCGTTCAGGTTTTGAGCTAGAATGACAGAAGTGTAAGATTTATTTGCTCATCTAGTTTCAATACCAGATACAAGATTGAGGATAAAGTCTAGCTTGTAAAAATAGTGTACAACTGTGTATGGTTGCTTTTGGGTTAAGAAAGTCTTTGGCCCATAGACAACAGTAGGGTGGTTACCAGAGGGAAGGTGTGTGTGGGGGGGGGGGGGGGATAGTAAAGGGTAAAGAGGGTCAAATATATGGTGACGGAAGATTTGACTTTGGGTGATGGGCACACTATGCAATATATAGATCATGTGTTACAGAATGATACACTTGAAACTACATGATTTTATTAACCAATGTCACCCCAATACATTTAAAAATAAAAAGAGTCTTTGGGACTTCACGTTCATTGTAATGGCCACAGTAGCTAGCTATAGTTGGCTGGTTATGAATTTGGTCTTGTGATCAACAGACTCACTTGACAAACATAGGCAATATCAGATTGCCATACTGTTATTAATTTGTGGGATGTTAGAAGCAGGATCTGGCAAATGGCTAAATTTGAGGAAAGTGATTGTTTTTCTCCTTTATTAAAAATGTCACAGCCCGGCAGACATGGCTCAGGGATTGAGCGTCAACCTATGAACCTATCATGGTTTGATTCGTGGGCAGGGCATATGCCCAGATTGTGGGCTCGATCCCCAGTGTGGGGCATGCAGGAGGCAACTGATCAATGATTCTCTCTCATCATTGATGTTTCTCTCTTTCCCTCACCCTTTCTCTCTGAAATCAATAAAAAGTATTTTTTAAATGTCACAGAATAGGTTTTAAAGAATGTATCTAATAGTTTCACAGATGTTTTATCATCTAGTCAGAAACACAGAATGAAGCTGAAATATTTAACAGAAGAAAGAATTGCCAGTCACAGTAACATTTTTAAATCACTTTGTTTAGGCATTGTGCTCAAAACTTAAATGCTCTATTTTAATTATTCTGCACTGCAACTTGATTTCTTAAAAGTACTATTTTTATCTCCATTTTACAGGGAAGGAAACTAAATCTTAGAGCATTTAGGTTGTTTTGTTTTTCTAACTTCAATGTTGCTGCTGATATTATAGATTTGAATTTAGCAATCACTATACCATCTTCACTGACCTATGATACTTATTATAGAATCTCTGGCACACAGAGCAAAAGGAAAAGATGATAACTTGGGTAAGATTGAGAGGGAATATAGAAATAGAGGTTCCAAGAGCTGGATTTCTTATACCCTTTTAGAAAAGGTGAATAATCAATGTCTTGAAGCATGCAGGTGGGTCACTGAGAATATTAGATCATTAACATATATCATCCATGACTTCTGAGCACCACAACTTTTCATTCAAATCATTGGCATTTTATTAGCATAATTATCACAATTATTAATTGACATAATGTTGGAGGACATAGAATGCCCAGGAACTTGGAAAATTACTTTGTTGATAAAATAATGTGTGTATGTCCATATTGTCTGCACACACACACACACACACATCATGAAGAAGCATTTGATTGCTGTGTGTTTAGAACTGATTTTACTCCCCATGAGGCTAGCAGCACCGAAGGACTGAGTAGGAATATGGGACTCATACTTCCCCGATGACAAAGTCTGGAAGGGACTCTAGAGGCAGAACCACCACCACATTTGAGAAACTGTGGTGCCACTTACAGCTCATGGTGTGGCGTGGTTTATTTAGGACTTTCAAAGCAGAAGAAAAAGATTTATCTTCCAACTACTTCTTAAGCCTCTCCACAAGAAATATCTTCTCTGATAGCTAAAGGAAGAAAATTAGGGTAAAACTGTTGACTTTTCTTACCCACATATTATTCTGTAGACTTTAATGGACTGTCTCCTATTGTTGGTCATGGTATTAAACCCTGGGCAATACAAGCAAATGTATAAAGTACACAGTCTACATCTCTGATTGGTCCAAGAAATAGTTGTAAAATAGTTCCTAAATTTGATTGTGTTATCTTAGGTGGTTAAAAATGCAAATTTTTAAACCCCCCACAGAAATTTGAATTAACATATTTTTTTAAGTGAGATTAGGTCAACTGCATAGGAAAGAACACTCTAAATAACTCCAATTGCCTGAAGAAATTAGCAGCTTATTTCCTGTGGAGGAAGACAGTCCAAATCTGATATGGTATCACCACAGGGACCCAAGGTTCCTTCTTCCTGCTTCGCCACCCTAGGTGCCTGTCTTCCATCCACAAGGTCACCTCATGATCCAGAATGGCTGCTGGCACTCTAGCCATTGTGTCTGCTTCCAGACTGGCAGCAAGAGAAATGGGGAAAGAAAAAGTGCGCTTCTTCCCTTTCAAGGGGCATTCCTAGAATTCCTACGCACCACTTCTGCTTTCATTAGATTGGTCAGAACATTGTCACGTGGAAAAGAAGTGCAGGAAATCTAGTATTCTAGTAGGTGCATTGCTAACCCCAACTAAATAAAGATCAGGTTACTAAAGAGGAAAGGAACAATAATGTTTTGATATTCAACTATGGAGTAACCACTGCTCCATTGCATGTGGAATGTGGCCCAGGAACCTGCAATTTTAACAGATTTCCTGAATGATTCTGATGCAGGTGGCCAATACAGTGCTCATTAAGGAACAGTACTATAGGATATCAGAATAAGGGGAAACTTATAATTGCCTGATATTAAGATTTTAAAAAAGCACTTTATTTGATGAAGGCAATTAAACCTAATGAAATGCATACTGTGAAAAGAATACTCTCATTTATTGAGAATGCAAGAAAATGGGGGGATAATAAAAAAATTTAGTTAGCTAATATTGTCATACCATTCATTATATATGGATTATTTTTTCTAAATATTTAGAATAATCACTGAATGCACATGCATACATTCCATAGGGGTGTTGGGGGTTGGGGGGAAGGGGATATGAGGCCTGGCAGAAACCAAGTAAAGGGCCCTATTCAGAGAATCACTGCTCTAAAAGAGTCTTTGTTTCTCTACCTATCACTTAGTTACAGGTGGAGAACACATGCAAAAAGTGCATTTTCTCTAAATCTCTTTTGAAAAAATATCTCACTTGGTTCCAGAGAGCTTAGGAGAAAGAGCATTAACAAAGAGGAGACATCTGAGCTACAGAAGGAGGCATAGCAGCCACTGCAGCAGCAGCAGCAACAGAAAGGGAAGCAGGTATTGGGGAGTTGTTCACCTAAGGAAAACCTCATCCTTCAGACTGCTGTGGTGCTCTAAATCCATTTCCTTCATTTTCTTCATTTTCAGATTTTCTTCCAGCTTGTCTTTGTCTGAAATTCCTTTATAGTTTTTAAAATAGTCATTTCCAATGGTATTGTCCCTTTAAGTCCTCATCCAGGAAAAATTAGTTGTGCTAGGAAGTGAAAGTATTTTCTGTTGTTAAATTCCCTGGCGGTCATTTGCCTGTGGCTTGTCAGAAATAAAGCATAGGGAGATGTGTGTGGAGAGGTGGATGGAGAGAAGAGTTAGGGGAGTCTTAGAGAGGAAGTAAATTTTCATGTCGCTCAAGCTTTTAGCAATTGCTAACTTGTTGGTTTCCACCAGCAGCAAGACCCCTGGTCAGATCAGGTGTCTGGACCAATATGGAGCTTTAAGCTCTGATTTTTCTGCCTGAGCAGATCCTTTGGGGCAACTACGGGCAGAGCCAGGCTTAACAGGCAAGAGCTGTTTATCTGTTAAATTTTGGAATTTAGGCTCTTTGTTTGACTCAATACATACAAGGAGATTTTCTCAGAAATACTAACATTCTTCTTCAAAGGATAGGTGATTATGTCAAATAGCAGATAAAATGGTTTCAAACTTTTACACATATTGGGGTTAATATAGGACAAAGGACACATTATATGATATTATTTTGTGCAATTTTCATTGGACATGTTAGCTACTTGGATTGTTAATTGAGGTTATGCTACTGAAAAGGGTCCCAAAGCATTTGAATTTGAGTCTTGCATTGTGTCTTGATCTCTCCACTCCATCATTCTATGAAGGGAAGAAATGGTCATTTCTCAACAGGTTGTTTGAATAAGAGCCCAAGACTCTAGGCCAGTGATGGTGAACCTTTTGAGCTCGGCGTGTCAGCATTTTGAAAAACCCTAACTTAACTCTGGTGCTGTGTCACATATTGAAATTTTTTGATCTTTGCAACCATAGTAAAACAAAGACTTATATTTTTGGTATTTATTTTATATATTTAAATGCCATTTAACAAAGAAAAATCAACCAAAAAAATGAGTTCGCATGTCACCTCTGACACGCGTGTCATAGGTTCGCCATCACTGCTCTAGGCAGTGGTTCTCAACCTTCTGGCCCTTTAAATACATTTCCTCATGCTGTGACCCAACCATAAAATTATTTTCGTTGCTACTTCATAACTGTAATGTTGCTACTGTTATGAATCGTAATGTAAATATCTTTTATGCAGGATGTATTTAGGCTACCCCTGTGAAAGGGTCATTCGACCGCCAAAGGGGTCGCGACCCACAGGTTGAGAACCACTGCTCTAGAGTCTATGCAGTAGGGTTGTTTCTTATTTTCTACCCCTTCTCACTTTCCCTGGACCTATTCGAATTTCCATCTGAATAAGTGTTCTTTTTAAAGAAGCCAACAGAAATGGGAATTTAATTGGTCATCGATTTGATGACCCTCTGAAAGGAGTCACTTTTCTGAAAGTGCAGTTCACAGTGTTTTTCCCTCAGAAAAGAACTGTGAAAATTAAATTATGATTTATGCTTCTTAAAATGAGGCATAAAACAGTTGACAGTATGGTCCATTCCAAAGAATGCTGAAGTGAAAACAGGGATGTTAGATAAATACTCTGTTTTCTGAGTCTTTTGTGTTTTCTTTTCCCCACCAGACTTCGTAAAAAGAGGCCCACACTCATTTACATTTCAACCCACAATCTGCCTTCTTCTCCCAACCTTTTTAACATCTCCTATTTAGTATTAGTGGGGTGCTTATTAATCAAGGTCACTGGCAGTCTTTTTATTTGTCAAATCCAATAGAAAAATTATTCAGTCCTTATCTCTTCTATATCTTGATATTATTTGTATTCTTACCTTCAAAACTCACTCCTCGGCTTTCTCACAGTGTCTGCTTTAAACTTTTGTAGTACGTATTATTCTTCATTCTTTTTCTGAAACTGTTCTTGGTCTTTCTTCCTCCTTCTTGTGACCTTAGTTTTCCATCTTTATATTTAAAAACCAATCTTCATAGACCTCTCAAAGTTGCTCTAATTCATATCCTTGGCTTCAACGACCACTATTATAATTCCCAAATATATTCCCATCTCTGCGCTCTGTCTTAGGAGTGAGACTCCAAGTGTCTACTCTGTATTTCTGCCTGTGGGACCCTAGGCTACTCAAACTTTATAAATCCCAAACCAGGTTCATCCTACATCTCCCACGGCCCACTACCCTAAGTTCACCAGTATTACTCAGTACAGTCAGCACACTTATCCTGGTGCCAAGTCTTGGCCTATTCTCCCTGAGGTATGGTTCTGCCTTTCCAAGAAGGCTACTTCCCAGGCTCTCCTGTCAACTGGTTTCTGGCTCAGTTGGCCAGTGTGAAGCCCTCACATGTTGGAGGGTGAGAGGAAAGGAGAAACTAAGGCATTAACATACATACACCCTGCCAGGCTCTATGAAACAGCCTCCCTCTTTCTTACCTCTCCTCTCCATTCCCCCTGCCATTGACTTATATCTAGTTCTCATTTTTCTCTTACATTTTGGTAATAGAAATTATGTCCTTGTAGCTTATATCTCACCTAGTTCATTCTCTACCTTGTTGCAGAATGAGCTAAGGTGATAATCAGATATTTATCTGCCATTTAAGCTAACACTGATAGCCATTTTCAAAGGAAAATCAGATGAAGGAGCTCTTTAGAGTACCTCACCATGCCTTGCATGTCCTTGTGCGAGTTAGCCACAACTGATTGGCCCAAGGATGCCTCCTAATCTGAATGTACATTGACCTAATATGTGACCTTTCATTGTTTTGAAATCTATTTACTTGCCATTTTTTTCCTCATTATACTAAGCAACCACAGGACTAAGATTCTAAGTAGTTCATTCTTGTGTGGTCCTGCTTGGAGTACACAGAAGGTCTGCAAGAAATTAATACATTCACTGTAGGAAACTTTGTCCAATTTGTGGAAGACCTCAGGGAGCCAATGTTGAGTGATGGAAAGAAAGGTGGAGTTAAGTTCTGGCTCTGGCTCTGATTATTTGCATAATCACAAAACATCTCAACCTCTGTGTCTAATTTTTCACATCTGAAATGTAGTTAGGTGTTTAAGGGTTCAGCCCAGTAACTTCTGTGTTCCTTTGCAATGCTGTTAGTGCCCATCAAGTCTGGCCCTGGGACTTGCTTCTATTCATACCTCATCTCTACCTCACTCATGGCCAGGGTAAAGCAACAGGCTGCCTTGGCGGCATTTCACATCTGGTCAGAAGATCCATGTCTTGTTGCTTAATTTTGTGGAATGGAGAAGAGGTTTTTCATAAAATATTGTATAGAACACTTTGTGCATAATCAAGGTAGGCTTCAAGATGTAGGTAACATAGGCCATTATCAGTCTGAAAGCAGATACACGTAAAGTTTTAATTTCAAATATAGAGGACAGTATGTAAAATTGATTTAACATACATGTATATATACCAAATATAAAACCAGTTGAACTGATATGTTTAGGCTGGGTAAAACTTTCTCAATAGAGCATATAAAACAGAAAATTGGCAACTATCATTTCTTATATGCTTCTCACCTATAACAAGAGTTTGCCTTTGGTATGTGATATTGCAGGAAAACATTTTTTTCTATTTGACAGTAGTAGTATGAAATAGAAAATGGAAAAATAAGAAATATATCCATATTCTGAAAAGCTAATTTTTTAAATGACAAATCCTTATATATTTGCTTGTCCTTAGAACTATATCTAGCAGAACAAATATCTGGAATATCCAGTATACACACAGCCACCATATTTATTTTTCAGGAACCAACTTTCCAATGGAAATGACACAAAACTCCTCCCTGACACCCCACCAAGAGTTATTCAAATACAAGGATTTGGCTGAAGTCTGTTGACACTTTCCTGACATGTTTGCTCTCCACCCTCACAATTACAGGTCTTTATTTGAAAGATTTAGGACCATCGCTAGTATCCTAATAGATGCTCTTGTCCTGTCTTGGCTCATGTTCCCATCTTTCCTTCATACTTTTGGGAGTTACTTTTCTGGACCCCCAAATCTCCATTGCCTCTTCATAAAGTCCACATTTTTTGGTCTACACACAAGACTTGTACCGCCTGATTACTTTTTTCCCCCCACATCTCGCATCAGCCTGCTCTGCTCTAGCCTCTGAACCACTTGCGTTTGCCCAAATGCGCCATGCAGTTTCATGCTTTCAGAACTTTTATGCATACATACTTAAGATAAGAGTAGAGTACCTCACACTTATGTGCCAGGCATGTTGTGGACAGTTTTCATGCATTTGCTCTTGTGTAAAATGTTCTGCCCAAATCTATCTCTTGAAAAACACCGGTTTTTCATCTCAAAACACAGTCCCTATAATTTTGGCCTTATAGTTAAAACTATAACCACTTCTTTTTCTATGCCTTCAATCAGCTTTATTGTGCCATTTATACCCATTTGGCCATAAACTTCAAGGCAAATTTCCATGTCTCATTGACCTTTTTATCCCTAATACCTGCACAGTATCAACTCATGCATTATTTCATCTTAGTCCCAGTAGTCCTATTTGGCCTTCATCTGGATATGGCAAAGAACAAAATGAGCAATAAGAAGCTGCATTAGATACTACTTGATTACCATTTCACAAGTGAGAAGTTTAGAAATATATGGGCTCATATATGGCAGGATCACAAGGATCAATCTTAACTGATGATGCCATCATGAAATTCATTACAAGACACATTAATAGTGCAGGATTTTTTCCATAACCACAATCAGGGATATTTGCATCTTTTTCTACCTAGTTAAGCAACTAATCAAGCTGAGCCAACTAAATAAAAACTCTCCTTTTCTCCTAAGTTCAACAAAGTAAATAAAACCTCCTTCCAGATCCCTCTTCCCCTTAGTGAAACAACACATCAGTGTGATAAGATCACCTCTTACTATTTCTCACCTTAATGTTAGCACTGCCTCCTTCAGAGAGATTTATCTGACAATTTAATGTCTTCCCCTGTGTTCCCATAGCACTGTATACACTTCAATATGGTTAGTTAGAATGATTAAATCTAGACCATGAAATTGAAACAGGTCAATCCCTGGCATATAGTGAGCACTTAAGTGAATGATGAATTGAATCTTGCTTTAAGGATATGAAGTGAGTCAAGACTGATTATGTTAATCCCAATCTTAAGTACTTCCCTTGGCATTTAATCAGGGATTGTTATCTTTGAATACAGATTTAACATCAGACAGTGGCTTTTGTGACTTATAATACTAAAGTCTGCAAAAAGGTGTTAATTACTTATGAGGACACCATATTTTAAAAAAATGACTTTAAACAATTGCTACAGGGGTAATATACAGTAAGTGAAAAAACACTAATACAATGGATTTCTCATCGTAGTTGCTTTTTTTTTTTTTTTAAGAATAGTTTGTTGATTTTTAGAGAGAGGAAGGGAGAGAAACACTGATGTTAGAGCGTAACATCAATCAACGTAAGTCAGCTGCCTCTTGCATGCCTGTACTGAGGATCGAGACCACAACCAGGGCAACCAGCATGGGACGACTCCCAACCAACTTGTGCCACACCAGCCAGGGCTGGTGGTTGCTCTCATGCATACATACTTACAGTAACTTTTTAAGTAGTCAGAACAGGCCCATGGAACAACTTTATTATGTGATATTGCCATTTCATGTTTTAATTATTTAAAATATTTAAATGATTAAACACAAAATTAAACTCCAACTGAATTTATTGTGGGTAAATTTAGTGGTGATAAAATATCAGTTGCTAAAATCTGCTCTGAAATTTGTTCTGGTTGGATTATTGAGTGACTGATCCCACCTCCTCATACCACTCATTATGTGACTTATTTTGTGATACTTGGTAGTTTGTAAAGTAACTTTAATACTTGAAATACAAGTCTAGCTTTTGGCTTAATTGTAGAATTTGTTAATTTTGGTTAAAGTACTTGAATGCTTCCTTTAACACCACTATATCGCAACTCAAATATTAAAACAGCCTTGGTATAATCAATTTACATGCCTGGAAGTACTAAGACACAAATTATCCCTAACAGTTATTTCCTTGAGTCCTACTTGTTTGGGGCTTATATGCTGCTATGGCATTCTTCTTTTAAGGATGCGAGCTATACTTGCCAATGAAATTGGAAAAAATGGACTAGAAAACAAATCTGAGGGCTTTTAAAAATTATACAGTACATTAGTAAGTGCTCTAAAAGCTAAACCATCCAAAGTCATATATGCAAGTTACACCACAGGCAAAGGCATAAGAAAATGGACTAAATCTGTTGTAACATTCATCTCTACAAATGCTCTATAGTAACCACACTGGTATGATAATAAAGCAGTCAAGAACAAACCTAATTTCTCATCAGTTTGAGTGTATGTGGATATCCGCATATTTAATTGGTACATATACATTACAAGTATCCAAATTATTGCAATCCTATATCCATTTACCTCTTAGAGTCCTTTAAAGTAATCACAGTGACACATAAAAGGGGGGAAGGCGGAATGCTAGGCTTCCTATTAAGTAAAGCTACATCAAATTGTTCAACTGATGCTATAGTAGCAATTTCTGCAGGAAAACACAGATTCTATAGTTCTGGTCAGTTATTTATCAGTAAACCTTAATTTTGCTAATATGGTTTCAAGTAATGAAATCTTCTTGACTCATCAGGAATTATAATACATAAAAAAAAAGATTGAGAATTTCTTTCTAGGCCAATCATCAAATAGGTTTTCATCTGAACAAGGGAAATTCTTTCAGTTTAATATAAGTTTTTCAATGAATTAAATTTACAATAAAGTTTACAATAAGTCTTCTGATCTTCAGATTCTGGCCTAATGGAGAAGAGCAGTGATTACAGGGGAGAGAGAAAAAATATCTCCTGTGGCCATCATCTTAGAGGCTGGTTTTCTTGTAATGATGAAGTCTATCACAGTTGTCAGGTTTCCCAGATTTGCACAGAGCTTTAAAATGCAACTGCCTGAGGAAGATTCAGAAGGCCTTGTTCTTGGGCTTACACAGTAAGCACTTTGTGTGATTCTTAATCACATTTTTATCCAGAACACAATGTTTCAGGTCACATTTTTCTCAACGATGCTTATACTGATTTGTGCTCCATAAATATAAACATATGTACACACAAAATACACACACTGACATGAGGATGTGAAGTCAGCCAGCCATCCATAAGCAGAATGGAATAAAAACAGCAGGAAGAGTAGTATATGATGCCATGCCCAGGCAGATTATAGCCGCCAATCCCAAGAGTGCCGAAGCAAGAACACTTCTCTGATCACGAATAATTATCTTCAAATTCTCGCAAAACTAGAAAATAAAATTTAAGAATGTCAGAAAAGGTGGCTAAGCCTAAGAAGAATCATATATACAAAATAATAAAGCACAATTTTCCAGGCTATTTTCTGTCTACCAGAAAAACTAGAATTTCTCTTATGACTTATGAAAGAATTTAGATGTTAAGAGTTCAGTTTCTTGATTCCACATCCTGTAACAGCCCGCTGAAATAACACCTCTGGCAAATAGGTTACCAATGGCAGCTGCCTATATAAATACAGAACTTTTATAGAAAACTACAGAGAATGTAACCCCATAAAAGTTCAGGATTAAATGTTAAAAGCATTAAACTGTTTATCAATAACAATATATTCTAAAATTAGATAAGCAAAGAGATCTCTAATCTCAAATAAATAAGTTGTCCATTATTATTGGTGAATTCAATTCATTCCATGAACCATTCTAAAATTTGGTGATATAATAACTTTTAAATTTCTAACTCAAAATTAAGAGACAACTGTGCAATTCTCATGTTAACCTGGTAATAGTTATATATATATATATATATATATATATATATATATATATATATATATACACACACATATCTATTTCAAAAATGACATTCAGAACCAAATAATTCCTCATTGTTTCTGGAGAGTAGAAATCAGTCCTCCTTCAGCATTAATGACCTAATTCTCACAGAGCATGTCCACAGGCAGTTCTGAGAACTGGAAAAATTGGGATGGGATTTTTTCCCCTGGGAAGTCTATTCTGTGGCCAGATTGTTAGACCATTCACAGTGAAGACAAAAACTCAAGTTTCACAAGAGGTGCTATGCAGCAACAGCAGTTAAAACCCTTCTCTACTACTGTAAAACCCGACAAAGTTTCCAAAGATGAAAAACTTCTCCAACTACTTATGTATGCAGATTAAATATTTTACTACTTTAAAAAAGTACTTACACTGTTTGTTGTTGTTTTTTTGTAGAAATATATAATACAGAGTTATATGTGTCCCATCAAAGTATTACCCGATAGAAATACTGTTTTCCTTGGAGAAATAATTTGCTTGGTTCCTAAGTAAATCTGATGTGTTTTCTTTTGTGTACTTTGGAGCCCATGTTTGTAAATGTGGTGAAGTTCATTTCTAAACAAGCCTAGAGCTGTGATTCTTTAAAAACGCATTCCTACAAAAGCATTCCTAGATTGAGTCTTTGTGGCTCTATAAACAATCACAAGGAGTTTGATGCACCCATATATATGTAAAAGCATAATATTTTCATGCTCTGCCACAGAGGAAAGATTTTCCCACATGGGTCAAAAATTAATCAAAATATGGAGCAATAAAAATATTGGTTACATAGACTCAGATTCTTTTGGTCCAAAAAATACATAAATGTGAAGAAGAGTCAACCATGAAGATCATTTTGTGATGACCTAGGCTTCTATTGTTAAGGTTGAACTTTAACAACTTCGGGGCAGGCTGAGAAAGCTTTTAATTGCAAATGAAGTTGCAGGCATTTTTTTTTTTTTTAATGTTAGCTATTTTTAAAATTTAAGATTTGGGCAAAGGAGCTAAAAATTCATCCCTCCCCCCTTTGGATTTGTGGCTAATTTAACCATCTTAAATTCTGATATTGTTTTTTTTGTTTGTTTTACTTCACACATTAATATTACCTTCCAACAGCCAATGGCTCTTCTAGAAAACCAAGTGTTTTGATCTCTAGGGAATCCATAAACCTAACCCACCTTTGGGACTAATGGGTAAAGGATGCTTAACAATAAGGGAGTCTAGATAGGGATTAAAGCCAACACAAAAATTTCAAAGTACCCTGGAAAAGACCCATCTAAAGCCCACACAGGAGTAAGAGATATACCAGGGAGGTCTTCTTACTGGGAATTTTGTTAGTTGATAGTGAGCAAGGGGAATTCATTCTGCGCAGCTTACAGAGGGAGAATGCTGCAAGCCTCCTTAGTTTAAATGCACAACACTTTGTACACAGTGTTACGGATTAAATATAAACTCTGGACACCTTCCTGCCAATTGAAATTCTTGGGAAAAGCTGCAAGCACACGGCGGACTTTGTCATTTCTACTACGCTGGGTGGACACCCTGATGACTTCTGTAGCAATAGCCGGGCGGCTCTCTCGTAGTGGGCAGCGGTGCTGCACTGCCAAACTCCACTGCGCCTTTTGAGAGGTCCTGCAAGACACATGGCCATTTACTTACATTGTCTCCCTTAGGAACGCCAGAGCCTTTGTTCATCTAAACTCAATGCCTGATCCCCGGGGAGAGACACGGCTAGGGATGGGAGTGGGGGCGGCCCCGCCCAGCCCACCGGTGAGTCAGTCACAAGTGGTACCTTGTCCGCCTGGGGGCTGACCGCGGTGCCGAATCTGCAGTAAGTCACAAAGTGCTCGCAGTTGTTCCACAGCAGGCTGTAGGGGGTGGTGCCCAGCATCTTCTCCGCTCTCTGAGCCACCTCTTCGTTGAGCAGGGCCTTCTTCTGGAGGGACTTATCCAGGCGATTGACCAGGATTTCGGCTCCGTAGGCGAAGTCATCCACAGTGTCCACGCGGATGCTGGCCACCCTGCCAATAACGCCCAGGATGAGGCGCTGGTTGGAGACCACCTTCTGCGTGAGCCTCCTGTCCTTGGTCAGAGCCAAGAGGATGTCGGGCATCATGTGGGCGACACGGTCGTCGCCCAGGTAGATGCCATAATGGGTCAGGTGGGTCCGGGGCACCTCCAGGACGTCGCCCCGGCGGAAGGAATTGATATCATGGAAACTGCTCCTTGCCTTGTTTTCGCCCGGGGCGCCCGAACTGAAGAGCTTGAAGTTGGAGATGAGGAGC
Source organism: Myotis daubentonii (assembly GCF_963259705.1). Taxonomy (NCBI): domain Eukaryota; kingdom Metazoa; phylum Chordata; class Mammalia; order Chiroptera; family Vespertilionidae; genus Myotis; species Myotis daubentonii. Next base: position 52,586,903 of record NC_081844.1, read on the forward strand.
AATTTCTCCAGCAGCAGGGACGCCGCCTCGAGCATTGGGTTCTTCATCCTGCAGGGAAACGAGAGTCTTGGGGGGCTGCCGCTGCTCAGGCAAGGTGAGCTGGTCAGACTGGGGCGCTGCGCTGCAACTCACCTGCGGCCAGCGGACCAATGCCGCGGGGGAGGCGACAGCGACGGCCTGGGAGGAGGGAGAGGAAAAAGGAGAGGGGGAGACGCCTAGGGGTGGCACTGCTCTGGGACTGAGGCGGGTGAGGAACTGGCGGCGGCTGGCGGAGGGGACAGTGAGACCCGTGCGGCGAGCAGCCAGCAAGGAAGCGCACCTGGACTCCCGGGTGCTCCAGGCGCGGGCCGGGCCGCACGCCAATCTCAGCACCGCCGGCTGCGCGGAGGCCTTTTATCTCCGCCCAGGGGGCGGGGCGAACGCCGTCACAGACCGGCGAGAGCGCTGATTGGGCGCCGGTGGCCCGCGCCGCTGGCAGTGGGGCGCGTGGGACCCTCATTCTTTGGAAGCGGGCAGGCCGCCTCGGGATTCCGGGCTTTTGCACCGCGGTCTTTTTAGACCGGCTCCCTCTTGCACTCACGACCTAAGTCTTTCGGCTTTGAAACGGAGTTGAACTGTAGAGGCGCAGGCGTGGCCGCGCGAAACGGTCTGCACCTGTCTGGGCCCGGGCACTCTCTGGGTACTTCGGGGAGGTTTTCGGTGGAAGGTCCCTTCGGGAGATATTTTTCTCTTCCTAACGGGTTGGATGCCCCGAAACATCGGCTGACGTGTTTGCATTGACTCTACGAAGTGTGCGCGCCTCGGAAGCCTGCGTGTTCCTTCCTAAACTCCGTAGAACCATGGCCCTTCCCACACGCCGCGATCCCCCTCGCCTTTAAGTGCCGCGCATCCCCCTTGTTTTCTGCGGGCGGGTGGGGCGGCGACCAGCGCGTCCAGGTTCCGCGCGCCCCGATCAGAACTTCAGGCGCCTCCGCGCTCCGAGGCACCAGTGACAGTTGAGCGCGCGGCTCCAACGGTCAGTGTGCTGACGGCGAAGCCCTTAACGTTTTCCTGAAGAGCGGGGGTCACGCCAAGTTTATTTCTCCGGCTGCAAGGTTGCAAAGACCTAGCTTTGGTTCGCGCACTCCAACTTTGCCGCTTTCTTTGCAAGTGCAGTCGTCCAGAGGTGGCCAAGGGAGGCCGAGGCTGAGCCTTACTGACTGAGCGTGTGCATGGTGACCCAGGTGCATGGGGAGGATGGTCCCCGAGCAGCGGTGAGGGAGCTGCTGACCCGCCCTGCACGCCAGGCCGGCAGGCAGGGGTCCCCACCCTGCGCAGAGGTCATGCTAGCGACTTTCACCCTTTTTCATCCCCTGGCACATATAAACTAGTTACTAAAATTCTGCAACACACCACAAAAATATATTTTGCCCATCTGACAAAAAAAGGTATACTTTCTATTCATTCATGCTGGACAGCTATTGTTGTTAGCTGTTGTCATTTTTAAATTTGACAACCTATGAGAAAATAAGTCAGTGCCCCTGACTAAATAGGTATTGCATATTTTTGGTTTGTTTTTTAAAGCGCGGTATAATCAATGCAAAAACACCCACGTCAGAAGTTTTGATTAAAAATCCGCAATGTACCCAGTGTTTAAAAATTAAAAATTACATATATGTGTACATATGTATATATAATGTGTATGTATGGAATTAAGTACACACATTGTTTTTCATCACTGGTACAGAGAGATGGACACACACTCTGCCAGCTCATGAATCATGGCAGAACAGACATGTGCTGAGTGTGGTTATCATATAGGAGGCATGATGAAGGTACTGTAAGCAAAATCATCATGTTCTATATTATAGCCAAGTTCCAGTGGACCAGGTATCAACATAAAGCCAAGAACATCTGTGCAAGATTTCATTAACCACAGTGTTTGAGTGACAGGTTATATACCCTAATACGGAAGGACTGATTCCCACGGAAGGACTGATTCCAAGCCCATCGAGAGTTAAAGGTTAGAGCCAAAGTCAGTGGCTTTGGATTTCAGGTTCATGAGTTTCACCCACCATTTTGTTTTTCTTGGAAAGAGCTGATGTACAGAACACCCTGTTGTAAGCGCCACCATGCTTTCCAAGAAACAGGCACCACCAGGAATGATGTTTCATTACTTCATCCTCGCTCTGGCTACGCTGGTGGGCAGCAAAGCCTCTTGTCTGCTTTGACCTTACATTCACATGTATCCCCATTTCCAGCCATGGGTCCCCACACCTTCACATTTGATTTGAATAATTTCCCCTGAACCTCTTTCCACAACAGAATAGCACAAGTGCCTATACTGTTTCTGATGGAGTGGCTGTGGGAGAATCAAAGAAAATGCTAATAGATTGTACCCCTGCTGGTTGGAAATCATCTTCATTTCTGTTCGGGCTGGGTTGTTTAGAAAAATGTCAATGCCTTTTACAATTCTGGGAAATTTATAGTGTGGCTGTGGGGTGGATTCTGTGGTTTGAAAACAGAATTTTATACTGATTCCCACATGTTATTTTAATGGTGTGACTATGTACTAATTGAAATAAGGTTGTGGATATTCCCTTAGAAAGGTATGTTTTATTAAATGATATTGCATGTTTTAAAAATTCTTGCTTCACATCGACGGACCTCTTGCTGCACACAGTTTGAGAATCTCTGCGTTATGCAAATGCCCAAATTCTGAGACCAAGGTGGCGATGGAGAACCTCGCTAGGCTCCACTAAGCAGGGCAGTAAGGGGCTCATTGGTTTCACCAGCGAGCAGATCCTCCGCCCTCCTGGGGAGGGGGCTTGCTGCGGTGGGTGGACGGAGGGCCACACATCTTACCTAGAACTGCGGGGTGGAGGCCCCGCCTTGGCTCCCACCCCGGGTCTGCCATCAGCGCTGGGTCCCAGTCATCCCCTTGCCGGTGACTTTTGTTCATTTCACAAACGATCCTGAATCACATTATAATCCCAGCAAAGAGAAGAAAATTCCATTTCCCACAAACGAAACGAAAGAAAAAGGTGGAAGAAGGGGAGAGAGGCAGTGGACGTGGAAATTTAAAATAACCTTTTTACCCCAGGATTCCCCCTAATTTTTTTTTTTTTTTTTTTTTTTTTTTTTAAATCAAGCGCCGAACTGTGGAGCTGCTGAAACAAATCAAATCCTCCTGCACCGGGGCGCTTGTTAGCTTCTAGCTGCAGTACACCAGCTCCGCTGCAGGAGTTAAAATCTAAGTACATTTTCACAAGTCTGATCAAGGCCTCGCGGACCCGGCACTGCAGACCCCACGTCGGACTCTTGGACTCTGGACAGGGCAGTGGGCTCCAGCTCTGAGAAAGCGCCCAGATCGGAGCCCTTTAATGTCAAGAGCCAAAGGAGCTTGGGAGATTAAAAAAAAAAACACAACACACAACGGACTTGGTAATTAGCGATTTCCTTCTCTGGGGGTCACTAACTGGTTTAGAACTGTAACACTATCTCCTATCTCCGGAACTTGGGGAGACTAAAGCATAGAGAACTAACTGCCACATGGCTCCACAGAGGGCTCTGCTCTTTTAGGACAAACGTATATTAAGGAGAAATCACTTGAAGACCCTCAATAGCCGCATCCCCAGGGCATTTTGTGAGAGGCAGGCAGGGCCAAGGTGATTTGCCTTTGGTTTTTCTTTCTTTCCCGGCGGGGGGCCTCTGCAAAGGGAGTCACTTAAAGAAAAAAAGAGGTGAGGTCATTAGATGAGGCATGAATCCGTGTAGGATGCTCAAGATAGAGGCATTCTGCTGTCTTTGGAAATGAATCAGGATGGGGAGTGTTTATAGTTTCTTGAAAGTTATTTTTGTCTTTGATGACTCCCAATTCTTAAGTCAAAATGTTATGCCATTATTATTATTAATTATTATTATTATTATTATTTCTCACTGAAGCTGCCCAAAAGCAGCCATTTCCCCTGCCCCGCCTGCCTAGAGTTCGGTTCGGGGTAACCCGGAGGAGGCAGCGGAACGTCCTTTGTCTTCTTTGGAACCTCTTAAGCAGGAAGGAGTCAGTGAGGATTAGGCTATTTTTCAATTGAAAATAGAGCCTCAAAGGAGCGCTTGTCGGCTCAACTGGTTGTCCTCTCCTTCCCTGTTCTTCAGCCATCAGTGTAACCTTGCAAAAGGCAAGTTCTCAACGTCCTCAGAGTCCATATATTTCTGTGGCTGAGGGTCAGGTTTTGATTGCTCCCTAGGGGAAGCCTTCATAAAAATACGTTTACTCACTAAGAGGCTTCCACTTTCACTAATACTTTCCGGCCTGCATCGACTTTAAACTATGGGAAGACAACTGCTGTTAGAAGGAAGTGCCTAAGAGAAATCTAACATTAGAAAGTTCTCCTTCCTGAACCAGAACTGGTCATTTGGGAAGAGGAAAATCCCCCTGGTTGCCAAGAAGACCTCTTGTTTCCCAGACTGTATGAAGGGCCTTGTTCAAGTTTCAATGTGCAAGCGTCTTCAATGGACATGAATCCGGGTCTGGTGATTCTGAAAGAATAGAGGTTTTCCTGGTCAACACATACATACCCTGCACTGAAAAGCCGACTCTCACCTGGACCACCACTTCTCCAGAGCCCTGCGGAAAACCAGGGACAGCAGCAACATCCTGACCTGTGCCTGGGGCCCTGGCCCTGGCCCTGGGCCCTCCCAGCGGCGGTTCTCAGGCCCAGGTCCATTTCTCCCAGCTGCACAGGCCAAGACCCCGCTGGGTCTCTGTGGTAAGCAGACTGAAATCGGGGCTCACAAAGCCCACTTACCTTCCAGGCTTCACCATGAAAGGGTGGCGGGGGGGGGGGGGGTGGTCGGGGGGGTGACTTCCAGGAGAAAGAGGTCTCTGCTCACTCACAGGGACAAGATACGGACGGAGTCCAGCAGAAGGCTGGAAGGCTAATGGATTTCCCACCGACAGACTCTTTACCTCTGCAGCCTCCCTGCTCCTCGGAGAAGGCTTTGAAATGGAGGATATGACCACAATATTATGTGTTTCCTGTGTGCTTGCGAGGCACAGAACAAATCCTCATAACTCTGTAAAGTGTCACCTCTATTTTACACGGGAAGAAAATGAGGCTTATAACTTTGTTTCTGCCCCCGTGTTAGTGTGGATCAGGACTCAGCCACAGGTTTTCTGTCCCAGGTCCATTAGCACTGGGGAGGGCCTGCCCTTCCATCAGTTCAGACACGTCATCCCTTCGTTAATATTGAGTACCTGCTGCTTGCCAGGTGCTGTGCCCAACCCGGGAAATTCAAACTTGAGTCCCACACCTTTTAATTAGACGTTGTTTCCCTGCTTCTCAAATACCCTGGGGTCCAGTTTTTAACATCAGTTATTTTACTACAATAGAACAGTCTAGTTAAGACGCCCTTATCAGGAAGTTCCCAGCACTTGAGTGGCCAGTAGTCTGACCTACACTGTCCTTAGACACAGGAATCTGGGGCAGTTCAACGTACTGCCCAAGGGCACAGAGTCAGAAGCAAAACCAGGGCTGTGTCCCAGACTTCTTACTTACCTGTTAGGCCTTCTTCCCCCTGGGTCCTACGCCTGACACATTTGATTTCCTAAACTTATGTGTTTACATTATTGTCCTCCCTTAAGATGGTTGTTGTTGTTCTTAGATCATTTTTAGACTATTAAATCCTTGAGCACATAAAAATGATAATCTTAACAATGGTGTTTCTTCTTTTTGTTTACATACACTAGGGTCTGGCCCCAGGGCACAAGCAGAGGCCCAAACTAGCTAGCTCTAAGAAGGTAGGAGGAAAAGACTTCCGTGACCTTCCCTCAGGAAGCAGAGGGAAAAAGCGCAGACTCCTTTCCCTGCAGCCTCCTAGCTCAGTGCTGCCTGGAATGCGAGGCTAACAGAAATCAATTACCTCCTGGGAGGAAGATTTCCCCAGCTTCCTGGTTGGCTAGCACCTTATTTTGAGGGCTTCAATCCTCCCTATTGTCTTTGGAAAGATTAAAGGCTGCAGCTCCAGCCAGACAGGAATCATTTGGGGCACCACCAGCCCCACGGTCCCCCCAAACAGTAAAATAAGAACACTGGGCAAAACAAAAATTTATATTTAATAATATGAAAAATCATGACCAAAATGAATATAGCTTACTATAAGTTATTTGTTAACTAAGGCAGCAGTAATATAAAGGAGGCAGAGATTCTGTAGGCAGTAGAGAGCCACCAGGAAAGGGAAATCAGATGATCCAAGGCAGCTCAGAGGCAGGGTAGAGAATGGATTGGTGGGAGAAGGGAGAGAAACTAGAAGCAGAGACCAATTAAAAGGCCACTCGGTCCAGCTTAAGAGATGAGAAAAGGAGCTAGACTAACCAATGGAAAATGAAATGGCGGGGCATGGGGAAAAGTTAAAAGATATTCCTGGAGACACATTGGCAAGATGTGGTGGCCTGGGTGTGGTGGTGGTAGGAGTGGAGAGGGATAACGTGGGACCAGGGATGACTCTGAAGTTCCCTGCTGCACAACCAGTAAAACCCTTAACAGAGAGAAGGAAGGTAGGAGTAGGAATAGGTTTATGGGAGGAAGAAAATGAATTCAACGTTTGGATATGTTGAGTATCAGAAGTCTATGGCTTGCCGAAGCCTGTTTGGCTCAGTGGATAGAGCAGGGGTGGGCAAACTTTTTGACTCGAGGGCCACAATGGGTTCTTAAACTGGACCGGAGGGCCGGAACAAAACCATGGATGGAGTGTTTGTGTGAACTAATATAAATTCAAAGTAAACATCATTACATAAAAGGGTACGGTCTTTTATTTCAATAGCTTTATTCATTTCAAACGGGCCGCACCCGGCCCACGGGCCGTAGTTTGCCCACGGCTGGGATAGAGCGTCGGCCTGTGGACTGAAAGGTCCCAGGTTCGATTCCGGTCAAGGGCATGTACCTTGGTTGCGGGCATATCCCCAGTAGGGGTGTGCAGGAGGCAGCTGATTGATGTTTCTCTCTCATCGATGTTTCTAACTATCTCTCTCCCTTCCTCCCTGTAAAAAATCAATAATAAAAAAAATATATATATATATATATAAAAAGACGTCTATGGCTTTTCCAAGTGGGGATGTTGCTGGCAGAAGTGAGGTTCTTGTAGTGTTATGAGGAAAAGCATTTCCAGGGACCCACAAGAGAGGATGATTTATTCAGGAAGCAAAATTAAAGGAGTTCCCCAATGTCCCGTCTCTCCATGGAAAATCAGGGCCAAAAGAGAGTCCATGTCCAGAGAGCCTGTGCCATCTTAAAGCTTAGTTCATTCCAGCATCCAGCGAGCATAGCCTGTGCTCCCGGCTGCAATAGGTTGCTGTGCTGTGGTATCCAGGTTCCCACCTGGAGCCTGCATCTGGAGTCTGCCCAGCCAGTGGCCACAGCAGCTGCTAAGGCCACATGGCTACTATGGTGAGAAGGCACTAATGCAGGCAGGAGGTGAGTGCAGGTCCCTAGCAGGAGAGAGAGCTTTGTTCTCCTGGGGTTTTAACAAGGAGCTTTTCCAAAATAACCAATTAACTTCTTCCCAAGATTTCAAGAGCTTGCATTGGGCTTGCACCCCCTAGCCAAGGATCATTTTCCCAGGTTATACTGACAGGCCTCTATGACCCAGCACCTCTCCCTGTGCCATTTGGACTTCTACTGTGCATGTCCTTAACACCCGCCCCCCCCCCCTCCAACCCCTCCCCCCCTTCACCCCCAGCAAATCCAGTACTGGAGGGGGAAGGGAGGAATGTTAATGCCCTTGGAGGGACAATGCTGCCATTTCTTGGGGTGTGAAGCTGTAGCTTCCTGGTGATGCAGAGGCCTCTGCTTCCCAGCTAAATATGCTCAACCATTTCTGAGTTCCTTGTGCTCTCTTCCTTCCAATAACTAGCTAGGGATGGTAACAGGTACACAAATAGATAAAGTAAGATCTCTAGAGCAGAGTCTGGCCAAGAGCGAGAGACTTGGGAGTCATAAATGTCTGGGCCGGTAGTTCAGACCTTGGGAGTAGATGAAACTGCATAAGGATAGCACAGAGAACAGGATGAGAAGGCAGCCAGAACAAAGCTCCACGTAAAGGCTGCACTAAGGAGTTGCCAAAGTGCTTGAGGAGGAATGAGAGGAAGTGCTTGAGGAAGCCAGTTGTACTAGGAGGGCATGTTCAGTAGTGTCAAATGCAGACAAGCTAGCAAGAGGGTGCAGGGACCAATGGATTAGGCAGTAGGGAAGGTGCCAGAGTAGTTTCACAGAGCCAGTTTGCTGAGGTTGACAGAGTAAGAGTCAGGCAAAGGGAAGGTCTAGACAAAATGGAGACAAGTCTTTCAAAAAGTTTGCAGTAAAGGAAAGGAGAGAGGACCAAATGAAAAATGTCTTGTAGTTCATTTGCTTTTTGTTGGTTTTAAATGGGGACCACATAAGAATATATGTACATAGCGGGAAACTAGGGGAGAAGAAAAATATATAGCAAAGAAAAATAGGATAGCTGATGGAAGTTAGTCTCAGAAGAGTTGGGAAGCAACGTCATCAAAACTACAGGTGGAGAGTTAGAACTGGAGATGAGTGAGGACTTTTGTTCCCCTAAGACAGGAAGGGAGAAAGCAGATACAAAGTGTAGCTCCAGAAACTTTTGGAAGTTGTAGTCAAAAAGATTGTACTGCCTTAAGTTTGTGCTGCAGACTCTACAGAAGACAACTCCCAAACTCAGCCAGTTGGCAAAGTTCACATAGATGCCTCAAGAAATTCATACACGTATATTGGTCATTTGCTTGTGTAAAAATCTAAACAAAAAATGAGTTTTTCATTCCATTCCTATTTGGAGCATTTATTTACATTAAATTTTACATGCATGTTCCCAGAAGCTTGATCTTTTTCTTCTTCATTTGTTATGTGACAACAGGCTCTCACTTACTGATGTCAATCTCTAGTATTAAATTAGGGGTGGGGTGGGGTGCGGATAAGGGTATCTAGGGAAAATCAGGCTCATTAGAGTAATTCATTAAAAACTATAATCACAATTTTTATTATTTCAACTCACTGCAAAATCACCACCATACTATTTACCATGGAACATAAAATAATGATAGTTAATTAAAAGTGGTTAAAAGTCACCTGGACTAACATTTGAAAATTAGTTGCATAGCAAACTTTGAATTTAATTTGAGTTCAAAGTATTAGGACATTGTGTCATTAATTTTTCAAACTTTTTCCAACTGAGGATAAAATATTCAGATATTTTCTATTTTTCCTAATTCAGTGTGAGAATACTGCAAATGTGTTAAAATTTTCTAACTAATTAATAGACTGCTTCTTTGAACCTGAACTTAATTTGTATGCTTATGCATAAAAATTGTTTAGAATAGGTAATAAGATTTTTAAAAACATTTAAAAGGAGAGAAAGATGCTCTTCAAACACATAACAAGATTATCCCAGCTTGGAATTGGGGATCAGAGATAATCTAAAAGTGAATATATCATTAAATCACAATTTACCAAGGTTTTTAAAGTAGATGCTTGACAGAAGAAAGAACATCATCAAATGCCTAAAGGATATATCTGTTCTATATTTTTTAAAAATCACCTATTCTCTTCCTTGTAGTCACCACATTTTTAATGCTGGTATTCAATTTACCTAGCTGGTGTGTGCTTCAATGCATATTTTCTATATTCTCTTATCTCCTATTCAATTTTGCATTTGTACTAAGAATAGGTTTCCCAAAGCAGGCGCTCTTTCAGCCACCTACTAACGACTTTAAATCAGGAACATCTTTTATCTGGATGTCCAGTACCATCTGTCCAAGTGCTTTGCCCTGTTGAACAAATTAAACAGAAAAGTACTGAGCGTGAAAAGAATTCTATTATAGTTATTAATGTTAATATCACACATTTTAAAAAGTGATTTCTACATAAATAATTCTTTTATATATAAAAGATTTTATTTAAAACTAGTGGCCTGGTGCACAAATTCATGCACATTGAAAGGAAATTAGAAGAAATATTTTAATATAGCTATTTGCCCTTTATAATAGAAGTGTCAGAGATGAAAGAAAACTAGTAAAATGTATATGAAAATAATATATAAATTGATTGATAAACAATAACAACAAAGACATGATATAAAAACAACACTGATAAAAACAATGACTGATACATTGATTAAACTTATTCTAACACTGAGGCCAGTGTCAGACAGGGTCAAATCAACTCTTGGAATCAGAACAACCTCTCCTCTGCAGATCCTGTTAATACTTCAGCTTCGATTATGTTAGGTCACAATTTTTTGATAATAAATCTAATACTATTACAAAGACCTCATTTACTATTAAGATTTCTGGGTAGCATAATGATTGCATCTACTTTCAATTCTAATTTATGACATGGCATTCCTGAAGGAGTAATACTTTTAAGAAATTCAATGGGAAAATTTTCCTTTTTGGCATCACCCATTCAATCTAGCATTACTGTCGATTCACCGTGTGGGAAAAGAATAGAATATGTCATTGCATCTAATGTAGGAAAAAGCATACTGATTTGTTTCATTTTAGTGGCATTCGGATTATTGGGATCTGGTTTACAATGAATGAGCAAGTCCCTTTCAAAAGGAGGTCCCCCATCTTCGCTTCTGAATATGACGGCAACTTTGGTTACATGGGGATAATTATATCTACCCAGATCACTATTACGATCATATTTAATCGCCACTGTTACTTCTGTGCAACGCCACCACTTTCTTTCAGCTTCAGAATGTCAACAAAAATAACCAAATTCATGATGGACAATGACAGATCGAAAAACATGCATGCAATTGGCGCCAGCGAGAGCTTTATATGTATCGTGCATGCGTGAGTCAACTTAGCCTTTTATAGATATAGAACAAACTTGCTTAATTAGACCTGTTTTCTGATGTAGCTAAACTTTTTCCAGTCCAGTGAAGCACTCCAACTTCTCTTTCAGGTAGTCAGCAACACAGCAATAAATAACAACACGAAGCACATTATTATTATAACTGTATTATTATGCAGGGAGAATAAAGGGTAAAATATAGCAGTGTTTGACTATATTCTCCGCAGTGAGAAAACCTTAGGTCATTCTCAAGGTCCACCATTTCTTACTTCTTTTCAGTCGGGTCAAGTTTCTAAGCTTTCTAAATCTCTGTTTTCTGGCTAATGAAAAGAAAATAGGATTCCTCCGAGACTCCTATCTACCTACTCCAGGACTTCTGTGAGGATCAAATGAGATGAGCCATGGGAAAATGCTTTACAGACATTTGATTACAGTGTAAAGTGTTTCCACCTGAAGCTAGTTGTCTCTAGGGAGAGGAAGCCAGGTGTTGCTACTTGACGTCATTACCTGGACGGTTGAACACTTAGCATATTAGCCTTTTATATAGATAGATAATGACAATAAATTTTAAAAACACATACTGAAGGAACACAGTTACTCGTATAACAAGTAAAGTGTATAACTAGCTAATGAATTCTGTGTGAAGAACAAAATGAGAAAAGGTTAATGTGTACAAAGGATATACAGTTCCCAAATCAGAAACCCTCAATGTTTATATAGGAATGTAGTAGTTATAAGAATATGATAGAGAGAAAAAATTTAAGATGATAAGAATCACAGAGCAAAATAAACAGAAAAACATCACAGTAAATTGAACATATAAAGGAACTGAAGTATCTCTTTCCTGCTAGTGATTTCATTTACTCAATGATGCCTACAGGCTATTGGCTTAGATAAGACACATAGCTGAAGATGTGAGGTATTTTTATTAACTTTACAATTCTCCCCTTACCAATGGCTACTGTATAGCTTAGGATGACTTCATGAGTTTCAGATGATTCAAAGGATGGATTAAATAACAGGCAATACAGAAGGCTAAGGGATACAGTGGACTGAATTAAGTTACTAATTTGAGTTCCTTCCTAAGATGACTCAGATAAATTTCAACCCAATTCCATAGTAGTACTTGGCTTCAGCTGTTTCTGGACCATGATAGAAAGATAACTTTCTTTACTTCAAATAAAGGCTCGCCTTAAACTATAGAATGCCAAATAATCTTTAGCTTTGAAATCGGGTCATAAACTATTTTCTTAAATGTCAAGATACTAAGTGTTCTCTCTGCTATATGATCTTCAGATCCTCTAAAGTCACACTCATTAAAATGAAGATAATGATGTTTTACTAAGAAGTTATCCGAAAAGATTTTATAATTCTTTTCTTCCCCCTTCTGAACGGAGAACTCTGTAAGATTAGTGTGTGTGTTATGGTTCATAGGATGCTGTTGATACAGGCTATGTCAACGCAACATAGGAAACAGACACAAAGAAAATGTTCAATGTTTAGATGCTTACCTGTGGGTCACTTCTCAGGGAGGCAGTGCCTCCACCACCGAGGGAATTTTTTAAAACGAAGTTTAACGCATATATTCCTGGCAAATCATATCTATGGAATTAAGAAAAGAAAGATGAATTCTAACAGTAGATTTAGGCATAGTTTCTTCGAGCCACCATCCTTACAGTTACTGGCTAGTCCTCCCATGTTTGGGCAATGGCACTGATACCTTTCACATGAGTAATGGGCTTCCACCAAACCTAAACTGACTTTTTCCCACTGTCATTGACATTAGTGTGAAAATGCCTTATGCCATAGTACAACTTGCATTTTAACCCACAGAAACATCCTTCCAGTTTCCTTGCTTCAGGTTCAGCACTAGCGCTAGCACACTGCTACCAGCCTTAGAATTCAAAACTGTTTGCCAGGACACAAAACTGGTGGTGGAAAGGAAGAAGTCCACACATAGCATGTATTGTGTTAATCATGAGGCTGGTATTAGGAAGTATGTTTTTTAGGGTTTTTTGGGAGTTTTTTTTTTTTTTTGCCTTCAAGCGGTATTAGTCTTTGATCATGGACTTAGCCATATACCACAAAGTATATGCTGATGTCAGAATATCTCAATAGACAGTTCATAAGAGTGTTCACGGGGAAGATTTACTAATGATCACAAGACAAACTTATATTGTAACTTCTATCTGGTGCTCAATGTGCTTAGAGCATGGGAAAATGTGCATACAAACACACACACACACACACACACATATATACTGAGTGGCCAGGTTATTATGACCACCCCAGCAGTGCTTCATTGACACTTCCAAAAATACTGAATATTGAAAACTTCCTAAGCAAATACTCTCAAGTTTTTATTATTATTATTATTATTACTAGGGGCCCGGTGCACGAAATTCGTGCACTGGGTGTGTGTGGCGGGGAGTGTCCCTCAGCCCAGCCTGCCCCCTCTCACATACTGGGAGCCCTCAGGCGTTGACCCCCATCACCCTCCAATCGCAGGATCGGCCCCTTGCCCAGGCCTGACGCCTCTGGCTGAGGCGTCCGGCCCGGGCAGCGGGGACCCGCAGCTGCAGCGGCCCCACGATCGTGGGCTTCGCTTTAGGCCCAGGCAAGGGACCCCTAGCTCCTGGGACTGCCAGCTTTGACCGTGCCCAGCTCCCATCGCTGGCTCCACCCCTACTTCCTGCTATCACTGGCCAGGGCGGAAAAGGTGCCTGATTCTCTGATCATGGCTGGGGGGCAGGACAAAGGTGGCCCCAGGGCCACCTTTGCCCTGCCCCCCAGCTCTTAGCTCCCCCCTGGGTTTCCGATCACTGTCAGTGGCAGGGGGCTTCTTCCTGCTTTCCCTTTGGCCTCCCTGCATTGTGCCTACATATGCAAATTAACCGCCATCTTGTTGGCAGTTAACTGCCAATCTTAGTTGGCAGTTAATTTGCATATAGCCCTGATTAGCCAATGAAAAGGGTATCGTCATACACCAATTACCATTTTTCTCTTTTATTAGTGTTGATTATTTGCATAACTAATTCACTTCATTGTACTGATGGGGTGGTCATAATAATCTGGCCACTCAGTGTACATTAACTGTATGTGCTAATGGAATTGATATATATACATACACACACACATATATATATATACTTATGCTGATGTGCACATGCATGGAAATACTTCAGAGAAGATCAACACTGTCCAGGGCAGTGTGAAACAGGGTATTTGGACCAAGATGTGTATCTGAGAAGGGAGTAGAGGCAGAAATGGGGAAATTAAATGAAAAGGGAAAGCTAGCTGAATTGCTTGGATGTAGGGTAGATGCATTGTCATCTAATAACTATTTTTCTTCAGTTATGTTATCTTAAAACAAGTTTTTGTTAATTTCTTGAATTATAACATGGAATCAAATGAATGTAATTGAAATTGTTCAAGGATGTATAAAAACAATAAAATACATATGGAAATAGACTAAATATCCTGATTGGTTGTACAGGCACAACTATGAGTTTATACATACAACATTTGTTCTAGAATAAGGACTGACAGGAGACAATTTTTCATTTTGTTTTGACATCTTCATGCAGCATATATTGTGTCAATTATAGGACTAGTATCAGGAAAGATTATTTTTTCCTCTTAAACATTTTACCTTCAAGGAACTGAAACAACTAGCCTTTGTTTTTTTTCCCCACTGTACAATTTCAGCGACCAATTTTATATACTATTAAGTACATCCATTATTACTCAAATTAAAGCCATGTTTAAGAGCAATTTCTACATGTGTTATTTCAAGCAAAGATTAATTTTAAATAAGAAAACCTGCCCAAGGTTACTATTTCCTTTGTAAGTTGATGACTGTTAATAATATAAATTTGACCCATTTTTTTTCTTTGTGCATATAACCAAGTGCAATGTGAGCTTAATGAGGAAATAGAAAATTATATGAGAACTGTTGTTAGTCATACTTTTATAATTAGTGCAACTATATTCAAAACAGAAAAGTCTGCTCATAAATTTAAAGTGAGAACAGTATTCTCCCCAGACTTTTGCATTCATTGCTTGAGTTACTGGTCAAGTATTTCTGCCCTGCTGTGCAGCACATATACCATCTTCCATGAAAATCTAGAGCAGTGGGTGACAAGAGAATATTATAAGGTCCTTCAGGAGCTCAAAGAAAAAGGAAATGTTGGCCAAGACTGATTCATGTTATTTAAAGTTGAATCCCTTTAAGCATATCAGTGCTAGATCAGGGTAAAGCCCCAAACCACATGCCCCATACATCCCATTACACCTTGGAACTGTCTTTGTCCAACTCTGCAATAAATAATGCAAGGGAGAGTCCCCTGACTGCAGAGAGGGAGGCTGCTGGGCATACCCTTGTTGAGGTCAGGTGATGGAGTGGTCAAGAGCACAGACTTGGGAGGCAGACTGCCTGGGTTTGAATCCTGGTTTAGCTACTGTGACTTTAGGTAAATTATCTCATTACTGTGCGCTGTACTTCCCTCCCAGGATCATAGTTGTGAGAAAATATAAGTGAAAAATTAAGTGCTGAAAAACCCTGAGTGGGTTAGATAGACTTTCAATAAATAATACCTATTGAATGAATTGATAAAGCTCAATATGTGCTAACAAGGTCCTTCTACTTGCAGGCCATTGTGCTTGGGCTTAGATGCTACTTGCTACATGGATCTTTAATATGGTTGATGGGAAATTACCTGATAAGCTTCTGCCAAGCAGATTATGCCCTGTGTGCTCACTTTTACGAATCAATAGTAAATTGGGAACACATGTTCTATTAAGTGCTGGTAATATAAAGAGGTTTGGGACATCATCTCTACCTGGAGGGCCCTAAGTGGTACTATAGGAGAGAGGACATACACAACAAAGGATTGAAGAAGGTGGCATGCACTAAGTGGTAGCTATGTGGCATAGAAAGAAAACATATTTGTGTGGGTACTGGCTCATTGACCCAACAATTTTCCATTGAATTGCTGTTTCAGTTCTGTATTGCTACTCAAGGCTTGATGTTTAATTGGTCTACTCCAGTTCGAAATGTTCTATTTTTCTGGTTTTTTGTTTTATTGTCATAGTATTGTTTTGTTTTATATTCCTAAAGAGTTTCAAAGCAACTTGAGTACTGGGTCCATATGTTAAATTTTTACTGTATTCCTAGTTCACTTCGCACAGGACATTACATGTTGGTGCGCAATATGTCTCTATCTCTGTATCTAAATCTATATCTGTGGCAGGCAGTTAGGCATACAAGATTAGAGTAAGGACCTTCGGCCAGGTATAGAAGGTCACCAGGGTGGAAAGTCCCTGGTGCCTAGTAACAGGCAAAACTTTGAAAACAAGGACCTCACCCCCTGGGTAACCTTTCCTCCCCTAGCATATCGCTGGTGACTCAATTTAGATCCCCTGACTTTTCATATTGCTGGTCATGAGGTTTGGATCTTTCTTTTCTCCCAGGGCATGTTGCTAGTCATGTGTGTGTGTGTTGGGGGGGGGGGGGGGGGGGAGAAGGCTGGAGAACAGCTCTTAAGTATTAAGCACCAGGACAATGAAGTTCTGATGTGACTTAGGTCTCAGTTTTCACCTAGAGGCCTCAGTTGTGTTTCATTCAGCTATAGGCTCAGAAAAGCAGCAAAACCAGACAAGCAATGGCTGAAAGCAGGACCAGCTCATTGACTAATGATCCCCTGTCCTAGTGCTGACCAATCAGTGGAGACCATGATCCTGAAAGGATACACCAAGAAAGCTGCTGAATATTCTATTGAGATCCTCCCCTAGGACCTTCCCTAAAATCTCCACCCTTAAAAACCCTTAGGAAGGTGGACCTAGAGAGGTCACGTGTGGCTTTCCCCTCCCCCTCCCCTTTCCCCCAGGGTGTTAACCATTACCTTCCTTTCTCCTAAGCTCCAAGAGCCCCTCTTTTGCCCCTGTAACTTGTTTCCTGAGTCCATTTCTTCTACTGCTCACTTTTTCTACCTCTGTGATTTTCTAAATAAACTTTCTCTTGTAGTTTGGGTCTTGGCTCTGAATTCTTTCCTAGGTAGAACTCAAGTACCAAGGTTGCTGCACCAAGGTCCAGTCTGACTCCACCAGTCTGACACCTGGTGTTGTTCTCACTGCCAACACATCTACAGCTAATCCAGGAGCCAAAAGTCAATCCGCACACCAAGCTTTAACTTAGATAAGTCTCTTTTCAATTTAAACACTATACAGATTAAGTTCATTTTGCATTTCTACAACTGGAAGATGATGTCGACAACTGGTAGAAGAAATGGAACAGAGCAATAGAAGAGATGAAAGAATTACAAAATAGATTTTATAAAAAGCTAAAGAAATTTGTGTTATGTAACCACAAGAAAATAATCTAATGAGTAAACATCACTTTACAGGGATTGCTGGCAGATCATTTCTACAGAAAGGATACAGGAGATTGGCCTTGAAGTGCATCTAATATAGGAGAGGGGCATGAGAACTACATGAGACAATACAAGAAGAGAGATAATATCTAAAGTCAGTAGAGTTCAATGAATGAAAAGGGGGAAATGTAAGGATAGTGCTATAAGGGTGCCATGAATCAGTATGTGAAAAGTGGACCAGTGCTTGGTAAATGGTGAACACCATACGAGGGCTAGGTATGACCATGACTGCAATTGTTACCACTGTAATTAGCTAGTTATTAATAATAGGAAGAAAGTAAAGGCCAGACATTATAACATGGCCATCTGGGCAGCTTCACCAGGAAGCTGCAACTATATATTCCTCAGGGATAACTGGTCTATTCCCTTGCAAACCTATGGGGAAAGGCGTCCAACAGAGGGGGGATGGGCATATGCACAGTGAAGTTGGCGTGATGTAAGGAAGGTACCTGCCTGTCAGTCTAACAGGCAACAAGTTTCACTGGCAAGGAGGATGGACCTCAGTGCAAGCCTGTGAAGACTTGGGAATATCTAATCCCCAGCGGAATTCTCTCTCATCCTCTGGCTTTGTTTCTGCTTCCTTGCTCTGACCCCTGTTCCTCCAAAGCCATGTGGCCCTAGAAGCTGCATGGCCCACAGCTATGTGGACCCCACACACAGTGGACTGCAGCTGGAAACACAGGCTAAGCTAGCCTGATGCTGGACTTTTTTCTTGGCAGGACGGAGGGAAATTGAACTTTGGAAACTCAGGCATTTAATTCCACGCAAATGAAAATCATTCATTATCCTGTGTGAATCTCAGAAAATTCTTTTCTCGTAACATCTCAAGAAGCCCATTTCCACCAGCAACAGGTGGGGATACGGAATACCCGACCAATACCTTAATGAAGAAAAGCAAAGTGAAAGAGCAAGAGGTAAGAAACTGTATTAGCTAACCATGTTCCAAGGGTAATGCAGGAGCAATCCTTTCTAAAGTAAGGCAATAAACAAGGTGACTTCTATAATCTTTCACAATTCATGATTATAACATGACTGGTATGTTATATGGAATGTACACGCAAACACACACAATATAGTATATATATATATATATATATATATATATATATATATATATATATATATATAATTTTTTAAAATATATTTTATTGATTTTTTTACAGAGATGAAGGGAGAGGGATAGAGAGTTAGAAACATCGATGAGAAAGAAACATTGATTAGCTGCCTCCTGCACACTCCCTACCGGGGATGTACCCGCAACCAAGGTACATGTCCTTGACCGGAATCGAACCCGGGACCCTTGAGTCTGCAGGCCGACGCCCTATCCACTGAGCCAAACGGTTAGGGCTATATATATATAATTAACTAGAAAATATCTATGGTATTTATTCCTTTTTTATTTTTCAAATTGAATAGGTACTTTTATTGGCATATCTAGGCCATTTATTTCAAAAAGTCATCTTTAAGTTACATTAAGAATAATTTTTAAAGTATTTGTAGAGTAGCATTGATACTAACAAATTCTTGTCTTAAAATGTAATATACTTTAAATTTGACTAAAGCTCAAAAAATAGAAAAATCCTCTATTTTGGCTGACTTAGCCAAATGACTTAAACAAATAGGGAGCCTTTTTAATTGCTTCCTTTAATGTGCTGAGCTTGGTTTCAGTATTCATTAGAGATCAGACTTCCAGCAGAATTTCCTGTTAGTTTTGGCTAAATTATTATTGGTGAATTATATAGAAAATATAGAACAAATCAATTGATTATATTCTGGAAAGTATTAAATGAAAACAAAAGAAAGAAAATGTATCTGCATAGAATCCACCAATAGAGACAGCAGATGATTAGACTAAATCTCAGAATACATTAGTGAAATTCAACTGTCTCATTGGCCAGTGCTGGTAATGATTGGCACCACGTGGGTATGTTCAAAGAAACCAGAAACATATTTACACCTTTTTTTTTTAGTGAAGTTACCAGATGGCCCCAAGGAAAGAATAGCATTTTTTTACAATTTTACTTATCCAGAAAATAAAAATCTTAAATGTAAATGTATTATAGCTTTCATAATTTAACTTGTTTGAGCACACCTAGAAATGATGCTATACAAAGAAAATTCCAGACCTTTAGGTATCAATCTAAGCATTAAGTATTCAAAGATACTCAAAGAGATGCTTTGTGGGGTATTCCTTAGTACTGGTAAGAAAGATTAAGGCCCAATTACTCTACTATGGTGAATTTATTAGAAAGAATGTCAAACCATGCTTTTTGTTTTCAAGAAAATTTCAGCTGTGTGTGTGTGTGTGTGTGTGTGTGTGTGTGTGTGTGTGTGTGGTGAGGGAGCTGAATGGGAAGTGGGACTGATCCGAAGGTAAGCCACGTGTGGTAGCCACATGCTTCTCTGGTTAACAAAATAAAAAACTGCATTTCTACAGGTCTACAGGTTTCCTAAGGTTTGATTCTCAAGTATGGATTTCAAGATTATCCAAAAACTGACAATGGCCCTGCTATTTTGAAATTTTCTGAAGTAATGTTTACATTCAACACCCCATGCTGTTGATGCTCGTTAGTCTGAATGATTAGGGCAAGTTGTTAATAACTACAAAGTTGGATGACACAGGTAATTAGTTTTTCAGTCCCTAGTGCAAATGACTCTAATCCCAGGACATCCTACAAATAACAGAGGCGGCAGAATGAGAAGGTGGGTATGAACTGGTAGGATTCTATCAACATCCTTAGAGATCAATAAATATACCATATCTGCTTCAATATTTAAAGAGTGGATGGGTTTAGGTGACCCAGGCTTTAGGACACTATATGTGTTAGTAGAATGTGCAGCCATCTCCTGGGGACACCAAATGTGGCATAAATCTATAACTGGGCCCTACATAAACTCAAGATTAACCTTCGTGTAATGCTGAATATGTATGGAACTATTACATTTGTAGAGAATGTACTTTATTCAAATACTGAATGTTCCCTGAAACAAACTGAAGAGTGATAGCATACAATGTGGGGCTGAAGAGGTTCACAGTTATGAATATGGGAAACACAGAGCTTATTTTTGTATTATTATCAATTATTGCATTATTTTCTACACAAACATCTGTAAACCTACTTTTGCCCCACCTTGTATTATCAGCCCTGTGAGTTGGGTAGTAGAAGTAAAAGAATGAGAAGAGGGTTTTAGAGTCAAAATTGTGGACATGTAAAAATATTTTTGAATAACAATGAGAGCATGTTGTGTCCTGTGTGCGAGTAGCAGAAGTTATGAGGATTGTTAGAAGTGAAGGAAAGAAACTCTAAGTTCAGCATATTTGATAGGTCATTAGCATAATGAATCATCTCACCACAGTGGCAGGTAAAGTAGTGGAAAGGGAACCTATGAATCAAATGTGGAAATTATCAAGGAGTGTGAGAGTATCTGGGAGGCTAGCAGTGAGAATGGGAGGAGGATGGTCAAAAGTATTGATTCAAACATCAGAAGAGAAAAGATACTGAAGATATTGGAACCTCTGTGAAATCTTTGAAAACCATGTATTACTAAAATTTAGATTCTTAAGGATCACCCAAGACTTATTTAACCTGAATCTCTAAAAATTGGGCCCTCGAAACTACTTTTATCAGACTCCTCTGGCATTTGTTAAACTAGTTTTGGGAAGCTACTGGGCCACAAAATCTAGTGTTGAGAAAGGACTATATAAGCCCACTTATCAGTCAGTATTAAGTTGCTAGTAATAGAAACCTACTTATTTTAAGCAGAAAGCTCTATAGTTGAGAGAATTAGGTGTAATATAAAAATTGTTGTAAGAACTAAAAGGGTGGGAATCTAGATGAGCCTTCTAGAATGACAACCAGCGTGCCACAGGAATTTAAAACATGCAATACCTGACTATTTTGTCAGGTGCACTGACCTCTACTCCTTTAGATTGTCAAATGCCACAGAATTTTAGTAATTAGTTTATGTGTGCCATGAGATGAAAAAGGTTGAAAATCGCTGCAATTGACCCACCAGTAGGTGGCACTGCTATTACTACTACTACTACTACTACTACTACTACTACTACTACTACTATAGTATAGTCAAGAAGGTGAGGATTTCAGGGGCTCCCACCAGAATAGGTGGTTTCAGGATCTTACTCCTTTAGCTGTAATTCAAAGATTAACAACTACCTCCTGGGCTGTTGGCTCTAAGAATGCATCACTTTAGTTAAAATTCAGCAACCAAGAAACTAACACTGTATCTGTTAGCTCTAGAGCCCCAGTGCACCTGCTCCATCTGTAATGAAAAAGCAGATGCCCTGCTCCTTGTCTCTCACGCCTACATAGCTGCTGAATATTGAGATCTCTCCTATGACTGATGAAACACCGCCCCCCGCCCCCCCAACTCCAGTGCCTCAGCTGGCATGCACACTTTACCACACTTCTACCTTCCAAACCTCTTTGGAGGCATCTGACAAAATCTTAGTCATATCTAGAAACCTAGATGCAGGAAAGCCCGAGTTTAATTTTTTTGGCTTTCCAACCTCCCCAGTATGAGAAGACAAACTAGGAATGGAATGGACACTAGGGATCCATGCACCATCACCACCACAATCATGCTGGGTGCTGTGCTGGCACTGCGTGCTGCAGGTGCCCCCCCCCCACGCCCCCCAACCCCCATCAGCTTTTTCTCCTTCTCCACAATGACTATTTCTCCATTCATAATCTTTAATCATAACCGCTCCACATCTCTTACTCATTTTAAAATCTGGTGTCACTTGGCCTTCATCCCCACCATTCCACTGAAACTTCCATATAAGATTACAAATAGACCCCTTATGGCTAAATCTAAAGGATAATTCTGTCTTTATAGTACTTCCTTTATCTGAAGGATTTTAACAAAGCTGACAATTCTTGAGCTTCCTGTCCTTGGCCTTCAGGTAACCAACTCTGACTGCACCTTCTTAGTCTCCTTGTTATCCTCTCTTCCTCTGCTTTTTCTTAAATATTGATGTTTCTTAAGGTTCTATCCTGGTCCTGAGTGATCTTATCCAATAACTTTAATTACTGTGTCTGTACTGATGACTCCCAGCTGTATCTTTCCAGTAGGTAGCTCTCTCCAGAGCTCCCTACATATCCAAATGACTACTAAAGGTCTCCTTTTGAATGCCACAGGTACAACTCATCTTTGCCTCAAAACTGCGTTCTTTCTAACTGTTCTTCAGTGAATGAGAACACCATGCAAATAGCTGCTCAACCCAAAAGTCCAAGAGTAATTTGGACTTCTCCCTCTTCTTCATGCCTCACATCTAAGTCCTCTTTATCCAGTATCATAAAAAGTCATCATCTCTGTGTACTTCTTTTCATCTTTGCTGCTATCTCAGCCTAGGCCACCATATTCTATGACCTAGATTACTTGAATAGTCTTACCTTGTCCCTTTCCCAAACATTCGATTGTAACCACATTAAACATTATGGCTGTTTACTTTTCTATCTCTCCACTAGAGTTTCTCCTTTGTTATATCCCAAGAATTTGCCACTTAGTAACAAATAATCATTTGTTCAATCTAAGAAGGAAGGAGAGAAAAGAGAACAGAATGGCTTTCACTGAGAGATTACAAGTGAGTTGATATCTTCAGAGCCTTTGTTATATTGAAGATGTTGGTAAGAGAGAGAGTTTAAATATGAAAAAAAGTTTTTTTATCACAGAAACAGAATTCATTCCACAGGGCATAGTAACAAGGCTTTAGAAAATGTACATAAAGCAGACCTTCCTAACTTATATGCCACATGGCATGCAGGTGTGCCACAAACAGTTTACAGAAGAAACGAGGATGCTTCTATTCAAACCCAGGTCCCTCTGACTCTAAAATTATGTTCTTCCTAGTAAATTTGATCGCTGTAAAAATGAGATGATTTTACCAACTAATACCATCAATGTTATTAAGCGTTTATTTTGATTTTATGGGGAAACCTAAAGATATTATGATTTTTATATAATATTCTTAAGAATCATTTTACTAATGTACTTCTTGTTCAATATGTATAAACAGGGTAGGGCAAAAGTAGGTTTACAGTTTTTCATATGGGCAATCATACAATAATTAATAAATAATAATACAAGAATAAACTGTTTCTCATGTTCACAACTGTAAACCTACTTTTATCCCACCCTGTATATAAGGCTTGTTTTTTTTCCTGACAAAATACCTCAGTTATGATGCAAATTAACTTCCTTGGGGACAGAGGTGTTTTTTTTTAAGTCAGAAAACTAAAAAAAATTTAGAAACATTAAAAATGTCGATTATCCTAAAATATTTTTTTCAAGTTTCAGATATTTATTCATCAGTATCAGTATACTAACTCAAAGCCTGGCTGGCATGGCTCAGTGGTTGAGCATCAACCTATGAACCAAGAGGTCACAGTTTAATTCCAGGTCGGCCTATATGCCTAGGTTGTGGGTTCTATCGCCAGTGGGGGGCGTGCATCATCACTGATGTTTCTATCTCTCTCTCCCTCTCCCTTCCTCTCTAAAATCAATAAAAATATATTTTCAAAAATACACTAAGTGAATACACTCACATGACTTCACGCATTTGGAGGGGAAATATTTCCTGGTTGAGTGGAAAATGGTGTGGATGGCTTCTGGAAGGCCTTCATTCTAAGCAGCTTTCTAGTGAAATCTTGCGTTTAGAAGTGGACCTTCCTTCTCCGGTTTGCTGTAATCTACATTCACCGAGTGGAACTTGTGTTGATCACTGGGACCCAGTTTGTCCCAGGGTTCCGGGTTATTCTCTCTGTCCCAACAGACATCAGGATTGAACAATGCCAGGCACAAGCCAGTACCTCGGGCTCCATTGAATACCAAGAGGGGGACCAAGCTGGATGCTTGTTGGCCTGACTGAGGACCTGGCGGAGCATGGTTGTGGCAGAGGGCCCGGGAGCAGAGAAAAACAGACCTGCACGGCCAGGGGGCAGGTAGCCGGTGCACCGAGGATGAGCAGATGTCCAAAGTCACCTTTTCCTAAAGTGTTTTTATTTCATTGCATAACTATTCACAAATGACATTCACAATGCGTGCAAACAACAGCTAGGTGAATCTTTCCACCTACATAAAAATATAACTGAAAAAGTAAACCTTTAGGAACCAACACATCCTAACATGATCCTTAGCATTCTCACACTTAAATAAAATTCTCTAATCTTTTCTGCAAAAGCTTCACTTTCCATCCTCAAAAATTTATTCTACTACCAACTAAAGAAAATAGATCCCAAATAATACAATTTAATAATTCAAAGCATTTTAAATGCCCCCCAAAATCTCTGTAAAAAAATTAGTTACATTTAATGATTTCCTTCACTAGAGATATTTTTTATTGAAAAAGATATTTTCACTACTAAATACCAGCTTACAAATTAATACAAAAATCTATGAAAAAGTGATCCAAGGGTCACAAATAATTATTGAGCATCTATCATGGCTTACCATCTATACTTGATGTCCAGAAGGAAAGAATGTGAGGATGGGATAGAGGAAGAACATAACATACTTCCTACGCTGCAAGGAGCCGATGGTGCCAGAAAGTCGATGCAACAACCTTAATACAAGATTGAGAGACATGCATTCCAAAGCAAAGCAGAAGGCAATTAAAGAGTAAAAAGTAGAGATTAAGGTGGGTTCCCAGGGGAATGATCATTTTGCTAGGATTTGTTAGGATACAGAGGAGTGTTTGGTTGTGAAAAGACAGATGGGAAAAAGGGCAGGTTGCATTATTATATTTTTAAAGATTTTTAAATTGATTTTTGGAGAGAGAGGGAGAAGGAGAGAGAAATATTTATGTGAGAGTGAAACATTGATCGCCTGCCTCCTGCATGCCCCCTACCAGGGATTGAGCCTGTAACCTGGGCATGTGCCCTGACTGGGAATTGAAAGGGCAACCTTTTGGTGCACAGGACAATGGCCAACCAACTGAGCCACAATGGCCAGGGCTGGACTGGCAAGGCTTTAAAGATGTAAGAGGCAGAGCTGGGGATGGGATGAGATGGGATGGGGTAGGATGGGATGGGATGAAACCAAAGCCTTGGGTGGAGTTGTTCTACTTGCAGGGAGATGAAGGATGTCTTTTTCTGACAGGGGAGGAAGGAGAACAGGGTAGGTATAGATACAGAGTTGTAAGGGGAAGGGGGAGCAAATTTGAGGAAGTTTTCCTTGAATGATATGAAGAGTCTGAGAAAACAAAAATATGGAATTATGGCAGGAATTGAATGGTTTGAGAAGAGCAGAAAAAGTGTTAGGGCAGTTACCAGTGGGAGTGCAGCTGGGAGTCAATGAGATGACTGCAAGTATTGCCAATCATGGCAGTGCTATGGGCATTCTGTGCAGGGTAATTCTTGGTTTTGCAGGACTGTCATATGCATTGTAGGAAGTTTGCAGCACTGGCTCCTGTCCACCCAGTGCCTATACTGCTCCCCGTCACTAGGATAACTGGAAAACCCCACTCATTTCCTAATGCCCGGGGGTTAGGAATCACTCAGCTGGCATTAGACGGGTTAACATTATAGCATAATCGCATCACACTAATATATCGCCTTCCCCAGGAACACTCAGGGACCTAAGATCAGAGTTCAATAGTTTTAAAAAATTTAATAAGGAGACAGTAAAAGAAATATTCTTAGGTTGTCCCCCATTGATTGAGAAATGTATATCATCCCCAACCTACTTCAATAGATATGTTCCCAGTAAGAGCAATTGCTAAACACACATAGCATAGTAGAGCCAAATACAGTTGCACAGGAGATTATTTATTGCTAACTAAGGCATTTTTATAGGCTATGTATGTCTAAACCCTGATCCAAAGCCTGGTTTTATAAGCTTGGCCCTTTGCCCAGGGAGGGATCAGAGTAAAAATTCCAGAAGGAGGCTAAAGTAAATCAGAGGACTTAGCTGCAAAGAGGCCCCCTGCTGAGAATTCCAGGCAGACTGTTACCCCTCACAAACATGGTTTGGGTAGTTTGAAAATACAGCTGATGATGTGCCCAACAGACACAGTCTTAGAAATACTAACATAATGACAGAGCCATCTATGAAGACTTATTTATCTGCCTAAACAGAGAAAAGCCCTTGGCTAGGTGATTCCCTTAGTTAGAGCATCATCCCATAAACCAAAAGGTTGTAGGTTCGATTCCTGGTCAGGGCACATACCTACGTTGTGGGTTCAATCCCCAGTCAGGACGTGTATGAGAGGCAACCGATCAATGTTTTTTCCTCTCTCTTTTTTCCTCTCTCTCTAAAATCAATAAAAACATATCATTGAGTGAGGTTTGAAAAAAAAAAGAGAAAAAGTCTAAGTTAAATATAGCCTCTTATTAAAATAAACTTATAGAAACTGATATTTTCTCAGAGCCAGACCTCAGCTTCTGCTTATCTGGCTGTCTCGTGTTCCTTAAGAATTCCTCAACACGTTTTGCTAACTCCTCTGATCATGACCTCACTATGACTAAGCCAGTGGGCTGCAACCTGCCAATAGCTTCACCTTATTTTGACTCAAGTCTACTGGATCATAGCCCTCCATTACACCTTGCTCCAGTGATTCTTCAGGTGCAACCTCAGCCTATTTCAAATACTCCTCCCACTCAGAACACTGATAGGGATCTGTGTTGTATTGGTCCCTGCCTGTCTTCCTCAAACTCTTGCATAAACCTTCTAACTGCAATGCCCTGCCTTCTCATCTCCTTTGTCAAAGTGTAGCAGCACTTTCCATTCCCACAGCTACTGACATGACATTTCCAAACAGCTAAAGTAAGTCAGGACGTGTCAAAAGATCCACCTTCAGTGTGGAAAGTGCCAGTGGCTTTACTCTAGGGTGAAGGAGTGTCAAAGACGATGTCAAACCTCACTGTTGCTTTTAGTCGGGCATAAAACACTAATGAACAAAACAGAGAAAACACTCGCAATGTGTTTTAAGCAGGTTCTTAAGACCATATTCCAAAATCAAAGACTACAGAAAAGATTATTTATATAGAAGTAGTAGCATCTATGAATGAAGTGAAGGTTTGGAGTTAGGTATCAAAACACTCTAAGAGATAATATAAAATAAAATTTCTTAAAAAAACACCAAAATCTAAGTTGTAAATATATAGTATACCACCTTTAACTTTGAATGTTCTGATTGTTCATTTTGGATAGCAAATAAATTCATCTAATTATGTCAGTCTTCTGGTCTTAGATTAAACTGTTAAGATAACTGAATTCCTAAAAGTCAGCCATCAGAAAATAAATAGAACTTAAAGATAATGATATAGAAGTCTGATCAAAAGAAAAACTGTATAATTTTTTTTCACAGAAAATAATCACCTTTAAAAATATATAACATAATCATATCAAATAATACCTAATTAATTTAGTTTTAAAATATATTGCATATTCTTTTTAAAAACTCTTTAATTTTAAGAAAATTAGACTATTTACATTTTACTTATTAATCAATTTCTCTGGCACATGATTCAACTATATGCAACTATATTAAGATTCTCATACTGAGGCAACACTTAAAGGGCCAATATACTATTTCTCTCACATTTTTCCCTAGACCATGTCACACACAGTTCTCTCCCATCCCCTAGGTTCGATGTTTGGACCATCCAATTTTAGCATATGGTAAAGGGTCTTATGTTGACTTCTAGCTGCTTCAAATTTTGTCACTTTAGTGTTCAAAGAGTGTCAATTCAGCATGACCACCAATTCATTTTGAAAGATAGCATTCATGTCTTCTGTTATTTTGTATCTCTCATAATATGGGCAAAAGAAAAAAGTTCTAGAATCAAAATAAAAGCCATTGATCTCCTAATTCAAAATCAATATGCTCAACTATTATAAGCCCCAAATATAAATGTGGTAATTCAATCACTTAAGTTAAAACATACCTTATCACCGAATTTTCTCCAGGTTGTTCTTTATGCAGAATATGTTGGAAATAATCTTCTATGGCTTGTGCAGTTAGAAATTTTTTTAAGTATGGGTAGTAGAGAGGGTGCCGTGCTATGATGCCTATTGTATACAAAACATCACGTTACTAAGCACATATGCTGAAGGTTGAACAAAATGATTCACTAATTTGAAGTATCTTAATCTGATTTTGTGAGGATATTGTGTATGGGATGGTGAAAGGGAAAAGGGGTTTGAAGAGATAGAGTGGACAAACTATTGTCATCAAAGTGAATCTCTTGCTTTGGCAATATATAGGGTTTCTCTAATTTAGGGTTGTCAGATTTGGATGTCTAATTTAGGACATATCTAAACATTGCATGGGACATACTTACACTAAAAAATATTCATTATTTAATTGAAATTCAAATTTAACAAGGCATTCCTTATTTTGTCTGGCAACTCTAATTATTTCAAAGGGTGTAATGAAATTCTAAGAAAATTTAATTTCATTCTTTCAATTTTTAAAACTAAGCATAAGCCAAATACTTGCAATTTGAGAAGAGAGGATGGAAGATGATGCAAAATCAAGCAAAAAATATGAGAATATTAACTTCAAAAGACTGTAAGTTTCAGAGGCCAATGACCTTGACAATCATGCTCACTGTTCTATTCAACTGGTGTGCTATTGCACACTGATGTGGTGCAATTTTTTTTTTTTTTTGGTGCAAAATTTTTAAAATGTGCAATACCTGACTATTTAGTCAGGGGCACTGACCTCTTTTCCCTTAAATTGTCAAATTAAAAAAATTACAATACCCAACACAACAATAGCCCTCTGATGTGAATGTCCTGTCTTGAACCATATATACATAGGTCATATAATGGAGTTGCAACTTACTGGTTCATTGCAAAATAAGGATGCATCTGCTTGGCTAATATTTGATACCAGAAATCCTTATATGCAAGTGAAGGCACCTGACTTTTAAAAAGTCATTTTGGAGCAAAACAGGTAGGTAACTATTATTTCTATTTTTGTTGTTGTTGTAAATCAATCAAAATTATACCTATATTTTTTTGTCAGGTTGGCAAAAAACATGTTTTCTGGTGTGCTGCAGAATTTTAGTAATTAGTTTATGTGTGCCATGAGATGAAAAAGGTTGAAAATCATTGTTCTAGGGATTGTTCAGAAATAAAAGGTCGGCTAATCCATTTCTTTTAGTTATCTCAGCTCAAACAGCTCAAATAAATGCAGCAGGTAATGGTGAAGATGAAGTACACCAACTGCCTGTGGCCATAATCCTGATAGCCTTCCAGGAATAGACAAAGTGTCAACGGAGTCATTGTTTATAAGATTTCAGATATAGGCACCTGTATTTGTTAACCTGTATTCTTTTCAGTTTGCAAACTCACTAGACAATGGAGATTTAGGTCTACTCTGGTTTTAGATATATTATTTTTACTAAAAGACAAAGGCATTTACAGTCCACTTAAAGACATTAATTAAGTGACAGTATGGGTATTGGGATTTCAGTAAAGAGATGAGTAAATGGCATTCCAAGAGGTTAAAAAGGAAAAGAACCAGGGAAGTTATTCTAAGGAGAAAAGAAAAGGATCTGGCAATTTCTGGAGAGAAAAAGGAGAAAGGGTTTTTAAGAGGTAGAGAGGTATTCTTTAAAAATATATGAAGAAAGGAAATATATATGAATCAGGAAAAATAGAAGTGTGATAATAAGGTATTGTACTATTTCGAGAAGGGAAAAGAAGATTAAAAGGGAGCTCTTGTCAACAGGCCAATTCATACAATAAGTGCCTTATCATACTATGATATGAGTCAATCTTCTGGCCCCAAGTATGCTTAAATTATTTATCTCTTTGTGAAAATATATTATTTCTTTCTTTGTGAAAATGTATTATTGAAAGGCACAGTTCATCTGAAGCACACATTTTTGTTTGTTATATCAGTAAGCAAATAACTAGATGGCATTGGACAACTCAATATACCTTCACCAATGCAGTAAACAAAAACTTCCATGGTTTGAATCCAAATGAACACTTGTTAAGTGACTGAAACCAATTCTAGAGATGTGAAAAATGGCTTTAAAAAACAAAAACGTACCTATATTTGCAGAGTTGCCTTTGTCCCCACTTCTTGTGTAGGCCAGATCTTCTAAGCGATATGTCAGTGAGCCACTTGGTAGATCTACCAATGGAGGTAGAAAAGGAAACTGAAGATGGTCATATGGAATGCGGTTGTTTTAACAGGAGAGTTACATACAGCAGCTTAATTGCTCACAATCAGATCATCCCCTTTGGGAAGGCTCAGCACGCTAGGTTGGATATGTTTCTTCAGAGTTCTAAGAACACTAAACTTTTATGAAGCATAGATATATGTTCTGCTTAAAAAATACAATTTTTATATAAAGCCCAAAATAAAATGAGTAGGTGACAATGTTAATTGAGATATCCATAGCACTGTAAATGGGTATTAACTGCATAACTGCTAGAAAGTTAAAGATCTACAGTTTTGTTTAACAAATGGGAAGCAGAAAATTTCAGATTTTTTATCTTTATGATGATTGTGTGGGAATAATAACTCTTTAAGACTCTATATCTCATCTTCATAAGAGACTAAAACTGTATATATCCTCACTAAGATTGAACAGCATTTAATTTAATTCTGGGAATCATGAAATAATTACCAGTTCACCAAGATCAAGGTAAAGAATATGAAAAACCAGTAAGAGCTCCTAAAAAATGAACTAGTAAGAAAACCAGTTCTTTCTTTTTTAAAAAACATATTTTTATTGATTTCAGAGAGGAAGGGAGAGGGAGAGACAGAAACATCAATGTTGAGAGAGAATCATTGATTGGCTGCCTCCTGCCCGCCCCCTACTGGGGATCAAGCCTGCAACCCAGGCATGTGCCCTTGACTGGAATTGCACCAGGGATCCTTCAGTATGTAGGCTGATGCTCTATCCACTGAGCCAAACCAGCTAGGGCAAGAAAACCATTTCAAACAAGTGGGAATAAATTCTCAATTGTAAAATATCTTCAAAGCTCATTTCATAAGCATAAGGTAATTAAAATTAGGCCAAGAAGCACATGGACAATTATAGTATAAACCCTTTGAATATAGGCAGTCTTAATGGTACAGGCAGGTAAGCCAAGACAAGCAGAATCTAAAAATCACCTGGACTCGTATTGTGAAATCTTTCCTGAATGAAGTCAGGAACCTGCATTACTGCCTGGCCCTAGGCAGACCCGCTCAGGGCCAGGCCCCCTTTCTGGTAACACTCACTATGCACAGCTACAATATGCACAAATTTCTGTTACCAACATTTAGTTGATTAACACCAGCCCCCTAACAACACAGTTCCTGTTTCAGTTACTGAGGAAGGTTAGTAAGAAGCTAGAAAAATTTCTTGGTAAGTGGAATAGGCAAATTGAGACAGATAGCTGGAAAAAACCCAAACAAACCAACAACTAACTGAGCAATTTAAAGCCTCGTACAAAAGGTCACCAGGGTGGAAAGCCCTGGGTGCCTAGCAAGGGGCAAAACTGAGAAAAACAAGGACTTCATCCCCAGAGTAACTGCTCCCCCCCCTGACTTTTCCTCCCTAGGGGATAACCTCTAGGCCTCAGTTGTATTGCAGCTCCAGGACCAGAAAAGCAGCAAAACCAGACAAATGACTCCTGGCTGCCTCAGGACCAGCTACACTGACTAATAACCCCCTGCCCTGGCACCGACTAATCCGTGGAGACCATGACCCTGAAAGAGCACACCTAGAAAGCTGATGAATATTCTATGGAGACACTCCCCTCACACCTCCCCTAAGACTTCCTGCCAAAGTGTCCTACATACTTGCCACATCATCTTTACAGATGCTAAGATACACTGGAAGAATAAAAGTAATGAAAAATGCAAAGAATAACTACTGTGGCAGAACATACCAGATAGAGAGTAAGAACATACCTTTTAGGTCATCAGCTACCTTGGGTAAATTTGGTGAGGCCAATGTGTCCTGTGTAAAGGTGAGATCTTCGTGGAAGGGTTCAATATGCTCTCCATTAACCAGGTGGATATCAACCTGAAAAAAAAATTGTTAATCCAGGAAATGGGGAAAAAAGATTGTATAAATAAGAAGGTACTTATAATTTCGTTTAATTGGAATATTAATTGGTCATTTCTTGACTCCCACCGTAGAAGTTCTGTTTTTGAAACTAATTCTAGTTTTTTAAAAAAAGTTCTGCTTTTATGGGACTACATGAAGCATTATTACTTTCTCATTCTTAGTGCAAAACAAACAAACCCCACAACCTACAAACTTCTCTTCTGCTTCTGGTAAGTATTCTGATCTCAGTTCTGCCTCTGCTTGCTGATGGGGAGGAGAGAGTGACAATGAACTCTGATAGTCTGGGGCAAACTAAGGTGAAGAAGTACTAGCAAGTAGAGCCCTGAGGCTGACACTAGAATGAAAGACTCTTTGTTTCTTGTATATTAATGGCTGCCTCATCAGTGCAATTTCCCTGGAAGAGCATTTCCAGCTCCCCCGCCCAGTCCTCAGGGAATTCATCTGAGGCACACCGCTCAAGTGCCAGAGCCTCACAATGGAGCGTTCAGTGTCATAGCTAGTCAGTCTCATCTTTGTATCAGGGTGTGGTGAACCTGGCTCACACACCCATGTACAGTCAAGTCACACTGTGGCAGGGAATCTAGAAAAGCATGTCTTAAATTTACTTATATGAATGCATTCATTTATGTAAGCACATAAGGGTGGAGACATGTCTTTTTCTTGTTTTTGTCCTAATGTCTAGCACAGTCAGCGCCTGCAACATACAAGCTCTCAATAAATGTACTAAACTGTATGAGTTTTAGTTATTTCCAAGGTGGCCCTTGCAATTATTTTTGATCTTCTCCATGACCAATGCAGGTGCTGTGAGAATCCGAACCACGCTGTATAGAGTAGGCAAGCAATAACTATCAGCAGGAAAGGTATTCTGTGCTTAGCCCTGAATTATTTTTTTGTATCCATGCTGTCCCATCTAAACAAAGGGAAACCTTATTCTCCTCCCATCCTGTCCAGCCTGCTGAAAATTGCTGCTTAGTTTTTCTTTTTAAGGGTACTAAGGAAAAACTGAACTGTGCCACTTGTTATTTTAATATGCAAAGGGTTGGTAGCTTGTTGTTTCTTGCCATTGCAAGTTCTGAACAAAACCAAGATCCCGGGCAATAACAGATTTCAATAATTTTAGATGGTAATTTGGCAAAAGTGGATATGGCCATACTGAATGCTATCAGCAGGTGCTTACTTACAGGTTCTTATTCAGCATATGTTCCTTCCAAATGTTGAGAAATGTACTGAAGCAGATACATTTGAATATTTGTTCTGATAAGCTACCTTCAAATACTTGCAGATGGAGACTTTCATTAGCTGGTCATTAGCTTAGTACCCATTTCCCTATTCTTTATGACTCCACAGTAACCCATGAGGAGCTAATTAGGGGTTATCTTGTTATTAATGGGTGAAGAGGAAGCTTGTTGAAACCAATTGATAAAAGTAAGTTGTAAATCTCTTTTAAAAATTAGCTTTAAATTTATGCCATATATTGGCAGCCTTAAAAACTCCTTTTCAACTTGTTATGCCCCAAATTTCCAAATTTATGGTAACTATATAAAAAATCTGCAGGTGGCATTGATTGGTGATACTACCCACTCCATTTCCATCATGAAACAGTTCCATCATTTCCCATAACAAGACTGGGTCACCTCATGTTTCAATATTATCGCTTATATAAAAGGCCCATAGCTGTCACGCTGTAACACTGTCATGACCAAACGAGCAGCAGGCTCTCGCAGAGGGTGGGGCGGGGCGCAAGCTACAAGTGGTGATGGGCGGGCGGGACGGCCAGCTGAGGCAAGCGGAAGCGAGCTACTTGCGCATAATTTCATGTGCGCTGGGCCTCTAGTTGTAATTGAAAACTTGGCAGCCATATTGCCAAAAATCAGGTTACTATAAATCCCACCAGTGGAAAACATTATTTTGTGTTATTGTATTTTTTCCAACTCTAAGCATTTATAGTCCAGAAACTCCTACATAGATATATTTTCTATGGCTTTTGACAAAGACGAAGTAACTCTAAGAAGTTTGTTTTTGGGAAGAGTAAGAGTTTCACATACTAGTACTTCATTGGAGTTAAAGGAAAAAATAGAAAGGGAAAAGTAATTATTCAGAGAGATAGCAGCTCACAAATTTCCAGAATGAATGAAAGAACAAATTCTTTCATGCAATGAAACCCAATGAATTCCAAACCAAGTAATAAGAAATGGATACCTAAGCACAACATGTGGAAAGGACAGAATGCCAAAGAAAAAAAGAAGCCAGAAAAGAAAAGAGACATTAACCACTGAAGGGCTGCCAAACGGACGGCTCATTTTTCAGCAGCAATAGTGGGAATAATCCACGTGTTATAACTTTCATCCTACAGATCTTCCTAGTGAAATTATCTTCCAAACTTAGGGGAGAAAAAAAAACAAACCTCATTTTTAAGACTTTATTTTTTGGGCAGTTTGATTTTCACAGTAAAATTAAACAAAAAGTACAGAGAGTTTCCATATACCATTTTCCTCACACATGCATACCTTCCCCACTATCAACATCCTGCACCAGGAAGGAACATTTGTTACAATCAAGGAAGCTGCATTGACACATCATTATCACCAAAGTCCATAGTTTAAATTAGGGTCCTTTAGAATAAGTTTGTTGACATCCACAAAATAACTTGCTGGGATTTTTATTATGATTGCACTGAATCTATAAATCAAGTTGGGAAAAACTCTCTCTTGATAATATTCAGTCTTCTTATCTGTGAACATGGGCTATCTCTCCATTTATACCATTTATAGTTTTTTTTTTATTTCTTTCACAAGTTTTACAGTTTCCTTCATCTATATCTTATACATATTTTGTTAGCTTTATATTTAAGTGTTTTATCTTCTTTTGCTTGCTCATGTAAATAGCATTTTTTTTCAAATTTCACTTGTTCATTGTTGGTATATAGTAAAACGATTGGCTTTCGGATTACTTGTATCCTGCAAACTTGCTATAATTGCTTGTGCATTTAAATATACATCTAAATAATTCATGAGCAAAAAGGGAACATAATAGAAGTCAGAAAAGAAAATGAAAACATAACATTTTAAAATATGTAGAACCTACATATTATAGCACTTAGAGAGATATTTATAGCCTTAATTTCCTACGTGAAAGAGGAAAGATTGAAAATTAATGTGGTAAGCACTCAACATAAGAAATTAGGAAAAGATCATCAAAACAGATACAATGACAGTAGAAATAATAAAGGCAAGAGAAAATACTAATAAGAAGTAAATTTACAGTAAAGCAAATAAAAAGGCCAAGCATGGTCTTTGAATGAATAATAAAAAAAAACTGAGTATGGCCGCAGTGGCTCAGTGGTTGAGCTTCAACCTATACTAGTAAACCAGGAGGTTACGGTTCAGTTCGTGGTCTGGGCACATGCCCGGGTGGTGGGCTAGATCCCCAGTTGTGCAGGAGGTAGCTGATTGATGATTTTCTCTCATTGATGTTTCTATCGCCCTCTCCCCATCCCTTCCTCTCTCTGAAATCAAATTTTTTAAAAAAGCATTAAGAAAAGATAGACCACACACACACACACACACACACACACACACACACACACACACACAGAAAAAAAAAGGGCAAAGTATACAAATGGGCATTTCCAGAAAAGCAACAGGAGGGGTAATAAACACATGGAAGATGCAAATTAAAACTACATGAAATATTACTTTGTACTAATCACACTGGAAATAATTCAAAAGTTGGCTAATACCAAGTGTTGGAGAGACTCTGAAGGGATGAGTATACATTAATACTTGGGAAAACAAGTTGGCATTATCTAGAAACAAAGATAAAGAGGCACATGCCCCATGATTCAACAATTCTACCTCTAGGTACTACTAAATACCTAGAGAAACTTCTGCACATGAGTACCAGCTGTACAAGGGTGTTCAAGGTGGTCATGTGTGTAAGAGCAAAACGGACAAACAAAAACCTACAAAAATTTCAGCGTTCCTGTAAAAGAAAAATAAGTTTGCAAACTATAGCATATTCATAAAATGAAACTCTATAGTGATGAAGAATGAATAAATGATTACTCTATGCCTCAACACTGATAAAACTCAGAAGATAATTTTGAGTGAAAAAAAAAACAAGCTAAGTTACAGAACAAAAGAGCTTGATTCCACTTATATAAAGTTCAAAATTATGTAAACTCAGCAACGGATTGTTTAGAAATTTATAAATAAGTGGCAAAACCATATAAACAAGCAAGAGAACAATGAACATAAAATTCAAATATATTATTAGCAACCTGAAGGGAAAGACTGCAACTGATTTCTACCTCCCCTCCCACCGCCCCACCATATGGCTACTGTTTAGCAGGGAACTCAGAGCCGTGTAAACTGGACATTGAAAAAGCATCAGATAAACTGGTCTGTGTTGAATTTCACTGCCTTTACTTCCTGACTTCACTAATTACTTTTGTTTCAAAGAATGGAGTGGTAGTAGAAATAAAAGGTAACTTTTTTTTTTTTTTTTTTACTAACAATGCTCCAATTTCTCTTCTCTCCCCTTGTGTAGAAACTAGTCGGTCTGTAAACTGTACAGTTTTTTTTAGGAGCCAAAGCTTCACTAAGAACCTTTCAAAAACTGCCTCTCTGAACCTTTCGGGTGAATAATAATAATAACTTGGTTTCACAAATTACCTGATGGACACTCTGTATCTGACAAATCTACTCTTAATTTGGATTAAACTACCCATGATCACATTCATGATTAACATAACCTGTGTGCATTATGCTTCATTTCAGTAGATGCATTTCTAAATAAAACTGGAATCACATTTTGAAAGAGCTTATTTTATATGTACCAGAGTTCTCAAATGTAATTGTGACATGCAGACTTCTCATTAGGAATCCCTGGTACAGTTAGTTTATAATTACACCATAAATTTCTTTTTGTATGAATTTATATTTTCCTCATGTCTATGGGCTACACTTTTCAGGAAGAGTAGTAACTCTATAAGACAAAGAAGCTAATTTCTCAGTGATTCATTGGATTAGCACATTATTCAAAGATTCTTTGGGCCTTAATTAAGAAAATAAAAAGAACTTAATTTGAGTAAAAAAAATACCCTTCTTTGGATTATAATACCTTCTAACATCCTTGAGCTCTTGGTTTTTAAGACAATGTCTGACAGGTAACAAAAAGAAAAAAAGAAAAATAAGGAGAATTTTTTTTCTATTAGGTAGTCATGAATCCCAAATAAACTAGTCACCACAAAGCTTAGGAATGGCAGAGAAAAAGTAGAGCAGTG
This sequence comes from Myotis daubentonii, assembly GCF_963259705.1. NCBI lineage: Eukaryota > Metazoa > Chordata > Mammalia > Chiroptera > Vespertilionidae > Myotis > Myotis daubentonii. The sequence continues at coordinate 52,624,500 of NC_081844.1, forward strand.
TATTTTTCCAGATTGCATATTTTAGTTTCTTTTAGCCATTCTTAGTCAGAATGTTGTATAAGTTCTCTGAGAGATCCAAACGAATTCCTTTACATAATTGAATACTTATAGTTAATAATTAATGTCACCATTTATTATAAAAGTATACCACACCCACTTCTGAAAAGGCCTGAGGGAGTTTACATATTAACACACAGTTCTAAGGCACACTATTATGTTTAAATACTAAATAAAATGGACTCTACAAAATATAGAGAAATTGATGCTATCAAGGACCAGTCATGCTCTGCCTTTTTTGAATGGCTCCCCACTGCAGATACTACCTCCTCCCTACACCCTTCAGTGGAGACTATTTGTTCTTGAACTTACCACTTAACCAACAGGAGCTAGCTGGGCCTGTCCAGCAGAATTGACCGGTCAGTGACGTGGGTAAGAGTGTGAACTTTGCAGCCTAGATTGGAATCGTGGCTTTGTACTTTGAGCAAGTTATTAAAAGTCTCAGAGCATCAGTTTCCACATTGGAAAAATGGGGATAATAATAATACTTACCTCATAGGTGAGAATTAAATAAGTTTAGTAAAATAAAATAACTTAGAACAGAAGCTGGCACACCATAAGTGCTAAATAACTATTAGCATTTGGCAATTCAACCTTCCTCCAATTCCTTATAAAAACTCTCCCTTTAGCTTTAACCGGTTTGGCTCGGTGGCTGGAGCATCGGCCTGCGGACTGAAGGGTCCCAGGTTCGATTCCGGTCAGGGGCATGTACCTTGGTTGCGGGCACATCCCCAGTGGGAGGTGTGCAGGAGGCAGCTGATCGATGTTTCTCTCTCATCGATGTTTCTAACTCTCTATCTCTCTCCCTTCCTCTCTGTAAAAAATCAATAAAGTATATTAAAAAAAAAAAAAAGAATATTTCCCTGCCCGCCGGTGTGGCTCAATGGTTGAGCATCGACCTATGAATCAGGAGGTCACGGTTCAATTCCTGGTTAGGGCTTATGCCCGGGTTTCGGGATCAATCCCCAGTGGGGGCTGATCAATGATTCTCTCTCATCATTGATATTTCTATCTCTCTCTCCCTCTCCCTTCTCTGAAATCAATACAAGTATATTTAAAAAAGAAAAAGAATATTTCTCTCCAATCTCAATGACCCAGCCAGGTTATATTTCAACTGGTCACAGGCAGGCATGGGCAATGAGAACATTATTTTGGCTTAGACCAATCAGGATTTACCTGAGTCACCTGAGGGAATAGGACACTAAGACAAAATTAGGACTTTGATGAAGGATGAGGAGGGAAATGGCTGTTGGGAAGGCAACTAGCTGTCTTTGCTCAAATTAGTGTCAACATCAAATGTCAGATTTGGAGTCAGGCACATCATAATTTGATTCCCATGTCTGCCATTTTCTAGTTGGTGTCTGTGTGACTTTGGGCAATTCTTTTCTCCTCCTTGGGAATCAATTTCCTCATCAATAAAATGGGGATAGCAAAACCTAACTTTTAATATCACTGTGAAGATTAAATAAAATAGCACACATAATGTTGCCTAACACAATAAACTTCATTCATTAAACATATTTTTCGACACCTATGATGTGCCAGGTATTGTGCTGGGGCTACAGTGGTAAATAAGATAGATATGATCCCTCCCTTCATATAATTTATTAGCATTAAATGTTAGTTTAAAAAAACTCCCTAATCTTGCTGACTAAAAAATTCAGAAGCGCTTGATTACTCTGACAATCACTTTTTAAAGAAATACATTGTTTTCAGGCGTGCTTATGGCTCCTAAAGTTTTATGTGTGAAAGTTTAGAAACATTTATTTTTCCTTTTTTTTCTGTTTAATTTGAATTATCAGAGACATTTACATTTTATGAATATATTTTCACTGTGAGTGCTGTCCGGATTCCCAAACATAAGATAACTGGCAACGTACAATATATTTAAAAGTGAACAACCAAGACAATATCCAGTACATATTTGTAATCCTGGGAAAAAATGCAGATGCAATAATGTGTAGTCCACCCATTTGAGTCAAGACAGATCCACTTCGTGGGGAAGGTTAATCTTCACATAATAGGAACAATCAGGTAATTAGAATGACCCATTCCACAACCATGACCGTTAACAGTTTTTATCTTTTAATGAAATGAACAATACAGTTAAAGAGGCTTGTCAAAACTAATCTCTCCAAAAAATACCAGTATCACATATGCTTGAAAGTATAATTAAGATACTACTGAAGCAGATTGAGGAGTCTCTCTTACCTTAACCTTTTTCTTGGGATACAGGAAGAAAAATGGTTTTAGAACAGGAGATCTAGAATATAATACAAAAGAAGGGACAATAAACATTAGATTTACATAACTGAGGGCTCAGAAAAAAGGGAGGTGGGGTTTTCAGACCTCCACTCACTTGTCATGCCTGACCCACCTCTACCTAGTTTTCTTACTGACCATATACACCAATCAATTTCCCTTTGAGAATACCAAGGAGCACTCATATTTCTTCATCAGAAAGTGCCTTTATATACACAAAAGCCAAGCATTAGTGGGTCACTTAAAGTTGAATGAAAAAGTTGTTTTTCTAGTACAAACTCTGGATTTTCACCAGTACACTCCTTCATCCAGTCTCCCGTAAGACCTAAGAGACGTCTGCATGGAGCCAGGGAATCATTTCTAGACACGGACAGAGATAAATGGCCTTCAGTGTGATCTAATATTTAAGTTTAACCTAAATACAAGGGTCAGGAGGAAATTGACTTATCTAATGTGGACAGACAACAAAGTATAAGAAAAACCCACAACAATTATAAACAGGAAAGAAACACAGGCCTGGAGAAAGCATTGAATATTTGTGGACTGAATTGACCAAGAGTTGAAACTAGAGACAAAGTAAGTTATTATTAAATTGTATGGTATATAAGATTAAGTTTATGGGACCAACTACTTTGGGATCCTTAAATATTTTTAAACCTTTTTTTATAGTGAAATATAATACTTATAGAGAAAAGGTCAGGGAACAAACATTACAGTTTGATGATTTATCACAAAACAACATTCATATAATCACCACTAATGTCAAGAAACAGATTGCTGCCTGCAGCTGAGAAGTTTCCCTCCTGCCTCTCCCAGTCACTACCACCCCTGACAGAGGTAATCACTATGCTGACATTGATGAAAATAATTTCCTTGCTTTTCTTTATAGTTCTCCCACCTAAGTGTGTATCCCCAAACATGAGTTTATTTTTGCCTGTTTTTTGAACTTTGTGTAAGCAGAATTACAGTACATAGTCTTTGGTTCCTGACTTCATTGATCCTCCATGGTGGTGGGAGGTCCATGGTCCCAGTCCATCCTTGCAGCAGTTCGCTGTAGGGGTAAATCCTTCCCATTGATGTGTCAACAGCAATCAAGACTCACCTATAACAGGAGGGTGTACACAGTGCACAGGGCGAGAGGGGTGCACCTGGAGTTTCCAGCTTGGGTGATGGGGGAGGCTGTGCCACTGGACCCTACAGAACACCTACTACATAAGGCCACTCTACCCAGCCTGGGAGATGTAGCAGCTCTACCTAATACACAGAAACAAACACAGTTAGGCTGCCAAAATGAGGAGACAAAGAAACATGTCCCAGATGAAAGAACAGAACAAAACTCCAGAAAAAAAAAAGAACTAAACAAAATGGAGACAGGTGATTTACTAGGTACAGAGTTCACTGGTTATAAGGATGCCCAATGAACTTAATGAGAACTTCAACAGCATAAAAAGGGATATGGAAACCACAAAAAAGAACTGTCAGAAATGAAGGATATACTAACTGAAATGAAAAATTTACAGGGAATCAACAGTAGATTAGATGAAACCAAGAATCAAATCAGTGATTTGGAATATAAGGAAGCATAAAACACCCAACCAGAACAGCAAAAAGAAAACAGAATCCAAAAAAAAAAAAAAATGAGGATAGTATAAGGAGCCTCTGGGACAACTTCAAGGGTACTAACATTTGCCTCATGGGGGTGCTAGAAGAAGAGAGAGAGCAAGAAATTGATAATTTATTTGAAAAAATAATGAAGAATATAAATTAGTAAAACAGATAGTAGGTCAGATGGTAATAAGTTCCCTAAAAAAAAAATTAAAGCACAATAGGGAGACAGAAAGTGTTAATGGATCTTAGGCAACATTAAATAGTGCGGTCAGGTTGTTCTCTTTGAGAAAGGACTTTTGGGCTAAGACCTGAAGTGAGGGAGGGAGCCATGAGCATCTGAGTCAGAGTGAGGAGAAAGTGCAAAGACTTGAGGCAACCTGGAAGTGAGGCCGGTGTGGGAGGCTGGAGGAGAGTGAGTGCCTGGGAGAAGGTGGAGACTGGAGAACAGAGATTGGGCAGAACCTGCTGAACCATCTTCAGGACTCAGCATCTACTCTAGGTAAGAGTAAAGATTTGAAACAAAGGAGTGATATCATCTGGCTTACATGTTTAAAGACAGAACATATATTCATAGCCCATGGACACAGACAACAGTGTGGGGAAGGCCAGGGGAAGGTGGTGGGGGCTGGGTGGAGGTGGGCAAAGCGGGGGAGGGAATGGGAGACATCTGCAATAGTGTCAATGACAACAAAAAATTTAAAAATAAAAACAGTCACTCTATTTTGAGAACAGATTACAGTGGGAACTAGAACCAGGGAGATCCGTTAGGAGATTATTGTAATAATTCAGGCCAGAGATGATGGTGGCTGTAACCAGGGTGGTCATTGTGAGGGTGATAAGTGATCAGACTTTTGACATATTTTGACACAGAACTTCTTACACAGAACTGGCCTGTATATAAGACATGAGAAAAGGAAGTAGTCAGAATGACATGAAAGTTTTTGGCTTGAGGTTGCCATTAGCTGAAAAGAGGGTGGACTGGTTGGATGGGGACTGTGGGGCTGAGTTTGGGACATGTTAAGCTTGAGATGTTTACTAGGCATCCAAATGGGAGTTAGTAAGTAAACAGATAGTATGTGAGTTTGAGGACCAAGGAAGACAAAGGAGCTAGAGAAATAAATTGGACAGCCATTGGCATATAGGCGGTATTTAAAGGTAAAGATAAAATGAACTCATCAGAGGTGCAAGTGTAGGTAGAAAAGAAGGGAGGTCCATGCTTTGAGGCACTGCAAGGTTTCAAAGTCAGGGGGGAGGAAGATCCAGCAAAGGAGATGGGGGAGTGTCTGACAACGAGGCAGGAGACATCCACAGAAAGCCAGTGCCTTGGAAGCCAAGTTAAGAAAATATTTAAAGGAGGAGAATCATGGCCAATAGTGCCAAATTATGCTCAGAGTGCAAGTAAGATGATGATAACCACCGACCTTTGTATTAAACAAAATAATGGTATGGGAGACCTTGACAAGGGCAGTTCTGAAGGACCAGTAGGGGTGAAACCCTTTTTGTTGTAGACAGTTCAGGACAGAATGGGCAGAAAAGAATAAACAGTACAAGATAACTTTTTTTTTGAAGCTCTTTTTCTGTCTTATCAGAAATCAAGAATGCATGGATTCTCTTTCTGTCTAAAAGAGAATCCATGCATTCTTGATTAAACTGACACAAATACACAGTGGAACCCAATAATCTTAACATATCACATCTTATCGCCGAAGACTAGAACACAAAGCAGCTAGAAAATTCCACCACAGCACACGAACTTACTTCATTTTTTACGAAAAGAACTACCCGTTCTGGTAGAAGTCCTAACCTAAATGAGATGGCCACCTTCCTCTAATTTTGTTAGATGAAGCTAAATAAGGTTCCGTTACTTGTCAATAAATTGTATTTCCCCTGCTGTGAATTAGTGGTTGGAAAAACAGGTTAGCTCAGCCTTATTTTTCTACTCCCTAGAAAAGCCATTTATCTCATGAGAACTTTAACCCCAGGGACCAATTCACCTTCCTGAGTCATCCAGGATCAGCACAGGTTCCTCTCAGATAAGGTCAGCTTACTGTTCAAGAGCCTCCGTAGGCTCCCGGGAGTCTCAGGAGAGTTAATGAACAAGATGTGCCAGGAGGACAGGCCTAGTACCCCAGACCTGCCCTGCTCTCACCCCCTATCCAGAAAATGATGTGAGGGGAGCAATATTTAAAAAACAAACTTTAGCATATCATCAATAAACTCACACTTTTGGACGACCTCCAACCACTCCCATCAGACCAGGTGCTAAAGAGAAAAAAACAAACAAAAAACAATTTCCTTCTTACTTAATGGTATAACATAACTTCAGTGTGGTCCATTGTAACAAATGATTAATTTTCTAACACAGGGTGCTATTAAGCTCTTCAGAAAAATGCAAGTTAAAACAATGTCCAGAATTCATAATTAAGAATCAGTAAATCGAGGAATAATTTGGCAAGTAAAAATTCATATGGAATAGGATTAAGTTATTATTACAACTGAAATAGCTGAAAGAGATAAGACAGCAAACAATTTTCATCACATTAATAGAATAACATTGTACTTATTTAATACATTTTTCTACTTTAAATATTCAGTTTATAGAATTAACTCTTTTTAACAGCTAAGGGAAACCTTAAACTTTATTGCAGGAAATCTTTTTTGGTTGTGTTTTTTTGTGTGAGTTTTGTTTTGTTTTTTAATAGGGAAAGCTTCTCATTGCTCCAAAAACCAAAACATAATCATGGTTGGCCTTCCTAAAGAGAACTTTTTAAATTTGAGTTATAGAGAAGAAAATGGTACTAACCTTTCTCTCTCTCTGTCCATATACACCACCTAGTGGATTTATAATTTAATTAAGAACAAGAATGGGAAAAGACTTCTATGATCTAATAACAAATGATACATGTTGGCTAAAATATAATGCCTTAAAAAAATATGGCAAGGAGAGTATTATAAGAAAACAATAAGGGTTTGTCATTTAAGACTATCTTATAGCTGACACATCTGTAAAAGGTAAGAAAGGAATTAAGAAACTATACTGTGGGAAATAATCATAAAGTTACTCAGAAGAAAATAATCAACTAAACTGTCACTTATAAAATTCTTTTATGCAAGCATGCAATATTTAGATGAATTTCACATTATATTAAGAATACAACCAGCATTGAATATTTATGTATATTTCACTTTATACTATATCCTCATACTGTTTCAATACTATAAATTATAGGGCCTTAGAAGTCAATTAGTCTAGATTTCTGACTTCACAGATGAGAGAACTGAAGTCCAGAGAAGTTGATTCTCTGAAAGCCCACAGTTAGGCAGTCGAATGATCAGAACTCAGATTCCCTGAGTTTTTCCACTACCCCTTCTGATAAAGTAAAGAGTGGTACTCAGAGCAGGCACTGAGTAAAATCCATACAAATAAATATGTAATTGCATCCTTTTATGAGACAGGCTAATAAGGGAACCAAATTTAGACTGGAAACATTTCTCAGTGGAAGTCACTGATAAAAGAAGGGAATAAGCAAAGGAAATAAGCATTTCAGGCCGCAGGGAAAAACAAACAAAGGTGCATATACTTTCTCATTCTTGATAGATATTGCCAAATTGCTCCCCAAACTGAGTGAATTAATTTATATGCCCACCAGCAATGTATGAGTGCCCATACTAGTAATCCTACAGCCCTTACAAAAGCACTATATTATTAAAATTTTTGAAACTTGACAATCGAATAGGTGGAAAATGGCATTCATTGTAGTTTGCCTTTCTCTTATGATGAGAACAGCCTCACATTCATTGCCTGTGAAGAATGACTTGAAGAGGGCAAGAGTGAAGTCAGGGAGGCCAGTGAGAAGCTACTGCAGTAAGCCATGTCAGAAGTGGTTGGGGTATGGCAGTGGAGGTGGCAAGAGGGAACAGATGCACACCACATGTTGCGTAGGTGGAACTGATAGAATCTGGCCACACACTGGGTGTGGAGAATGAGAGAGAGAGAGGAGAGTGTCAGGGTGATTTCCAGGTTTTTGAATGATGGTTTATAGAACCAAAGGACTTGAAACAACTTAAATGTCCATCACAGGGAATTTTCACATCTATAGGATAGAATATAATGTGGCTGTTAAAAGGAATTGAGGAAATAAAAGGAATGAAATTATTATCTATTAAGTTAAAAAAACCCCAAGGTTTAGAATAATATGACTTGCATGTTATCTGTGCATAAAATGGAGATGTTGTATATGATACTACTGTTTGTGTTGGGAAAAAAAATTGTATATAAATGCCTGTCTATGCATACAGCATAGAAGGATTTACAAAAAAGTATTGACCCTTCAGAATGAATTGGGGACTGGGAGTTGAAGGGAGAAGCTGACTTAATTTTCATTTGATTTTGTTGCAGTGTCTGAATTCTGTACCATGTGCATGTACTATTTTTTTTTAAAAAAATTAAAAAATAGCCCAGCCAGTGTTGCTCAGTGGTTGAGTGTTGACCTGTGAACCAGGAGGTCGCCATTTGATTTCCAGTCAGGGCATATGTCTGGGTTGTGGGCTCAATCCCCAGCGTGGGACATGCAGGAGGCAGGCAATCAATGATTCTCTCTCATCATTGACGTTTCTATCTCTCCTTCTCCCTTCCTCTCTGAAATCAATAAAAAAATATTTAAGTAAAAATAAAAAGATATAAAATCATTAATCTCAATCTATGCCAACCGTGCCACCTGCAGGAGACTGGTGCAGCCTTTTCTCTGCTCCCCAGATCTACACTCCCATGCAGATGACACGTCCCCACTCAACCTTCATGTTTCTGAATTAATTCTTCACTAATTGATGCTAATGCCTTTTAGAAATGTTGCAAGCCTCATGGGAAAGCTTCTGCCTGAACTCTGTGCGGCCGATAATCTTAATCTGTTCTGTTTAATAACAAACTTCACCACTGTGACTTTTGTTTATTAGTCTTGCTTCCTATTCTTTTCCCTGGGTCATCCCAAGTGTTTCTTGCCCACAGAGAACTGCACAGAAACTCCAAGTAGCTCTACTCCTCTGCCCACAAGAGCAGGCACACAAGCCACGCTTGCCTGAACCTTGGGACCTTCAAAACTGAGTTTGGTTTACTTAGCCCTTCCGAATGATATATGTTTAGGATAAACAGTAGCTTGAATGAGATTTAAAACATAAAGTCAAGAGGATTTTCAGGAGTAGAGGCTTGACAGTAGATATGCTCTTTTGACTCTTAGGAGACCAGAGTATAGAAATGATCTGTCCATGACCTTCCTTGATTTCTGAGAGTTCCCTCTGCCCTAACACGTTCTGTTACAGAAAAGGAAGTGGCCAAACAAAATTTTAGTGATGGATTTTCTACATGCTATTGCTATTGACATGAAGTTAATTTGGAGTGGTATCTGTCATATCATCAAACTACAAGGATCTGAGCCCTCGGTTTATGCACAACATGGTAATATGCATTCACAGTATTAACCTCTGATCTTGGGTCTGCTGAGTTCAACTACATGTTTTTAATTATTCTATTTCTTCTAAATTCAGAAGATAAAACCAAAATGTAGCAAACTGTTAAACCAAGGACCTTCCTGAAAGTGTTTTCCAATACACTTTTGAGATCAGTCATAATATTTACATATACTCAGGCACTTTGAAATCTCAGGCTGCTTTAACCAGCTGTCATTTTGGTGTCAAACTCCGGTCATTTTCATGTGAAACAAAGGTCAAGAGAGGGTTTGTCTTATTCTTTTCCTATTAGAGAAATACTTTATAGTTACTGAATTCTGCTTAAATTCCTAACAGTAAGTCCCCATTGCATACTCCTGCTATCTGGGCCACATGAGATTTTATGATTGTTCACAAATAAAAGACAGAAATTAAGCAAAGTAAAGTGTCAAATTAATATTTACAGTACTATCAACCACCAAAAATATACACAAGCCAGTTATGGTCTATGCAAACTTGGCACTGATTATTAAGAAACATATATATCTTAGACTGATATCCAGAATGTACACAATGCCAATTCAGTTCTTTCTGAAAATAAGATGGCATAGTCGTTTTTTCACTGCTCATTCTAGAAATTACACTGTATTTTTTAAGTATATTTTTTCTTGTTGATAGTATTACAGATATCCCCCATTCCCCCTTCCCTTTCCCCGCCTTCTGCCCAATCCCTACCCGCTCCTCAGGTCTTCACTACCCTATTGCCAATGTCCATGGGCTATGCATATAAGTATAGATGTTCTTTGGTTTATCTCTTCTCATCCCCCCAGCCCCACATTGAGGTACGTTAGTCTGTTACACTGTAATGATCATTCAAAATTTTGCTAAATTGCTGGCCTTTAAAAAAAGAGCTTACTTATTTCTAAAGCGTATTCTCTCAGTTTGTTATTTAACCCTAAAATTATATATATATATAAATATATATATATGTGTGTGTGTGTGTGTGTGTGTGTGTGTATTTGTTCAACATCCATTTCTGCTTTTTTTCTAGAATCTTGACTCTCACCTTAAGAAAAATTTGCTAATTTGTATCAGGATAATGCATTGTACAAGATTATTTTATTATAAGAATCAGCCATCATATTAAAGAGTAAGGACTTAAAATTATGCATTCAAATAATGACAAAGGAGGAAAAGTATTTCAAGGTAACCATTCGGTTCCCTTTAAGTGAGGTTTAGCCCTTCCCAGTGATACATTCACCCAGTTCCACTTTGCTGTCCTTTGCACCTAGTTCATTCATGCCTTCATTGAACATAAATGTACTGAGCATCCCCTATGAGCCAGGCGTGACTCTTGGTACTGGAGAATTGGTAGTGAATGGTAAAAATCACTCGCCCTCCTTGGAGAGCTTACATGTTAGATGGGAGATACAGACAGTAAAGACATGGCTGATAAATAACATAATCGCAGCCAGTGGTTGCCAAAAAGAAGGAGGGCAACAGGCTAGAGAGTGACTAGGACAGGCGCTACTTCAGTTGTGATGAAAGGCCTCTCTTTATCTTTTCTCAACTCCATATTCAAGTATAGCATTTCCATATATAAGACCTCTTTATTCACACCAACTACTTTTCTCATGATAAAAGCAATGATATTCCTCAACTCGCTGCATCTAGATTCAGCCCCGGCCACTTGACTGAAAGTGTTTTAGCCAAGGTCATCAGTAACATCCTTACTGCAAAATCAAATGGGAACTTTTTGTTTTGTTTTTATCTTATATGACCTCTTTGTAGCATTTGACACCATGACCACTGCATCCTTTTTAAAATACTTTATTTCCTTGAATTTTAAAAAGCCTCTGGCAGATCCTTCTAAGCCTATTTGGAAGGATCTTCTTTACAAATCCATTGCATGTTGATGTGAAATTAGTATCTATATATTGATGTCTCCTCAGTGGCTCCCTACTGGATACCGCCCAAACCTGCTTCTTCCCCCATATTCTCTTTTTCTGTGGTGGAACCATCATCCACCCAGTGGTCCCAGCCAGATCCCAGAATGATCCTTGATGCCCCTCCCTTATTTCTCAAATCCAGTTCAGCCCTATAAATTCAGCCTCCTAAACACCTGTAGTCTGCCCTACAATGAAAAAAAGGGGCATAAATGCTGGGATAAATAGTCATAAAATAACTGTGATAGTCATTAAAACCGTTACATTGCACTTATTGGAACTGCTGTCCTTTGCACCTAGTTCATTCATGCCTTCATTGAACATAAATGTATATCCTATTTTAGAAAGCAAGGGGTGATCAGTGATGTGTAAATGTCTAATGACTATGTTGTAAACCTGAAATTAATATAATATTGTATGTCAACTGTAAGTCAAATCTTTTTAAAGTAGGTCATATAGTGGTAAGCGCTCTCAAGAAAAATAAATCAGGGAAGGGGGACAGGATATGTTTAGGAGGCGATCTTAAATAGGGTGGACAGGTTGTCCTTCTGGGCCTCCAAAACCAAGTCTGGGAATGAGCGGCTCTTTTCCTCTCTGATCTCAGAGTGGTTTGGATGTGAGCCTTGGAGCTGTCAGAGGCTGTTGCTCCGGCTTCATGGAGAAGCTGTTCTTTACAGCCAAGAAAGCAACGAGTATAAAGTGCTCGTTGTCTATGGCAATAGAAATTTGAAGAAAGAAATAGTTCATCAGAGTATGTACAAACCACTAACTACATCTATATGGATTGCCCACCAGAAAAAAGGCACAAAATACACTCAAGAGCTTTGACATGACATCTAAGTATAAAATCTAATTAAACACAATCTGATTCAATCACTCTAAATTAATAATCAGAGAGAGAGGCCGACAAGACTAAAACAATTTAAAAATAAGACCCTTATGTAACAGTGTTACAAATAAATTCAGAAATAACAATGAAACATTATTGAAATATCCAGATTACTGCCAGGATTTACTGCAATTAGTTTTCTCTACTTAATATGCATGTGCTTCAGATTATAAAACGAGGAAGTTCATTTGTACGATGAACCAAAGACCATCACATTGATCGGCTGGAACTTTTCACCCATTTTCCACAATCTAATTGCCAACACAATAGAACCTAATATTCAAAATGCTATCTGAATTCCACATAAGTTTTAAGATGAGCCACCTATTTTTTGATTCATGGAGAAAATGGTAGATTTTCTTCCTGTTATACAAGCTATGTTCATAAAGTGTAAAGTCAAAGTACAAAATCATATTGATTGCTAAAGACAAAATATATTTCAGTATAATAATGTACTTCCCACAGTACATTATATACCAACACAGTCAACATCTGCGAAAAAAGGGGAAGGCCAAAAGTTCAAGAAAAAATATTAATGTTATATTTTACCAATGATCTTCTAAGCCAGTGGTTCTCAACCTTCTGGCCCTTTAAATACAGTTCCTCATGTTGTGACCCAACCATAAAATTATTTTCATTGCTACTTCATAACTGTAATGTTGCTACTGTTATGAATTGTAATGTAAATATCTGATATGCAGGATGGTCTTAGGCGACCCCTGTGAAAGGGTAGTTCGACTGCCAAAGGGGTCGTGACTCACAGGTTGAGAACCGCTGTAAGCCAAACATGATTTGGTTTGGGAATATAATTTGGGGGAAAATGCCTGGCAAACTGTTAAACAAATGCATCCCTTCAAGTTCCAATTCAATTGCTTTTAGATTTAAAATCTTTCCCTGAAAGGATTATGTTGTTTGTTTGTGGTTAAATCTTCATATGCCTCTATTTGCTTTATCTCTATAACAAAATTTTAAACTCCCTGATTGCAGGTGCTCAATCTATATGGTGTTTGTATCACCTACTAATCCTTCACAACATTGAGATTCACAAAATGAAAGCCTGAAAACAAATGAACAAACCCCACATCTTAGAATCTGCACTGGTCATAGATTGGAGGTGGCTGACTGCTCAAACCAATTCTCTTGTGGCCACACCTATGGGACCCCTTCTCTGGTTAAAGACTCTACTGCAAGCATGTCAAACTCGCCGGCCAAGAGTTTGACATGCTTGCTCCACTCCTCTGCCCATAAGAGCAGGCACACAAGCTAAGCTGGCCTGAAAGAGTCCTTCTTGGGACCTTTAAAACTGAGTCTGGAAAAGAACTCTTTTCCTCTATAATCTCAGATGTGAGCTTTGGAGTGGTCAGGGGCTGCTGCTCTAGCTTCATGGAGGAGCTGGTCGTTACACAAAGCAGAGAGGAGAGACAGTGAGAGGCCAGCTGAGACAGACAGACACCGCTAATGCCAGCTTCAGCCTTGCTCTTCCCACAATTAAGTTCTGAATCAATAAATCCCATTGACTTACTTTCACTAGTTATTGTAAGGATTCCCTCACTGGAAGCCAGAACTGTAACTAGTACAGATGCACATTTGCATTACTGTAAAAACTCTTGGAATCCATGAGGTCCAAAATCCTCATGTTAGGTATTAGGAAAATGGATTCGTTAGAGGGGTAAACACAATGAAATTGTAAGGAAGCAGGGAATTGCGGCCAATCCTGCAGGTTGGCTCACCCTCACCCATTCTAACTCCAACATTTCCCAGCCTTCTTGTAGCTAGAGTGCTGGCATGTGGCCTAAGTTCCCAGGAAGCAAAGGCATCTAACCAGGACTTGGATGACGTGACCCATGAGAGGTGGGCACTGCATGCAGGGAGTTGGTATCTGCTGGGGAGCAGGGTGGTGGAGCCCTGTGTTCTTCTGAGACAACTAAGGTGGACTCTGACATACAGTTTCCTACCTGTCTGATGCAGCAGAATCAATGTGTGTGTGTATGTGTGTGTGTGTGTGTGTGTGTGTGTGTGTGTGTGTGTGTTGACTGAGTAGTACGCAAACTGGTTCTATGGTTCTCCTAAGATTCTGGGAGACACCTAATAACTTTCAATAAATCTTTTTCTATTTAAACTTGCTTGAGTTCTGTTTGAGATCAAGGACCTTGACCTATACAGAATCTGACACCTGGCAATGGGGTGCTGCAATCTGCAATGTGGGATTGGATTACTGGGGAGCAGCAAAGGCACAGATACGGACTGAAAGCAGAAAGCTGGCAACTCGTTATGCAGGATGTAAAATTGTGTCAAGCTGTTCCACGCTGTGCCTGTGTGCTGTGATTGTTCCATTAGAAGAAACCGTACCAAAAAATTAGTCCTAGAATGAGGATATTTAATAGTACCCAGAATCCCTAAACTCCTTCCCCAATTCAGTATCACTTAGAAACTGTTTTTTAGAGGCATCACAAACTAAAAAAATAGTGAAACACATTATGGATTTTATTTCTCTCAAACCTGAAGACTAATGGAAACTATAGAGGGAGTATCAGTCTGTACAGTTTGTATGTTCAAAATGGCAATTCCAAATCATCAATAAAAAAGTGATGCGCAATATGCAGTCTGAGAAGAGACAGGGCTAGATTATATAGATACTGTACAAATATTTCATTGAGATCACTTTGCATTTTGCTCATGTGTATTACTTTGCAGCTTAAAAATATGTTCACATTTTTGTCCCAATCCTTCTTCTTCCCCTTCCCCCTTCCTTTTCTTCCTTTCTGTCTGTCTCTCTCTCCCTCTTCCAATCCCCTTTCTTCAGGAGCATTTGTTATCTCACTCTCTCTTTTTTAAATAATTCTAACAAGTGTAAGGTGACAACTTACTGTGGTTTGATTTGCATTTTCCTCGTGATGAGTGATATTCAACAATTTTTTCATGTACTTGTTGGCCATTTGTATGTCTTCTTTGGAAAAATGTCTATTCCTCAGCCTATTTTTAAATTGGATTGTTTGGGGGTTTTTTTTGCTGTTCACTGTATAAGTTCCTTAACCCTTTATCAGATATATGGTTTGCAAATACTTCCCATTTCATAGGTTGCCTTCTTATTTTATTGGTGGCTGTTGTTGGTTTTTTTTTCTGTGCAGAAGTATTTTTGTTTAAGGTAGTCCCACTTGTTCACTTTTGCTTTGTGTTAATTTTAAAATGTAAGTCTTGCATCGCCAATATTCAATTCCCCCCTCCATTTCTCATCGCAGGTAGAGGAAAAGGAATGTAATGGAAAAGGAACAGAACTCTTCCCCGTGACACTAATATTACTAGAAAATTTTACTTCTCTTCTTAGGAGCCAAAGGAGGGCATCTGCCTTCTCTCATTTTACTCACTTCCCTCCCTAAGCCACATTTCTCTATATGTGCAATGTGGGAATTCATGGCCTTTCAAAAGTTATATCCCATGACAGGATAAGTTCACTGGATTAGCCAAACTGAAGCCCGAGAGGCCCGGTCCGGTGAGGGTGGCAGGCCAATTTCAGCTGTGAGGGGAAAGCAAGGGCGCCGAAGGAAGGGCCCTGTGTGTTGGGGCCGGGGGTGGAGTGGCACAGGGCAGCACGGGACCTGTTCAGAGGGCACCAGAGGAGTCCACTCTGGGGGAAAAGGACCCTGATGTAGGGAAACTGGAACCCAGGATGAGGTGGGTGGTGACATGGGCACAGCAAACTTATAATAAACTTTACCAGGTTGCTTTGTCTGTGATTATCACCTAAATCCACTATTACCCGTATTCAGAGGTCTAATTAATGAATACTGCAACTGACGATGGTGATTAGAAAGTAAGGAATTCTCAGAACTGCAACTATAAACACATATATGCTTACCCATTCCAGTCCCTGCTGGTGCAATTTCCCTTGAAAAAATTTCCAGTGCCCTCTTCTCTTTATGATGTACCGAAAGCCAGAGAACTACTTCTCGCGGACCCTGCTGACAAAGAGTAGAAATGAACAAATGCAGAGGTCAAAATAAGGCACAATCTGTATTTGCGCGCCATAAAAGAAGGTTTTTTTTCTGGGTTATATAAATATTTCTGGTATGCATGTTTACTACAAGAAATTTATTATTATAAGTTTTCCTGATTATGTCACACATGCTCACAAAATAAACACCTTATTTAAAATAGAAGATAAAACTCTTAGTCCCCTATATATTAATAATAATTATTTTATCTTAGGAATTTAACTTGACACATGGTAAAGATAGGTTGGAAAATTGCTAAAATTGTATTTGTAAAATGCCTTTATTGTTTTTTCCATTTGTCCTTTTTTTAATTTAATTGATGCTCATTACTTCTTTTCTTAAAAGGGTGATAGTTTCTTAGTTGTTCTTTTAATCCTCACTTGAGGATATGTTTTTATTGATTTTAAAGAGAAAGAGAGAGAGAGAAACATTGATTCAAGAGAGAAACGTGTATCGGTTGCCTCTAATACACACCCCCAATGGGGATCAAACGCACAACCTGGATATGTACCCTGAGCAGGAATCAAACCTGTGACCTTTCGGTGCATGGGATGATGCTCCAACCAACTGAGCCTCACTGGCCAGGGCAATGCCCATTACTTTTTCATATGACAGATGATTTTAAATTATATGTGTAAAATTGCTATAGCTCCTGAAGAATATTTGCAACAAAGATGACCTACAATCTTTGGGTAGTTCATAGCATTAATCAATTATCCTACTTGGAAAAAGAATTAACTATAAAAGTATATAAATAAAAATGTCATTTAAAAATTTAAAGAATTCAGTAATCACTTTCTTTGAAATGTGTGGTCATTTGGAAGTTCACTGGAAAGAGTGAAATTCTAAGGTCTAGTTCTGCCTCTTATTCTGAAGATATGCTTATCCTTAATTATCAATTCATGTCTCTATAACTTTATTTTTTTATTTTGTTTAAATTAAATCTTTATTATTCAGATTATTACAGTTGTTCCTCTCCCCCCCCATAGCTCCCCTCCACCCAGTTCCCACCCCACCCTCTGTCCTTACCCCCCCACCACTGTCCTCATCCACAGATGTACAATTTTTGTCCAGTCTCTTCCCTCACCCCCACACCCCTTTCCCCCCTGAGAATAGTCAGTCCACACCCTTTCTGTGCCCCTGATTCTATTATATTCACCAGTTTATTCTGTTCACCAGATTATTTATTCACTTGATTTTTAGATTCACTTGTTGACAGATGTGTATTTGTTGTTCATAATTTGTATCTTTACCTTTTTCTTCTTCTTCCTCTTCTTAAAGAATACCTTTCAGCATTTCATATAATACTGGTTTGGTGGTGATGAACTCCTTTAGCTTTTTCTTATCAGTGAAGCTCTTTATCTGACCTACAATTGTGAATGATAGCTTTGCTGGGTAAAGTAATCTTGGCTGTAGGTTCTTGCTATTCATCACTTTAAATATTTCTTGCCACTCTCTTCTGGCCTGCATAGTTTCTGTTGAGAAATCAGCTGACAGTCGTATGGGTACTCCCTTGTAGGTAACTGACTGTTTTTCTCTTGCTGCTTTTAAGATTCTCTCTTTGTCTTTTGCTCTTGGCATTTTAATTATGATGTGTCTTGGTGTGGTCCTCTTTGGATTAATTTTGTTTGGGGTTCTCTGCGCTTCCTGGACTTGTAAGTCTATTTCTTTCACCAGGTAGGGGAAGTTTTCTGTCATTATTTTTTCAAACAGGTTTTCAATATCTTGCTCTCTCTCTTCTTCTGGCACCCCCATAATTCAGATGTTGGTACACTTGAAGCTGTCCCAGAGGCTCCTTACACTAGCTTCATATTTTTGGATTCTTTTTTCTTTTTGTTTTTCTGGTTGGGTGATTTTTGCTTCTTCGTATTTCAAATCTTTGACTTGATTCTTGCAATCTTCTAGTCTGCTGTTGGAACTCTGTATAATATTCTTTATTTCAGTCAGTGTATGCTTAATTTTTAGTTGGTCCTTTTTCATATCCTCGAGGGTCTCCCTAGATTTCTTGAGGGTCTTACTAAATTTATTGGCAGTTTCTAGGAAATTCTTGAAAAAGCTTATAACTGTGGTTTTGAACTCTATATCCAGTAGTTTGCTTTCTTCCATTTCTGTCATTTGTGGTCTGTTTCTTTGTCTCTGCATTTTGGCTGCTTCCCTGTGTTGATAGAGTGGCTTTGTGTGCTAGGTGTCCTATAGGGCCCAATGGCTCAGCCTCCCCAATTACCTGAGGTGGACACTCTTGGTGCACCTCTTTGTGGGCTTTGTGCACAGTCTTGTAGTTAAGCCTTGATTGTTGTAGGTATCAATGGGAGGAACTGACCTCGAGGCCAATTAGCTGTGAGAATCAGCTGTATCTGCAGTGGGAGAACTTCTGTGCTGGAGACACCCTTATGGGGCAAGACTTGCTTCAGTGGGGCTTTGGTGCTCACTAAGTTTGCCCCCTGAGTGTGACCCTTATGGATCTGAGGAGTTGTAACCTGGATGGTCCCACTCTGACCACTGGGTACACTGGCTCTTGGATCTCTAAGGAGGTGCTAATTTAGCCTCTGTCTGAGGCTACCCAGCAGGAGCTATGGAGAGATCTGCAGATTCCTCTTCTTTGTTTGGGGTTTGGAGGTGCCCAGATGAGGCCCAGGTGTGAAGCAATGCAAGCTGCTGTTGGGCCTTGGGCCTTCTTTTGGATATTCTGGGTCTCTCTGTCCCAGCTGCAGTTTGTTAGGTAATTTCAGATTACAAAGGGCCAGGCCATTCATATGCAAAAGCCTCTGCGCACAGCTTGGGTGGGGCGGGGTCTCAGGGAATCTACAGGGCAGAGCAAACAGCTATGGCTGATCCTCAGCCATGCCCTAAGAGGCCCCAGGTCTCAGTGTCCCAGTAATGGCTGCAAGCACCTCTGAGAGAAAGCCGGCCTCGAGTTCCGACCAATGCCAGACAGTCCAGTTTCTCCCCGTATGGGACCTGCCAGACAGTCCAGTTTCTCCCCGTATGAGTCTGGGTCCCCAGAGACTCACCCAGAACTGGAGTTCAGAGCCGTTGGGAGCTTGAGATTCCCTCCCGATTGAAAAAAACAAACGTGTCCTCAGTTGCCAGCCCTTTCTGCGTGCGCCTCCGTACTTCTGCACTTTACTTCCACACCTTCTCTGAGTCTCAGTGTGCTTTTCTCTTTCTTTCTAGTTGTAGAATTTCCACTCAGCCAGCCTTCCTGTGGTTCTGGATGATGTCCGTTTTGTCTTTTAGTTGTATTTTTGAAGTGGTTGTGCGAGGCAGCAATTTCCGGTGTTTACCTAGGCCGCCATCTTCTATAACTTTATTTTCCTTTCCAGTAAAATGAAGATAATATCAGCTTTCTAGCTACTTCTAGAGTCAGTAATATAAAATAATGTTGCATTAGATGTGAAACACTTCTTCAAGTACAAATATAAGCTATAATTATTTTAATAAGACCAATAATTACCTTCTACTTATCCCATTATATGTATTGTCAATATCTCCCTCTAAAACCAAATTAATGAATCTGACTATTTAATTATGTGACTAAATAGAGGTTCATGGTCACATCACGAAAAATAGACATTATGTACTGTTTTCAAGCAAGCTTTAATGAAGAGTCCCTTTCAAACAACAGACTAAAAGTTGGCTTTCAAAATAACCTTTCATTTTATGTTCTACATTCACTCAATCTAATGAAGTCAATTAAATATGGCAATTACAAAATATGGCAATTAAATCACCTAGCAACTAATAGAGCACACATTTCTGCATACAGAGAAATATCTACACTTTGACACCTGGTTCTTGTTTCTGAGTTTTTTCAAGCATCTAAAATTTCTCATATAATTCTAAATAGCCCCTAAGTTTATATCCTGACCTTACCACACACTAGTCTACAAAATAAACTAGTTCTTGGCATTTGGGGGCTTTATACTACAAAATGAAAAACAGGCTGCAAAAAATTATGCAACCAACAATTCTTTCTCCAAAATAAAATATTTATCCAATATTTTGCTGAGCTCACTGTTTAATATAGAAGAGAAAATTCCTAAACAGAAAAGAGTCTTAATAAAGATCTGGACACAGATACTTGAATTGTTTAATATACCTAAGACTATATAGAACAATATTATTTTTCTTTTCTAAAATATAATGAATTATCTTGTTACATTTACTTAGCCTTAATAATTCAGTTACAAAGGGTTTAGATCTTTTTAATCAACTCTACATTGAAAAGAAAGTCTTGCTCCTAAGGTTAAAAGTGCAAATGCTAGGAGACTGTAGGGGTTCAAAATTTGGTCCTGCTCCTCCTCTTTAGCTGTCTGATCATAGGCAAATTACTCAACCTCTCAGTGCCTGAGTTTCCGCATTTATAAAATGGAAATATCAACATGTACCTAAAAGGGTTGTTGTGATAGCTAAGTGACCACAAATAAAGAATTTAGAACAGTGCCTAGCACATATTAACCTTTCAATTAGTGTTGTGATTGTTACTGTTATTTCCCATACATTTTTCCATCTTTGATTAACACTTAAGTGAAAGCAATAACAATTGGCCAAAATATCTACAAATAATCCAGAATAATAAAATGGCCAAACCTTTGTGATTATGACTGTTAAGGTTAAAAAATCCTAAAAATTATTCAAAATGGTTAAAGATGTTAAGTAGAAAGTTATATAAGACACAGCCATAATAATGCTGTTAGAATTAAATACATGATAAAGAAAAAAACTATCCGGATAAGGTCAAATTAATTATCCATAATTTAATGAGACACTGATAAGACTTCATATTTTTAAAATAATCTCAAAATGCCTTGAAGTAGATTAATGAAACTGATTTTTAATGGTGGTCACAATAGATATGACATACTTTACATATTAAATTTTTAATGTAAGCCAAAAAACAATTCTGAATCTCTTATACCTTTTCTAGTGACTAGCTAGAAAATTTCCTGTAAGAATGAAAGAAATGTTATTTCTATTTTTGCTCCTAAAGATCAACATATGTATTGAGAACTCATCAGAAGTTAAAAATTTAAATTTCATAGCTCTCAAAACACTTTTGAAGAAAACCATATATGTGACATCCAAAGCCTAAACATAACTCAAATATTAAATGTAGGATAAGAAAGAAAGGGGATGGAATTAGGGTGAGTTTTGAAGTAGGCAAATAGAAAATTCAAATTGAATAACCAGCTTGTTGTAGAACATAGATTTAAAAAATAGATACTATAAAATTGAAGTAACCCAAAATTCATAACCCATTAAACCTTAGGTCAGTCTTTACAGTAAATACTTTCATCTGTAAATGATTAAGAATATTCCAAACCATTCACTTACATTGGAACTTAAGAAATATGGGCTGTTCTACTTACTCCATTTACATTTGCTTTAGCTTGTGCTCCATATGTTTCTTCAGATCCTAAAATTTGTATGTGAACTTCACTATAATCTCCTAAGCCAGCTTTTTCAAACATAAGACGAGTTCTGCAGCAAAGTATAGGTGACAAAAATATTCATGAATTTATGGTAGATCAACTCCATTTCTTTAGTTTTGGTTATTTTTTATTTTTTATTTTATTTTATTGCTTAAAGTATTACAAAGAGTAGTACATATGTCTCCTTTTCTTCCCCATTGATCGTCCCCTGGCCTCCCCAACCCCCCAGGATCTTGCATTCATTGGTTATACTTATATGCATGCATACAAGTCCTTCAGTTGATCTCTTACCTCTCCCGCTCAACCCTCCCCAGCCTTCCCTCCGTAGTTTGACAGTTTGTTCGATGCTGCTCTGCCTCTGTATCTATTTTTGTTCATCAGTTTATAATGTTCTTTATTATCCATAAATGAGATCATGTGGTATTTTTCTTTCATTGACTGGCTTATTTCACTTAGCATAATGTTCTCCAGTTCCATCCATGCTGTTGCAAATGGTAAGAATTCCCTCTCTTTTACAGCAGTGTAGTATTCCGTTGTGTAGATGTACCAGTTTTCTAATCCATTCATCTGCTGATGGGCATTTAGGCTGTTTCCAAATCTTAGCTATGGTAAATTGTGCTGGTTCTTGATAAAGATCACCCATTTTGGATGTTAATAACAATTACAGTTGAAGGACTGGGGCAATTTAGGGCATTTGGGGTATCAACTCATTCCTGAATATTAGCTTTAGCTTCAAATCACATTTGGTGTTATAGCCTCAATGTCCTAATTTTCTAAACAGTCTAAAATTGAAGAGTTTTCTCTTTGACCCAATAATTACAGGTGCAAGTACTTTTCAGGTTTCTGAGGGATTAGAGTTTAGTTGCTTAAAGTTTTATTATTAATCTGTTGTATTACATATGGTCAAAGGCTGTGATCTGCAAAATTTCCGTTTCCTGAAATGGAGTAAGGTAGCCTTGAGGATGCTTGGAAACAAGGTGCATACTTGTCTGTTGGGAGAAAATGTTCTATCTGTAGCTATTAATTCAACACTATTATATTATTCTAATACTCTATGTTCTGTTTAAATTAATTTGATAAATACTATGATCTGTTAAAGTCTTCCACAGCAATTGTATTTCTCCCCATTTTTCTTAATGATCTAGCAGTTCTGGCCTAAATGTCTCAATGCCATGTTTAGCATATCTACAGAACTTTACTGTGTGCGATACATTTTATGCCATTTAAATTTTACTTTACTATCACTATCAACTCCCTTTGTATTTTCTTTCTCATTCTCTTCCTCTTCCTTTTTTATCTCCTCACCCTTTTTCTTGTTTCTTGCCTATTCTGATATTTTTTACTTTTTTCAATTGTTTTATTTCAATGCACATTATAACACTTGCTTGAATATTCATTTTAATCGATTCTAAGAGACTACCATTTAAAAAATATTTTTACTGATTTCAGAGAGAGGAAGGAAGAGAGAAATAGAAACATCAATGATGAGAGAAAAATCACTAATCAGCTGCCGCCTGAACACTCCCTACTGGGGATGACGCCTGCAACCTGGGCATGCGCCCTCACTGGGAATGGAACTGTGACTTCCTGGTTCATAGGTCGATACTCAACCACTGAGCTACACTAGTTGGGCTAAGAGACTATCTTTTGATTGAGCAATTTATAACATTTATGTTCACTTACACAACTATGATTTTGACTTGACTTTTGACATCTTGTTTTATGCTTTCTTTGTTTTAATGTTTGCTTTAAGACTTTTGGAATAGTCATTCATTCAGCAATATTTACTGAATAATGTGTGTCAGATATTGTGATATGTAACTATGTTTTCATTGCTTTTATTTTATTTAAGTACCTACAAAGGTACTTATCTTTTAGGTTTATCTGTTTAAATATCACTTAGTAAAGCCTTCCTTACCTGCTAAATTTAAATTATGTTCTATTATTCTTTTTCATAACACTCTTTTCTTTTTATTCAAAGTACTTTTCAAATCTTTATTTGTCAGTTATTAGTTTAATGTTTATCCACATACTAAACTCCATGAGGATAGCCACCCTGTCTGCTCACAATTATATAGTCAGGGTCCAGAAGTGATTGGCATGCAGTGATTCAAATGTTAGTTGAAAGAGAGAATTAATTAATTCATTCATTGACAATGTTCAAACTGTAGTTGTCTTTAACTTAAAAACACTTGGATTCTATATGAAATGATGGTATCATGGGCTATTTCATTCATTTTCCTGTTTATATTATTTTGTACCTTAAAATGTTTTATGATCATCATTGTTGGTGAAGAATTGAAATACGGTGGTATGAGTTTCTTCTCATTAAAAAAGAAATTAGCACTAATTTGCCTTTTTATATCAGTCATCAATACTTATTTTTATTAATAGGGGTTTGAATCTTTAACCCAGATTCTCCTGATTAACTCAATAACATACTTTAAACACATAACATAGTAGGGAACTTTACTCCTGTGGATAGGATGTGAATTATTTGATTTGGGCATTAGAAAATTTATAAAAGTTGTTAAATTTGGTTACAGAAATATCATAAAATTACTTTATATGGATTTTTTTTTTTTAAAAAAGAGAACTCTCTGGGACAAATGAAATTATTTCCTGACACCAACACTTGTAGGCGCCATATGACCTGTGAAAGGGCCAATTGTTTCTGACTCCATTGCCTGTGTGCATTATGTTAACTTTCTAAACATAATCTTTAGGTTAAGACAAAGGAAAGTATAGGTTTTCTAGTAGAATTTAGCATCCATAAAACTTTTCTAACACCTGTTTCTAGGTATCTGTGCAGACTAAACTATAAAATTGTTGGTGCAGGGCTCATTGGTATCAGTACCTGTTGCTTTCTGTGTACGTGCTGAATGAACATATAAATATTTTCAGGGGAAATGTTAAGTGACCATAATGTGATTTTAATGATTCCTGTTAAACAACTTGGTCACTGCCTTGCTTTAAATTTAGTTAGATTAGGAAATACATCTTTTTGTTTCATATACAAACCTTTTCAAAATACTTTCAGCTGTCCTCCTTGCCTTTTCAGTTGCCTTTGGCCCTCCCATTGGGCAGACAGCAGTGGCTCTGAAACCATCGTGATAAGAAGCGCTTACCTGATGACATAAGGTTACAAATATAAACAACAGTATCCTCTAAGCCAACAATAATATGCCCTAGAATGGACCATATAACTACTGAGCAGAAATTATCTTTTCAGTTCCAAGTACACTTAAAGTTGCATTTTCTTAAATGAAATAATGACTTTCATAGAGGTAAAGTGGAAGCTTTAAAAATTGATCGTGGGACCCGGCCAGTGTGACTCAGTGGTTGAGCATTGACCTATGAACCAGGAGGTCACAGTTTGATTCCTGGTCAGGGCACATGCCTAGGTTGCAGGCTCAATCCCCAGTGTGGGGCGTGCAGGAGAAAGCCAATCAATGATTCTCTCTCATCATTGATGTTTCTATCTCTCGCTCACTTTCTCTTCCTCCCTAAAATCAATAAAAATATATTAAAAAAATAAAAATAAATGGTGGGAGGTAAGGTCATAATAAAAATGTAATTTCATAGTAGAAAGTTAGAAAAATATATAAAAACTGTTTTAATCAGAATTGTGGCTTGATTTTTAATGGAGATATGGCACAGTTTCAAGAAACTCAAAGCTCTAACTGCAAATGTTAGCATAGATCTTATAAGTACTGGTTAAAATTATGGAAGAAACTGGCCCAACTGTGAAGGCACATCCTGATTACCAAATGACAAAAACTGAAGAACAACAACTCAAGAGTATTCAGACTTAAGGTTCATTATAAGAAATATGTTCTTTAAAAACTACTTTTGAGTCAACACTGAATTCAATGTTATTTAAACATTTTACTAACTAAATTAACTAGATAATTAATTACAACTATATTTGACCTTGATGTCTGAATTTAGAAAAATGTTTTTTTGTGGCTTTAATTGTGCTATTTAAGCTTCCGATCAAACTTTTTCTTCTATGTGGGACGAGAATTTGAAAATACTCCATTGGAAAAAATCTAAATGTCCAACAAGGATGTAATGTTTAAGTAAACTATGATATATGCCAATAATGAAATGCTATGGAGCACTTTTGAAATAATGTTAAAAGTATTTAATCATGAAGAAATGCTTCTAATGTTAAATTAATTTAATCAAAATATCTAAATATGTGTTTATATTTGTGTGTGACTGCCACTCATGTTTGTTTATTCTAGTTAGAGTTGTCTCTTGCAATCAAAAAGTCCTAACTAGAATATTTGTAGATTATAAATAACATTTTTAAAACTTCAGTTTGCCTTTTTTTAAAACTGATGCTTTACTTTTAGAAAGAGCATCACCTCATAGCCTTCAGAGCCCTGTTAAAGCAACAGCCTAAAAAAAAAAAAGCACATTTGCCTAAATTTTGTTTTCTGCCATGAACATATCACATCTAAAATAGTAACATTTTTAATAACATTTTTAATGTCATACAGATATATGTTCTCTGTATTAATACTTCAAAACCTATCCTCTGGTCCTTCTCTTTGGTGCTTTGTAATTGTGGTACTACCATACACACCGGTAGTTTCATATAAATAATGATTACCCTAAATTTAAGGAATTGCCATAGTATGAGTTCTGGAATTTATATATACCAATTAATCTTACCAATATCAAGAAACCAAAAATGGTCTGTGGGCTTGTCCTCCCCTCCCCATGTTCTCTGCCTACTTTCTACAGGAAATTAATACTTTATGCCTAATTCAATCCCCTATCTATTGCACAGAGGGAAATTAATGTGCCTCCTCCCTGAATTCTAAGCAGGTAACAAAATCACACAAGAGAAAAGACCTTATAAAAGGAAGAAGGAAGCGACCCCTTTGCTCCTTGGACCCGCACCGCTCCACCTTCAACACCTAAACATTAAAGAGAAAATCAGGATCACTTATTTCAGTACAAAATCTGTTCATCACTTTTAATACACAGCTGTGTTTTTTAAATTAACTCAAAAATTAAAGAATCGAGAATATTGGAAATTCCCCTAAAACAAGAAATGCAACTTATTTTAACTTGCTATCTATTTAAATTACATCATTGACAAGATCACAACTGGCCTCTTAAGCTTCTGCACACATCCTTGTGAAATGAAAAGATCTTTATCAGCCTCAGCAATAAAATTGTCATTACTTAGTGAAGTGTCAGAGAAGTTGAGCTAATTACAGCTTAATACAGTTCACATTCTCATCTCATAAATGCAGTCGTGTGCCATTTTACATGTCTGTGTCCATACTATCATCTCTCTGAACAAAGTAATATCTAAAACACTACTCAGGATGAATAAATTATGGTATGAAAATAAAGTGGGTGTTAATAAGAATTGATTCTAAGCAAGAAAATGTATTATCAGTGGATAAATAATATGCATTCCTGCATTATTTGGAAAATGTGATAAGATGTATCATAATTTTGTAGACAATACGTAATTTTCAAGAGAAGCAAAAATCTTAGTCACTATCTTCATATCACTGAAAGCATTCTGAGAGTTTTTAAATCTAACTTACTTAACAATATTTGTACAATCAATAATAAAGAAAACTTTAATTTCTCAAAACAAAGATTATAAGGGTATTATAGCTTTATCACACTTTTATCTTTAGTATCTATTTGATCAAATAAACATTTTGTTTCTGGGAGCAAAAAATTGTTGAAGGAGCAAGGATTGAAAATCTGGGAGACCTAGATTTAAATCCCAGTTTAGCTGTGTGTTTTCAGTCAAATTACTCAACCTCTCTGCCTCCCTTTCCTCTTCTGTAAAATGAACATACACACTACTTCAAAAGAGAGCTGCAGATGAAATACTTATAAGGAGCCTATCTCACATCCTGGCAGTACCAGTGTCACAGTGGTGCTCAATTAATTTTCCTCTTCCTTTCTCAAGTGACAGTTCAGAAACCCCCATGCATTTTGAACTGAATTCCTAGCTGCAAACTATTCAAAGTGAAAAACATATCTGATTCATATGCTACAACCTGAAATGAACCCTAAAAGGCCCTAGTATCTCAATGATTTGAAACAATATTATTGCAATAGGTTCAATAAAGCTCCCTTAGAATGTCTTACATTTTATGACCCAGGTTAGCTTTGTCTTTAAATGCATTTACAAGTATCGGTTTAAAATCAAGAAGCCAAACAAAAATATATGACCCGAACCTCTTAATTCAGGCATATAATATAACTAAACAGCCTGCAGTACCATAAAGTCAGCAAAGTAAACACTGGACAGAGATAGCTGGCCTTGCTGTCTCTGTTAAACATGTCAAAGTACAGCATCTAAAAATATTTGAAAAATCTGCCCAATTTCCATCTGTTATATTTCTCAGAGGATAACTAAAAGTTCATGTGAAAGTTCACGGAAAGTTCAAATATGTCATGTCAGGGCATTTACAGGGTAAAAGTTCACTCGGAGTTTATTATTTTTTTAACAGACTGAAGTGGAAAAAGAATAAATATTCTAATTAAAGTTATTTTATATTGCATTACGACCACCGCATTTTAAAGCATCATAAATACAAATTATACATTTTAGAAGGCCATGTGCAATGCATAATGGCAACAATGATGATTTGCCTAAGACAGTAGCCTTGAGACTGTTCTTAGAGAAGCAGCTGCAGATCAATTTTGGTTGTTCTCCATATTATTTAAAGAACAAGTTGTCACATTTTATCTGGTATTGAATACTTTGTTTAAACTACATATTTAGAAACAGTACTATAGAGACATAGGAAAAAGAGAGGAACAGCAGAAATAATAAATGAATACAGGCATACCTAATTTCACAAATACTGCACTTTTCACAAATTGAGGTTTGTAGCAACCCTGCACCCAGAAAGTCTATCAGTGCCATTTTTTTTAACAGCATTTTGCTCACTTCTCTTATCTGTGTCACTTTTTGGTAAGTCACAATATTTCAAAGTCTTTCACTGTTATATTTGTTACTACAGGCTCAGTGCACAAATTCGTGTATGGGTGGGGTCCACTGGCCCAGCCCAATCAGGGCTGGGCCAGCCGGGGGTAGGGGTCACAGGCAATTGCCCCTGATTGGGGGTGGGGCCAGATGTGGGGAGGGGCTGTGAGCGGTGGACCAGCCAGTCATGCCCCCAAATGGGGTTGGGGGGGGGGACAATCTGGGGCCAGTGGCTAGGGGGAGGGGCTATAGGAGGTTGGCCAGCCAGCCCCACCCCTGATTGGTGGGGAGACCGATTGAGGATGGGGCCAGCTGGGGGGGGGGGCTAGGGGTGGTAACCGCCAGCCCTGCCCCTGATCAGAGTGGGAGGGCCATTCGCAGGTGAAGTTGGTGGGGGGGGGGGGGAAGGGCCATGAGCCGATGGGGTGGGGGGGCTGATCTGGGGTGGGACCAGGTGGAGGGAGGGGCTTCAGGAGGTTGGCCAGCTGGCTCTGCCCCCTATTGGAGTAGGGGAGCAATTGGGGGCAGGGCCGGCTGGGGGCAGGGGCTGCAGAGGGTTGGCCGGCCACCCTGCCCTCAATTGAGGTGGGAGAGGCTGATCAGGGGTGGGGCTGGCTGGGGGGAGTGGCCACAGGAGGTTGGCTGGCCGGCCCTACCCCCAGTCAGGCTGGTTCACTGGCCGCAGCGGGCGTCATAGCGACCGGTCGTTATGGAGTTCTGGTTGCTGGTTTTTTATATATATAGAGGGTGATCTCTGATAAGTGATCATTACTATTATAATTGCTTGGGGGAGCCACAAACTGTGCCCATATAAGACGGCAAACTTAATATCTATGTTCTGACTGCTTCACTGAAGGGCTGTTTCCATCTCTCTCTCTCTTCTGGGGCCTTCCTAATCCCTCAGACACAAAAATATTGAAATTAGACCAATTAATAGCCTTACAATGACCTCTAAGTATTCAAGCGAAGAGTTGCAAATCTCTCACTTTAAATCAAAAACTAGAAATTATTAAGCTTAGTGAGGAAGGCAGGTCAAAAAAGGGACAGGCTGAAAGCTAGGCCTCTTGTGCCAAACAGGTAGCCAAGTTGTTAACGCAAAGGGGAAGTTCCTGAAGGAAATTATAAGTGCTACCTCAGTGAACATATGGTTGATAAGAAAGTGGAACAGCTTTTATTGCTGATATGGAGAAAGTTTTAGTGGTTTGGATAGAAGATCAAAGAAGCCATAAATTCCCTTAAGCCAAATCCTTATCCAGAGGAAGGCCTTGACTCTCTTCAATTCTACGAAGGCTGAAAGCAGAGAGGAAACGGCAGAAGGAAAGTTTGAAGCTAGCAGAGGTTGGTTCATGAGGTTTAAAGAAAGTAGCCATCTCCATAAAAAAAGGTTCGAGGTAAGAAAGCAAGTGCTGATGCAGAAGCTGCAGTAAGTTATCCAGAAGGTCTAGCTAAGATAATGAAAATGGCAACACTGAACAACAGATTTTCAATGAGGACAGAACAGCCTTCTACTGGAAGAAGATGCCACCTATGACTGTCATAACTAGCGAGGAGAAGCTAATGTCTGGCTTCAAAGTTTCAAAGGACAGGCTGACTCTCTTGTTAGGCATTAATGCAGCTCCTGACTTTAATTTAAAGCCAACACTCATTTATTATTATGAAACTTGTAGAGTCTTTAAAAATTAAGCTAAATCCACTCTTCCTGCTCTTTATATGTGAAACAACAGTATATCTGTTTACAACATGTTTTACTGAATATTATAAGCTCACTGTTGAGACCTATTGCTCAGAAAAAAAGATTCCTTTCAAAATATAACTGCTCATTGACAATGCACCTGATCACCCAAGAGCTCTGAGGGAGACGTACAAAGAGATTAGTGTTGGCCCTGGCCAGGCAGCTCAGTTGGTTAGAGCGTCATCCCAATATGCCAAGGTTGTGGGTTCAATCCACAATCAGGGCACATACAAGATTCAACCAACCATGCATAAATAAGTGGAACAACAAAGTAACGTTTCTCTCTCTCTCTCTCTCTCTCTCTCTCTCTCCCTCTCTCTCTCTCTCTCTCTCTCTCTCCTTTCTCCCACTTCCTCTCTCTAAAAAAATACAAGAGGGGGATACTAACGTTGTTTTTACGCCTGCTAACACGACATCCATTCTTCAGCCCATGGAGGAGTACTTTTGACTTTCAAGTCTTATTTACAAAATACAGTTCCTATAGCTGGCAGCGATAGTGACGGACCTGCCCAAAGTAAACTGAAAACCTGTTGGAGAGGCTTCACCATTCTCAATGCCACTAAGAACATTCACGATTCATGGGAAGAGGTCAAAATATCAACATTAACAGCAGTTGGGAAGAAGCTGATTCCAACCTTCACGGATGACTTTGAGGGATTCAAGACTTCAGCAGAGGAAATAACTGCAGATGTGGTGGAAATAGCAAGAGAACTAGAATTAGAAGCGGAGCCTAAAGACGGGACTGAATTGCTGCAACCTCACGATGAAACCTAAATGGATAAGGAATTGCTTCTTGTGGATGAGCAAAGAAAGTGGTTTCTTGAGATGGAATCCACTCCTGGTGAAGGTGCTATAAAGACTGCTGAAATGACAACAAAGGATTTAGAATATTACATAAGCTTAGTTGATGAAGCAATGGCAGGGTTTGAGAGCACTGACTCCAATGCTGAAAGTTCTCCTGTGGGTAATATGCTGTCAAACAGCATGGCATGCTACATAGAAATCGTCTGTGAAAGGAGGAGACAATCGATGCAGCAAAGGTAACCGTTGCTTTCTTTTAAGAAATGCCACAGCCACCCCAGCCTTCAACAACCATCACCCTGATCAGTCAGCAGCCCTTGACAGCAAAAAGATCATGACTCGCTGAAGGCTCAAATGATGGTTAACATTTTTTAGCAACAGGGTATTCTAAAATTAAGGTATATACATTGTTTTTAAAAATATAATCTGATTGCACACTTAACAGACTACAGTATAGTGTAAACATAACTTTTCTATGCACTGGGAAACCGAAAACTTTGTGACTCACTTTACTGCTATATTCTCTTTACTGAGGTGTCTGGAACCAAACCTGCAATATCTCTGAGGTATGCCTGTATCATCTTACTACTAAATAGAGATGATTTTTAGTTTGCAATTGCTAAGAATGCTAATAAAGGTACGCCAGTTGCAGGCTACTTATGGAAAATGTAGGAAGCCAAGTGGAATATGTTTCATTTGGGACAAAATTACTACATCATTGAAAAAAGTCTAAATGGAACAAATATTAGTCAATATTGTTTGAATTGCTAAAGCAAAAAAATTAAGATTTTCTTTTGGGTAAAACCTTTCACATTTAATTTTGAAGAGTAGCAGTGACTATATACACAAAATTTAAGACATAATTTCTGGGTTCACAGATTAAAACATTTTCTTTCTATACAGTACTGGTATATATTTCAAGTTCAGAAAGGATTCTAAATGGATTGAGTAAAAATTCATTCCACTGTTTATCACTTTCTCCTGTCCTCAGCTTCACAATATAACTTCAAGTGTATAATTTGCTTCTTAAACTGAAAGGCACATTTGTTTCTCTCCAGCATATCTACATTCTCTTTATGATGTATTGACAATTGGTTTTAATTGGACATAAAGCATTTATTTCTTCATTCAGTCAATAAATGTCTATCTCTTATTTATTATTTGCAAGGTGCTGTAGTAGAGATTACAAAGGAGAGACAAATTAACCAGACAAAAGTTTTATTTTCAAGAAGTCTACAATGTAGTAGAAGACATATGAAATAAATATATATATATGTATATATGTGTATACACACACACACACACACACACACACACAAGTGAATAACAGAAGGCTGAAGTCATTCAGTGCCATGTGAAAGATACAGGTAAAATGATTTGGAAGTTCACAAAAGCTAACCTTAATATTGGCTAAATACCTAGTTAAGACACCATTTTTCTATTCTTTTTTTTTTCTTTTTTGCCAAATTGTTAAACATGTCAAAAGCAATTTTTTAAAAAAAAATCTTTCCCACTTCATTCCAATTACTTTCTAATATATGCCATAAATCACATCATAGAATTTTCAAGTTATCTACACATCTGGCTTAGAAAAGATGGTATTGGAATTGAAAACAATCACAATTTTATGTTAAAAACTTCTAGAGAGAAAGGGAGAGAATGTAACATTTGAACACAAGCCCTTATTAGTCACTGACCTGGAATTTCAGTAATAGAGACTTGAGAAAAGTCACAAGTGACGTCAGGTAAAAGGAAACGCTGAGGATCACCAATCTCATACACTAGCTGCTCAGCCACTGTACCAAAGGAGACCAATCCCCCGGTGCCAGGAGGCTTGGAGAGGATGAACTGTCCATCAGGAAAACATTCCAGTACGGGAAATCCTATATTGTGCCTGGGTGAAAATCAGGGGACACTGTGGTTCACAACAGCCAGGAAGAACACCTCAGGAAAAGATACTACCTTATACCAAACAATACTTTTGATGAGTAACAATAACCCAAAGCTGTGCATTTTAATATTATATATTACCTTTTAAAAATCATGAGATGGCTTATTCATGTGTGATAAGTACTGAGTATGGGTGATGTCTGGGAGCCAAACAGAAAGAAATCACATTGAGAGGAATGGAAGAATATTCAGTATAAAAATTCAGAGAACTGTTTTCAGAAGGTTTGGAAATGGTCTCTAGCTCCTCTTGATGGGAAGTGATGAGAACCCCTATGAGACTGCAGGAGCTGTGACATCTAGAGGGCTGCACATCATTAGATTTCTGCCCCATCAAATTTCTCTGGTCCCTAATAAGTCTCAAAGTGAGCATGGCTTACTCCATTAATGATCATCTGGGTTCTCCCTCCCTCCCTTAATTATAAAGCCAAAATGGTGAAATCTGGGCCTCAGCTCTCAAAGAACCATCCTATATAATAAAAGGGTTATATGCAAATTGACCCTAAAGGCGGAACGACCAGTCGCTATGATGTGCACTCACCACCAGGAGGCAGAGGCTCAACACAGGAGCTGCCCCCTGGTGGTCAGTGTGCTTCCACAGGGGGAGTGCCGCTCAGCCAGAAGCTGGCTCATGGCGGGCCAGCACAGCAGTGGTGGCGGAAGCCTCTCCGGCCTCCATGGCAGCGCTAAGGATGTCTGCCTAATGGCTTAGGACATCCCCCAAGGGCTCCCGGGCTGCCAGAGGGATGTCTGACTGACTTAGGCCTGATCCTCCAGGGAGCGGGCCGAAGCCTTCAGTCAGACATCCCCTGAGGGGTCCCAGACTGCAAGAGGGCGCAGGCGGGGCTGAGGGACCCCCTTCCCCACCCTGAGTGCATTAATTTTCAGGCACTGGGCCTCTAGTTTATTTATAAAGTTGATCTTCTGTTAAGAAGCATAAAGATAAACAAAAAGGGGGATTAAAGGTAATTTAGAGAATGTAGAGTTATAGCTTATGACCCTAGTTTGCTTCTGAAATGGTCATTTAGTAATGTTAAAAATTAAACATGACCTTTAAAAAAAAAATTCCCCACTGATTTTTAGAGGAGGAGGAGGAAGGGGAGGGGGAGGGGGAGGGGGAAGAAATAGTGAAAACAATAAAATAAAAATGAACACTTTATTAAAAACTTGATTAAAAACTTACTACATATCACTCATAATAATGCAATGACAATAGATATTACCAGCACCCTAATTCTGCAGATGGATGAATTGAAGCACATAAAGGCTGAGTAACTTGTCCCATCTCATGGAGTAGGAAGTAGTAGAACCAGGACTCCAAGCAATGTCTCTAGAGATTATGCTCCTTGATTGTTATTCTGGGCTAAGAGATGCAGCTGATAATTGTAGGAATGCAAAGATCCATGCCCTTAAAGAGCTTACAACCTAGTTGAACAGATACGGCCAATATGATGAAATCTAGGATCTCAGGTTTCTGACAGGTCAATAATCTGTTTCACAATTGAAAAGCTGTTGTACTGGAAGCAAGAGGCATGGAAACCGCCGAAACCAGTTTGGCTCAGTGGATAGAGCGTCGGCCTGCGGACTGAGGGTCCCGGGTTCGATTCCGGTCAGGGGCATGTACCTGGGTTGCGGGCACATCCCCAGTGGGAGATGTGCAGGAGGCAGCTGATCGATGTTTCTCTCTCATCGATGTTTCTTGGCTCTCTATCTCTCTCCCTTCCTCTCTCTGTAAAAAATCAATAAAATATATTAAAAAAAAAAAAGAGGCATGGAAACCAATTAGAAGACTACTAGAGGCCCAGTGCACAGGGCGCGGGGGGGGGGGGGGCGGGTAGGCGGGAGGGCGGGGTGCTCCCTCAGCCTGGACTGTGCCCTCTCACAGTCCAGGACCCCTCAGGGGATGTCCGCCTGCTGGCTTAGGGGTGCGGGCCTTAGCTGGCAGGCAAGCAGCGAGCCCTGCTTGTGGCTGAGTGGCACTCCCCCTGTAGGAGCACACTGACCACCAGGGGGCATCTTCCACATTGAGCGTCTGCCCACTGGTGGTCAGTGCATGTCATAGTGACCAGTTGTTCGGCCATTCAGTCCATTTGCATATTACCCTTTTATTATATAGGATAAGATAGTCTTCAGAATCTTGATAAGAAACCTACCAATGTGGATAAATATGAAAGGAAGTGAAAGATATTATGGATTGAAAACTGACCTTATTGAAAATTGATGAGATAAAGGGAGCCTATGGAAGAGAAAAAAAGATCACCATATACTAGGTCAGTGGGAGACCGACCATATCACTCTCAAAATGTACAAGTCTTGCCTGGCTGGTGTGGCTCAGTGGTGGAATGTCAAACTATGAACCAGGAGGTCACAGTTCAATTCCCAGTCTGGGCACATTCCTGGGTTGCAGGCTTGATTTTACAATGGGGATGTGCAGGAGGTGACCAATGATTCTCTCCCATCATTGATGTTTCTAGCTCTCTCTTCCTCTCCCCTCCTCTCTGAAATCAATAAAAATATATATTTTTAAAAATAGAAGTCTTCAATACAGGCTGATGAGTTTAAGGTAAGAATAAAATTATAAACAAAAGCAAATCTATTCAGATATTCCTAGTAGAGTTGTGTGCAGGGCAGGAGATATAAATCTGGAAGTCATCTGCTCCCATGCCAATGTCAACACTTTAAAAGCAGATGAGCATTCTAAGGGAGAGAATCCAGACCGGTAAGAGCAAAGGGCTGAGGACACATGTCCCATTGGTGTCCTAAGTCTCATGTTTTATTGCTTCCTATTAGTCTGGTACCATAAGAAGCCCAGGAAGAGGAGAAGGAAAAATTAGAAAGAAGAGTGAGCAGCACCTGCCTAGCTCCAGACAAAGTTAAGAGGAAGAGTGGGCAACAAGACTTGAAAGAGATTGCCACTGACTAGACTGACAGGGGTCTGAAAAGTCGTCTATAGATTTTTAATTTACACTAGAGGCAAAGGCCTATGCACTCTAAGCTTCTTATTAGTAAGTTGGCTCATGTTGTAGAGCTGAGATCAAGAGACTTCTAACAACACAGCCCTAGATGGAATAGGATGATAGAAAAAGTAATTTACCAGCATGTTCTGAAATTTCAAGGTTCCAGTATATTTAGTGTGTTTAATCCTAAGAAAGCGAGACTCTATTTCTATTTTAGGTACTGTATTCGTTTCCTAGGGCTGACAAGCAGGGTGAAGCTCTCTTGACGGCTCTAGGGGAGAATCCTTCCTTGTCCTTTTCCTAGCTTCAGGCGTTCCTTGGTTTGTGGATGCATCACCCAATTCTTTCTTTACAGGATCTTTACATTGTTTTCCCTCTGTATGTGTCTTCCACTAGCTCCAAATTTCTTTTTATAAGAACAAAAGTCCTTTGGGATTAGAGCCCACCCTACTGATCTCATTTTGACTTGATTACCACTGCAAAGACCCTATTTCCAAATGAGGTCACATTCTAAGGTACTGGGGGCTAGAACTGCAACATTTCTTTGGGGAGTATAATTCAACCCCAAATAGGTACATAGCTCAGCCTAATAATAAACTGGAGGCCATAATAAAGTATCATATGTTATTTTAGGGAAGTATGATTATTAACATGCCAAAAAGAATTCTCCTGAAACTTAGCTCTGGATCCTAATAAGGTAATGATGGCTAGGGTATAAAGTCTGTCTGTGTTTCACAATACAAATAAAATGTAATATACAATACAAATAAAAACAATTCAAAATTTAAAATAACAATAATTATAGTTTCATAAACAGAAAATCCTATATAATAAAAGACTGATATGCAAATCGACTGAACAGCAGAACAACCAGTCACTATGACACACACTGACCACCTGGGGGCAGACGCTCAATGCAGGAGCTGCCTCCTGGTGGTCAGTGCGCTCCCACAAGGGAAGCGCCGCTCAGCCAGAAGCCGGGCTCATGGCTGGTAAGCACAGCAGCAGTGGCGGGAGCCTCTCCCACCACTAAGGACCCCTTGGGGGATGTCCGCTGAGAGGTCCTGGACTGCGAGAGGGTGCAGGCCAGGCTGAGGGACACCCCTCCCTCCAGTGCACGAATGTCGTGCACTGGGCCTCTAGTAAAATTTATAAATGTAGATGTTATGTGCCATGCTATAACATATGTTATACAAAATATAGCTCCTTACCAGTCTGGTACCAAATGCCAATCTGTGAATATTCCACCAGTACTCTGAGCACCACATTCAATGAGATGGCCTGCAAGGCTACAAAACAAAACAAAAAAATAGCATTAATATGGTGAGCAAAATTTTCAATGCCTTCCCAGATATAAAATAATACTATAAATAAAATTTTATATTTGAAGGTATTGTCATAAAAGTGAGAAAAACCTTGGCCATTTTGTTTTTGTTTGTTTTTAAAAACTAGGGTAATGACGCAGAAAGGCTAATCTGGAATAACAGAAAATGGCCTGGTTGGAGACTCATAGGAATCTAGGCCAAGTGAGAGACTGATCAAAATGGGACTAATGCATTACTGGTAAGGTTGTGAGAATTAACTGAAATAAAAACATGTGAAAGCATCATGAAAATTGCAAAGTGCTTCAACATGTAAGTTATTACCAGGCTTAAAGTGTGACATTAAATTGTCATTATATTATAGAACTAGGGGCCTGGTGCATGAAGATTCATGCACAGGGGTGGGGGTGGGGGTCCCTCAGCCCGACATGCACCCTCTCCAATCTGGGAGCCCTCAGGGGAGCCCTCTCCAATCTGGGAGTTTCTGTTTGTCTTTGCAATCATATGAATGAATTGTCTGAGACTCCCAACCCAGTTTGGTTTGTTGCTCACAGAATAATAGAGGTATTTTTTTTTCTTTGCTTCACTGGTGGAGATTTCCTGGAAGTTTTAGGATATTGACCCTTTAAATTTTCCTAGACACTAATTTTACTTGTGTCTCACCTTTGCTTTCCCTCCATCCCCCACCGCAACAGTAACTTGCTCCAGGCTCACTTTGCTCTAGTGTCTAGGACAGTGGTTCTCAACCTGTGGGTCGCAACCCCTTTGGTGGTTGAACGACCCTTTCACAGGGATCGCCTAAGACCATCCTGCATATCAGATATTTACATTATGATTCATAACAGTAGCTACATTACAGTTATGAAGTAGCAATGAAAATAACTTTATGGTTGGGTCACAACATGAGGAGCTGTATTTAAAGGGCCAGAAGGTTGATAACCACTGCTCTAGGAGATCCGTCTGCTACCAGAACTATGATTCCCAGCATTCCTGGTGCTCCCCATGCTCTGAGCTTCTGCTTCCAGTTTCTGGGGTTGCCATCAGAACTACTATTCCCAAAATTCCTGGTGCTTCCCGCGCTGGGAGCAACCAAGAGAACCATGGCCTTCCAAGCCTCCAGCTCTCCTGCTCTGCTCTCTGCCCAGTGACTGAGGGAGCCACATCCCCCCAAGGGAGTAACCGAGGGAACAACGTCCCCCCAAGCTGCCAGCTCTCCCGCTTCTGCTCTCCACCCAGCACCTGTGTATGCAAATTAACCCACCATCTTTGTCAGGTTAATTTGCATATTCACCTTGATTGGGTGGTGAGCATAGCGAAGGGATGGTCAATTTACATGTTTCTCTTTTATTATATAGGATAGGGGAGAAAATATGTAAAATATTACCATCCTATTTGATATGTTAATGGACAAAAACTTATCAATGTATCTACTATTAAAATTTCCTCTTCAAAAATCTGAAAGATCTGAAGCTCTTTATAGAGTTGACAACATGGGAAAATAAAACACTCTGGATTTTAGTTATTTGGCCTGTGTGAACCCAGGCTCCACCACATAACTAGTTCTGTGACTTTGGGCAACTTTCATAACCCTAATGTGTATCAGTTCCCTCATCTCTCAAATGGGAATAACATCTGCCTAATAAGTAAATTGTGAGAATAAAAAATAACTTTGTGAAGTGCCTATTAAATCACATAGTAGGTAGGCACTCAATAATAAACGATGGTTGCTTAAAATTTCTTCAATCAATGGTTACTTTGTTTCACAAAATTTCTTTAATCTTTGTAGGGGACATCTTTCTTCAGCTTTAAAACTCTGTAGTATTAAAGAAATACAATTATGTTCAGTTTAAAATGTATTTAGGGTGAACTGCCAGACACACATATCTTAATTTCTGAAAAGCTTAAGTAAATTTTACTGTAATGTAGTTAAAAGAGGAAAATCACTACTAATATTATTAGACTTACCTTCCAGCAGCTAATAAGTCAAAGTCATTGCTTTTCCAACCAAACTATGAGGGGAAAAAAGACACCCACAAAAATTAATTATTTTATTTATAATTCACCCATTAGATATAGAATCTTTACATAGTATGTGTTTGATCAGTCCCCTACTTGATCTAAAGTATAACTCAAGATTACTGCATAGATTCAAATACAAAATTATATGGAGAAACTAACAAAAACCTCTCAGAAAAACATGAAGTAGAATTTTGCTCTGGACAAGATGGAATAACCTGGATCTATTTTAAACTAATGCCTGAAACCACAAAAAAGCCAGGTAACATATATGAAACCACAGTGTTTAAGACATTGGACATCAGGCAACAGAAACTAGTGACCTCTAACTAAGAAGTTGAAACACATGAGATGGGCCTATGATTGAGTTTCCAAGCCCCGTGCTGGGACGGGGAATCGAAATGGAAGCTGGCAGGATCCCTGAGTTAAGGAGCTGAGAGTCGAGGGAGACCACGATGACTAGAGTTGGCGGGATAGAATACCACAAAGAGAGAACAGTACAGACAGAGAACTTTAGAGATCTTCACAGGACTCCTTGTTAAGTAGGCAGCCAAGAACTAGAGATAATGATAAATACTGGAAGCCTCTTGAGTATACATAGCATACAATTTGCTCCAAGTAGTAGCAAAACCAACATTACAAAGAACAGTACTTCCTGAGTGGGAGGAAGAAAAGAGAGGAAGAGCTAGGCCCTAAAGAGATGAATGGATTGGAAAAGGGAGGGAAGGAAGAGTCCACTGGAGGAATAGCTGGGCCCAAAGGTACATGGATTTGAGGACCAATATGAGGGCTTTAGAAGCAGCCTCCCACGGGAGAGTGCAGACTTAAAACTAGAGAACACAATTTAAAAAAAACAAAGTTAGACTGGGTTGAGTCTGAATGGATGAACAGGGAGATCCAAGAAGCCTAAGGGATGGCTCATTCTATCTCTATAACACAATTATAATTTTCTCTCCATATGTAGAGAAAGAGCCTCCACTGCCCTTGAGAAGTTGGATTTGACTTGAGAATATTTTACAACAAAGAACCTCAAGCCCCTAAGGCAGTGGTTCTCAACCTATGGGTCGTGACCATCGGTTTAATACAGTTTCTCATGTTGTGGTGACCCCCGACCATAAAATTATTTTTGTTGCTACTTCATAACTGTAATTTTGCTACTGTGATGAATCGTAATGTAAATATCTGATATGTCATATGTGTTTTCCAATGGTCACAACCCACAGGTTGAGAACTGCTGCAAGGGATTAAATGGAGGCACACTAAGAACTAGGAATTTGACCAGGGAGGGGTCAATACACCTATTTTTAGAAAAAAATTACTATTAAAAAATTAGCATAAGCGAAGTAGTCCCCAAACATATAGTAGTGTTCTCAAACTCTTAAGATTCTAAAGGATCCCAAGGTATTGAATAAAAGGCTGCAGGAGTTATTACACCAACCACACACACACATATAAGCCAGTTTCACATGGTCACCTCTGAATAACTTAGTTAACAACAACAAAATATTCTACCATATTTTAATGAACATCATTATATAAAATCAAATTTGAAATTCACTGTGTGCCTTTTGGTACACTAGACATATTAGACCTCTATTAGGAAAGCAATTTATTTACTTTTGGCTTGTTTTTAATATTTAGAGCTTAACAAATTGGCACCTGAACACACTTTGTAATGGCCAAAGAAAATTACATGCGTGTTAGTAAGCAAAACAAAGATGATAAGCTCAAGGTGACGAGTGTGTTCTCCCCATCAGCTTACCTCGTGAATGAGGGGTCCCAGCACGAGAGCACTGTCCACGCAGCGCCCCGTCAGAACAATGTCGGCACCGAGGTCCAGGGCCCTGCTTATGGGTCTTGCTCTTTGGGAAACAGATCATCCCTGTTATTGTTTTCCACCCAAGTCAGATTAAAGCTTTTGATTAAACAACAACAACAACAACAAAAAACCACAACTGCTTATCGTTTTGTCCAATGACTCAAGTATATTTCAACTAATTCCAGGCATTAAATGATGTGGACAAAAACACTCTCCTAGATACTTCCATTCATATTATTATTTTTAAATCAGTATTTCCTGTGTAGCTGTTTATCAAGTGTTCTGTCAACGTTCACCCCTTATACAATGCCGGTTTGGCTGGGCATACATTTCTAGAATGTCAGTTATTTTACTTCATGGAGACTACTTCACAATCTCCTGGTATCCAATTTTGTTGTTGAGAGGTGTGTTATCAGTCTAAGTATTGATGCTTGTGTACT
The DNA here is from genome assembly GCF_963259705.1 of Myotis daubentonii. Taxonomy (NCBI): domain Eukaryota; kingdom Metazoa; phylum Chordata; class Mammalia; order Chiroptera; family Vespertilionidae; genus Myotis; species Myotis daubentonii. The sequence continues at coordinate 52,666,141 of NC_081844.1, forward strand.
GCCTTTCTCTTTGGATGCTCTTACAATCTTAGTTTTCGGTTTTAGACAGTTGCATGGTATTATATCTTTTTGTTTAATCTGCTTGGGGTTGACTCTCCTTCTTGACCCTGTGGATAAATATGTCTCATCAACCCTCAATAATTCCCAGCCATTATCTCTGGACATTGCTTTCCCCTATCCTACATAATAAATGGCTAATATGCAAATCGACCAAATAGCGGAATGACTGATTGCTATGACATGCACTGACCACCAGGGGGCAGACCTTAAGCAGGGGCTGCCCCCTGGTGGTCAGTGTACTCCCACAGGGGGAGCACTGCTCAGCCAGAAGCCCTGAGCCAGGTTCATGGCTGGTGAGTGCAGCGGCAGTGGTGGGAGTCCCTCCCGCCTCCATGGCAGCACTAAGGATGTCCTACTGCTGGCTTAGGCCTGCTCTCTCTGGAGAGTGTGCCTAAGCCAGCAATAGGACATCTCCTGAGGGCTCCCAGACTGCGAGAGGGCGCAGGCCGGGCTGAGGGACCCCCCCCTACCCAAGTGCATGAATTTCATGCACCGGACCTCTAGTTCTTTATATTCGCTTCTCTCACTCTTAGATAGGACGTTAGACCTTACAATTCTATCCACGAATCTCAAACTTCTATTTCATTTTCTATCTCTTTAACCTGGGCTGATCTCAGTAAATTTTATCAGATCCATTTTTCCAATTCATTAATCTTCCATTAATTGTATCTAATCTGCTGTTTAATTCACCCATTAAAATTTTATTTCAATGACTATATGTTTGATTAATAAAGTTCATTTGGTTTCTATTCAAATCCATCTAGGCCTTCTTTGAAAGCTTGATCCCTGCTCTGGTTTTTATTCCATCTTCATTTCTTTAAACATCTTTAACATGCTTATAGCATTCTGCATCAAAACATTCCAGTTTATGAATTCCATGGGCATTTACATTTTTTTGGAATTTCAGACTGTGAACTCCTATTACGTTTGGTGAGGCTTTATTTGTGGAGCAGCCTCTTTTGAGGGAACATCTGGATTTGCATTTGCTTCTGCCAGATGTACTGGTGATATTAGCACCCATAAACTTTTTAACTCCCAAGGCTTACAATTAAATTCCTCTTTCTGTCCTGTTATTGGTTTAGATAGGTCAAGGGGACACTGTAGCAGCGACAGTTGTCAAAGAATGTCTGCCTCCTTTACTCAGGCCTATTGTCTGGCCTGGAAGCTGCAAATTATGGTGATTCTTGAGAAAGTCCTGTGGATATTCCTAAGAGTTTCTGCTCCTACCTGGCATACTGGGGAAAAGCTTTTGAAATGGCCAACGCTTTGAAGCCACAAGTGTCCATCTATATTTGAAAGGATGGAAGGGAGGGCAGGAGGAATAAGGGACATAAGAGAAAAGACCTTACCCAAGGTACACATTCATGCTTTCAATGGTGTCTGGAAATTTCTTCCCACTCTCCATATCTGTGATAGTGGATCCTTGCAGAGCCTCCTTCTATAAATATTTTACAAAAATAGTTTAAACCTTTATTCACAGAGAGCTTACTTGTATTATACAAAAGTAGAGTTACAGTTGTTCATTTGAAAAATAATACAATAATTAATAAATAATAGAAGAATAAATTGTGTTTTGTGCACTCACAATTGTAAACCTACTTTTGCCCCATCCTGTATATGCTAAACAACAAGAACATGTAATAGATAAGTAGACTCCTATACATTTCATTATTGGGATGAAGAAAGTAATATATTTAAAAAGTTATTCTGTATATTCTATTTCAGGCATTTTTCATACAGTGTTTCATTTTGTTTTCCAAACAACCCTGACAGGCAGGTGTCACAACCCCTATTTTGTAGACAAAGAACCCAATCAAGAAAGGCTGAGTGAAGCCTGTTGGTGAAGCGTGTGGGCTCTGACCCCTAGCAAACCACCAGCTTCCCTGTGCTTCTCTGAGTTTCTTCATCTTTAAATCAGGGCACTGATAGTATCAATCCCGCAGGATTGGTGTAAACACATATATAATCTCTTCTAGTTCTTACAAAGTGCTATGCAGAATTTGAAAGGTCCTATAGCAATTTCTCTCCAGTAAAGAATCATGTTTCCTATCAAGCCAATGTTCAGAATAAAAGTTATCAATGCATGGTCCCCTTAATCATGAAATGATGTATTCAGGGACTCCTAATGCTGACATATTTTCCCAGGCTAAGCACCAAAGCACGGGAGAGAGCATGGTATAGGGTGGTCTCTACAACCTCCCCCCTCAAAAGAAGGGCTCAGGCTAAAACAGGACAAAGCACCTGAAAATTGTGTGAAGCACCACAGCATCAGCTACACCTACATAGAGATGGTCACTCATAAAAAGAACATGTCATCAACTCCCAGAGGCTCTAAAAGTGGACGACACGTTCTGTTCTCCTGAAGTCCGTCATAGCACGGAGTGACACCAAAGCCAAAGCAACAACACCACCAAAGATTAAAGCTGGGACTGCTGCACCCTTAAGTCCCCAACAGGGATTTGGTGTTTTATATCTATTACAAAACATAGCTATAGCCCTGGTCGGTTTGGCTCAGTGGATGGAGCGTTGGCCTGTGGACTGAAGGGTCCCAGGTTGAATTCCAGTCAAGGGCATGTACCTTGGTTGCGGGCACATCCCCAGTAGGGGGTGTGCAGGAGACAGCTGGTCAGTGTTTCTCTCTCATCGATGTTTCTAACTCTCTATCCCTCTCCCATCCTCTCTGTAAAGAATCAATAAAATATATTTAAAAAAAAACAAAAAAAATATAGCTATCCTATATAATAAAAGGGTAATATGCAAATTGGCCCTAACAGCAGAACGACTGGGAATGACTGGTCACTATGACACACACTGACCACCAGGGGGCAGACGCTCAATGCAGGAGCTGACCCCTGGTGGTCAGTACACTCCCACAGGGGGAGCTCTGCTCAGCCACAAGCCAGGCTGATGGCTGCCAGCACAGCGGTGGTGTCAGGAGCCTCTCCTGCCTCCTCAGCAGCACTAAGGATGTCTGACTGCAGCTTAGGCCTGCTCCCCGCTGGCAAGTGGACATCCCCCCGAGGGGTCCCAGGCTGCCAGAGGGATGTATGACTGCCAGCTAGCTAAGGCCCGATCCCCCAGGGGAGTGGGCCTAAGCCAGCAGGTGGACATCCCCTGAGGGGTCCCAGACTGCGAGAGGGCACAGGCTGGGCTGAGGGCCCCCTCCAACCCCCGGCCCGAGTGCACAAATTTTTGTGCACCGGGCCTTTAGTAATATGTATTATAACATATGCATACATGTGAAAGTGTGTGACTTATGGTAAGTACATATTTTCGTTGTGTTCAGTTACTATTTCAACAGGAGTAGGCAGGGTTTTGGCTATGAAAGGTCAAACTCTGATATTCCTAGGCAGGGACCTGCTTCACAGTAGTACTGTTTCCATATTAGTTCTCTACAAACAAATGAAAATCTGTCCAGGGTTAGATTCCTCTCCATAAAGGGAAAATGGCAACAGTTTAATTCTCTTGGATAAGATTTTAAGAATTTGTCATCACATTGGGATCATTAAAGCAGAAGTCTGCCACATGCTAACGTAACATCATATTTAAAGTAAATCAGTGACCCTAGCTGGTTTGGCTCAATGTATAGAGCAGTGATGGTGAAACTTTTGAGCTCGGCGTGTCAGCATTGTGAAAAACCCTAACTTAACTCTGGTGCCGTGTCACATATAGAAGTTTTTTGATATTTGCAACCATAGTAAAACACTTATATTTTTGAATTTATTTTATATATTTAAATGCCATTTAACAAAGAAAAATCAACCAAAAAAATGAGTTTGTGTGTCACCTCTGACACGTGTGTCATAGGTTCACCATCACTGATATAGAGCGTCAGCCTGGGGACCGAGGGGTCCCAGGTTCAATTCCAGTCAAGGTCACATGCCTGGGTTGTGGGTTCGATCCTCAGTAGGGAACATGTAGGAGGCAGCCAATCAATGATTCTCTCTCATCACTGATGTTTCTACTAGTATCTCTCCTCTCTCCCTTCCTCTCTGAAATCAATAAAACAAAAAATAAAGTAAATCAGTGGATAGTTATGGCAGCAAATTCACTCACAGCAGTTAGAAGGAGGATTCAGATGAATTTAAAATATACTATTTACACAGAAATAGGACAGCTCTGCAAGGTTATCTCCACAGCAGTTTCCACAAATCAGGAATCTAAACCTGCACAGAGAGGACATTTAGCAGGCCTATATGAGCAAGCCAAAGGCTCTACCAAGATAAAGCTAATTAGCAGATCTGTTCTGTTTACTCTCAAACAAATGAGTCCATTGATTTTTGTGTGGTCCTGACAGCTAGCACAAGTATCCAAGAGCCCACAGAAATTGCTTGCATTTCACAAGTGGGATTTTACAGCCTTTGAATTTCACAGGGAGCTGAGCTCAGCCTAAGAAAACAACACCAAGGAAAAGCTTGAAACATGTAGCTTTTCAAATTGAAGTGTCAATAAAAAACTTTATAATTTCATTTCCTTTCCTGTTGTGACACAGAATGTATCACCTGCAGCAAAATCCATCAGCTGGAACCCAAATAATGTTAAGATTAGAAAGGTAAGTCATCACTTGTGTTAAAAAAAACTTCATGTTTTGTAAGAAGCACAATTTCAACTTACACTTCCATGTTCAAAGGAGGGTCCAAAGTTATTCTAAACATTGTCTTCAGTGAGTCAATAAATCTTTCATAGCAGGCACATAAGTGGTTTATAAACATTAAATGGGTAATCTAGACCAGAATTTCTAGACTAAAGTGACACAGATTAGAGAGAGATTTCTAGAGCTCAGTCTGAAGAGTTATACCCAAATCCAATAACTAGATCAAGGTAAACGATCCTAATTGTTCATCACAGGATAGATGGCTTCTTGCTTAGGAGTGTATCACATAAATGTCAATAACCTCGCCCAGGATGTCATCTCCAGTGACCACTGCTATTTTCAAATCAACACCAGCCTTCCTGGCCATCTTGTCCAGGGCAGCAGCACACACGAGAGGGTTGGTACCCCCGGCATTGCTGACCACACGCACGCCTGCCAGAAGAGAAACATATGGCAATCACTCCGATGCAAGTTCAATTAGCAGTTTTCATTCAAAGAACTGCTTTCTCTGCCCACTGTTTTGTTTGTTTGTTTTTACCTTTTAGAGGCAAATATACCAAAGGCAATGGCATCCCTATATAATGTTTAAGTGGCTGAAGCCACTTCCGGTGTTTACGCTCATCAGATGCATGGCTGGTAACTGATGTGAAGGGAGATGTAACTCTTGGGTCCTCATAAAAATATCTGTGGGCTATTAAAGAAATAACTAGTTCTGATTTTTAAAATTCTCCAGATTTTCTAAATAATCCTCTACAGCAGCGGTTCTCAACCTGTGGGTCGCGACCCCTTTGGCGGTCGAACGGCCCTTTCACAGGGGTCGCCTGAGACCATCCTGCATATCAGATATTTACAGTACGATTCATAACAGTAGCAACATTACAGTTATGAAGTAGCAGCGAAAATAATCTTATGGTTGGGTCACAACATGAGGAACTGTATTTAAAGGGCCGGGAGGTTGAGAACCACTGCTCTAGAGGGAACTGATCCAATCAATTCCGTTTTGAAAACTCTAATCTTTAATTTGATGTCTGACAGCTATTTGGAATACTACAAACTGGCTAAAGAGAGAGTCAACATTCCAGAATTCTAAGGTAGAGAGGACTTGAGTGATCACCTACTCCAGGTGTTCTCATCTTTTAAAGATTCATTATCCTTTGAGGAATCTGATAAAAACTATGGATTCTCTCCTCAGGGGAAAAAGCTTCTTTTGCTTATAATTTCAGGGGCATGCCAGATTCCCCGATGCCCAGCCTTGGACACCAGATTAAGAAACCTTGACCGAATCCAACTATCTCGTTTACCGGTGAAGAAGCCAAGGTGCCGGGAAGCTAAGTGACGCGCCCACGGTTGTGCAGCTTGTTAGGGACAGCGGCAGGATGAAAACCCCGGGTGTCCCACTCCCCATCTGTCATCTGTGGTGTCAGATTCCATATGGACTGTGTGGGTGGTTAATGGCCAAATGGCCATCACACAAAATCTGCAAAGGGTTCTGAATGTTTTGCTGAACCACTCCTATTAACTGGCCAAAGAGTGATTATTAAGTATAAAGTATTAGAATTTATACCCTTTCTAACTAAATACGATATTTTTTTTATCTGTTTTCACTCTCTTCAACCTATTCAGGTACATTTGAATCAACCTCCATCCTCCTCCCCACCTCCCTCTACCCCACTAACACTTTCCTAAAACTCCCTCCTTTTTGAGTTCTGGTGACTGCACTATCAGGTTCTTCCCTGTCTCTTCCACAGTTCACCGCTTCCTCCCCCCCGCCCCCCCCTCCTTACATTTTATATCTCGTTCTTTGACTCCACCATCCCTCCTCTTTCAAGGGTTCCCTAAAGCTCAACCCTACTTTTCTTTATATCCATTCCCACCTCTGCCTCCTTAAGAAATCCCTCCCAATAATGGATTCAACTAGTACTTTTATTGATTAAAACTCCCTCCCTCAAACCTGTTTCTATTTCCACCCTGTCATCCAAGTGGTAGTATCTTCAACCTTGTTTGTACTGTGATGTCTAACTCTATATTTAGCGTATAGCAAGAGTAGAAGTAGAGGCCCTTGTGTGTTAACTGACATTTTATGATTCTAAAATGAAAGATAATATACAAATAACAAATTTACTACAAATACTTAAGGTCCATAAGAAGTTTTGGTTAAGTCTGACACCTTGCTTTCTTTGTGCCTTACTTTCAGGATAACTTATTTTTTAAAAAGGACATATAGCTCCCTCTAGAGGAAAATAATGATATTTTAGAAAACAGAACCTCCTAACATATATTGAGATTCACCAACAATAAAACTAAACGGTACACAATAACCACATCAGACTAGCAATTATTAAAAACTCTTCATCTTGCCCTAGCTGGTTTGGCTTAGTGGATAGAGCATCAGATTGCAGTCCAAAGGGTCTCAGGTTCAATTCCAGTCAAGGCACATGCAGGAGGCAACCAATCAATGTGTTTCTCTCACATTGATATTTCTCTATCTTTCCCTCTCTCTTCCACTCTCTCTAAAAATCAGTGGAAAAATATCCTTCAGTGAGGATTAAAAAAACACACACAACAACTCTTCATCTTAAAGATCTTAAACAATAACATATTGTAAGGGATTTATCCTTCTTAAGCAGAGATACATTTGCAGTACTTAAGAGATACTCAGTAATGTCACTGGAAGTTACCTCAGGACCCAACTGCAAAAGACTTTGTCAGCCCAATAAGTCACAGCACTATGGCAATGAGGTCAGAGTCTCGGATTTGGTTCAAGTATAGTCAGCGGCTTTTATAGATCCCAAGACATCTTCCTAAGATTTGCTCTGAGCCACAGAGACCCAGGGTGAGAGAGTGCGAATCAGTATAATTATAACTCTCCAACTGGAAATCAACCCAAATATGTTGGTATGTTGACACTGGCTATATTTTTAAACATTCTTTCACCTAATAACAACTGCCTTCTTTCCTCAGAACCACATTAAAGTGGCTCATAAGGCCTTTTCAAATGTTCATTGAGTTAATTATTTATTTTTAATGACTACATCGTATATATAAATATATATTTATCTATATAATATAAATATAGTATTTAAATATATTTAGCTATATTACATAAATACATATAAATATCCTATCTAATAAAAGACAAAAAGGGTAATTAACCATTCCTCCACTACGCTTCCCATTGGCTAATCAGGGCAATATGCAAATTAACTGCCAATAAAGATGGCGGCCGGCAGCCACGCAGCTGAAGCGAGCAGGAGGCTTGCTTGCTCCAGTGATGGAGGAAGCCAAGGTTCCCCGCCTGCCGCGGCCAGGCTCTGAGCTCCAAAAGCAACAGCTCCAAAAGCAACAAAGTTTCAATTATAGAAGCTAAATAAACTCCAGATACCTGCTTTCAGCCAGCCGCGGCCTCAGAGCTGGAGCGAGCAGGATGGCAATGAAGTTTCAATTATAGAAGGTAAATAAATCCCAGAATAAAAAAGAAAAAAAGGAGAGGCTGGGAGCTTCAGTTGCCAGCCATCCTGAAAATGGCCCTCAGCCTCTCACCCAGACTGGCCAGGCACCCCAGTGGGGACCCCCACCCTGAAGGGGGTGTGACCAGCTGCAAACAGCCATCAGCCCCTCACCCAGGCTGGCTAGGCACCCAAGCAGGACCCCTACCCTGATCTGGGACACCCTTCAGGGCAAACCAGCTGGCCCCCACCCAGGCACCAGGCCTCTATCCTATATAGTAAAAGGGTAATATGCAAACTGACCCTAACAGCAGAAAGACTGGGAATGACTGGTCACTATGACACACACTGACCACCAGGGGGCAAACGCTCAAAGCAGGAGCTGCCCTCTGGTGGTCAGTGCGCTCCCACATGGGGGAGCTCTGCTCAGCCACAAGCCAGGCTGATGGCTGCCAGTACAGCGGTGCTGGTGGGAGCCTCTCCCGCCTCCTCAGCAGCGCTAAGGATGTCCGACTGCAGCTTAGGTCTGCTCCCCGCTGGCAAGTGGACATCCCCCGAGGGCTGCCAGGCTGCCAGAGGGATGTCTGACTGCCAGCTTGGGCCCAATCCCCCGGGGAGCAGGCCTAAGCCAGCAGGTGGTCATCCCCCAAGGGGACCCAGACTGCGAGAGGGCACAGGCTGGGCTGAGGGGAACCCCCCTCCCGAGTACACAAATTTTTGTGCACCGGGCCTCTAGTAATATATATTACATAATATATAAATATATATCCTCTCTTTCTTAAAACCTGACATGCCATTAAATACAGAAAATTAAGACGATTTAAATGTTTTTCAAATTACCTTTTTTATGAATGTCCTTTATATATGGAGCCATGGCAGTCTGTACAAAATCAGGAACATAGCCCAAATCCTAAAATATAAAAATAAATGTTATCCGCTATGAAATGCATTTGTGCAACTCAAAGGCAACAGACTAATCAATCCTTTAATTATTTTCAAGGCTACTTTTAAGTTAAATTTTAAGTAATTGTAATATTTATGTTGTCTGAAAATCACTAATCCCTTATGAATTTGAGGTTATAATAAATCAATGGAAATATCTACATGATATAAAAATAAACTTAACCTGCATTACTACCAAAGAGATGAAATAAGAATAACCAAACAAATTAATCACTTCTCTTTTGTGATCTATAGAAGTTTTAACTCCAAAGTTTTATTAAAAACTAAAATTTCCAACACTATACATGTCCTCAGCATACCCCTACATTGTCAAGAGAAGGTAATGCTTTTACATTTATTTGGTAGATTATAGAAACAGATGTAGGAAACCAATAGAGTGGAGTGGAGTAAGAGTAGTTTAAAGCACAAACTAGATAATTAGTTACATTACTAGGGATTCACTTTTAAATTAACTCTAACAAGCTAAATGATTCAAATGGTCCTCTGGTCTAAATGGAATTTCTGCTGGGATATTCCATGCCTGGGGCCAATTTCTTGGCCTTATGTATTAAAACAAAAATAATTAATTTACTGGATCTAACAAAAATATTTCAGAGTTAGGACTAAGACATTGATCACATATTATATATGACAGCATAAGCAATTTTTCATGTTAATAAAGCCTTTTTCATAAGTATACTTTTAGTGGCTACATAAGATTTCATTGTCTGGATCTCTCATCATTTACTTAACCATGTCCTTATTGTTGGCCATTTAGGTCTTTCATTTTCTGTGCATGTTATAAATAAGGCTACATTATCTATCTTTGTGAGCAAAGCTCTTCCACACTTTGCTGTAGTTCCTTAAGATAATTCTGACTTCAGTGGCAGTAAATAACCAAACAACTTATATTTTTTCTAATAATGAGACCTAACATTTTAAGGCTTTATAAGTCATCTATGAAAACATTTTCTAATGTAATTATACTTTAAGGTATTATTTCATGGTAATTAAAATGATTACAATAGGGGAGTGGGAAGAGATCAAACAAAGAACTTGTATGCATATATGCATAACCCATGGACACAGACAATAGTGTGGTGAAGGCCTGGGGCAGTGGTGGGCTAGAAGGAGCTGGGGGTGGGGGAGAGAAGGGAACTTATGTAATACTTTCAACAATAAAGATTAAAAGATAACAATAATAAGTAAATGATTACAATAATTAACTTACAGATGATTTTACTTTGGCAGCAGTTAGGAGGCACATAGTTATCTCTGAGAGATAATCAAAAACCAAATAATCCAGCTTCTCTCCATATAGTAGCTGAGGAACTACAAGTAAAGCACAAAGTGTAGTTTACTTTCTAAAATTTAAATTTAACAATAATTTAATCAACATTTTTAAAAAGTATGAATGAAATCGCATTTTCTTTACGTTATCCAAAATCAGAAGTTGCACATATATGCATATGCATTTTGTGGGCATGTCCCTGGGAACCCTTCCTAGCTTAATGAGATTTTGGTCACTGTACTTTACATCCAAGCACTGCCATATTGGGGTGATAATCCACACACTTCATCATGCTGATTAAAGAAAAGTAAATTATTATAGGGTAACAGAAAAATATCTGTAGCTATGGTAGCAGATTTCCCCATTTCCAGTGCTCTCCAGAACTTATTTCCATCTAATGGCAAAGATCTCTTTGTTAAAAGAAATGACAAATTTTCCAATGTATCAGGTGTAAATCTTCTTTGCTATTCCAAGCTCATAATCAATTCAGGCAAAAATCAATTATGCCCCTCACAGCTTTTGGTATGACAGAATAGGCAAGGTCAAAGGGAATATCTAATATCTGCTCTTACCAAGCTTCTAGTTTCCTCCTTCCATTATCCCAAAATAACCGGTTGTGTTATTAAAAATCTCAAAGGCAATTCTCAAAGTAAAACACAAGAGACATAAAAGTCTAAAGAAAAATGCTATCATAAGATATGCTGTCCTCCTAAATAGTGTGTGTTTAAGGGTAGGAGCTTTGTCTTAATCTGGTGTCCCTGTCTAGCTTTGTGCCTGATGGTACTTAGCAAAAGTTGGTTGTTTACATAAGAGTACATTTCAAATCAGCTCTTCTTGAAGGTTTCTTCATATCTCTCATCATATCTCTCATTTTTCATAAACTATCATGGCATACCCAAGGATTACTTAAGCCTCAAATCTTGTTAAGTGCCATAGAATTCTTTATTCTGGCATGGTGAAATTTCTAAAACCTACTGAAAAGATTCTATGCAAAGGTTTCTCACAAGTAGAAACATTTCCCACTAGGTTAGGGACTTGACAAAGCCAAGTCTTATATGACTTCATAAAGTAAATACAGAGTTGGAAGTATTTATTAATTATTGAGATAGTCATTTACGTATTTTTCCCAGTATAATGCAACTATGATCTATATATATAAAAGCTTCAGCAACTGTCCAACCAGTAGCTATGACGCTCAACACAGGAGCAGAAACCACAGATGTGGAAACATGGAACAGACTGATGAATCTCAGAGGGAAGAGGGGAAGGGAAAGGGTAGGAAGAAATTAACCAAAGATCTCATATGCATACTAGAGGCCTGGCGCACGGATTCGTGCACTGGTGGGGTCCCTCAGCCTGGCCTGAACCCTCTCGCAATTTGGGGCCCCTCGGGGGATGTTGGAGAGCCAGTTTTGGCCTGATCCCCACAGGCCAGGCCGAGGGACCACACCAGTGCACGATATCATGCACCGGGCCTCTAGTACCATAGAAGACAGATAGATGGCTCTTACCATCATAAAAGAGTAAACTTAGACATGATGTACATACAAAAAAACATTAAAATAGGAGGATTACTGAAAGATAAGTGGCTCTATAATTAATGCTATGTTACTAGTATTTCTCCACCACACTTGAGCTCAGGAAGGTCACAAGCAACTACGTTGGGATAAGTAGTACCATCCGAAATGTCCGTCAATCTCCAGCTAAGCCATTCTACAGACAGCACACGGAACAGAATCTTTCATCGGTGACTTCAGAGAAGGAAGAAATATCTCACTTTGGGACTTTATGCCAAGATGTTTAGCAACAGTGCAAAATTCAAACAGGCACAAGTGGTAAAATCCAAGTGCATCAAGAAGGCAGCTCGATACCCTAACATGGATTTTAGAGCAGGAAAAGTCCATGTTGGAGGCATAAATGTAGTCTTCCAAGGTAGTGATTTTAAATATTATAGAGAAGAGCACCTATGCCTGGGACACTCCAAACTTCAGTTTTTAAGAAGAAGAGGAACTAGTCAAGGAGACTGAGAAGGAAGGGGCAGGAAAGAAGGAGGAAAACTTCACGAGACTTCAAGAAGAAAGCATTTTAAGGAGACAGTGATCAATTTAGTTAATACTACTACTGATAGGTCAAGGAATAGGAGGGCCAAGATTGACCCCTCACTTTAGGAGTCATTGGCTAAATAGGTGGAGGTGATTAGTCCCAGCTTCTCTGAAATAAGAAAGACAAGGGTCTGGCCTGGCCGGTATTGCTCAGTAGTTAGAGCACTGACCCGTGCACAGAAGGGTCACGGGCTCGATTCCCGATCAAGGGCATGTACCTGGTTGCAGGTTCAATCCCCAGCCCCAACCAGGGGGGTGCGGAAAGCCGGCCCCAATTGGGGATGTCTGGCCCCAACCAGTTGGTATGTCTCACTCACATCAATGTTTCTTTCTTCTCCCTTCCTTCCACTGTCTAAAAATCAATGGAAAAATATCCTTGGGTGAGGATTAACACAACAAAAAAAAGAAGAAAAAAAGAAAAACAAAGTTCCAAGATATTAAATAAATTGAACACCAAGATCACATATCATTAGCCAGTTAGCAGCAGAAATGGGCCCAGAACCCACACTGAACACAAGCCTTCAGAAGTTAGTCATGGTTCTTGAATCCCAGAGCAGGCTCTTCTTCAATCACATATTATGATGTCAACTTGCCCTTCGTAACTGTGATGCAGAAGGAGGCCTCTATTAAGATTTTAAACAAAAAGGAATAAGCATCAATATTAGAATTTGGGGGCACAATGACAGTGGAACAGACACAATACCCTTCAAATCAAATGAAAGAGGCAGACACTGCAACCACAGCCAGCCCAGGTGTCAAAACACACTGCAATACAAAGAAATGTTTACATCTCCTCAAAGGGGATTCTCTGGGCAGTATTTCACTAGATGGCTTCCATATAAAAAAGTGATCAATAAATTCTCCCAGGCCCCATTCCCATATGTTACTGGCACTATGTATAATCAGGGCTTGAATAATGGGGATCTGATTCCCCACCCTCTTTCCTTCACCTGATTTTTTTTTTTTTATCTTCACCTGAGGATATTTTTCCATTGATTGTTAGGGAGAGTGGAAGAGAGACAGAAAGACGGAGAGAAACATCGATGTGAGAGAAACACATCGATTGGTTGACTCCTGCATGAGGCCTGACCAGGGCCCAGACCTGGGGGAGTCTGCAACCAAGGTAAGTGTGCCCTTGACAGGAATCGAACCCGAACCCAGGACTCTTCGGTCAGCAGGTAGATGCTCTATCCAGCTAGGGCCACCTGATTTCTTTATCAAGGTGCCCAAAAGGAGGTCTTAGTTTTAAATTAAATTTTCATTTTAAGATTTAAACATTCTAACGCATTTCTAGGGGGCCAAAGGCACAAGAGAGTCTTAAACCATTTAGGTTTAATGCCCGTTTTAACAGTCCCAACTGCTCCCCTCAAATCACAACCACCAGGGCAGCTATGGGGGGGGGGGGGGAGTGGGGGGGGGGGAGAGGAACAACTGTAATAATCTGAACAGTACAGATTTAATTTTTTTAAAAAAAATCACAACCACCAACAGCCAAGGAGTCACTCTGCCGCCAAAGTCCGCTGAACGATTTTGCAGCCCAGGAAAGTGAAGCGTTCCCAAGGGAAGGCAGGCGCCAGGTGGAGGAAAAGACGGATTTGGCTCTGAGCTGACTCGTTACTTGGGATGGAGCGGAGGGAGTGGCTGACGGTCCCAGGGCCCGGACAGAGAGGAAGGCGGGCGCTTCTCCGGGGAGAGGCAGAGGCGGAGCCAGCGCTGGCACCTGGCCCACGGGACTTCGGTGGAGGAGAAAGGTCGCCGCCAGGCTGGGACGCGTGGCGCAGAAAAGCCCCGTCGCGGGGCTCGAAACCTTCCAGAGTTCCCAGTGCCCTGGCTCCGGGAGCTAGTCCCCCACGCCTGGCGTCCCTCCAGGGCTGCCCTAAGCCTCGCGCCTCCCTTCCAACCTTTCCTCCCGGGGAAGCGGGCAGAGAGGGGCTCAGTGGAGTGAGCGGCGGCGCAGATCGCAGCCGCGTTACCTGATGCCGCCGTGTCTCCCCAGAAGGCGGAGGCGCAGCCGAGACGCACGGCGCAGCCCCGCGACCCCGGCTGCTCACCCGCGCCGGCCTCCGCCCGCGTGCCCAGTGCCCGGGGCCCGGCGCCCCAGGCGGCCGCCCGCGTGAGCCCGAGCCCGAGCCCGAGCCCGAGCCGGACAGTCGCCCGCAGCGGGCGCAGCGGCCCGACACAGCTCATGGCGCGCGCTCCGTGGAGTAACCGCGCCCCGCGCGCCCCCTCCTGGCCACGCCCCACCCGCGCCTGAAGCCCGGGCCTCGGGGCCCTGGTCCTGCCAACCCAGGGCTCGGGCTCCAGCTCCAGTGACTGCGACCATCATCACTAAGAAACAGAAGGGAAGGGTTGCCGGTTCAGCTCCTCTCCTCCGTTCCCGTCAAAGGGTCCTCACGCCTTATTCCCTTTCAAATTCTGAGTGTGAGAAGGAAGACAACCCAACAAGATAAAGATATGGGGGCCCCTGACTTCTCTTCCAAGGAGCTAGAGAATTATACCAACGCCAGCTCTCCTTCTACAGCCAGGCCGGTGAAGAAACGATTTACAAGACGCTAACCTAAGAGCTTTACTTATTTTATTTACGTTGCAGGCTTTTGAGTTCATGCTTTAAAATGTTTAATATTTATTAACACATTAAATAGAACGACCCAACGAGATGGATGATACAAGTATCCCCAGTGTACAACTGAGGAAAACTCAAGACTCAGCGAAGTCAGTCCCTTTCCCAGGGTCACACAGCTAGAAGTTATAAAGCTGGAATTGAAACCCAGGCAGTCTGGCTTCCGTCTCCACACTCTCTGCTCTCACCGCACACTGCCCCAGTTAGAAAAAAAAAATAACTGTGACCTCCATCTTATGGGCAAGGAAACTTAGGCACAGAGAGGGTACTAATGGAGCTAGAAATTGGTGCAGGCAAGACACTAGCAGCCAGTTTGATCCTTAACTACCGTGGGAGAGGAGATGTGAGTCATACAGAAGGAAAAGGAATTGACACAAAGTATGTGAAGCTTTCATCACCTTCACATACTGAGCCCCTGGGCTTTAGGCCCAGTCCCTCGTGTCCTTCCTCAGGCTTAGCACTGGGTGTGAGGGGCTTTCCAAGTAACTCCACCATTCCTGCACTCCACTGGCCATAAGGGGGCTGGTGACTGAACTCAGAGCCACACTGAGGTCCAGCCGTTTTGCCACCAGCTGGACAACTCCTCCCTGAGTTGGGCGTAGCATATTTAGAGGGCCTTCACATGTGAGCTTCATCCCTTTTGTGGCCAGGCCCCCAGGATGCTTTGGGAAGGCATAACCAGGGGCACCAGTACCACCAAACCCTCTTTGCTCCTACTTTGGAAACAATGTCGCTGTCTGACGGGGAACAAGAGCACAAGGAAGAGGCACCGAGGATGTGTATGGCCATGACCACATTAACAACTTGATTTATTTCAGTTTACGAAGTTCATTTCTTTCTCCCTATCTTGCTCAATGTAGTGAGTTCCAGCGATTCTGGGGCTGGTCGTGGAAAAACATATGATCATAAGGAGGGAGGGGCTCACAGCAAGCTTTATTTGGGCAACGCTTTGACAAGTGTGCATGCAGGAGCAGGACGGAGGAGTCCCACACAGCCTGGGACCACCCAGACGCTGTGGCTGCCCAGGGCGACCCCCCAGAACAATGGAAAGGTAAGGGAACACCCCAGCGGAATGATGGGATGGGAGAGGGGACTCACCTGTCTAGGTGAGGCCACTCAGCCATCCCTCTGGGAGTCTCTGGATCAGGGAGCTCCCAAGGTCAGCCGCAGAGTGGGGTCTTGAATCGCTACAACGTTATCCAACATCTGACCAGCAAATATTGGATGTAGCTTCTCAAAGTATGCAAAGCAGGCCGGTTCTCAATAGCTAAAATTTGTGCCGTGTTTAAAACAGTTGAGTGTGTTTTAAATATGAGAATTAGATGCTGGTGCCTGCAGGCTTTTGAGTTCCTGGGTCCCAGGCTGTTGTGAAGAAATCAACAACCCAGAAACCAACATACGGGGCCATCTTTGACTTATTGCTGTCACATCCTAAGATCCAGTGGGAAGTACACCCAAACACTCCCAGAATCCACAGCTCCACCAGGCCAAGTCTCTCTCAGGCATGAGACACTCAAATTCTGAGTTCAGGGTTCTCACCTGATCCACTTTGAATGCTGGTGATTGAGACTGGCTGATGATTTACTCCTACACTGCCATCCCTCTGCACAAAGGCAGAGGAGTCTAACATTCAGACAGTCAATTATACACATGCAACAGGAGTGGGTTGGCGGATATTTTACCTACAAGAATCTGTGAGGCAGTTTGCATAGATGAGTATCCACACCCTGTGCCTGTTGTTGTCTAAGAATGAAACAACTTCACCAGCAGGTGTCGCTATTACATTACATATCAGGGAGAGTCTGGCTCCCTTGATAGGGCCTTAAATAAAACACACTTCTAGTTGTTTATATTCTGGTCACTAGCTCCAGTAAGTGCTATGTAATCACAGCCATCAACAACGACGTATGTGATATTAAACCCATTTACTATTCAATCCAACAGAGTCCTCCACGCTTCTCAGGAAATCCAGCCCAACTAGGAGGTTTACTTCACAGAATAATGAACAAATTCTATTTACTACTAGACAATCCACCTGCTTCTGGCTCCATAGAACATGAAATAAGTAAAATGACTACTCCACTGCTCCTTGTAGATTATCAGACATGCCCAACAGCAAAGGGACTCTCCATGGAATATTGTTCATTACTGTTTAATTTGAACGCATTCCAAGGCCCAGATACACAGGTGAGCTCAAGTCCCCAGGGTTTCATTCTGGAGATCTGAAGTCTTTGGCATGTCTGTAGGATTAGGGCATGAGGCAGGGGCAGAGACATTCTTTCATTCTCTGTCTATTCTGTTAGATTTAAACTCAGGTCCGAGTTCTGTCCTCAGGCCCTTCTTATTTTCACACCTTGTTTTCTTCTTGGAAACCATCATTGTCCCCCATTGACTCAACATTGGTTCTCATTCTCAAAGCCCTGTCTTCAGCATTCCAATACCATGACCTATTAGAGCAGTGGTTCTCAACCTTCCTAATGCCGCGACCCTTTGATACAGTTCCTCATGTTGTGGTGACCCCCAATTTCATTGTTACAAATTAAACATAATTAAAGCATAGTGATTAATCACAAAAACAATATGTAATTATATGTGTGTTTTCCAATGGTCTTAGGTGACACCTGTAAAAGGGTCACGACCCACAGGTTGAGAATCGCTGTATTAGAGGTTTCACTACTGCTCAAGCTTAAAATGTTAGAAAACGGACTCGTTTTCTGTCTCCCCTAAATCCGTTCCTCCTTCTTATTTTCCTACTTATGTTAATTGTCAACTTTTCTGTTCCTCAGAGTTATTATCTTTGACCCTTTCCTCCCTTGGCTCTTCCTCCCAATTTAACCCTTTCCTAAACAGACTGGTCTTTTCTAGTCTATTTCTATAAAGTGCTTGAATGTTTCCAAACTATTTCTTGTACACCTTCTATGTGCAAGGACTTCTGCAATGTGTTAAGGCATGGGGCTTGAGGCCAGTCTGTTTGTCATTCTTTTTGCAGCCTTGAAACAATACTCTTAAAGCAACAGATGTCAGTAAGTTGATTACCAAACATGTATTTTTTAACTTAAAGAGGAGAAACTGATACAGCTTGGTTTTAAAAAATTCTTTTTGGAACAAGAAATAATTTCAGTGTGCCTTCAGTGTAAAATATAACAGAGGAATTGAATGATCTTTGAAATTGCCGACTCGAAATCAGCCTCCTTATGTAAAGCAGGAGTGAGTGAGTACTCTCTGCAGTGTGAGGCAGTGGGTCCCCTACTCTCCTGCACATAGTATAGTAAGCACCTGGGGACGCTGGCTCATAAAATGCAGACCCCTGGGGTCCATCCCCGGGTACTCTGATTCAGTAGATCGGCAAAGGGGCCAAGGAATCTGCATTTTTAAACAAAACAAAAATCTAAGGAGTATTTTTAAGAAACAGTCATGCAGAAGAAAAGTCTAAGTACTTGAAATAGGATACTGTTCTTACATCATGAAATTGCTTCACACAACTACTCTTAGTCACCTAATTGTGTTAGTTGAGTCTGTAATTCTCTGCCCACAGACTATTTCCTCTAATTTTACCTGTAGAAGCTCATATCTTTGGTTTCTAGTTTTATCTCAGATTTAAATTTCAATCTTGGTAGACGTAACACCTTAGGCCAGATTAATATTTCATGCTTCACTACATGTGAGGTTCTCAGATCCTGTTCTTGGGAGAGCAGGAAGTCAGTAGGGATTCCTGAAAGGAGAAAGAAGGTACCACCATGCGCCCCAGTAGGGTAGGGCACTGGGGCAAAGCTGGGAGTCCGTGGTATGTTTTCTTACAACACACAGAGGTGTGGCAGTCTGAGGTTTAATTGCAAGTTGTAGTTGAGGCATGGGGTGAGGAACCCAAGATCCTGAATCCCAACTCCCTGTGGGAACTTCCCAAATGTAAGCCATGCCCCCTCTTATTGGTGCTGGCATGGGACATAGGTGAGTGAGCTGGGCTAAAGCGTGAGACCAGGACAGACAAACCTAAGGAGAGGGGCAGGTAAAGGTCACTGGGCTTTCTTTACCCTACACTCTCTCCCTGGTCCTGTGTGTTCTAAACATTTTCCTTAAATTAGTGCAAATCCTGGCAGAGCTCCGAAACACAACACTATGTCCATCTCCCCTCCTCCCGGTATTTCATTTAACTTTGTTAAGGTTGTATGGTTTGTTTGGCCGCACTTGTTCCAGGCAAGTGTGAGTAGCTCAGAGGCCTGTTTGTGGCCTTGTCTCCTTATGCTCCAGACAGGGGATCAGAAGCAGTGACCAGTAGCTCTTGGAAATTCCTCCTAGTGCTGTGGCATCCTGGGACTTGTCCAGCCCATTGTGTGGACATCATTGAAACTTGGATTTGTTTTAAAGTGTTATATAGTTTTGCTTTTGTTTTTCAAACATTAAATACATGTGGGGTCCCCTTCCGTCAAAAAGCCACAGTGACTGTCTCTCTCCGCTCCTGATGCCACTCAAATGGAGCCACAGGAGAATCACTGTGGTTTGTCCCAGTTTCACAACTGCCCTGCCCTGTGGTACCTGATGACCTTGTTACATCTGTGAACAGCTTTTGCTCGGAGACAGATGCTTTCGAGGCTGGTGTACTTGGTCTTTTCTTTTCTCGACTGATCTTGTAAGTCCTTAATGGTCATGTGCTTGGCCTCAAATGGCATTTTAATATTTTAGTGCTTTAGCCATATTTACTATTTATTAATGGTTTATGAAAACATACTTTATTCACTCAGCAAATGTTTGTTGAGTTCACTGTGTTAAGTGCTGCAGATACCAGCAGATAAAAAGCCTTGCCTTCATGGGGCTTACATAAAATTATTTGAATTAATTTATTTTTGCTGATTATAATAATACCTTAACATTTTACGGGATTTTGAGACCTCATTTAGAAGATCTGGCTAATAAGTTATATTGAGCATCATATTTTTTTGTGGAGAACCTTAAATACAAGGCTGAGAAGTTTGTACTTAATAGGATAAGAGACTGGGAGTCCTTGCAGGTTTCGATGAGGAGAATGACATTATCAGGGCACCATCGTAGGACAGTGTTCAGATGGGCTTTGTGGTGATTGCGGGCTAGCTTTCACAGGGTTCCTCTATTTTCACTCTGTCTCTTATCTGGATTTGTCAAATCTCTGACAGCCCCACATAAAAATATATGTACATATTGGCTTCAAACTGCCCACCCTCCAGGAGGCCTGCAGGTGGCAATAGTGAGCCATCCATGAGCTTTGTAACTAACCCCACATTTTGTAACTAGCCTTTAACCAATTTGGGAGTGCATATTTGATTAAGCGTTATTTCAGGAATTTTCCTAGGATAATCCTATAGGAGCTATAGGCAGTTCATTTCAAGTAGATATGAAGAAGGGGTGTGGAAAAGGAGCCTTCCATCCCACAATGAGATGCTGCAATATTAACTATCCATGAAGTGATAATGGGGAAACTAACCTAACAAAGCACATTGGATGAGATCCACAAGAAGTATTGATATAAGATTACCAGGTAGTTTTCTGAAAAGAGGGCTGTGCGACTAAGCAAGTGGTTTCCTGGATGTGGGTACATAGAATTTCCTCGGTGTTGTTTGTAAAAAATGAAAACACTGTGTTCTGAATTTTTTTTTTTTTTTTTTTTTTTACAGAGAGGAAGGGAGAAGGATAGACAGTTAGAAACATCGATGAGAGAGAAACATCGATCAGCTGCCTCTTGCACACCTCCTATTGGAGATGTGCCTTCAACCAAGGTACATGCCCTTGACCGGAATCGAACCCGGGACCCTTCAGTCCGCAGGCCGACACTCTATCCACTGAGCCAAACTGGTCAGGGCTGTGTTCCGAATTTTGACGTATTTTGTTTCTTTGTAGATGAGCATGTCCTGGTTAGTCCTGCGGAAGGCCATTTCTCAGGAACTACTGGCACAACAGTTATCAGCTAAGAATATGGTTGACACTCTGCTCTTCCTTGCAAAACATTCAGTAAATATTTGGGCTTTTACAAATCGCACCTTTGTTTACCAAGAGGAGGTCACTGCTCCCCACCACTCAGAGTAAAGCACACACAGCAACCCCCATTGCAAGAAGGGTAACTAACATAAGCCACCTTTCACGGAAGAAGCAAGGTCCTTCCAAATGTCAATGACAAGTTGACCTTTATACACAGCGTAGTCTTTTTTTATGCGTTTAATTTTGAATGGAAAGAACTGTAAGTGCATTCACAGTTAGATAGTAAACTAACCCAAGAGACAGGTCGTATTTCATTTGCCTTCATTCAAGATGGAAACTTAAAGTAAATGTGGGCATTAAGCTGTCTTTTTATTGACCTTATAACATTTTCTGTTCTTCCAACCTCCCCTCTTTCTTTGGGAATATTATATAATTTTTCCCTTCAAAGATACTTTATTTGAGAAAATCACGAGATTCTTCATCAAACAGAGGAATGTAACTTGGCCACTTTTTTTTGTTTTTACCACACTCGTAATTATTCCACTGATCACATCTAGTGATGAAAATTGTTTCAAAGGGTAAGGGTCTCAAATTGTAACTTATGTGAAGCTAGAAACAAACAAACAAACAAACAAACCAAGAACTCAGTAACAGACTAATTGGCACAGCAAACACTTAAATCTAACTTTTCCATTCCAATTTGTCTCCATCCAGGGCAGCCTCAGAGCATTCCTTGATCTCTGGCCAGCATTAAAAATGGCTGATTCTTGGCCATTTTTGTCTCTGGATGTAATTCTGATTGGGACAATCCTTCTTTCTCTGGCCACTGGCTTGCCTGACTTTCTA
This sequence comes from Myotis daubentonii, assembly GCF_963259705.1. Taxonomy (NCBI): domain Eukaryota; kingdom Metazoa; phylum Chordata; class Mammalia; order Chiroptera; family Vespertilionidae; genus Myotis; species Myotis daubentonii. The sequence goes on from NC_081844.1 coordinate 52,687,988, forward strand.
AATCTCACCCAAAGCACCCCTGCCCCATGGCCCAATGCCCCCAAGTGGTACATCTGATGGAGCTTTATAAAGTTAAGAAGCTCAAAACCCAGGTGGCTGCCTCGCCGCCCACCCCCGCCCCACTGCCCCGTAAGAAGTCCAGGTTACATAGCCCCTGTTGGTTTTCTGTCTTTGATTTACACAGTGAAACTAAAAGCACATTGCTCATAGACTCAAAAAAATTTTCATTTTCACTTTCCTTGGGCCGTTTTTATAAACAAATATGCTAACAGATAACTTTGTTTCCCTTAGTCACTATTTTTTTTCTCTCTATTAGGTTGGACTGATTTTCAACCTGTCCACAAATCATTTTCTTCCTGCCTATTTTGAGGAAATCCAATTCTGAGGAGTCAGGTTACCAGTATACATTTAACTTAGGTCTATAAATGGTTTACTTATTAGAAAAATGGACATATCATTGTCAGCATTGAGTCGAGCTTCCTGGGACCTCCTGATGGATTTATCTTTCTTTAAAGTACTGAGAGAATTCAGTTCATCAAGTTTTAGTGAACTTGAACCATGTAGTCAAGCATTGAAAAACTGCTTCTGCCTATAATTGGACTGAAAATACAAATATTAAAAAACAATTGAAATCCAGGTTTGAGAAAGGCTGTAAAAGACCATCCAACCACCTTGTTTCTAACCCAGAGAGGAAGCTAGAAAGTTATATTAGACAGACTTAGAGAGATGCAAATATATGCTCATATAATCTCATATGCAGGTATGTATAAACACATCATATTTTAAAATCCATAATCTCTGCTGGGAACTCCTTCCATCCATGAATTGCTTTCATAATAATATCTTGTATCTATATGTTACCTTAGATCAAGAAGTGTTTTGTGATTATATTTAGAAGCGTGGTTGAGAGTACGGGCATTGGGCCTATGGATCAGAATCCCTGTTCTGGAACAGTGATCTTGCATATATCACTGTAACCTCTCAAAGACCCTCTTCATTTATACGATGCAGATAATTATATATCTCTCTAGGCTTGTTCTGAGGATTAAATGAGAGAACATGCAAAATAGCAACAACTAAACTACAGTATGACAGCGAGCATTAAGAAGATGCTCAAAATTGGTGATGCTTTCTGTTATTCCTTCAGGCTTACATCATTTCCCCCAGGTCAAGAACTTAAAGTAACTCTGCCAAATCAAATTTGAATTCGGCAAATACCTTTGGAGCCTAAATGAACAAAACAGACAAGGAACTTGTAGAGTGAGTTATTTAATGTACATGAAGACTGTTAGCAGTAGATGTTATATTTTCAAATCAGAACACAAATGGCTGGTAGATAATTTGGGAAATTATTATTTCAATAAATAAGCTCATTGATCTCTGAATTAAATTACATGATTATTTTGGCTTACATACTACCTGTGCTCTTTTCTCGGAAAACAAACCTGGAAGTAGAGGAAATTTGATGTAAGAAATATTGTTCTTTCCTGGAATTTGTTAACCATTTATAATTTATCAGAGGGAAAAACTGGCCCAAACACTTAAGAGAACAGGTAGTTAAAATGTAAACCTAGTGACTAAATGCAGGGCCAATGTAGGTCACTAAATCACTGTTGGCCATTTTCTCTCAGAGAACATCTTACCTAATAGAGTTCTGATTTACAATTTGAGATTGTGGTAAAAAGCAAATCTTTTCTTTAAAGTTATGATACCACATCTCAGATTCTAACATAAATCAGCAAAAAGCCAGGCATACTAAAATGGAATAAGATGGAATTCCCAATTTCTTTAAGTGTTTATCAGCCTTGTGCATATGAGGTTACGTATTCTCTCTATGTAAGACTTAACACAAAGTTATGAATTGATATCTTAACAAATCAACGTTTTATGGTCTTCAGCAAGAAGAACCACAATGACAGACAGCATGCTCTGTTTGGCACACTGTGCTTGAACTCTGATTGGAATTACACCTTCTCACAAGGCGTGCAGTCTAGTTCTATAATCATTTCACCTTTGATTGGTGGAATTAATTTAGGTGGAGTCTCCACTTAAGTTAGACAGCCAGATGCTTTCTTCTCTGTGGAGCATTATAACAGCAGCCTGCAGTTAGTAGCAACAGATCACTGATTAGAGACAACTTTTTGTAGCTGGAACAACAATGCTCAGTCCCCATGAGCCAGACATGGCAATAATGGTTACTCTACAGTTCTATGAAATAAAATACTTATTTCTACAAATTCCAATTGACAATTTAAAACATTTGGTAATTCATAAGCCTTATAAACATTTATTTAACACTTTCTGTGAATCAGGCAATGTACTCAACACATTATTTCCTTGAATCCTGGCGACATAATACTCTATGAAGTGTTACTGTAAATATTTTTTTCTGTTTTATTAATGCAGATACTGAAACTCAGAGAAGTTAAGTAACTTGTACTAAATGGCACAGTAAGTTGTACAGATAGGATTCAAACTCCATAGCTCTAAACAACTACTTACGCATAGTCTCTTCAATTGAGTTATACTTTCCTTGAAAAGCAATTCCTTAGCCACCTTTTATATTCAAATAAAAATTAATCATGAAATAATTATCACAGCAAATAAATCATTACATATTTTAATTATTTTGGGGATATGTAGGTAATATGAACATATAGTCAAAATTTTAAATATACCGAGAAATGAAGCCTTTTCCCCACCTTATCCTCTATTCTCCTGCTCCTCCCCTCTCCACGGAGGCAAACACTGGTAGACTCTGAGTGTCATCCTGAAATGATATTCAATGTATATGCTAATGTGTGTATATGTATTCTGATTTCTTTTAGTATGTTATCTTTGATTTTGTATATAGTGGTTTTTTTGGGGGGCTGAGAAGAAGTTTATTTTAATGTAGTTAAAATACATTAGTCTTTCCTGGGAGTTTGTGTCATATTTAGATAGACCTTCCATACTCAAATTTTCAATGGTTTCCTATTTTTTTCTAGTATTTTTGTGGATTCCTCTTTTATATTTCAATGTGTTCAATATGTAATTTATTTTGGCATAGGAAGTTGATATGTATACCACTTAATTTTTCCCCTAGATAACTTCCCTGTTGTTCTAATACCATACTTATGCCACATATTTAATATTTTTTCTTAACTGATATGCAATACCAGCTTTATCATACTCAACAACAAAATATATTTAGATGTTTGATAATATTTCTTGATAATATTGATAATATTTATTATCAATATCTTGATAATATTTATCCAGCTCCTATGGATCAGTATCATATTGTTTAAAATATTATGGATTTATAATATGCTTTCATATTTGACAGATATTCTTGTCCTCATTCTTCTTCTTGTTTAGGATTTTCCAAGATGATTTTCTCTTTTTTTATTTGAGTTTTAGAAACAGCTAATCTAATTCTTTAAAAAAGGAAGAAAATAAGATGAAAAAAAGAAGAAAACTCTTTTATAGGTTTATTGGAACATTAATACAGTTCCAAATTATTGAAATCACTGATATTTTTATTGATTCCTTTTATTTAGAAATAGAGCATGCTTTTCATTTTTCTAATTCTTATTTTATAACCCTAAAATATTGTTTGGAATTTTTAATGATATTGATTCTGTCTATTGCTTATTGCTTATTAAATTTTTCCTTAGAGATATTTTATCTAGTTGTATGTGTGTGGTTGAAATTATAAGTGTGATGGCTATTATATTGAAAACCAGAGACCCGATGCATGAAATTCGTGCCAAGGCCTTGGCCCCAGCCCCTGCCCGCTGCCACTGCGGCTGCGGGCCTCTGCTGCCTCTGCCTCAGCCCCTACCTGCTGCGGCTTTGTCCGGAAGGAAGGACGTCCAGAAGAACTTTCAGTCTAGTTAGCATATTACCCTTTTATTATTGTAGATGGTTATTAATTTCTTATTAGTAATTTTTATACAACCACCTTATCAATAGCTACTTTCTGATTGGTTATCTATTTATCTTTACATATTATCCTTGCCAAAGTCATTTAATTTTGCATTTGGATATTAGATATTAGAAGTGTAAACTCTAAAGACTTATTTCCAGCCCAATTCAATTCCATATCAACAAATCATTACTGAGTGTTAAATATTCTTATGCTAGGTGCAGTAGCCATAAAAATAAGTTTAGCATCTAATGAGATGCATACCACACATATAGCAATACAAGGTTTCTATAAATGCTATGAAAAAGGCTGAACTGTGGCCTCAAAGTTTTAGGTGTTGTTTTGGAGGAAGTAGGAATCATGAAATAGGACATTCAGGTTGTATAGAATTTTGATGGAGATGCAAGAGTATGTATGAAGGCAACCCAGGCAGAAGGCGGTACATATAAAAAGAGACACACAGTCTGAGAGTACTCTATAGTGCACATTAAGGGAATGTTATGTGATTCCATGAGCGAAAACACAGCAAAGGTAGGAAGGGACAATTATGTCTACATTCATTATGGTGGGAGATAGGGAGTCATTGAAGGCTTTTGATCAGGCAAATGTCATCATCAGAGCTACATTATAGGAAGATTAATCTGTCAGCACAGTGAATGGTTTGGAGCAGGAAGTGACTGGAGTGGAGGGGGAGATCAGTCAGCAGGCAGTGTAGACAAGCAGTCTGGACAAGAAATAAGGGAGCTTCCTTTAGCATGTTGGCAGTGGAAATAGGAGGAATAAAATAAAAGTGGTAGTGTGAAGATAGTTCTAACAACAAGCTTTAACAACTGATTAGATAAATGGGTAAGGAGAATGAGGAAGACTGTGACTTTAATTGACTGATGATCTGATGAGGTGATTGGCAATAACTGATAAGTCAGAGGGAGGAACTATTAAAGAAGAGAGAAAAGGCCACAAATCTGGGTTTGATATATTCACTTTGTTTGTTTTTTTGTTTTAAATATATGTTATTGATTTTTTTATAGAGAGAAAGGGAGAGGGATAGAGAGTTAGAAACATCAGTTAGACAGAAACATCGATCAGCAGCCTCCTACACACCTCCTACTGGTGTGTACATGCCCTTGGCCAGAATTGAACCTGGGACCTTTCAGTCCACAGGCCGACGCTCTATTCATTGAGCCAAACCAGTTAGGGCGATATATTCACCTTGTTGTCCTAATTAATTATTTACTGAGTATGTAATGGACAATGTGGTAACTATACTTAATAATACTACACTGTTATTTTTGAAAGTTGCTAAGAGAATAAATCATAAAAGATCTCATCACAAGAAAAAAAATTGTGTAACTACGTGTGGTGATGGATGCTGACTAGGCTTATTGTGGTGATGATTTTGCAATATACCCAATCGTGATGTCTTACACCTGAAATTAATATAATGATACTAGAGGCCCGGTGCAAAAAAATTTGTGCACTTGGGGGGGGGGTGTCCCTCAGCCCGGCCTGTGCCCATTTGCAGCCCAGGACCCCTTGGCGGATGTCCACCTGTTGACTTAGGCCCATTCCCCGGGGGATCAGGCCTAAGCTTGCAGTCAGACATCCTTCTGGCAGCCAGGGAGCCCTCGGGGGATTTCCGACTAAAGGCTTAGGCCCCCAAGGGATTGGGCCTAAACCATTAGTTGGACATTCTTAGTGCTGCCACGGAGGTGGGAGAGACTCCTGCCACCACCTCTGAGCTGGCCAGCAATGAGCCAGCTTCTGGCTGAGTGGCACTCTCCATATGGAAGTGCACTGACCACCAGGGGGCAGCTCCTGCATTGAGCGTCTGCCCCTGGCCAGTGTGCATCATAGCAACTGACCATTCTGCCATTCAGTCAATTTGCATATTAGCCTTTTATTATTATTATATAGGATGTCCCTATTTCCCCCCTTTTGCCCCCTCTACTCAGCTCTTGCCCCCCACTTCTCTCTGGCCATCACCATACTGTTGTCTGTGTCTATGGGTTGGGCATATATTTTCTTTGGCTAATCCCTTCTTTAAATTCACTTCTTTAAATTTTTATTTTCAGATAAGTGCTTATAACTGCACTATTACATATTTTCTATTATATCATTTAGAATTAAGATAGTTTTTTAATTGAACCCTTGTAAATTTTAGCACAATTTAATAGATTATGCTAGAAGCAATTAGGAGATTTTTCATGTAACGCAGATACATTTCAATTAATATTTTATTAATTTTTAATTTTTAATATTTTAATTTGAAATAATCTCATACATGTAAAAGAAACCTATAAAATACTACAGCATATTATATGTACCCTTCACCCAATTTCTTAGGTGTTAATAATTTAAACATAACCATATACAACTAACAAAATTTGGAATATATTTTTCTTATAATCTCTTTAATGTTACTTAATCCATTTACTTTGTTTTTGTTCATCTTCACCCAAGGATATTATTCCATTGAATTTTAGAGAGAGTGAAGGGAAAGGGAGAGACATATTGATAGGTTGCCTCCTGCACATGCTCTGATAGGGACTGGGGATCAAGCCAGCAACTGAGGCACATGCCCTTGACTGGAATCGAACCTGGGACCCTTCAGTCCATGGTCTAATGCTCTATCCACTGAGCAAAACAGGCTGCAGCTTAATTCATTTACTTTTAATCTATATGTGTCTTTTTATTTAAAGTGAGTTTTGTTTTTGATTCACCCTCATAATCTGTCTTTTAATTGGTGCATTTACGCCACTGACTTTCAGAGTGCTTACTGATAGAGTTACTGCCATATCTGGCGGCTTCTGGGGCCTGCCAGTGGCCTGGGACCGATCCGATCCCGGGCAGCAGGCAAGCAGATGGGGTCCCGAGCCGTAGGCAGGCGGCTCCTGGTGTTGCCCACGGGAGCCTGGATTGCAGCTCGAGCTGGTGGCTCATGCTGTCCCTCCCTGCCCTATGCAAATTAGCCACCATCTGTGTTGGCGGTTAATTTGCATATCTTGTTAATTAGCCAATGGGAGGTGTAACGAAGGTAGGTCAATTACCATGTTTGGCTATTATTAGATAGGATATGTCAATTACATCTCAATTAAAAAGAAAGAAAATGGCCAACACAGAGCAGGGAGGAATATATTTCCAGTGTCACTTGTTTCGGGGAATACTAACACATTGGGACCTGGTAGAAAGCAAAGTCTCCTCCTGCCATAGCCACAGGTTAAAAATAATTATGTGTCCTAATCCATGGGCTCAGAAAGAGCTTTCAGTGAGTTGGGATATGGGCTCCATCTTAAGGTTGGGCTGGGTTGTTCTGATGGAGGTCAGCTGGCTGGGTTTGTTCTGCTGGAGGCCAGCTCTCGGTGTTTGCTCTCTGCCAAATACTGGAAGAGGTTGCATCATGCAACCTCCCGGGTGTCCCTCCCTCCTCTTAGCAATGGCTAATGATTCACTAGCCTTTGCGGATGAATTGGCTGCAGAGGAGAAAGGTTGAGCTGGGCCAAAAGGAGGAGCTTAAACCTGTGTGTAAAATCTGGGAACCTGATAGAACATAGGTTGGGGGCCAGGATGAGGGGGGAAAAGAGACGGGAAAGACTTCCCCCACCTCCCGGTAAGAAGCTCCCGTGATCAGCTTCAGCCACTGGCAGGCAGACCTGGTCATCCTCAGAGTTTACATAAAGGGACTGTGGAAGCCCGAGAGGCCACAGTGCTGATACAGGGCTCCCGGACATCATGCGTTGGTCCTTGCACCCCCGGAGTTTAATTCTCTACTTCTACACTCTTTTATTCCTCTCTTCAACATGCCTAGCAGTAAGTATGCTTCTCCACAGACATACTTGTTTGACATGGAAAGCTGAAAAGTAAGAAAATACATGATAAACTAGTGAAATTTCTGTATTTTTCTCCTCTAGCTTGTTCCCCCCACAGACAACTGCTGCATCTCAGATAAAAGATTTGTAAGTAATTTTTATGGCTTGTTTGTTTGTTTGTTTCTGCTGTATGTAGATTGCAGAGAGGCAGAGGAATAAAAGGAATTCTCTTACAAACATTTGGCATTTTAAACTCTGTGTTGTTGTTTTTTAACATAGTCTAGCTTTTACCTATTTTTATACATAGATTGTTAAGTGTGGCTTTCATCAAGATTTTAAATCACTCTGTTGTTGTATTTTCAGGGTCATTACTGCCCGACTACATGTGGCATTGCAGATTTCTTGCTTAGTTACCAAACCGAAGTAGACCAGGATCTACAGTCTGTGGAAGAAACCTTACGTAAAATCAAAAACAGCACATCAGAAGCCAAAGAACTGATCAGACAAATCCAAAGCTTCTATAGTACTGATGGCCTACCGAAGTCAGGTGAGGAACTAAATACCACTGACTGAGAAGATAATTTGTAAAGTTCTTTTGCTGTCGTTTCACTGGTTCCATTCGCCTAAACATTTCTGTCTCTGATCTCATATTACAGAAAGGATAGAAGCTTCTATTAAGGAATCTCAGAAAATGACAGAAGATATTATGAAATTTGAAGCATTGATTATATCACATGAATCAAGTATTCGGTAAGCATTTTAAAAATATATATATTTTATTGATTTTTTACAGACAGGAAGGGAGAGGGATAGAGAGTTAGAAACATCGATGAGAGAGAAACATCAATCAGCTGCTTCTTGCACACCCCCTACTGGGGATGTGCCTGCAACCAAGGCACATGCCCTTGACCAGAATCGAACCTGGGACCTTTGAGTCCACAGGCTGACACTATCCACTGAGACAAACCAGTTAGGGCACGGTAAGCATTTTTGTTGTTGTTGTTGTTAATCCTCACCCAAGGATATTTTTTCAATTGTTCTTTAGAGAGAGTGGAAGGGAGGGAGGTGAAGGGAAGGAAGAGAGAGAGAGAGAGAGAGAGAGAGAGAGAGAGAGAGAGAGAGAGACATCAATGTGAGAGAGACACATTGGTTAGTTGCCTCCTACACACACCCCAAATGAGACTGGGGATCAAACCTGCAACCCTTCTGTGCGCAGGCTGCCACTGTAACCACTGAGCTACACCAGCGAGGGTGCATTTTTGTTTTAACTTACTCTCCAAGAGTGATTTAGTTTTTACTTAATATTGCAAACTTCAGTGGAATTAACTTTTTCCCCACTTTTGATATTTAATTGTCATTATGCCTGGCCATCTGGAACTCAGCGGAGATAGCATCTTAAATGCAATATGTATTGCACTGGGTTATAATTGCTTTTTAATAATCATGTGGGAGAAAGCTGTTCTAGATGTCTGCAAATACTGCTATGACCCCATGTATGAAAATGATCCCTCATCCCCATTTGTCTTACACCACACATTCAAATGGGGGTTTGGGTGTGGAAACTAGGACTCTCTTTATAAGATTGTCAACAAATTGGTGAGAGGTGACAGCAAGCAGAGGCATAGGAAGGCTATAGGAAAAGTTAAGAGATGAAGTGTGACAAACATTACAAAGCTATGTGCTGATCACGGCACAGTGACTGTGCCGTTATGTTCTCTCCTCCCTTCCCTTGAAGGCAAAATGTCTCTATTAATAACTTCCCAGGGACTCATTAACTTCCTGAACTCAGGGTCTCAGATACAGTTTTAGTTTTTTTCCTCAAAAATAAATATTTTTTTTAAACTAAACTGTGTTCAAAGCAGCATTAAAAATAGTGAGAAATGGTGGCTAGGGAGAAGTGGGCAGGAGGGATTTCTCCTCTTTCCGTTACCAGAGGGCCATAATTACTGTTGTTGTCTAATTTATAAGTTACACTAGTATTGCCCATCGTTGAAGTTAAAGAGACTATTGTGCAGAAATTTTCTAAGGTGCAGTAAAGAAAAAGAGTGGTCGGGTACTTTTTCTATCTTTCTTCACCAAAAGGTACACCAGGCTGTGCACTGTAGACGGTGTTCTACCATCCCTGAATATGCACAGACAAGCCTGTGAACAACTACAAAAGCAGGATTTTTCACTTCCCCCAGCCTTTTCCCAAAGATCTGTAGATAGAAACATTGAGAAGGTCAGGAAGTGTCTGTTGTTCTATAATATATATGTAAGATAACACCCCAAATACTTTCTCCATGTAAGTTATAGATTGTAGAACTCAAACAGTCCTCAGCAGGTCCACAGTGGAAAGCATAATTCATCACATGCGAATCCCTGGACAGAGCCTTTTCTTCCCTAAGAATATCTAGTCCTAAGAACGATCCTCAGGCAGTCCTCCCGTTAGCCAGGCTCTTCACTCCATTAGGTCGTCATCTGCTGCCCTTGATACAGATGGTGAAAATCAGACTGGCCACTGTTTAATGGCAATGGCATTGCTTAAGGACAAGAACTTTATTATTTTCTTTTCCAGAAAGCTTAGAATTTTAATTCGCCTCAATTAAGTAACAGAATTTTACAGTTTTCCCAAGAAATGGAGTCATTTGTCAGGAAGTAATTCTCAAAAAGATAAGGTAGTATTTTTAAATGAAAATACAAAATTACACCTCTGAAGGGTATGCTCTATTATCTTATTCTTCCACTTGTAGATTTTTGAAGGACATATATAATTCAAATAAGCAGAAGATCGCTACCTTAAAACAGAAAGTAGTCCAGCTTGAAGAAAAGTGTCAAGAGCCTTGCAAAGACACAGTCAAAATACACGATATAACAGGGAGAGGTAAGTGACACTTTGATGTGGGGATTAATATATAAAGCAAAAGAGATTTCATCTTTTAGAATGCATTGGAATAATTTTGAAGGTGCTTAGCCATTGAGTCTAGTTGTATCCAATTGCTTGGACTTTGCTTGAGTAGCTAAAAGTAGTTTGAAAGGAATGATGATGTGAGAAGTAAGACAATGCTTTGCGGGAAATGAATAGTTTACAACTTGCTAAAAGCCCACGTTCAAGGCTGGAACGGTCTTACCTGGATTTCAGACCACAGTGTAGGCTTCTTCGTCTTCTTCAGATTGTCAAGATATTGCCAATAAGGGAGGCAAAGAGAGTGGGCTTTACTTTATCAAACCCCTGACAACTCAGCAGCAGTTCCTAGTCTACTGTGAAATGGAAAAAAATGGAAATGGATGGACTGTGCTTCAGAAGGTATGTCCCCCCTCACCCTGTGTGTTTAATAAACACTCAAATAAGCATCAGCCTTAGGCTGGATACTTTTCTAAGCACCTGTGAACATCAACTCCATGAATCCTCACACCTTCCCTGTGGGGTTGGTACAATTATTACCTCTATTTACAGAGGAGGACACTTAGGCACCAGAGGTAAAGTCACTTACCCAAGATCACAAAACTAACTAGTAAGTAACAGAGTCAGGATTGGAACCCCGGCGGTCTTATTTCAGAGTCTGTGCTTTGACTGGACACTGTGCTGGCACTGCCATTGTCGATACGTGATAGCACGTAGTCACAGAATCACAGTGACAAAAAGCCCCACAGAGAGTAGGAAAAAGTTATTGAAGTTGAAATCTTGAATTGTAAAAACCACCACTGAGTGTCAAACTTCTAAAAGCAGAACTCATTTGTGCAATGCCCATAAGGAAAGACTACTGTATAGCTTTTTGTTTTGTTCTGTTTTGTTTCTTTTAAATGAAGAAAAGCTTTGTTTAAGGGTTGCATACTTTACTGGAGTAAATCTGAATGATCCTACTCCTTTGGAACAAACAGTGCTTACTGGTTTCCAATTGTATTTAGCTTTGGGTTGGAATTTGAAAAAATGAAAACCTAAATAAAATAGGTGAAGTTCCCTGACTATTCAGGTGAATACACACACACACACACACACACACACACACACACACACAGCCACACAGGAAACCGGAAGGGTCTTGTTTCATCAGTTAGATCAAGACCTACAGCTCCCAGTTAAACACAGATACAGTCCCACGGAGGATTCCGTTGGGCTGTTCCCAGGCAAGGGCCCTTCCTTTCCTCTCTGCCAGTCCCTGGCAGTTGCTGCAATCCTTCTCTCTGTTTACCTCTGACCACCTTTACGAGTAATCCTGCAGGGGGCACTCAGAGGGCTTGGGGGGTGGAAGTGCTGGTTGGCAGACAAACTGAGCAATGAGTTGACCTTTCCACCATCAGTACAAGAATCAGCAGTGACCCGCTGGAGTTCTGAAGTCCTCAAGGTGTCCTTTAAAAACTACCACTAACCTAGAACTGTGCCCTGCGCTCTTTAAGTATTTCTCCAACATTCCCTCGTGTAATCCCTGCAATAACTCTAGAAGTAAGGATCATTATTCTTATTTGACAGATGAGGAATCTGAGGCAGCTTGACCAAGGTCATCTAGTTAGTAAATGATGGGATCATACCGTTTTCTTTATGCGCACTGATAATCTGTTCTCTCCTTTTGCCTGTGCATGCGTGTAATTAGAGGCTTGATGGCAGTGAGGATTTCAAGAAAAACTGGATCCAATACAAAGAAGGGTTTGGACATCTGTCTCCTACGGGCACCACAGAATTTTGGCTGGGGAATGAGAAGATGCATTTGATAACCACACAGTCTACCATCCCATATGTATTGAGAGTGGAGTTAGAGGACTGGAACGGCAGAGTCGCGTACGTTTAGAAAAGGCTTTGTGTTGTCTAGAATGTGCATTTTCCAACCATCAACAGACCACTGGCAGAGACAGCTTCACAAATGCAAAGAACACATCCAGCCATTTCCTCCACAAGTCATTTTGGTTCTTGGGCAGCCCAAAGAGATGGGTCCCCTCCAGGCTGGATCTGAGTATTTTGGTACAATCTACTTACCCCGGAACCACACAGAATCATTGCTGATATTTACTGAGCATTTAATATTTAATAGAAATAGAGCATGAAATTATAATTTGATCTAGTCCTAATAACTCTTTCATGAGGCAAGCAATATTGTTAATTCCAGGTTAACTGTCCCAAGGTCACATTGCTGGTATACAGTTAAGGTTGGATTTGAACTAAAGTAGTTTGACTCTACAGATCATCTTAAAACTATGCTGGTTGAAAAGCCAATCCAGCCTCTTCAGATTTCCTGGCTGAAATTAAATCAGCTAGCTCTTTTGGTGAGATAGAGCCCCTCTATGCTCAGAGCTATCTGGGGGCTTTGAGCATTCATTGTACACCTAATTAAAATTCAGAGAAATATCCCACCCTCTTTTTATGTCTATGAAATAATGAAATATGTTTTTATATCCAAACATGTATTTTTACTTATTTAATTTTCACCCAGAAACTACCATAGACTTGCTCCTGTGAGAATATCTCCAGTTTCACAAGTATTGGAGATCAGTGATTTTCTGGAAATCTCTGTTCATATACTATGGCTCATTCTTCTATGCACTCCATAGAATTCTGGCCCTCACTCATATTTTTTCAGGGGAGAACTTCTCTCTGATCCCCCAGCTCATGTTTTGTGGGCCACACAGGGACCATTTTTTTATGTGATGCTCTAGGAAGCCATCCTTATTGCCATGACCACATTGCCTTAGGAAAGAAAAATCCTACAGGACCTCACCCTTCAGATTGAACAGCTAAAGGGGGTGTAGTTCCTTTGGTGCACTGATGGTCATGCACTGTCAGCTAATTACTGTGGTTTCTGATGACTGTATGAACAATGCTAACCATTTAGATAAAAGTGAAAATATAAAGTTAATCAGATTCATCCACACATCTGGATTTGATATTAGGATCCTATAGGCTTCTAGACCCATCCTGGGTGGTGCTGATGAGCACTGAACTGGTTCATACAGCCATTGCCTCTTATCAAATTTGCAGAAGAGTTCATTCAATGAACACATTTGAGACTTAAGAAGCAAACAACTGTTCTATAGGAGAGGGACCTTTTGAGATCCCCAATGAGGCTCAAGATATGATATCTCTATTTCTTTATAGTACTGCAGACTATTCCACGTTCAGTGTGGGGAATGAAGCTGACAAATACCGCCTGAAGTATGCCTACTTCATGAGAGGAGAGGCTGGAGATGCCTTTGATGGCTTTGATTTTGGCGATGATCCTAGTGACAAGTTTTTCACATCCCACAATGGCATGCAGTTCAGTACCTGGGACAATGACAATGATAAGTTTGATGGTAACTGTGCTGAACAGGATGGATCTGGCTGGTGGATGAACAAGTGTCATGCTGGCCACCTCAATGGAGTTTATTACCAAGGTATGGCTTTCTTCCTTACTTATATGACTTAGTGTGTAGTCTATATTTTAATAAAAGGTATAAATAGACTTAAGGACATGAGAAATAATTAGTAATTATATTAGGGGGCTTATTATATAGTTCTATTTTTAAATAATAAATTTATAATGTATTACAATACAAATATGTATTTTCAGTATAAAAGTTGCATTTGCACAAAGAATCTATATAGTAACAAATGCAATTACACTACAGTGGAAGCATGTCAAAGGTGAGTGAGTGCCACATATACAGTGTCACAGTTCACATGACACTTTACTAAGAATAAACTATCTCAAGGCCATGTCTTGGTTTGAAGCTGTCATAGGCCTTTCAATTGAACTTCCTGGTTCAGGAAAGTATTCAAAAGCTGCCAGAGGTTCATCAGACTTGATGACTCCACGTTCGGTTTTTCAATATAAGCTATAACCCTCAAGACAATCAAAACATAGGACTGAGGTAAAGAGATACTAAACAATGAACTTTTCTGTTGACACAAAATATTTACACGAATGCTTTCCAAAATGTTGTTATATTTAACAGGATGGGTCTATCACACATTTATAACACTGGCAGAAATAACACTTCAACACTGAAATAAAGGACAAATAGTCATACATTAACGAGAGTATCAATCTCCTTTCTTTCTCTCACTTCATGCCAATTTAGTTCTTGATATTAAATCACAATTGAATAATACTGTGATTATACCTCAGATTGGTCTCTCAACAAGAAATCCACCTGCTGTAAAATCGCCAGTGGTTTGTCATTGCATCTGAAATGACCACCATCAGAGTTGACATTTTGGGTTATGGTATCTCCTCCAAATTTACATATATATGATCTGGATGGACCAACATTACCATATTTATGCTTATTAACACATTAGCTTGTGTCAGCCGAGCGGTGTATCAGATATAACCAATGAGCAGTAAGCCAGTGTCTGGAGGAATGGAGTAAAGAGCTGGAAATTGTTGGAAAGGGTAGGGGTCCATGGAAACTTGAGAGAAGAGTCCAGCCTCTGAGTCTAGACCAGGGGTGGGCAAACCTTTTGACTCGAGGGCCACAATGGGTTCTTAAACTGGACCGGAGGGCCGGAACAAAAGCATGGATGGAGTGTTTGTGGGAACTAATATAAATTCAAAGTAAACATCATTACATAAAAGGGTACGGTCTTTTTTTTTATTTAGTTTTATTCATTTCAAATGGGCCGGATCCGGCCTGCGGGCCGTAGTTTGCCCACGGCTGGTAGACTTTAGGATGGGGGAAGGCAAGCTATAGTTTGCTCTAAGGCTGGGGTAGTTATGAACACTGACTTTACTTACTAACTGTTGTTACTACCCAACCGTTTTGTGTGGGGAAGCTCTACTGATGCAAAAAGATCCATTAAGATGAGCAATCTTACCTCCTCATGGCATTGTCCTAAATTCCTCTTTAAAATGATTTACATTTACCTTTTGGTCTTCACAACATTTTGTAAAAATATTTTTTTTTTATTGATTTCAGAGAGGAAGGGAGAGGGAGAGAGAGATAGAAACATCAATGATGAGAGAGCATCATTGATCGGCTGCCTCCTGCATGCCCCACACTGGGGATCAAGCTGGCAACCCTGGCATGTGCCCTGACTGGGAATTGAACTGTGACCTCCTGCTTCATAAGTCAACACTCAATCACTGAGCCACACCAGCCAGGCTTCACAACATTAAAAACAAAACAAAACACCTAATTATCAGCTTGGGTCAAATATTCCCGTAGGAAATTACATGAGAACTGGTGCTTATGGACAAGGAGAAGGCAAATCAACCTAATCTCCACTTTCTAATGGAGATGTGAAATAACATTCCAGACTATTTTCTACAGTCCCTCATACTTTCCAGTACAATTGTGTTTTCAGATAACTTGCGATCATCTGATCAGGAACTGTGATACTTGCCATTCTAACCTCCTTGAAGAAAGATGGTCCATAATAGCTGAGTCCAGGATGACTAAGCTCAGGGAAAGACACCAACTGGGGAACCTGGGATTCTAGCCCTGTTAATAGTGAATATATTTAAAGTGTGAATGTGACCAGAAAGTACAACACAGATGTAAGGGATCCTATATAATAAAAGGCTTATATGCAAATCAACCGAACAGGGAACGACAGGTTGCTATGATGCACATTGACCACCAAGGGGCAGACACTCAATGCAGGAGCTACCCCCTGATGGTCAGTGTGCTCCCACAGGGGGAAGGCCTCTCAGCCAGAAGCCGGGGTCATGGCTGGCAAGTGCAGCGGTGGTGGTGGGAGCCTCTCCCACCTCCGCTGCAGCGCTAAGGATGTCTGACTGACGGCTTAGGCCCACTCCCCTTGGCTGTCAGTTGGACATCCCCCAAGGGCTCCTGGACTATGAGAGGGTGCAGGCCAAGCTGAGGGACCCCCCCGACAAGTGCTCAAATTTCGTGCACAGGGCCTCTAGTTGTTTAATAATCCATTTATTATGAATAAAAATTGAGATTTTAGTGATCTTTAGGGATATTTTCAGTTAGTTGATAACACTATAAATTTGATGTGACAATGGTCATTATAAATGACAGTTCTTTATAGACTCTCTGAGGTAAGGAAATCCAAGAGCAATGATATGTCCAATTTGTCTTAGGTGGCACTTACTCAAAGACATCTACACCAAATGGCTATGATAATGGCATTATTTGGGCCACTTGGAAATCTCGTTGGTATTCCATGAAGAAAACCACCATGAAGATAATTCCATTCAACAGAGTCAACATAGAGGAAGGGCAACAGCACCACATTGGGGGATCCAAACAGGTCAGACCAGAGCACCATGTTGAAATAGAAACGGAATAAATCATTTTACTCTGAGAATGAATTTTTCATTTCTATTAACCCACAATGTTTCAGAAACTTTTCTGAAAGTTCTTTCTCATTTTCTCTTACCATATTTATCAATTTTGTCTGATATTAAGGGTACTTAACCTTAAATGGAAATTATAACTTACTTTGGATTGTATTCCCAAATTACTGAGCTTTAAATTATTTAAAATTTATTTATTTGATGAGATAACATTTTAGCATATGTCCTAGGTATATATGAAATAATTGCCACATTTTTTTACATTTTAATGACCACATGTTGTTTTATCTTGGTAATTTTTAAAAATTATGCCTTAAATATTTTAGTACATACTAATAAAATTAGTAAATTTTAGTAAAATTAGGAGTAAATTCTAGCATTTCAAATGCCTAAGTATTTTTCCAAATGTATCACCCCTAATTATTCATATTTAATTCTTTTTAAATGGAGACAATTATATGTTTTTAATATATTTTTGTTTTGGTCATAGGCTGGAGACGTTTAAAAGACCATTTCAAAAGTGAATTTACTTTTTTAAAGGACTTTATCTGAATGATAAATATAATATTTTTCATATGGGACAATGGACTCATAAAGCCATTCTTCATTTTAAGAGAAAAAAGAACCCATGTTGAAAACTCCACTAACTGTTTTATGTTGGTGATAATTTATCTACATGCCATTTCAATAAACATTGTGTTTCCTAATACTAAATACATGGTGCCATTTATTTCTTTCAATTTAGTAATCATAGTTTGGCAAACATCAGTACTTGCTGAGTCCTCACTTTACACCAAACCTTAAACCTGCCTCTTGGAGAAGTATATGAAAAAAATAGAAATCATGGCTTTTGCCCTCCAGGCGATATAAGATTAAGATAGAAAAATGCAGTAACTGAACGTGACAAAATTTGATATAAAAATATAAACCCAAGTTACAATCACATAACTAAGTTTCAGAATCCCCAAAGCATAGCTGGAGACATAAGGCTGTTCGGGAATTCTCCCACTAGAACCTTTGGTTACAGACTCCTGTGGGCTTTCTGAAAGGACTTGAAATCAGAGCAGAGAAATTTAAGGAACAATCTAAATCAGTCTCTCACTGAGATTCAGCAGATTGGAGCCATTACTTCATTCTGAATCTAGGAATATTGAGTTAGCAGCCAGAGATTGGGGAGGGCCAGCTTTCCGAAAGGAGTAGTTAAGTCTACATCAAATTGACCTTGTAAAGTAATTGATTAATTCTAGGAAGGGGGGATCAGGTTGTTCTGAAATCCTGAGCTTTAGCTTTGGATTCTCTTCTTTTCCACAATTTCTTTCCTAATCCTCTTACTTCCTTGTTCTCATGAGTCCTGATTTTCAATATCCTATTGAAATAACAACAGGAAAGAGACAACGAGGTACTTGTGGGGCTTTGGGAAATAGGAATGCTTATTCACTATTTGCAGCACTCATTAACTCATGTATCCATGAAACATCCTTGCAACTAACATTTATTGAATGCTATTGTTGTACTAGCCATGGTGCTGGATATTGGGGATATAGTGCACCATAGTATTTTCCTCTCTTCGAAAACTGCTCTATTCTATCCTGGTTTCACGTTCCAAAAAAATCATAACTCATCCTCCTGTCTTCCTTATTCCTCCCTCCCCTGGTCATTAAGCCTGTTAAATCTACCTCCTAAAGGTTTATAATATTCATTTCCTTTTATATATACACACACTACCACAATGGTTCTCAACTTTCCTAATGCCGCGACCCTTTAATACAGTTCCTCATGTTGTGGTAACCCCCAATTTCATTGTTACAAATTGAACATAATTAAAGCATAGTGATTAATCACAAAAACAATCTGCAATTATATATGTGTTTTCTGATGGTCTTAGGCGACCCCTGTGAAAGGGTCGTTCGACCCCCAAAGGGGTCACGACCCACAGGTTGAGAACCACTGCTCTACACATTCTAAATGGGATATACAACATCTCTTGCCAGGTTAGGGCAGTCACCTTCTTCCTGCCCCCCACAGTGCCTCTAACCTTGCCTGCCCCAACCTTGTCATGCTTCAAACTACTTCTAAACTCAGAGTGTATAGTCTATAATTTCTCCTGTAGGTGAGAAATTTGATCGTAGATAGGCAGAGTTATATAAATAAGTTTTGATGCAACAATATCATGCCAGTGAATTAGGCCAAGAAAATTATTTTTGAAAAAGAAAAGACCATCGACAAGATTTCAGCAATATGAATATAGCCCTATACTTAACAGTGGGAAATTTATAAATTATTTAGCAGTGGAAGAATGCACAAGCAAGTTAGTTTATTAGTACAATGGAATAGAAAAAAGTGATTACATAATAAGCATTAAATCTCAGCATGAACATGGAAACATTTATATAATAAGTGAAAATTTAAGGTGAAAAATAATTCTACAATGGTAATATAAAAAGTGTATGTGCATATACATTTTAAACAAAACATAATTTTGACACCTATGCATTATTTGTACATATTGTTCTCCCCCAACCAATATATAATGTAAAATTTAATAAAAGTACTTAATACAAAATAAATATAAAGGAGTCTAAAAGTTTCTCTCCCCCCACCCCCCCATGGGGTCACTTGTCCAATGCTCCTTCGAAAATATCACTTATAACACTTTTCAAAAACATTTTGGAATTCCCTGTTCTTCTTGGTGTCCTGAGTACATATTTGGTTTGCATGTTGGGTAATCCACATTGACTGGTAAGACAGGCCTTCTAACTTTCTCTTTATACACCCTACTCTGCTCGACTTGGTATAGTGAGTACATATTAATTTTGAAGTTATTTTAAAAAGCCAATGAGGTAGAGAAAAACAGATGAACGTCAGAATTCTACTTGTTTAGTTATTAATGTACAGTGCTAAACATTGAAGGGCTACAGTTTAAGAATTAAAGCATGGGGTATACGTCCAAATGCAAATGGATCATGTCTCCATTATTTTGATAAACCAACTTTTAGAAATCAACTTTTAAGTGAAACAGTTTGGGATCTCAGAGACATAGATTATTTTTCTTCAGAGCGCAAATCACAAATAACGCTTATTCAACCCTTCCTTTTACTTTCTTGACATAAAAAAACAAAACAAAACAAAAAAATACCTCCAGTCACTACTGAGTGCAAATAGGCAAGCTGAGTACAAAGCAATGTGTGCAGTTATATTCTTTAAAAAACATACAGAAGGAAGCTTCCAAAAAGGAGGGGACTGGTACAGATGTACAGATACCATGACTTCGGGTCATGCAGCTACAGGGCAGAGTCCTTTAATCACCAGACAAGAGTAATCATTCATTGGACAAATGTCAAGATTTTCAAATATACCTCCAAAGTGTTATACCTTTTTTTCAATCCTCCTTCTGTTTAGTAGTTACAATATAAAGACACTATTTCAGATTGTGGGTGGGTTTATAATGAGCGGGAAATGAAGAAATGTAAATATAGACAACATATTTGAGATCTCTACAAGATCTAAAATTCATAGACTCTGACTCTAACCAGTGTAAACTAGCCAAGGCATTTACAGTAGGTATCTTTGGTGCATTAAGATGATAAGAGTGAAAAACAAAGTACACATTTAATCCCGAGGAAAATATATCTACCTGCTGATTTCTTATTGGTTTGATGTAGCCCAAAAAAGGAGGGGAGAAAAAATTAATGATAATCAGATGAATTAAAGAAGATGGAAAATAATGAGTTAGTGACAAAGAGACCAAGAGTATAGGAAAGACTTTCATATAACTTTTTGCGCTCTCTCTCTCTCTCTCTCTCTCTCTCTCTCTCTGTGTGTGTGTCCGTCCCTCAGACATAAATGTTGAGTTAGCCATACTCCTAATTCACCATTCTCATTCATCTGTGCTCAGTTATTCTCTTGATTGATTCTTTTCCATTCAAACTTTCATTTCTTCCCTTCTTCCCATAATAAATAATCAGTCCAATAGATTTGATGTGTTTCATTATTTGTATGCATTTTTATAAATTGTAAATTTTTCTTTTGAGCTATGTATTTTTAAATTATATAAATAGCATTGTGCAATAAATCAGTGTTACTCAGAATGCTTGTCCTCAAATTCTTTGTTACTGGTCTATATTAAAATAAAAAAATAATAGGAAATAACCATGTAGGAAGATTTTTCCTAAATTATCTTTGCTCTAATTATATTTAAATTACATAAAATGTAATTTTATGTCTTTGGAACCTAGTAATAAAAATTTGGGCTTATATTTTTATATAATTTTAAAATTTATTTTTCTAATACTTAACTTAATTTTATAATCTAATAGCACTTTGGTTAGAAATTTAACAAAACTAGTCCTTTACCACAAATACTTTGAGAAGCACTGTTAAGGTCTTCGTTGTACTTACTCTTGCACTCAGCACTATCCACAATCTGAGTACTTTATAATTTTTCTTGATTTCTTTTTAAACCAAGGATTTTAAAGTGAATATCATTTGGTTCCAAAGCTTGTAGCCTGTAAAACTCTATTTTTAATTAATATCTAAATTTATTGCATTATGGTCAGAGAGCATAAACTGGATTATATTAATTATTGAGAGAGACATTTCACAAATTATTTTGGGACAGAGAAATTATCAGAATTAATTGATTCCATAAAAGTGTATATAATCATAATCAGTTTCCAATAATTATCTACATAATATAAGACTATTAATATTTTTCCTCTTATAAGGAAAACAAACAAACTAAAGATGGACAGGTACTTATTGGCCTCCTTGTAAACATGATCTTTGGCCCAAATGTCCGGTAGTCATGGTCAATTATGAACATTAAAAATAGGTTTGATTGCCTGGCCAGGTTGGCCCAGTGGTTGAGTGTCAACCTATGAATCAGGAGGTCCCTGGTTCAATTCCTGGTCAGGACACATGCCCAGGTTGGGGATCAGTCTCCAGTATGGGGAGTATAGGAAGCAGTCAATCAATGATTCTCTCTCATCAATATTTGTATCCCTCTATACTTTCTCCCCATCTCTCAAAATCAGTGAAAACATATTTTAAAAATAGGTTTGATCATTGGTCTGTAGAACACTCCTTCGTATCAGGTTTAAAAGCCTTTCGGGAAGGCTGGCTGGCACAATTTCAAGCTCTTGCTCATCTCAGTTCATTGGGAAATATTTGAGTGACAGAAGAATTCAGGATCATGGCACATAATCAAGTCTTTAATTGGATCAAAAATGTGTTTCCCAAATGAAAATCCATTATCCTTGTCCATCACTCTCATCTCCCAGTTCCTCATCTAGGTTTTCATCTACTGGTAACTTAAAAAGCACAGTGACCCAAGGTAAATGGGAACCCTCACTAGATAACTTTGAATGTTGACTCTCCCTAAATAAATAGAGTAGGCAGATTGCACTCTGTGTTGAAAGTGGCCTCTTTTAAACCCTCAGGGGCAAATAGTTAAAGTGTGATTTAAAAAAAAATTTAAGAAACCTTGGACTAGAAATGTTTTTCTTCTGAATTTGCTCTCCTTGTACATCACAAAGCTATGGCATGGTCAAATGACATAACATGTGAAATTGCTCCAGACACACCACAAAAAAACAAAAACAAAATTGAATTCATTTTTGCTGTTAAGATTGCCATTTCTAGATGGGATTTGAATATCCAATGTTGGTTAAGTTTGGAAATATAGTTTTAAAACATTAATATTTTCTGTGTTTGTTTTTTAATAAACTTTCCATTTTGGAATAATTTTTTAAAATCTACAGCAAAATTTTAAAGATACTATAGAGAGTTTCCTATACCCACTATCTAGTTTCCTCTAATTGTTAGCATCTTACAGCACCACAGTTCTTTGTCAAGACTAAGAAACCAACTCTAATAATTACTATTTTCTAAGTTCCACACTTTATTCAGATTTCACCAGTCTTTATACTAATGTCTTTTCTCTATTCCAGGATCTCATCCAGGATATGTTACATTTAGTTGTCACATCTCCTTAGTTTTGGTAACAGTTTCTTAGTCTTCCTTGTTCTGCATGACCTGTTTAGAGGAGTATATTCTGGCACACCGGTAGAGTATTTTGTAAAATGACCCTCAATTTGGGTTTTTCTGTTATTATTCTCCATAACTTTTTATTGAATTTCTTCTAAGCAGAATTTTACCCAAATGCCTTCTGTAAGTTGCCTTGGTTTTACTATAGAACAGTACATTAAAAATAGGTTCCAGTAAGAATCACAGAGAATGATATGGATATTAGTAATTAAATTACCCCATACTTTTCATATAATTCCTTGCTATGGGAAGGCTAAGTACCTTACAGATGCTATTTCCCCAGATCTCAATACATCACGATTAATTTAGTAGCAACTGATAGGCTTTGTTCTCTAATCTTTAATAGAAGAACCACATGAAACCAGCAGAGAAGTGTACCAAATTTAATGCATTTAAGATATACGGTGTTAGAATGAATCCACATTGTAGATATTAATACGTCAATTGGTTATTCAACTATATAATGATTTTACTTTTCAAAAATAGCATTTATATTTTAATAAATGTTCAATGCAAAAAATGTTGATAAATCTAGTTAAATTTAGTATAAATTTAAAAGTTTCTTAAATTACTTAAAGCACAGTATAAGTAAAATTAATTTATCTTGAAAACTGAATTATTTAAATGATAATACAGTTAAAATAAAAATAAATAAAGGAGTGGGTGGGACCTGTCACCCATCTCTCTCTCTCTCTCTCTCTCTCTCTCTCTCTCTCTCTCTCTCTCCCCCTCTTTCATACATACATCACACATTCACACATACACTCATGATTAATTAGTGGAAGCTTGATTAAACATGAAAATTATGCACAAAGACAGCAAAAGAGAATGATTATTATATTATTGGAAAATCTAGAACTTAATTTCAGAAATACTCAAAACTTATTCAATTAAATGACCATTAGTCTGGGCACAGCTCAATTATAAGGAATACAGTAGATTTCTTTCCTGAATAAAGACTTAAAGAGAAATGCATGTGACAGAATCAAAGAAGATCAAGAAAAATTCATGCATTAGTACAGTTCCGAATCATTTCTGTGTATTTAGGAAACTCTCATCTTCTCTCTACACTATAACTTCCAGGACAACCATCCGGAATCAGGGTAGTGATGAGGTCTGAAAATAAAGGTTGCTCTTGCACAGATCATCACACGAGCTGATTCATCTTTCACAGGAAGCAGCTTGGTTAATAACAAACTTTTACGACACCCTTGAAATGCAGGAGGACACCAGTAGAGAAAATAAGACAAAGCTCAGTAGCGTTGCCAATGTGTTCCAGTTAGTCCTTCAGCGGTCAGTGACTGCTGTACAAACCTGAGGCAAAGGCCCTGAGAGAGCATTTTGCGTGCCAGAATCACCTAAATTTTTATAATTCATGCATGTCAAACTTTAATTAATTTTAGTACTTTCCAATTGTGTATTTAATACATCTTAACAAAGTATTTCCTATCAAAGTACCATTATCTTCTTGTTATTAGGGCAATAATAAATGAACATATTCATGTCAATTTTTATGCTAGAAGACACAATAAGTACTTTTCAAGAGACTCTTGAATTTTGGGGGCCAGAATTAAATCTGATATTTTAAGGAACATTTTACACAAAATGTAACAGAAAACAATGCAGAACTGATATGTCACGCCCTGCTCTGGGTTCTAACAGTACTTTGAATAGACCTCACAGAAGTTTTCTCCTTGTTTTGGATTAGTTTAAAACTTATGAGATTGTAGATATTCATCATTTTGATCTACTAAAATGGTAAATTTCCTGTGTTTTAACTTCTTAGTTGCATATGCACTTGATTTGTTCACCAATTGTAAGCAACTTGAAGGTACAAGACCGTACATTATTTCTTTCTAACTCAAGAACATAGCATGCAAGACTGACAATTAGTGAACACAATAAATAGTTGTTACATTTAAATGAATGGATAAGGAAGTAAACTCTCAGAATTCAATACATGTAAAATCCATCAGTAAAGAAAAGGATGTTCCTTTACTGCCCTGGCATGTATGTCCCAGGAAAGGATGAATACCCCATTCAAAAGAAAGCTGAGAGGTTTTGTTTGTTTTTTATTTGTCTGTATTTTTAAGTTATGTTTACACAATGGCAGATATTTAGATGACTCACACGTATTTTACTCTTCATGTGTAAGTTTTCATAGGTAGATACAGGTTAAAACTGAAACATATTGACAGCTATAGAATTTCTAGTCTTTTTACACACATTATACACCATACAAATGAAAATGATTCTAGTCCTACCAGCTGTGATGGCCTAATAGATGCAGGAATCCCTGCATCTAAATATTTATAATGTGTGGAACGTTATATTAATTTCAAAAGGATGAATAAATCAAACATCCTTTTCATTAGAACAAAGAAAATAAGATATAGGCCCCTCTGAGAAAGATGCAGAGATTGTGATTTCAGAAACTGGAAATTGCTCAAATTATTTTTCCACTTGTAAAAAATATCCTTATTGTCACATGCTTTTAAAAATGGTACTCCTGGTATTATTTGTTGCCTGTTCATCTGCATGGCTTTCTGTCTAAACAAAACCTGCCTTTCCATAGCTGGTAACATGGCTTGTTCAGGGGGTGGAGAGACCAATCTGGAGCTCAGGGCAGTGCCAGCCAAGAGAATGCCCAGCCCAAGTGCCCAGTACGAGAATTCCGGCCCTGTAGCACTAACATGGGAACTTTCTATTTTGGGGCATTGGGAAACATTCCAGGAACAATAAAAGCTACCATTTCTGGGGCTCCTAATGTGTATATCCCACATGTAATGCCTTGCAACACCCCTGCAAAATAAATATTGTCATATTTATTAGTACGTGCTTGCCTAGCATTGGACTAGAGACTGTGCTGTGGTTTCATTAAGCTTAGTGTGGGGGAGACATGAAATAAACAAATAATTTCCCAAATCGCTATTGTCCAGCAGTGACAAAGTACCCGGCTAATGGAATAGCAGCTGAGAGTGGCTGCTCTTCGGATAGAGTGGTCAAGGATGGCCTATCTGAGGAGATGCCATCTGAACAGAACTCTGGAGGAAGTGAGATATGCTGATACTGGAGAGAACCATGAAACAGCAAGGATGATGCCCTCAGGTGGTACCTTGGAAATGCCCTGATATGGCACCAGAGTGGAGGGATTTAATTAGAAGGTTTTCTGTTAACTTACTTGCAATCAGGTTATGTCCAACAAAATCACCCAAAGTCTCCCAGGTTACACTCTGGGGACTTCTTCCATATGCATGTTCACCTCCCAAGAAGGGCACTTGCTGTGGGCAGAGGAAAACATGAGGAAGTGAAGCCTGAAATTCGTGCCCATGCCTGACAGGTTGGCGGTTCAGCCACTGTAGACAAGTGTGACTCAGCTTCCCATGGCGTCATTGCCCTGCTGCGCCTGGATGGGGCTCTTGGTCTCACACTGAGCTCTGCAGTGGCCTCTGGAAATCCAAGAAAACCACCGAAGGCTGACCTGGATCAGACAAAAAGCCTTCCACATATCAAGCAGTGGAGGAGAGCTCTGCCTTGAACCTGGGTTTTCATCCATTTGTACAAGATTCACATGCCTACGGAGCCTGAGGCAGTGGGTCAGCTTCACAACTGTGAAACCCACCTATGCTTTTTTGCTCAAATGAGGACCCACACTTTTTTGGGGGGGATATGAAGACCAATAAAATAAATCAATTCTCAGTCCGGTCAATTCTCACACCTGTTTCAGTCCAGTGCCCACAGGCCAGGCCGAGGGACCCCACTCGTGCACGAATTCATGCACCGGGCCTCTAGTAAAGAAACAAATGTGTCCAGAAGCTCAGAACTGGGAAATGCTGTAGCTGGGACAATGAACCTAGAATGATTGGAGTCAGAGGCTGCTGTCGTAACCATTTTGGATAGAGAAAAATTATCTGTTCAAGGTAAGTTTTTAGGAGGCCTTTAGTCATTTTTTAAAAGTCAGATCATCCAACCATAATTCCTACAGAGAGTGAAATATTGTTTGTCAAATCTCTGTTTCACAGTGGGCTACAGCTAGCATGCCTCCATATTCCTTCAAGTACTCAAGTTCGGTGTGTTCTCCTATGTTCCCCTCTGGATTTCCAAAGCCACCTTGTTCCTGGAATGTGGGATCTGCCCCTCTCTGCTGCTGCTTTTGCAACAGCTTTTGGGAAGCAAACAAGCATGAGGGAATTGAGCAAGAACTGCTGGGACACCAACCTTGGAGAAGAAGCAAGGAATGTAGAATGCATGTTGACCATCCAAACAGGACGAAGATAATGATTAATCGAATCTCCTGCAGGTTTAAATGAGATGGGAACTGGGAAGGAAGGCAGTCCTCTTTTCTTGCAGCTGGAGTGCTGCTCCTCAAGAGCCAACCCCCACGCCCCTCAGAAATGATGTGTTCCATGTGGATTTTCGGCCTGGTCCTGAGCGTGGCGGGCACAGTCTGGGTATGGTGCCTTTGTTTTCTCTTCTTGCTTTCTCTCTGGCGGTTATTTCACAGAGCTCAAAGGTCTGAGTCAGTGTTATGCATGTCCTCCCACACTGCTGGCTCCCCCAGCTCTAGGCCAGGAAGGCAAGTTCCCAGATGGGCCACACATCTCAAGAGCACAGGGTAACATGGCCCTAAGAGGGAGGCTTAGGGGATCAACGTGTATAAATTCACCGGGGAAGCTTTGGCATTTGTAACTCAAGCTTACAACATATTTTTTAAAGGAAAGATATCTTTGCCAGCTTAGTTCCTACAAAGCCTTGAGATAGTTAATGCTAGTTAACATAAAAAAACATTCACATAAGTTTTTAAAACCTAACTATTATTATTATTATTATTATTATTATTATTATTATTATTTTGCTATTTGTCCAGAATAAGCAGAACAGTGGTTTAATATGGTTTTTCTGAAAGGTAGTTTTTGTGTTTCTTTTCAGACAAATAAGTCTGAAACAAGTAAGCTATTTTTGCAAATATATGACAAAGCAAAGCCAGGAGAGATTAATTAATAAGGCAATTTGGTTTTGGGAAGCAATTATATTCTTTTAAGGTAATTACTAAATACTGTAATAACTTCTAAAGTTTGACTACAGAAACCTATAGAAAAGAAGAGAAACTTTATTCAACAAGGCTTTTGGAACACTTTAATCTTATAAAAACATGATAAATATAGGCTGTGGATTATTCCAATTTATTTATTTTCCTTCATCACTCATAAACCTGAGCAGAAAAAGACTAAAAATGGTTTCTAACTTAATTTTCTCCCTTATAGTAAAATAGTAAGTAAACATTTTTATGGGAAATAAAACTAACATCATTTGCTGTGATGATGTTTTGGATAATGTATAACTTTCAGTTATTTCTCCCTGTTATTGGCATAAATACTTAACTTTTACCTGCTTGCATTGTTGTGCCATTTTATTCTGAAGTATATTTGAATTTATAATTTTATTTCTTAGACAAAAAGATTGTACTTGTTACTTTAAATAAGTTGTTCTTGATTACCTGAATTAGTATTACTATTATTAGGGTATTTTTTAATGAGATGACAAATGTTAACTAATTATAAAAATAAACTGAGGTTAAAATAGAAAAGTCCTTGTAAGTTGGTGGCAAAAATAGCTAAAATCTAAAACCTGCATTGATTTGTTGGGATATAAAGTCTTATTGGAAGAATACTTTTTATATCTTATTTCATCTCATAGATCACAATAGAAAAATTTTTAAATCTGTGTTTCTATTATAAGGTGTTCAAAAATGTTGTCAGTCATGGACCATTATTTTTACTTTCACGCTACTTTTCCTCATTTCAAACACAAAGAAACTATTACATGAGTGAGCAACCTAAAAAGCATGTCTGAGTTTAGTTGAACTGACCACATTTGTATCCTTGGAATGTATTTGCTCAAATTATGGACCCATAAGGTCAGAGTAGAAACTTAAAGGGGAGACAGACATTAAGCCAAGACAGTGCAGGCTTTTTCCTACTGGAACAGAAATTATAGGAGGAAGAACCCGTTGAATTTTCCAATTATCTATCTCCAGATCTTAGTGAAAATGAAAAGGTAAATTTTAACCAATTTTGTTGCTTCAAATAATTTCCCTTTCATAATAGAGCTTTGAAGAGGACTACCATTTAATAAATGCTTTAGTATCAAACACAGTTAAGAAATTTGTACAACTTATCTCCTTTAATTCTCACAACTTCATAAAATGGGTATTAGGATTCTCATTAGAAAGATCAGAAATCTGAAGCTCGTAGAGGCCCTGACTCTGGCACTCCTAACCTCTGGGAAGCCCCCTCCTCTTCTTGGGGTTGACAGGCATGCCAGTGTCTTTCCTTATCTTCTCACTGTTCCTTTCTTTTGTGTCTGTAAATGAATCCTTAAAGACTACAGAGACCGATAAAGGTGAATTTATACTTGAAGGAGGAGGTGTGCGTGGCCCCAGACCTGACCCCAGACCTGCATCTACCTGCAGAGAGAAAGACTGGCCCTTCTGTGCTGATGAAGACTGGGTGAGCAGTGGGCATGGGGAATGGGAGACTCCTTCCTTGTGTTGTTAGAAACATACACAGGCTGACCCATTAGGTCACAGAAAACTTTTCCAATGGAAGTAATCTAACAGTTTCTTACATGTCAAATGGAAAAAGACAAACGAAAAGGAACCTAGTCCTGAGGGCACTATTTAAAGTACCTCCCATACTCTGGTCCTTAGTGGATTAGGAGATTGGATTTTAGTTGTCTATTCAGATAGATACTAGGAATCTGAATATTATGGCCTCGGGATTTCATGAGGCCTAATTTATGATTGAGGGGCCCCTCGTTTCAGAATTTCTCTATGATCTTTGTCTAGTCCTCCAAAACTACTTTTAAATTAAAGGATGATCTGACGAGGTTGAGGAGGGGAGCAATAGAAGCTGCATGGGAACCTTCAAAATTGTATTGAACCCAAGAGATAGGCCCTTAATGTAATGTTTTTCTTTTCACTTTCAGCACCAAAAATGCCCTTCCGGCTGCAGGGTACAAGGGTTGATTGATGAAGTCAATCAAGATTTTACAAACAGAATAAACAAGCTCACAAATGCACTCTTTGATTATCAGAAGAACAATAAGGACTCTAGTTCAGTCATCAGGGATATGATAGAACAGTACAGAAGGCATTTTGCCGACTCTAGCCGTAAGTATTACATATTTAGTGCTTTGATTTTATAACACTCAGCAAAACGACAACATCAAAAATTCTAAACGTGGTGTCTCCTTATAGCAACTGAGATTTCATTCCAAAATATTTCGTGTAGAAACACATACCCTTAAGATATAGCTGAATTTTTAAGGAGGAGCTTGCAATTGTGTTGTTGTTATAATGTCAAGAAGAGTTCTTAATGTAAGTCAGAATTTTGGATTGAAGACTAGAATTTAAGTGCTTTCTTTTCAAAGGTACATACTGAAAATAAGTTGGGCCCAACCTGCTGAGTGGACATATTTGTTTCTATCTTACAGACGAGGAACCAGAGAGGTCAAGGAACTTGCTTAAATACCCAAAGCTGTCATGTGATGGAGTTGGGAGTTCTACCCATAGACTCCACAAAGCAGATTATGCAATATTGTTGTTTATTTTTAATTAAAATTATATAGCCATGTTCTAGCTTTCTATATAACAAGGGCTCAGCCACATTAGGATCAGGAAGCATTGGGTTTGTTCTGGGCCTGGGCAGCAAGCTTAGTGAGAGCCCCGGCCTAAAGCCTTGCTTGACTCTTTATATCTTAGACACTGGACTAATTGAAAGTCAATGGTGCAACATAATTGGCAAGAGAGTGATTCTGTTGAACTAAAACAACATAAAAAAAGTTTAGGAAAAATTTCAAATCCACAGATAGGAAGAAAACCCTAGTAATAAAATCCAGAAACATAATTCCCAGTACATCATGTCCGGTTTTCAATAAAAAAAATTACAAGGAAAAAAGCATACATTAAAGAGGCAGAGCAAGCATCAAAACCAGACATGATTGGGGTGTTGGAATTATCAGACTGGGAATTTAAATCAAATATGATGGATATGCTAAGGATTCTAATGAATAAAGTAGACAGCATGCTCATGCAAGAACATGGGCAGTGTAAGCAGAGAAATGGAAATCCTAAGAAAGAACTAAAAAGCAGTGCTAGAGATAAAAAACAACAGACAGCCCTGACCGGTTTGGCATCGGCCTGCAGACTGAAGGGTCCTGGGTTCGATTCCAGTCAAGGGCATGTACGTTGGTTGCGGGCACATCCCCAGTAGGGGGCATGCAGGAAGCAGCTGATCGATCTTTCTCTCTCATTGATGTTTCTAATTCTCTATTCCTCTCCCTTCCTCTCTGTAAAAAATCAATAAAACATATTTTTTTTAAAAAAAACAGACCGAGTGAAGAATGCCTGTGATAGGCTAATTAGAAGACTGGGCATGGTTGAGAGGATATATCAATAGAATCCTCAAAAACCTATATACATTCAATTTATACATTAGTCCAAATCTATAGAATGTACAACACCAAGAGTGAACCCTAAGGCAAACTATGGCCTTTGGGTGATTATGATGTATCAATGTAGGTTCATACTTGATTAAAAAAAAAAAAGACCATTATGATGAGTGATGTTGATAATGAGAGACACTATGAATGTTTGGGGGCAGTGGGTAGACGGGAAATCTCTATACCTTCTCAATTTTCTTGGAAACCTAAAACTTCTCTAAAAAATGAACAATTGATAACAATACATACAATAAGAAATAAAAATAGAAAGTTGTGTGGGGAAATAAAGAAAATTCAGGAACATGTTCAAGCCCTGTGAGTAAGGATATGATAAAATAATTAGAATGTCATCAAACTAATTATTTTATCTCCTAATTATCTTTAAAATTCAAAGAGATTTTCTTCTGCAAATATTTGGAATTCTAATTGCTGGTAGGGCACCTTAACTGACAACCATGGATGACTACAGGACATAACATTGTCCAAAAATCAAACGCCTAATAGATTTGCAACTCACAAATTAAATACCAAGAGAACAACCTATTATCAAAGTAACATGGGGAATATTTCTAAGTAAATTTCCTTCTTTTACTGGCTATTTCAAGCAAATCACTCAGTAGCTGCTTCAATATCCATATTTTCTATTTCAGACTATGATAATTCATATTATCGAGTGTCAGAAGATCTGAGAAGCAGACTTGATATCCTGAATCGCAAAGTCATAGAACAGGTACAGCAGATCAAACATCTGCAGGAAAATGTCAAGGCTCAGCTGGTAGAGATGAAGCGACTGGAGGTAAGACAGTGTGTGGCTCTGTCACCAGATTTCCATATTTTGAACAGTAGGAAAATGGGAGGCAGTAGTCATTCACTGAATGCCTACTGTACATAGAGCAATGTGTTCTATATCCATTATCTAACTATAAAGTAAGAATTATTCCCCCACTCTACAGGTGGAAAAAAAATAAAGCTCAGTGATATTAAGTAAAATTTCTCCAGGCACACCGATAGTAAATTTCAAAATCATATATTCAGTCCCTGCTGATCTTATTCAAATTCCTGATATTGCCAAGCTTCCAAGTCCGCCGCCTCCCTGAAGATCACTTCGTCAGTGTTTCCTTTCACAGGAAATGGCAACTTGCTCTTGATCTGTTCTAAGATAAACCCAAATAGTTCCTATTGCTTCTCTTGGCTAGCCTAACAACACCCAGCATCTCTTCCACTGAGGTTACTACATAAATGGAGAATAAAATATGGGTTGGTAGGTCTCCAAGTCAAAGAAATGAAAACCATTTCCAAGAAATAAACTACTAAGAACTCAATAGACATCTTTTATTTATTTAGATCTACCTTTATTTCCTTATCTTTCTCCTCCTTTCTCTAGGTGGACATTGATATTAAGATCCGATCTTGCCAAGGGTCATGCAGCAGGGCTGTCTCACGGAGGATAGATCTACAGGACTATGAGGACCAGCAGAAGCAAGTTGAACATCTCATTGCCAAAGACCTACTTCCGCCTAAATACACACAAAACATACCACTGTTAAAGATGAGACCATCTTCAGATTTCGTTCCCAGAGTGGACAGGGATAAGCTCCAGGCATCCTTTCCAGAGTTAAAGGCTATCCTGGAAATGCAGCAGATGGCAATGGAGATAGAGAGGCCTGGGACACCTGGGACTCACCGCGGAGACTCTGCTGCTCATGGAGCGGGATCAGCACCCGAAACCCCCAGGAAGCCTGTACCTGGCAGTGGTGGGAATCTGAAACCTGGGAGCTCTGGACCTGGTGGTGCTGGTACTCGGAACCGTGAAAGGCCAGATAGCACAGGGCATGGGAGCGTCAGGCCTGACAACCCAGACTGGGGCACATTTTCAGAATCTTCAGAAAGTCTAAGTCCAGGGACAAAGAAAGAGTACCACCACACAGGTAAACTGGTCACTTCTGAAGGAGGGAAAGAGCTTCTGATCGGTAAAGAGAAGGTTACCTCTGGTGGCCGAACCTCCAGTCGCAGCTCATGCTCTAAAACGATTACTAAGACTGTTATAGGTGCCGGCGGCCGTAAAGAAGTGACGAAAGAAGTGGTCACCTCTGAGGATGGCTCGGACTGTGGGGACGCCACTGATTTAGACTCGTTCCATACTTCGTCCAAGGGTAGCCTAGACGAATTCCGTCGTATGTTCACTGACGAGGCTGCTTTGTTGGACTCGTCACCTGGGTTGAAAGAGTTTCACTCTATGGGCTCAACATCTGACCCTTTCGGGAATTTAGAGGAAACCAGTTCTCACCACGTCAGCGAAACTCATACCACCAAGAAAGGCCGAGGTAGAGCTCGCACTGCCAGAGGTATCCGCACTTCTCTAGACTAAGTTATTCTTGCGATGTGCTCCCACAGCACCTTGCGCTACTTTCCTAGCCCTCTTTCATGCTCTATTAAAATTACAGCTTTTTGGTTTGTTTTTCATGCTCGACTGTAAATTCCATGGGGGCAGGGACTTGGTCTATCATGCTCATCTCTGTATCCCAAAAGCCTAACAGTGCAGAAGGTCGCCATTCAATAAATTCATGTTCAATGAATCCCTCTGAAACTCGATTTTGAGTTTGTCTAACCAAATTATTTTACCATTCAAAATATGCGTTGTTGGAATTGTTACCCAATTTACTGACAGTATTATTTGGAATATCTCTCAGTTGAAGTTGGGATCAAGTTATAGTAGTGCTAAATGTTGCTTAGATATCTTTGCTGGTTACTTGCTCTTAATCAGTACATTCAAGTAAAATTCCAAATTCATTGAGGAAATCCCCTTTGCAATTTGTAGGTATAAGTGCCTCTTGTTTGCTTATGATTCATTCCAGTGTAAATGCATGTTTTCTCTATGGAGGGAAGGAAGGAAGGAAGGAAGGAAGGAAGGAAGGAAGGAAGGAAGGAAGGAAGGAAAAAAGGGAGGAGGAAGGGAAGGAGGGAGGGAGGGAGGGAGGGAGGGAGGGAGGGAGGGAGGGAGGAAGGAAGGAAGAGAGAAGGGAAAGGAAGCCAGTATCTACCTTCATTTAAATTGGGCCATTCCTATCTTTGTAAAGTTAAATGAGAGTAACTTCTTCCAACCAGCTTAATTTTTTTTTTAGACTGTGATGATGTCCTCCAAACACATCCTTCAGGTGCCCAAAGTGGCCTTTTCAATATCAAGCTACCGGGATCCAGTAAGATTTTTTCAGTTTATTGCGATCAAGAGACCAGTTTGGGAGGATGGCTTTTGATCCAGCAAAGAATGGATGGATCACTGAATTTTAACCGGACGTGGCAAGACTACAGGAGAGGTTTCGGCAGCGTGAATGACAAGGGGGAAGGAGAATTCTGGCTAGGCAATGAATACCTCCACTTGCTAACCCTGAGGGGCTCTGTGCTTCGGGTTGAATTAGAGGACTGGGCCGGGAACTTGGTTTATGCAGAATATCACTTGAGGGTAGGCTCCGAGGCAGAAGGCTATGCCCTGCAGGTCTCTTCCTACAAGGGCACGGCGGGCAATGCTCTGATTGAAGGTTCTGTGGAGGAAGGCACAGAGTACACTTCTCACAATGGCATGCAGTTCAGCACCTTTGACAGGGATGCAGACCAGTGGGAAGAGAACTGTGCAGAAGTCTATGGAGGAGGCTGGTGGTACAACAACTGCCAGGCAGCCAATCTCAATGGCATCTATTACCCTGGGGGCTTCTATGACCCCAGGAACAACAGTCCTTATGAGATTGAGAATGGAGTGGTCTGGGTCCCCTTCAGAGGAGCAGATTATTCCCTCCGGGCTGTCCGCATGAAAATCAGGCCCCTGGTGACCCAATAAGCAGAAAGAGTAGAAATGAGAGCACTCCGTTTTGTTTAGTGAAGTGGAGGAAAAATAAGGAAGATGAAGGAGTCAAGATTCCTTACTACCTAAAAAATTCCCCGGTGCTATTTTATTATTCTCTGTACTGTAGCTAAATGTAACTGAGTCATATTAGTGCTTCAAAAAATAAAGTTATGTGATTTTTTGTAAATCTTTCAACTAGCTCTGTGAGTTTTAAAATTTCTATAAGGATACACCAAGGGACATCTGATCTCAGTGCATCAGAAAGGGACTCAAAAGCTCCTCTTCCTCTCCGCAGCAGTGTTATTTGTAGAGCTTCTCTTCCCACACCAAAGTCATAGGGCTGTTGCACAGTAAAGAAGTTATTTCATCCAGGCCATTTGAATGACTTTAAACTAATATTTTTAACTTGCAAAGCACTCAGTTTAACAATGGCTGGCTTGTGTAGAGGAATTGACTAAGTTCTTTTATCTTTTCTGTTAGTAAGCAAATCCATGCAGGCAGGAGAGCCATTCTTTCCAAATAGAAATAGAAATCTCTTCATTAAGGTTTCAATGAAGACCACAATACACACTTATTTCCCCCAGAGTCTAATCAATTTCTTTAAATAAAAATACCTGGGAAAATGCATTTAAATTTTTAAAAAATATTTACAGGTCTTCCAAAAGCAGACGGCATATACAATTGACAATTTCCACAGCATTCATCTCACTTTATTTTTCTACTGATTATAAAGTACTAGGGGCCCGGTGCACGAAATTCGTGCACTGGGTGTGTGTGTGTGTGGGGAGTGTCCCTCAGCCCAGCCTGCCCCCTCTCACATACTGGGAGCCCTCAGGCGTTGACCCCCATCACCCTCCAATCGCAGGATCGGCCCCTTGCCCAGGCCTGACGCCTCTGACAGGCGTAGACCCCCATCACCCTCCGATCGCCTGATCGGCCCCTTGCCCAGGCCTGACGCCTCTGCCAGAGGTGTCAGGCTTGGACAGGAGACCCCCATCTGCCCCTGATCACTGGCTCTGACCCCCGCCCAGGCCTGAGGCCTCTGGCCCAGGAATCATGCCTGGGCAGGGGACCCCCATCTCCCTCTGATCGCTTGCTCCACCCCCCCGCCCAAGCCTGACGCCTCTGACCCAGGCTTCAGGCCTGGGCAAGGGGACCATCATTTCCCCCCAATCCCCGGCTCTGCCCCCCACCCAGGCCTGATGCCTCTGGCCCAGGCATCAGGCCTGGGCAGGGGACCCCCAGCCCCCCGCCCAGGCCTGATGCCTCGGCCAGAGGAGTTGACCCTCATCACCCTCCGATCACCAATCACTGGATAGGCCCTTTGACCAGGCCTGAGGCCTCCGGCAGAGGTGTC
This sequence comes from Myotis daubentonii, assembly GCF_963259705.1. Lineage (NCBI taxonomy): Eukaryota > Metazoa > Chordata > Mammalia > Chiroptera > Vespertilionidae > Myotis > Myotis daubentonii. Next base: position 52,724,664 of record NC_081844.1, read on the forward strand.
AGACCTAGGCAGGGGACCCCCAGCTCCCCGCGGTTGCAGGCTCCGCCCCTGCCCAGGCCTAACGCCTCTGGCCGAGGTGTCCGGCCTGAGCAGTGGGGACCTGCAGTGGGAGTGGGAGGCGCCGCCCCTGCCCCTGCAGGACACCTCTGGCTGAGGCGTCCGGCCCGGGCAGCGGGGACCCGCAGCTGCAGCGGCCCCGTGATCGTGGGCTTCGCTTTAGGCCCAGGCAAGGGACCCCTAGCTCCTGGGACTGCCAGCTTCAACCGTGCCCAGCTCCCATCGCTGGCTCCACCCCTACTTCCTGCTATCACTGGCCAGGGCGGAAAAGGCACCTGATTCTCTGATCATGGCTGGGGGGCAGGGAAAGGCGGTCCCAGGGCCGCCTTTGCCCTGCCCCCCAGCTCTTAGCTCCCCCCTGGGTTTCTGATCACTGTCAGTGGCAGGGGGCTTCTTCCTGCTTTGCCTTTTGCCTCCCTGCATTGTGCCTACATATGCAAATTAACCGCCATCTTGTTGGCAGTTAATTTGCATATAGCCCTGATTAGCCAATGAAAAGGGTAGCATCGTACGCCAATTACCATTTTTCTCTTTTATTAATGTAGATAGTCCGTGATACATTAGTTGTTATGAAAGTAAAACAATTTATTTGAAAACATCTCACTAAATATGATTTATACTCTTCATAAATTTAACATATTTACATTGGTCGATATTTTATTTTGATAAGTTGCTTCTTTGATCTTGGTGGCCTTGGCTCCTGCTCCACATTTTTAACTCATATTTTCTTTTTTTTTCTTTTTTTTATTTTTATTTTTTTTTTATTGCTTAAAGTATTACAAAGGGTATTACATATGTATCCATTTTATCCCCCCGCCCTAGACAGTCCCCTAGCCTCCCCTATCCCCCAGTGTCTTATGTCCATTGGTTATGCTTATATGCATGCATACAAGTCCTTTAGTTGATCTCTTACCCCCCCTACCTCCTGCCCCCCAACCCTCCCCGGCCTTCCCGCTGCAGTTTGACAATCTGTTTGAGGCAGTTCGGCCTCTGTATCTATTATTGTTCAAAAGTTTATAATGGTCTCTATTGTCCATGAATGAGTGAGATCATGTGGTATTTTTCCTTTATTGACTGGCTTATTTCACTTAGCATAATGCTCTCCAGTTCCATCCATGCCATTGCAAATGGTAAGAGTTCCTTCCTTTTTACAGCAGCATAGTATTCCATCGTGTAGATGTATCACAGTTTTCTAATCCATTCATCTACTGATGGGCACTTAGCCTGTTTCCAGATCTTAGCTATGGTGAATTGTGCTGCTATGAACATAGGGGTGCATATATCCTTTCTGATTGGTGTTTCTGGTTTCTTGGGATATATTCCTAGAAGTGGGATCACAGGGTCAAATGGGAGTTCCATTTTCAGTTTTTTAAGGAAACTCCATACTGTCTTCCATAGTGGCTGCACCAGTCTGCATTCCCACCAGCAGTGCACAAGTGTTCCTTTTTCTCCACATCCTCTCCAGCACTTGTCGTTTGTTGATTTGTTGATGATAGCCAGTCTGACAGGTGTGAGATGGTACCTCATTGCTGTTTTGATTTGCATCTCTCGGATGATTAGTGACTTGGAGCATGTTTTCATATGTCTCTTGGCTTTCTGGATGTCCTCTTTTGAAAGGTGTCTATTTAGGTCCTTTGCCCATTTTTTGATTGGATTGTTTATCTTTCTTTTGTTAAGTTGTATGAGTTCCCTATAAATTTTGGAGATTAAGCCCTTATCAGATATGTCATTGGCAAATATGTTTTCCCACACAGTGGGTTTTCTCGTTGTTTTGTTGATGGTTTCTTTTGCTGTGCAGAAGCTTTTTATTTTGATGTAGTCCCATTTGTTCATTTTTTCTTTAGTTTCAAGGAGCTGTATCAGTGAAGAAATTGCTTCGGCATATGTCTGAGATTTTGTTGCCTTTGGATTCTTCTAGAATTTTTATGGTTTCCCGTCGTACATTTAAGTCCTTTATCCATTTTGAGTTTATTTTTGTGTATGGTGTAAGTTGGTGGTCTAGTTTCATTTTCTTGCATATATCTGTCCAATTTTCCCAGCACCATTTATTGAAGAGACTATCTTGGCTCCATTGTATGTTCTTGCCTCCTTTGTCAAATATTAATTGAGCATATTGGTTCGGGCCGATTTCTGGGGTCTCTATTCTATTCCATTGATCTATATGCCTATTCTTGTGCCAGTACCAGGCAGTTTTGAGAACAGTGGCTTTGTAATACAACTTGATATCTGGTATTGAGATCCCACCTACTTTGTTCTTTTTCAGGATTGCTGCAGCTATTCGGGGTCTTTTTTTTATTCCAGATGAATTTTTGGAGAGTTCGTTCTAGATCTCTGAAGTATGCCGTTGGTATTTTAATGGGAAGTGCGTTGAATTTATAGATTGCTTTGGGTAGTATGGACATCTTAATGATGTTGATTCTACCAATCCATGAACACGGTATGTTCTTCCATCTGTTTATGTCTTCCTCTATATCTTTTTTCAACGTCCTGTAGTTTTCTGAGTAGAGGTCTTTTACCTCTTTAGTTAAGTTTATTCCTAGGTAGCTTAATTTTTTTGGTGCAATGGTAAACGGGATTGTTTTTATAATCTCTCTTTCTGAAAGTTCACTATTGGTGTATAGAAATGCCTCAGATTTCTTGGGGTTAATTTTGTATCCTGCTACATTGCCAAATTCATGTATTAAGTCTAGTAGCTTTTTGATGGAATCTCTAGGGTTTTGTATGTATAATATCATGTCGTCTGCAAATAAGGACAGTTTTACTTCCTCTTTTCCAATTTGGATGCCTTTTATTTCTTCTTCTTGCCGAATTGCAATGGCTAACACTTCCAGTACTATGTTGAACAGGAGTGGTGAGAGGGGGCATCCCTGTCTTGTTCCTGTTCTTAGGGGAAATGGTGTTAGTTTTTGTCCATTGAGTATGATGTTGGCTGTGGGCCTGTCATATATGGCTTTTATTATGTTGAGGTATGATCCTTCTACTCCCACCTTGCTGAGAGTTTTTATCAAAAATGGGTGTTGAATTTTGTCAAATGCTTTTTCTGCATCAATTGATATGACCATGTGGTTTTTTTCTTTCAATTTGTTTATGTGATGTATCACGTTTATTGATTTGCGGATATTGTACCATCCTTGCATCCCTGGGATAAATCCTACTTGGTCATGGTGTATGATCTTTCTGATGTACTGCTGGATCCGACTTGCTAAGATTTTGTTGAGGATTTTGGCATCTATGTTCATGAGGGATATTGGCCTGTAATTCTCTTTCATTGTGTTGTCTTTACCTGGTTTTGGTATTAGGGTGATGCTGGCTTCATAGAATGAGCTTGGAAGTGTTCCTTCCTCTTGAATTTTTTGTAGTAGTCTGAGGAGGATAGGTTTTAGTTCTTCCTTGAATGTTTGGTAAAACTCCCCTGTGAAGCCGTCTGGTCCTGGGCTTTTGTTTGATGGAAGCTTTTTGATGACTGCTTCAATTTCTTCCATAGTTATTGGCCTGTTGAGATTTTTAGATTCTTCCTGATTGAGTTTTGGAATGTTGTATTTTTCTAGGAATTTGTCCATTTCCTCCATGTTGTCTAGTTTGTTGGAGTAGAGCTGTCCATAGTATTTTTTAACAATCATTTGTATTTCTGTGGGGTCTGTTGTTATTTCGCCTCTATCGTTTCTGATTTTATTTATTTGGGTCCTCTCTCTCTGCTTCTTGGTGAGTCTGGCTAGAGGTTTGTCAATCTTGTTTATCCTTTCAAAGAACCAGCTCTTGGTTTCATTGATTTTCTGTATTGTTTTTTTGGTCTCTATGTCATTTATTTCTGCTCTAATCTTTATTATCTCCTTCCTTCTGCTCACTCTGGGGTTTTCTTGTTGCTCTCTTTCTAATTCTTTGAGTTGTAGAGTTAGATGATTTACTACCATTTTTTCTTGTTTTTTGAGATAGGCCTGTAGAGCTATAAACTTCCCTCTCAGGACTGCTTTCATTGTGTCCCATAGGTTTTGGATTGTTGTGTTTTCATTGTCATTAGTTTCCAGGATGTTTTTAATTTCTTCTTTGATATCATTGGTAACCCAATCAATATTTAATAGCATGCTATTCAGCTTCCAGGTGTTTGAGTATTTTGGGTTGTTTTTATTGTAGTTTATTTCTAGTATTATGCCATCGTGGTCTGCGAAGATGCTTTTTATGATTTCAATCTTCTTGAATTTGGGGACATTTTGCTTGTGACCCAATATGTGGTCTATTTTTGAAGATGTACCATGAGCACCTGAGAAGAACGTATATTCCCTGGCTTTGGGGTGAAGTGTTCTGAAGATGTCTATTAAGTCCATCTGATCTAGTGAGTCATTTAGGATTGCTGTATCTTTGCTGATTGTTTGTCTATAGGACTTATCCAGTGCTGTCAATGGTGTATTAAAGTCCCCTACTATGATTGTATTGTTGTCGATCTCTCCTTTGATATCTTCCAGGAGTTTTTTTATGAATTTGGGTGCTCCTACATTGGGTGCATATATGTTTACCAGGGTTATATCTTCTTGTTGTATTGATCCCTTTAGTATTATGAAGTGGCCTTCCTTATCTCTTGTTAAGGCCTTCACTTTGAGGTCTATTTTGTCCGATATAAGTATTGCTACCCCAGCTTTCTTTTCCTTTCCATTTGCCTGAAAGATATTTTTCCATCCTTTCACTTTCAGTCTGTGTGAGTCCCTTCTAATGAGGTGGGTTTCTTGTAGACAGCAGATGTATGGGTCATGTTTTTTTATCCATTCAGCCACTCGATGTCTTTTGGTTGGAGCATTTAGTCCGTTTACGTTTAAAGTTATTATTGAAAGGTACTGGTTTGTAGCCATTTCTTTTTGTGTGTGTGTGTGGCTGTTTTCTTTCTGAGCTTTTTATTTCTTCTTTTTATACCAGTCCCTTTAGCATTCCTTGCATTGCTGGCTTGGTGGTGACAAACTCCCTTAGCCTTTTTTTGTCTGTGAAGCTTCTTATTTCCCCTTCAAATTTGAATGATAGCCTTGCTGGATAGAGTATTCTTGGATTCAGTCCTTTGCTTTGCATCACTTTGTAAATTTCAGTCCATTCTTTTCTGGCCTGATGTGTTTCTGTTGAGAAATCATTTGACAGTCTAATGGGAGATCCCTCATATTTTCTTTGAGTGAGAACAACTTGCCATTTATTCTTGAAAATATATTAAAAGATCCCAAACACATTGGGATCCCAGTACATTGCCCTCAATTGCATAGTTTCTATCACAATGTAACTGCATCCTTTCTCCTTGTAAGGAAAGGAGGGAGGAAAGAAGAGAGGCAGGGAGGAAGGGAAGGAGGGAGGGAGGGAGGAAAACTAAGAAGGAAAGAAGGTGGCTAGGGCTAGGGACCAGAGCATGGGGAGCAGAGGGAATGTGAACATAAGAACTTGCAAGTGACTTACATATGAAGCCCCAGTATTCTTGCATTTCCTTATGTGAAATTAAAAATCCTTGCTACAAATAAGTGATATACCTCCAAATCTTTGGATACTTGGATAAGAACTTCTTCAGAATTAAAAGAAGCTTCATTTATTTCAGACAATGAAGTTGCCTGTTATCTCTATGCCCACATGTTGACACTCACACATTTGGAGCAGGAAGAATTTTATTTTCCAGCATATCATACTATTAGGGACAGAATCATGTCCTAAAATGAAAGTGACTCTGAATGTGAAGGACTATGCGTTTCTCATTCATTTTGAAGGCTTTGTGTTTATTAGCAAAGAATAGGTAACTTCTTTTAATTTAATAAACAATAGCCAATATTAGCACAATCATGAAATTAGAGATACAATTTGATTGTGAGAGGACAATGAATATCTCTTCTCCATTTTACCTTATCTTTAACCTATTGCCCTATTTCATTTGTTTCTGAAATTAAATATCAATTCAACTTCTCTGATTCACATTCACATGGAAGCCCACTTTAACTTGATTTTCACTTGGTTACCATTCTCTTGAAATTCTTCTCCTTAAAGTCAACAATAACCTTGTAGTACTAAATTTAATTTCCTACATTTAAGCTTCTTCCTGCCCGACCTCCTTGAAACATCTGCTACTATGGTCCCCATCCTTCTCTTCAACCTGTAATTTCTCTTGTTTCTGGTATACCACTCCCACTGGTGTCCTTCCCCAGTCTTTTTAACTGGCCAATTCTTTCTTAGACGACTCCTTAAATGGAGGAGTTTCTCATTACAATAATATTAAGACTCATTTTTAACAGTTGGAAGTAGGTTTGACCCATGTGGCTTCAATAAATCAAAAACTTATTTCCTGTTCACAGAAATGTCTACAGAAATATGTCCCCATAGTGTCTTTAGGAAGCCATCATCCTGATAAATGGCTCCCATCCTCAAGTTTACCTCATGGTCCAAACATCATGTCTTGTGGAAATCTGGAAGGAGGAGGAGAGGCAGAAAAGAACACAAGTGTCTTCTCTCTTTGAAGGAACTTTCCTGGATGCTCCATACAGCACTTCCACTTAAATGTCATTAGCCACAGGTCAGTCACATGGACACACCTCGCCACAGGAGAGGCTGAGACACCTGTTACCCTGTTATACAGGCCCTCCTAAGTAAGATTAGGATTCTGTTCCTAAGGAGGACACAGGAAATACATGTGGAGTAGGCAATTAGCAGGTTAACCAGACCATCTTTTCTCACCCTGCGTATATATTTTCTCCTTGGTTGATTTGACAGTCACCACAGTTTTAATGGGGTGGTGATAGCCAAATCTAAAACTTCAGCCCTGTAATTCAGATCCATGATTTCAACTAACACTGAACACATCCAGTTAGAGATTTCTTATTAATTTGTCTAAGATCGAACCAATTACCTTTTCATCAAAACCTGTTGCAACTTTATTTCTTATCCTAGTCAGGGACATCATTAAACCTCTAGTTTCCTAATTTAGAAAATTTGGGCTCCTTCTCAGCTTCTTTATTAAAATTCTTATATCCAATCTATTCCCAAACCATCTTCTAATCTAGAATTGGCCATTCCTATAGCACTTTTGTGGTCTGATGTTTATCTTGTGTTAATCTTTTCTCATTTAGGCTGCTTACAGTCTCTTAACCTTTTGCTTTACCACCCTTCTTTTCTGTTCATTCAATTCTCAACAAAGATACTCTCAAAAATAAACCGAACCATGTCTTTCTCCTGCTTAATGCCTTATGTTAAGGTTGAGTTAAAAGAAAACAAAATGAAACCAGACAACAAATGGGTCCGGGCTGCCTGTCACTACTTGAGCCGATTAATGAGAGCCAGGGTTGAATCATATATGAGCGTTTATTCCAATAATGCCAGCAGTATGGGAGAGCAGCAGGTCACCCAGGAAAGTCTGCTCTGTCTCCCCCCAATAAGCCACTGCTTATATTTGGTACAAGGACAAAGATGGGGAAGTAGGCAAAAGGAATGAGCATGGGTATCCAAAATGGATATAATGGTTATAGTTTATAGGCAATGGGGGCTTGGGGTTTGCAAAGGGCTGGGGCCTCCAGTTTCTGCAACAACGTTGTTAATCTTTCCATCATAATAGGCAGCTCCCAGATGAAGAGGATAGGCCATATTTCTAGGTCCCTGGTACAACTCACAGCCAGGTTAGTATGTGAACATGATTAATATTCTTATAATTAATAGCTAGTCCCCAATATCCTATTTCTGTCCCCAACAAACACACAAAAAAACAGACACATAGATACAGAGGACAAAATGATGGTTGCCAGAAGTGAGGGGTCGGGAGGATAAGTGAAATAAGAAGTACACGTTTCCAGTTATAAAATAAATAAATCATGGGGATACAATGCACAGAGTAGAGAAACTAGTCAATAATATCTTACTATGTTTTGTGACAGATGGTTACTAATCGTGGTGATCATGTTATCTATATATATAAAAAGCCAGCGACCTGAATGCCATAACAACCAGAATGAGCAGTCACTATGACTCCCACTGCAGCCAGCGAACCAGCCCGATCTGGGGGTGGGGCCCACCAGCCAACTTCAAAGGGCCCCTCCCCACAGCCAGCCACACCCGAGATTGCCCCCCCCCAATAGAGGGTGGGGCTGGCTGGCCAACCTCCTGCAGCCCCTCCCCTGGCCAGGCCCACCCCAGATCGGCCCCCCACCCCAATCAGGGGCAGGGCCTGCCAGCCAACTGCCTGTAGCTCCTTCCCCTGGTTGGCCACGCCCCTGATGTGCCCCCACCACCCTATTCGGGGGTGTGGACAGCTGGCCCACCACCCACAGATCCTCCCCATCTGGCCCCACCCCTGATCATCCCCAAGCTCCTCCCCCCCAGACAACTGTGCCCCCAATTGCCCTCCCCCCACTTCAATTGGGGGTGGGGCCCACCAGCCAATTGCCCCAGCCCCTGCCCCAGCTGGCCTGACCCTTATCAGGCCCTGATTGGGGTGGGCCATCCTGCCAACCTCCAACCATCTCCTCCTCCTGACAGGCCTGGCCCCGATTCACCCCAATTGAGGCCAGGTCGGCCGCACCCCATCTGTGCACGAATTCGTGCACTGGGCCTCTAGTAAGGTATATAAATGTGTAATTACTATGTTGTAAACTCTAAACAAATGCAATATTGTGTATCAACTATAATAAAAAATATAAAACTTAACTCTTTCACAAATTGGTCTGTTTTTAACTTCTACAGTCATTCACTATATACTTTAGTCATTGAATTTCTCACTGGTATTAGAATACCAGGTTCTTTAATGATTCTGTGCCTTTCCCATCATACCACCTAGAAGCCTCCCATTCATCCCTTAAAATACAGCTCAATAACATTCCTTCTGTGAACCCTTCCTTAATGCTTACTATTAAACACAGAACCAGGAATTATTCTCTAGGCCCTCATTTTTCTTGTTCATATCTCAAAAATATCAGTCAATCCCAAACTCTAATGTGTTTGTTATTATGGCACTAGATTGTGAATTCATTTAGGCATTTATGTAATGTTTCCTGCCCTACATGAGAATGTCTCACATCTTTCAATGTTATACAGATAAGTTTTGAAAGTTTCTTTAAATATTTTTATTTTATTTTACATGTAAAGATTTAATTAACCTAGAATTTATTTTCATATGTCTGGAAGGTCGACTTTTGTGTTATTGGGGATGCATAGCCAGTGATGCTAAGGTCATTTATTAAGGGGTTCTTTGCCAGTGGAATTGAAATCCAATTTTGTTGAACAAAACTTTCCTTTGATCCATCTGTAGACTCTCTCATGTGCTTATATCACCTTGCTCATCTTTAAAGTATAGCTTTTGGGAGAAATATTCTCGCTCGTACTCTCCACTTTTTCTCTCTCTCTCTTTTCAGTCTTAGAACAGTTTGACTTTCATTTTCTACTTTTTTTGTTTATTCTATGGGCTACTTAGAGCAGTCTTTAATTTCCAATTAATTATTTTTGGGGGGTTAGGGTGAGTCATCTTTTTTCTTTTTAGTAACCCTGACCTCATTGAAATTGATGAGTCACCTTTTATTTATTAATTTCCAAGTATTTCATAAACTATTTAGTTTGGAATTTTAAGGTAATCTATGTGACACAAACATGATTAATTTTTGTAAATGCTCCATAGGCAAAAAAAGAATGCATATTTTTTACATTTATAGGTTACAAGATGCTATGGTACCAAGATTATTGGTGGTATTATTTAAATATTCTCTATATTTACCTATTTTATGTAACTGATGTATCATATTTTGAAATATGTGCATGTATGTTTGTACATATATTTGCATACACATACTTATATACATGTTTGTGTGTGTATGTGTGTATAACAAGATTTCACTCTGTTTTTGTGTATGTGTGTGATCTCTTTGTGTTCTAGGAATTTTGTTTTGTGTGATTGGCTCTTATGAAAGTTTATGACTGTTATGTCTTTTCCATTAATTAAACTTTTTACTATTGCATAATGTCTCTCTTTTACATGTTTCATCCCTTAGAATTGAATTTCCTCTTGTCAAATATTAATATTGTCATGACTACCTCTTTCTTGTTCTTTACATTTAATTAGATATCTTTGTCATTTTATTTTTACCATTACTTTTTCACTTTGTTTTAGAAGACTTTCCTATAATAGATAACTTTAAAAAATATTTTTATTGATTTCAGATAAGAAGGGAGAGGAAGAGATAGAAACATCAATGATGAGAGAGAATCATTGATTGGCTGACTCCTGCACGCCCCTACTGGGGATTGAGCCAATAACTCAGGTATGTGCCCTGACTGGAAATAGAACAGTAACCTTCTCGTTCATACTTCGACACTCAACCACTGAGCCACACCAGCCAGGCAATAATAGATTAATTTTTAAACACAATTTTATTTTAAATTTACTTTTAATTTTATTGTTATTTTTCCTTTCCTTAACTCTTACATATTGTTTCTTCATTTCCAAACTTTTTTCTCACTTACTTCATATTTCTTATAAATGATTGATAAAAATTTTAAAACTCACTTATATCTTACATTTACTTAAACATGAGAATATTCTATATAGCATTTAATGTTAATTATTTTCCCCAGTGGTATTTCTGATATAATTATACTCTGTATGGGTTCCTTTTATAATTAACAACATACATTTTCAATTTAGTAAGCCTACATGAGGGGTGCAGTTAGTGAATCAGAACAAGACCCATCCAACCAAGTTCACTAATCTCCAGTCATGTCTAGAAAAGCCTGAAGGAAAATGCTGCCATACTAATATAAGTACATGCAGGTTACAAAATCACAAACTAAATATTAGTTATATTTGAATGAAGTAATACAACATTTACAATTTGCTGAAACAACTTGAGAAGAAGCAACATTTACATTTTGGTAGCCACGAATATTATGCAAGTTGTTTGCGGGTAATGAAATTTATACAGAAACAATTTTGGCAAATTATATTTTATGTATTTATGCATTTCAACCTACATCCTATTTTTAATTGAATCCCAAGTACATTATAAAGCTCCTTTACGGAGAAAAATCTTTAATTAATAGGGGGGATGGTGTCCAAGGGCCTTAAACTTGGGAGTAGTATGGTAAGGGATTTGCACCTGGGGAAGAGATTCAAATTAATTCTTCTACAAGAGCTAGACATTATGCTTCCATTTTCAGTTGTAAAAGCAATACTTCGCAACCACAGAGGCAAGAAACGGTAAGGTTTGAGCTGATTAAACAGTAATCAGCTATTCAATAGTGCTCTTCCTGTCCATCAGTTCATGGGGGAAGGTGGCTCCCTGGTGATTGAACCAGAGCATTCTACAAAATATTTGCTAGAAAATATTTGCTTTGACTCTATCTATAATAGGTCAGGGACCTCAAGGTTGCACGCCTACATAAACTGTTGCAAAACTGCTTTGAGAGATAAAGCAAATGTAGCAAACAATTGGTAAAGCTAGGTGAAGGACATCAAGGTATTCATTAAACCATTCCTGTTATTTGTCTGTAAGACTGAAACTTCTTAAAATAAAAAGTTATCGGAGAACTATAATTCAGTCGGCATACAAAATGAAAAACATACTGCTTATTGGTCACATATTGGTTGGCAAGAGAAAGGGCATAGTGGTTAATATTGGTGCCAGTTAACACTTGTTGCATAAGCATATGACTATCCCAGTCTAATCACTTAGGAAATAAAATACTTGAATAAGCAGAGGGCAATATCATGTTACTGATTGCTATCTTATATACAAAAAGAATGATTAAGACTTCATATAAAAGATGATTATGCCAGTATACAGTTGAGGAAAGGACATAAAAGATAATTCTCAAAAGAAGATAGACAAATGATCATTAAACATATCAAAATCTCTTACTTGCACTAGTAATTAAAATATGAAAATTAAAGCAATTGTCAATATTTTAATCATAACATTTAGCATTAGTGAGGGAGAGAAAAAACAAAACAAATTCTGAGTGCCAAAGATAAATTGATATTATTTTTCTGGAGAGTTATTTGAATGCCAAAACCCATATTTTCTTTAGAAATTCTGCTTCCAGAAGGAAATAGACAATAATATTTATTATATATTATACATATATGTGTGTATGTGTATGTGTGTGTGTGTGTGTGTGTGTGTGTGTGTCTAAAGGTCAAAGGTGCTAACTTCAGTATTAATCTTTATTAGAAAAAGTTCAAAAAATCTAAATGTCAAATGATAAAGTTTTTTTCAAAAAATTAGAGTGCATTCACATGATGGAATATTATATGGTCATTAAAAGCATATTATAGAAAATATGAAATAACATGGAAAAATTTCCATTACACAATGTGATAAATTCAGGTACTAAAATATGTACAGGAAAACAAGACAAACATAAACCAAAATATTAGCTGCTTCTCTATTAGTGTTGAAATTATAAGCATATGTCTCTCCCATTCTAATCACTTAGGAAATGAAATACTTGAATAAACAGAGGGTAATATCATGTTACTGATTGTTCTATTTTTTTCTATGTTTCCCAAATTTTTGCAAATAATATGCACTGCTTTCATGATCTAAAACCATATTTGTGTTGTTGAAATAAACATAAATAACTACATTGGATAGCGTTAGCCATAATTATGCACCAATACACTGCGACTTGGTGTGGAGTTGAGCTCCAGGAATCTCAAGAGGGACCATGAAATCACTAGCCTCAGTGGGCAGAGGGATGGAATTCAGACATTAATTTCAGCTCTTTGTAAAAATGGAAGATAGCATCTATGCCTTAAAAAATCTAAGAGTCCAACCTGGAGAATCATCTGAGGCTGAGGGGGCACTGGCGTAGGAATAGTGGTTCCAGCATTTGGAGACCATGTGGTTAAACGCCGGTCAGATCTTCAACATAGACAGTGGTCACCAGTGAAGTCACAGTAATTTCAAAGATGATCACTTGCTCTACATACTGTCTCGAGGCCACCATATGAGTGAAAAAAAGTGCTAGATAAGAAAAACGGGAGTCTCAGGTAAATGCAAATGTAGCCTGGATCAGTTGTTCCAAAATTCAGCCAGAGATCAGAATCTCTTGGGGACGTTAATTTTAAAATACAGACTCTTAGGTTATTCCCATGTAAAGACTGATGTGTATACAAGGCTTATACAGGGAAAATTGTATTTTAAATAAGCTCTGCAGGTTTTCTCCATCAGCGTACATAATATTTGGTGCTAATGCTTAAACGGAAATGCCAGTTGACTGGGGTCACATCACATCATCCACACTTCTGCCCCATGTGGGGCAATTCCTTTGGTACATTGGTGAGCTGTTTTTCTTGATTCCTGAATGCAGAGGAACTGGAAGTCTACATCCCAAGCACAGATATTTTTTATAGTTTGTTACATACTTTCAGTCTTAATTATGTAATAAAATACATTATACTTCTCATACCATAGTGTGGGATTAGTGATTTTCAATTCATCTTTTTTCATTATCTTCAAAAAAGGCAAGTTCATCTTTTTAGAAACTGTTATATATTCTAAGTAGGGGACACTCCCTTTTTATTATATTCAAAATTGTGATGCTTGAAAGGGCAATTATCACATATGTGGCATTTCTTAGCAAATGATATCTTTTTAAAAAAATATATTTTATTGATTTTTTACAGAGAGGAAGGAAGAGGGTTAGAGAGTTAGAGAGTTAGAAAGTTAGAGAGTTAGAAACATCAATGAGAGGGAAACATGGATCAGCTGCCTCCTGCACACCCCGCACTGGGGATGTGCCCGCAACCAAGCTACATGCCCTTGACCGGAATCAAACCTGGGACCCTTGAGTCCACAGGCCAACGCTCTATCCACTGAGCCAAACCGGTTACGGCAGCAAATGATATCTTAAGAAGGCTTATTCTTTCTAGAGATCTAGATAGTACATATTACCCAAAAGTGGTCTCTGTGCTCCTGCAACTTGTATGTTAACTGAGAATTGACCATCAGATTACCTACTACAAAATCTGTGGCTTTGCCCTAGATGGTTTGGTTCAGTGGATAAAACATTGGCCTATGGACTGAAGGGTCCCGGTTCAATTCCAGTCAAGGGCAGATGCCTGGATTGCGGGCTCGATCCCCAGTAGGGAGCATGCAGGAGGCAGCAGATCAATGATTTCATCATTGATGTTTTTAACTCTTTCTCCCCCTCCCTTCCTCTCTGAAATCAATAAAAATATATTTTTAAAATTTTTATGGCTTTGCTTTAAGTTCTAGGAATTCTTTAGATCCTCTGTGAGTGTGTACAGGGGCTGAGGAACACTGCCCTTTTATTGAGCTCTTGCCATCTGCCATCCGAGATTCAGTAGGCTTTTGCTACAGTTAGCCCTCATACAACAGGTCTACTTTCAATATTTTGCATATTGAATTTCTGTCTGAGCCTTTATTGGAAAACTAGAGGCCCGGTGCACGAAATTTGTGCACTGGGGGTGTGTGGTTCCCTCAGCCCAGCCTGCCCCTCTCACAGTCCGGGAGCCCTCAGTGGATGTCCTACTGCTAGCCACAGTCTGGCAGCAGAGGATTGGAGCAGGCGTCCTGTGTGTGTGTGTGTGTGTGTGTGTGTGTGTGTGTGTGTGTGCTGGGGGCCTGCCCCCAGCCACACCATGGAGGCTCAGAGCAGGCACTGTGTGTGTGTGTGTGTGTGTGTGTGTGTGTGTGTGTGTGTCTGCTGGGGGCCTGCCCCCAGCCACACCATGGAGGCTTGGAGCAGGAGCCCCTCTGTGTTGATCTCTCAGGCTCTTGGCCTCCACTGCATGTTATACTCTCCCTTGAGCTATGGCCAGGATGGGGGTGCTGCTTGCAAGCCAGGCTTTCCCGCTCCCAGGTCTCCATGGCAACTGGGGAGCAGGCCCAGCTTGGAGCTGCCCGCAGGCCGGGCTTGCTCTCCTGCTCCCGGATCCCCATGGCAACCAGGGAACAGGGAAAGTTTGGGGCTGCCTGCAGGCAAGGTTTGCTTTCCTGCTCCCGGATCCTCACGGTGACCAGGAAGAAGGTGCAGCTGGGGGTTGCCCGCAGGCCGGGCTTGCTTTCCTGCTCCCGGATCCTCATGGTGACCAGGGAGAACGTGCAGCTGGGGGCTGCCCGCAGGCCGGGCTTGCTCTCCTGCTCCCAGATCACCATGGCAACTGGGGAGCAGGCAAAGTTTGGGGCTGCCTGCAGGCCAGGCTTGCTTTCCTGCTCCTGGATCCTCATGGTGACGGGGGAGAAGGTGCAGCTGGGCTTGCTTTCCTGCTCCCGGATCAGGCCCAGCTGGGGGCTGCCCTCAGGCAGGACTTGCTTTCCTATTCCTGGATCAGGCGCAGCTGGAGGCTGCCTACAGGCCACCCTTTTCTACTTACCGATGGCCGGATCACCACAGTGACCCAGGGCCCAGCGGCACTTTCCTGCTCTCCAATAGTCATAGGGTCCCAGCTGGGGGTGGGGCTTAGGAGTGCGGGGCTTAAGCGGCATGGGGGTCCCGGCCGGGGGCTCAGGTGGCACACAGGGGTCCCGGCTGGGGGAGGGGCTTATGCCCCACTGCCCAGGGCTGCACATGGGGCCCACATGGCAGTTCATGCCGTCCGCCTGCCTGTAGTATAGGATAGAGGCCTGGTGCACGGGTGGGGGCCGGCTGGTTTGCCCTGAAAGTGTCCCGGATCAGGGTAGGGGTCCTGCTTGGGTGTCTGGCCAGCCTGGATGATGGGCTGATGGCTGTTTGCAGCTGGTCACACCCCCTTCAGGGTGGGGGTCCCCACGGGGGTTCCTGGCCAGTCTGGGAGAGGGCCCGAGAGCTGTTTTCAGACTGGAGGGCAACTTAAGCTTCCAGCCTCTCCTTTTTTTCATTTTTTTTTTAATTCTGGGATTTATTTACCTTCTATAGCTGTCACTGGAGCTGAGAGCCAGCTCCAGCTCTGAGGGCTGAAAGCAGGTTTCTGGGTCTGTTTGGCTTCTATAATTGAAACTATGTTCCCATCACAGCAGGTCTAAGCTCTGAGGCAGAAGCTTGCTGAAAGCAGGTCTCTAGAGTTTGTTTAGCTTCTATAATTGCAACATAGTTGCTTAGAGTGCAGCTCAGAGGCTGGCAGCGGCAGGCCGGGAACGTTGGCTTCTCCATCACTGTTCACTTCAGCTGCGTGGCTGCCGGCCACCATCTTGGTTGCCAGTTAATTTGCATATCCTGCTGATTAGCCAATGGGAAGGGTGTTGGGGTTATGGTCAATTTGCATGTTTCCCTTTTATTAGATAGGATGGGTTCTGTATATTTTAATAAGGGTTACCCAAGATCGTTTTCAAATCCAAATTTATGAAAATCAGCCTTTCTGAGAGACTGATGATTCTGGAATCACAGATGAGTAAGAGCTCATTACCAGTAGAGGAGGAAGGTATGTGCCACAGAGAAATTGCAGTTAAAGTGAGGCTTGAAAACAAAGAGCAATTTGCCAGAGGAATTGGGGGAAAGACACTGTTATCAATGAGGGCATCATGTAAAAGGGCCTGACCTTTCCTGGAATGGTGAAAAATTCACTATGACAAGAATGTAGATGGATAGGGAAGGGGTGGGGTGGGGGTGGAGGACAGTACTGGGACTATTTTCACTCCCAGTTATGGAATTTGGACTTAAAATTTAGATAATAAGGAAATAACATTAAGTAGGAAAGTAACTTGGTCAGAATTTTTTGTTATTAAGACAATATATGTGGTAATGGAGTAATAGACAATTATAGCTAGGGGTAGAACAGAACTATGGCAGGGAAGCCAGGTTAAAAGTTGAAGTTGGATTTGGTGAAGAATTAAGAGTGTGACAACATTTCCATGATTTAACAACCTTTGCTGAGATGTAATGGTCATGAGGATGAACTTCAGGACCATAAGTTTCCATGAGAATCAATGGCAGTTATGCTAAGCTAAGGAAAAGAGGGCCTACGGTCATAGGGTTGTCAAGGACAGTTGGAGTAAAGTGATGGGAGAATTGAAGGGGGGAAAAAGTTCAGTTGCCTGTCTGGTTTGGCTCACTGGATAGAGCATCGACCTGGGGACTGAAGGGTCCCAGGTTCGATTCCGGTCAAGTGCATGTACCTTGGTTGTGGGCACACCCCCAGTGGGGGATGTGCAGGAGGCAGCTGATCGATGCTTCTCTCTCATCGATGTTTCTAACTCTCTATCCCTCTCTTTTCCTCTCTGTAAAAAATCAATAAAATATATATATTTTTTTAAAAAAGTTGAGTTGATGCATTCATTTCTTATGGAGACACAGAAAAACCAAAAATCCACTTCTACTTTCGTTCTGGTGTAGTTATGTAAAAAACCAAAACCAAATTGAGGCCAGTAAGCCTAATTTCCCCTAATTAGGGACAATAATCAACTACTGCTTCCTACCTTACTATTTTCCCCCCAAAAGAAGCCAAATGGTGAAGGCTTGATCCTAATTGTCCTCTTGGGAACTCTGATCCCAAAGTCCAGTTAGCTGACAGAATAGTGGTTTTCCACGGGACAGTGAGATTTTGAATCTTCAAATGTTCAGTGCCAGTTTATGAGCTATTTGAGATTGTGAATGCTTCTCTTCTCCTAAAAGTTCAAAGCCTAAGTCATTGGCCACGTGGATTACAAAATAAGAAAACAGTACTTTATTGCAACAGGGACTAGCGTAGTTGATAAGCTGTGGCAGACTTTACATAAATAAACAGAGTTTTCCAAATGGACTTTTAAACATAAGCTTTTAGGTTGCCTCCTAGTTTTTCTACAACAAGGATAGAAAATTCCTCTTCCTAACTTGAAACTTTTCGTGGTCAACTGGAATTGAAATTCTGAGCACCCACTATCCACAACTGTCCTTTTAGTTGCTTCTTGGTGAGCAATATAAATGAAGAGCACAAAAGAAAATGGTGTCCTAATTTTAATGTCACTTATCCCAAATACTTTTTTCCAAAAAGTCACACTCACAGCCTTTTGGCAGTTTTAAAGGGATATAATGTATGAAATAACATTTCAATGACATAGTATACAAAAATGTTGTTACACGCGGAAGAATAAAAATCTATGTTTTGGGGACTATTATTGTGGGAAAAAGGGCCTGATCTTCATAGAGATCTTCTTCATTGAATACCAGGATCCCTTCCAGTTCATCCAGACTACTCCATCATCTGTGCCATGTTTTGCCATGTCCCAGCTGTACTGTCCACCCCAATAGTATCTGCCATTTGGATTGGCTGCATGACATCTATTATACCACCATCCACCACCATCCTCTTTAGAGCACTGTTTCGCGGGATCTGCATTTACCCTGGAAAGAAATGTGTATGGGGTTATTACAACTACAGAGTCGTCCAGTTAATTCCATCCAGAACACCCACAAAGGATGCTGTGTGCTGTGCTCCTTTCCTTTAGTTCTATAAATAAAGTCACACTAATACACCAAAGACCTTCTCTGCCCTATGGCAAAAAAAGAGAGAGAAAACTGGGCCTCTGTGACAAATTCACCCGCATTTGTTACTTTATACTGAAATGAGAGATTTCAGATCCCTTAATATTAGAGAACTCTGAACAACAAAATGAGGGTTTCAATATATACATTCAAATATAAAGACATAAAAATGGATTTAAAGCCGAAACCGGTTTGGCTCAGTGGATAGAGCGTCGGCCTGTGGACTGAAAGGTCCCAGGTTCGATTCCGGTCAAGGGCATGTACCTGGGTTGCGGGCACATCCCCAGTGGGAGATGTGCAGGAGGCAGCTGATCGATGTTTCTCTCTCATCGATGTTTCTAACTCTCTATCTCTCTCTCCCTTCCTCTCTGTAAAAAATCAATAAAATGTATTTTTTTAAAAATGGATTTAAACAGTCAGTACTCAGAAGGCACGCGTGTTCTAATCCCAGTTCTATCTTTAATAGTTGTGTGACTTGGGTTAAGTTACTTAATCTCTCTAAAACTTCATTTGTCAAATGAGAATCATACTGGCAGCCGTATCAGGACGGTACAGAAAGAGCTTACGTCAGTGGCTGATACATGTGATAACAACCCAAGCAATGAGGGTTATTAACATTAGCTATCGTTAATGATCCCAAGTAAAAATATCCGTGGTGGCTTTTACAGCAGGAGGGAAGAACCCAACACATACCAGCCATCATTGTCTCTGTCGTACGTGCTGAAGAACATGCTGTTGTGAATGGTCATGGTTTTGTTTTCTCCCACCAGCTGAGAAGCTCCATCCATGAGGGCATTGCCAGCTGTCCCCTTATATTTGTCCACTGAGATTTGATACTTCCTGGCTTCGTTCTGAATAGTGAATCCTCCGTAGCGTGCCTTTACCTTAGCTCCTTTCCAGTCCTCCATTTCAATCAGAAGTTCTGTGGCTCCCATGTTGGTAAGCTGGCTAATTTTATCATTGCCAAGCCAATACTCACCTAAAGGAAAAGTAAAACAAAATCTCACCAAAAACACAACCTTTAGAAACTAAAAACTGCCTTTCTTCCCTTATCTTTCACACTCTTTTCATAAATTCTTCTTAACCTCCTAAAATGCCTAAACACAGATTCCCAACACTGTGTTTTTATAAATGAAAGAAAAACCATTGTAAGTAGAATGATATTATTTTGTACTCTCAGTTTTTTACCTGGTAGGCCACAATATTTTTTCCCATCGTCATTGGTTGCAATATTACCAAATCCTTCTTTATATGGATTCCATTTCCTGCCAAAGTCAACACTACCATCTTGACGATTCTGAATTACTGTCCACCCTTTGGGGCAAAGAAAGGAAGAAAAAACAACACATATTAAACAGCAATAAATAATGCCACTTTTTAGGGAAATGTCTGAATACTTAGGCTATTTAATTTATTTTTCCCTACTTATATTTACTATATATATATATATATATATATATATATATATATATATATATATAAAATAAGGAAATAAATATAAGAAGAAAACTCTTAAAATCTTTAAAAACTACAAGTGCTTTATATTACTCCAAATTGTGAATCATAGATTTTTTTTATAACTTTTAAAATGTCAGATTGAATTCCAAATCAAATGGCCTAGTGTTGGTTATGCTAAAGCTAGGTTTTATTTGCTAGTATTTTGTGCTATCAAAATAATTACAGAATAATAGATCAGTAACTACCCAATACTTACCTCCACCTTCAGTGTTCATGTCACAGTATACTCGATATGGTTTGATAGAAGTGTGAGGCTGAATGAGATACAGCTCAGATGTTTCACCTCCATTCCTGACAATTTCCTCACATTCTGTAACCATAAAGAAACATCATATTCAGGGAACTACAGCATAGTTACTTGGTCTTTCGTCACTAACTTTATCATTACAGAGGTTCCTGAGAAATATTTTATTTTAGACTTTTGAGAATGTATTATAGAAATTGAATCTTCCTTTTACTGAAAATCAAACTCCGTTTTGAGTTCTATCTTCTAAGGAGATGAAAAAGCCCTACTCTACCTTTTGTGTCCCGGGATATCTGCCAGAAATAAACTGCCAGAACACCTGGGGGCAAGAAACTCCTGCATCTATTCACTGTTCTGCCATCTCTTCAAGCAAGGTTCATATACATGTGGGGCCAGTACCACCCTGCACTACATCCAGCTCATCGAAAGCTTGCAGATACGTTAGGCTACCTCAGACCACAGCAGACTAGGGGTGTGGATCTGTGGGGCAAATCCACTGGGCTCTTATCAGTTTCATTATTTTTAGACAGTGTGAGTTCTTCTGGAACTCTCCAGAAATATGTTTATTAGCCAGTTACCTTTTCCAGACACCACAGGAATATTGCAACTGACAGTGCAGGGGACGCGGCAGTATTCCATCTGAGCTGACACGTCAGATTCTAATTTTTGTATTTTGCTTCTCAAGTTTTCCAGGATTGAACGGAGTACACGAAGGTTGGTCGGGATATTACTATTCATGGACTCATCTATAAATACTCGGTGTGTTTCCAGATCTGAGGTGTACTCCTGTACTACATTTTCATTTTCTGGAAAAAGGAAATTATGTAGGAATGATTCACATTGTCTCCTGAGAAACTGAAAGTATTCAGGCATACAATTGTGGTTTGAGTTTTCTGAGAATAAATGAATGGACACTGAGTGACCGTCAGGCAATGATGATGTGCAGTTGTACTTGGGGAAAATTATTTGGTTCATGGCATATGCAAATTAACAAATATTCTTAGTAACTTAGCGCAGCTGTAAGCTAAAAATATGCTTAAAAATAAATACAATAGGTGGTTTATTTCTTTGGTGAGGAAAAATAGGAGAAAGTAGTATTTAGACCTTCAGACAGCAAATGTTAAATAAATAAATGCTAAATTTTTACTCTGTGCATATTGTTTTCTGAGTCACAAGTTTCTTATGGCTAAAAATGAGGATGCACAGAAAAATTTTTCATAGAAAGTCATCCTTGCTGAATGAAATTGTGCTTGTCTGACAAGTTGCACATGAAGGTGACTACGTGAGAACCTCAGGATAATCAGACCCATACTGAAAGATGGTGTATGCTGCTTCAGCTAATCCAGACATGTTCATCTTCTCACAATCGTGCAATCCCATGGCAATCTAACAGTCCCAAATGTTCAACAGAATCGAACAGAAAACACAAGTATAGATACCTTTTACTTGCCTCAGCTTATTTTCCCATAACACTTTGAGTGAATTCACAGAGTTAAAGGTGGTAGAAGAGGTGCTGGATATAGACTCCACATTGTTATTTAACTCATTTACTTGGTTTCTCACTGGTCTTTCTTGTCTTACCAAAGTTTCTTGCAACTGACATCCTGTAGGACACAACACTCCCTGCAAACAGTGAAAATATCAGGCATTATATGAAGAATTTGAGTTACAGATATTTGTGAAAATAGCACATAGTGAAAAGTCAATGATATCATTCGCCAATATACAAACGTCATTTGATTTTTTTTTAAAATACATTCCATTGATTTTTCACAGAGAGGAAGGGAGAGAGACAGAGAGTCAGAAACATCGATGAGAGAGAAACATCGATCAACTGCCTCCTGCACATCCCCCACAGGGGATGTGCCCGCAACCCAGGTACATGCCCCTGACCGGAATCGAACCTGGGACCCTTCAGTCCGCAGGCCGACGCTCTATCCACTGAGCCAAACCGGCCTCGGCTCATTTGATTTTTCTTAACATAAGACCAGAAATTCAAGAGTTGTCATCCTATTACGATGAAGATTAAAAATTGTCCTTACCACAAAATACATGTAAATATAAATGTAATAAATAACTGAAAATTTTCTCACCCAAACAAATGAAATGGGCAAAATTCAAAGTTAAAGGCAACACCCATGTGTCCTCATTTGTAATCTTGGCTCCAGACCAAAAAAAAACAACAACAACAAAAACCACCACCAACAACAACAAAAAACCCTAGAAAGAAATCCTCAACCAAAGGCTCGATTTGTTTATGTTTTATATTTATTTCCAAAATAAACAAAATAACAACAGTGGCGACATGGATCAATGCAACATTAGGAAGCCAAGATGAACATGGAGGCTTTTCATGCAGGAGAGCTCAGGGCACTCACCATGTCTGCGTCACCATGAACACAGCCCCCAGCATCAGGGGGTCTTCTTTCCACTAGCCCTTGTGCGGCAGGTGCTTTGGCCGGACGAGCACGATACCCACTTCCACTGATGGGAGGTTGGACAGGTCTCAGGCTGGGAGCCTCTTCTCTCCCGCGATCACGGGGTCGGTGACCACGGGCATCAATATCGCTCTGCAGAGCAACAGGGTGAAATAAAATGTAGAGTGTTATAAAAGATTTGAGATGTAACGATCCCAACATCCTCATTTTATAATTTAGGTTATCACACGACTGATGACTTGCTTAAGGTCCATCAGCTGCATTAGTTGGTAAATCAATAGGTGGCTTAGGTCTCTTCAGTAACAGCAGAAAGAAAAACTGTGCAAAAAGCTGTTGTATCTCAGGTAGTTTTTAAAAAGAGGCTGTAGAATAAAGCTGCATCATATTATGAATACTAATTATCTTAGATCCATGATATCTATACATGGGAAGACACAAAATATTGAGAAATCTATATTTTCAGGAAGAATAAATATTCTCAAGCTACTTGGATTACTAAATTCCTATAATTATCATTAATCATTTCCCCATGTTTATTTTTATGAATTAATGATTAATTTGGATAACCCCTATATAAAAATACCCTAAAGAAATATGGATTTATTCCTTATAAGTCAACCCTTGACTCCAATATGTTTGAAGAGGAAAAAGGCACTCTGAGGCCAGACTGCTTGGCTTGACCCTACTAACTCCTAGCTATAAGATCTTGGGCAAGTTACTTTATTGGTGCCCATTTTCTTATCTGTAAAATAGGTATAATAGTAGTTAGATCTGTAAGATTTAAATGATTCATTGCATAGGATACCCTCAGAAGAATACCTGGCATAAAGTAAGTATTCATTATTATTTATATTGCAATCACACATAATAGGTATTATAGTTTAAGTGGCTTGTCCACTACTAATCCCAATCTTCTTCCTATCTCCTATCAACAAAAGTATTTGATAAGCCATTCTAATGAAATTTCTTACATGATTTCTTTATCAAACAACAAGACTTTTTTCATATTTAAAATTATTCTTAAGGTTTGTGCATTGTGATTAAAATTATTTGTTAACTTGAAAAATATTACATTAAAAGATAATGAAGTGGAAAGTATGCATTGCAATATAAAAAGGGTTGACTTGAATTAACTATATTATCATACACTCTTGACCAGTTATTGTACCCTTTCAGGCTTAATTACAAATTAGCAAAAGATTTGTAACAGAGACGAAGCTTTTTTTGTTAGTTTGTGAGCCTGGAAGTCATTCACTGACTCTATTTGGAATTTTACTGTCATTTACTCATTAAGTTATTATATTTAACATTTAGTTGGAGAGTGCTGGGCTTTCAATCCAGACAGGTTGGTTCCTGATTCCCTTGCTTAATTTCTGGACTTAAACTATAATATCTGTTATGTGTGATGGCAATAAAAATAATGATGTGTGAAGGTATGGGGAAATATATATACACATTGCATTTCAAAGATGTGGTCTCTCTGTCAGAGCTGGTCTGTTCTAACAGGAATTTTATAAAATGTAATTCATTTATATATTGCAAATCAATTTATAACAGAAGGAAAAGTACTTTCTTTTCATTTCATAGTGCTATTAGAGAGGTAGCATTGCTGATCTAGCTTTATAGAGAAAAAGAAATAAAAAATATTTTTAAAATTTATGTGGGTGTTTAGGTTTATGAAGACCACTTATTGAAATAACTAACAGTAGAAAATCCATTTTGAAAACCTAAACTAGTAAACTGTCTCTGTAGGGATCAATTTGTGAGCAAGAACGTCAAAATGCTTAGCCAAGTACTTTACAAATTCTTGACACTTTTCTTACGTAATGCAATTAACCAGACAAGAATGTTTTTGTATGTACAGTTTGATAATTAGATCACTTAGATGCCCTTCCAATTCAACAAATGATTCAAAATTAATCATGTCCTTTAAACATCATTGTGTACTTTTCTTTCTAGTGTGACGATGCTGTTATATACGAGAAATTTGATCCATTTTGATATTAAAATTAAAATTGTTTAAGTATTCATTTGCCTATATGCATTTCTGCATTTTTGATATCTTCAAACCTACAGGAATAAATCAGCGACGATAGTACTTGAGGAAAACGGTCCTACAAATGAATAAATCGAACTAGGAGACATATGCAAATGTACAAATGAATAAAACTGGGCTATATGTTTCATAATCATTAATAATAACAATAAATGCTACCTATTATATAAATTTTTAATTTGAAAAGAAAAATATTTCATTTTCTATCACTGCACTTGATGTATTATTCCACTTTTAGACTTGGTTTGTAATTTTCATTCACAAATAGCCAGCAATTTCAGGAGTTATATATGACCCTTCTTCACTAAAGAGAACCTATCTACCACAGCTTTTTACTTTTAAAATTCTGCTCTTTTGTTATTTTATAGTCTGCAAAATCTTCAGATTTTTCTTCTCATAATTTAGTAATGTGTTGCTAGAACTAAACAAAATTCATAGTACTTGGGATAACAACAAGTGAGAAAAACACATCTTACCTTAATTGTGGTGTCATCTTCTTCCTGAGAAAATGAAAGTGATAAACCAGAAAACAAGAAATTATTATTTCATTTTTATATAAGAAATACTATGTAACATTCTTTAAATAAAATAGGTCCCTGAGATTGATAGTTCTATTTCATAACTAAAATAGACATTAATCTCATTCAAATATATATTCCATATGATTAGGATTGTTATTTCACATTAATAATATTTGTAATAATATAATAATAAATTTTAAAAAGTCACCTCAGATTTATAGTAGGACTGAACTACAAGAGCACATAATAGTAGCAGTAATAGATGTTTCATGATTTAAAATTTTTGGAAGTTCCAAGAAACCGTCCTTTGCTTGTGAACTTAACTGAGAGCTCTTCAATCTATATATACCTGAATCCTCTGTTGGGTATGACTTTAGAAATGGTTACCTTCCTTAGTTAATATTTAATTTTTTTTGTACACTTGTTGGTTGAACCATTTTACCACTTAAGCAACATCTTCCCGGCAAGACTTATTTACTCGTCATTCAACTATCCTCTGTTGACCAAATTTAGAAATACCAAAGTTCTTCAATTCATTTAATTGGACAATATGATGGGAAATTAGGACATTCCTAAAAGAGATGTGTATCACATTTCCTGTAAATTAAAGTGTGAGGAAAAATATTTTTAATCCAAGCACAAACAACTAGACCTACTCACAAGGCATCCACTACCGCTGTGAGCTCACTAAAGGTATAGCATAAATGCTTATGTTTTGAAGAAATCATGTAATTCGGTTTTAAAAGAAGCTATTAAAATCAATAATAATATTATATCACCATGTGTTTATTAATAGACATTAATCAGAACAAAAAATTACAATTCATACATATGCTCTGATAGATAAACATCAAAAAGAAATGTCTTAAAAAAAGAAAAAAAAAGAAATGTCTTGCCTGGTCAGCATTGCTCAGTCATTGAGCATCGACTTATGAACCAGGAGGTCATGATTCAATTCCGGTCAGGGCACATACCAAGATTTCAGCCCGGGTTGGTGTGAAAAAGTGAAGTAACTGATCAATGTTCTGCTCTCTCTCTCATTTCCTCTCTCTCTAAAAAGCAATAAAAACCTGTCCTTAGGGTAAGATTTAAAAAAAAAGTCTTGTCTTCTATTTTGCTCTGACCAAATTTCATATTTTGTCCTTTCTTAAGTTAAAATACTCAACAAATTCTAAACATCATTAAAATAATTAGTAGATTACAGATTCCCAGGTCAAAATCATTATTACAGTGACTAGATACATATTTGACATTTTAGTTATATTATATTATACTAGAGGCCTGGTGCCCGAAATTCGTGCACTGGGGGAGGGGGGGAGTCCCTCAGCCTAGTCTGCACCCTCTAGCAGTCCAGGAGCCCTGGGAGGATGTCCAACTGACGGCTTAGTGGGCCTAAGCCGTCAGTTGGACATCCTTAGCATTGCCACAGAGGTGGGAGAGGCTCCCACCACTGCCGCTGTGCTTGCCAGCATGAGCCCCGCTTCTGGCTGAGTGGTGCTCCCCTGTGGGAACACACTGACCACCAGGGGGCAGCTCTTGTATTGAGTGTCTGCCCCCTGGTGGTCAGCGTGCATCATAGTGACTGGTCATTCCACCATTCGGTCATTTGTATATTAGCCTTTTATTATGTAGGATATGCTGTAGATTAGGTCCCCTAGAACCATAGAAATGCCAAAAATTCACTGTTAACTCATTCTCGAATTGCCCCCACTTAAAATCAAATTGCCCCACCCCACCGTGGTACATGTGCTGCACCTTGGGAACCACTGGGCTTGACACTTTTCCTCTCTGAGCTTCATTTCTGAATACATTCGCATCTACAATGGGAGTTGTAATCTCTTCTCCGCCTACCTCACTGGGTTGTCATGAGGAGGTTCTGAGCTAATAAACCTAGAAATGTTTCATCAAGTAAGTGATGTGTAAATGGGAAGGGATTGTTATTTTTAAGCTCACGGGTACCCTCACAGGCAGCAGGTGCTGATTAGGGGAGGAGAGCATGATTGTTTCCTGGGACTGTAGCTATGGAAGCTTTGCAGAGGGTTCCACAGGCGTTGGGGCTCTGGCCAACAGCCCTGTAGCGGTAGTCATCCCTGGAGGCGCTGATGGGGGGCAGGGAGTTAGGGGGGCGCTAGGGGGGCAGTGAGGCTCAAAGGGGGAGTAACTGTCAAACCTTCCCGCTTGGCGCCATTCTTTAAATTGCATGTGGTTGTTTTGCAGCTGTACTTGCTCAGGGCGGGGCTCCAATCTCCTGGAGGCGGGTGGGAGCCAGGCCAGGGCGGAGCCAGGCAAGCTAGGAGGGCGGGTTTAGCCGCGCCCCCAGCGAGATTCAGCACACTTCTGCTGCGGAGACAGAGCTGCTGCTTAGGCCTGCCTCCACCCAGGTCTGGAGTTGTAAGGAGGAGAGGCGTGCCCAGCCCCAGCAGCAGTGGGCCGGACTTCCGGGTGCCTCGGGGTGCTGACAGGTGGTTGCTGGCATGCTATTGTTGTGGGCGCCCCTGGCAGGGATGGCAGTGGAAGAGATCAGGAGTCGGAGGCTGCAGCTACCCCGGAGGCTGAGTCTTCTCCCCATCCAGTCAGCCTCCCCGACCCCTGGGGGTGCAGGGCTGGGGTAGGGTGTCTGTCCATCCCGGGGTGGGGGTTGAGGGGTTTGGGGTAAGGTGTCCGTGCAGGGGGATTGGAAGAGCTCCCCGTGGCCGCTTCCTCTTCCTTCTTTGTAGTCCGGACTCCTGTCAGGCACTCTCCTCAGACACCCTGGAACTTGGCTCTTGCCGCTTGCCCAGTGCTGCGCACGCATCAATATGCAAATTGGTCATTAAGGGGACACCATAACTGCAATTAGCATATTACCTCTTTATATGTATAGATTATAATAGGGGCCCTTATAGATTATAAGAATTTGTGCACCTTGTGAAAGGAATTGTACGCCGTGAGTCTGTGGTGGGCACAGGGGCAGGTCTCGGCCCAACCTCCATGCCCCTGCTTGGATCCTCCTGCCACACCTCTGGTCCCCTCCCTGCCAGCAGCCCTGCTCCCACCACCTCCGCTCCCACATGATGATGGTGCTGGCCCTGCTCGCATCCATTGATGGCGTGAAGCCATTGGGGCCAGTGCCAGCAGCAGATGCGAGTGGTGGCTGCTGCCCCGATTGCCCCTCAGGAGCAGGGGGAGATGGAGAAGCCCTCAGGGGCAATTGGGGCCAGCAGCTGCCACTTGCACCCAAGCGATCAGGGCAGGAACTGGGCTCCGGCAGCAGGTGTGAGTGCCGGGTAGGACCACGGCGCAAGGGAGCAAAGAATTTTCAGTAACCACCAGAGGCTTGCCCTGATGACAGCGACTGGTGCCCTGCCTTGATCTGGCACCCCCACTCATCTGCTCCACCATCCTGCTGTGGCCGATGCCCACCATGTTCCGCGCTCTGCCACCTGCTGCCAACGCCCACCATGTTCCATGCACACCCCCTGGTGGTCAGCCCACATCATAGTGATAGGTTGTTTGGTTATTCTGCCATTCGGTCTATTTGCATATTAGGATTTTATATATATATATATATATATGGTTTTTTAAATTTTATATTATATTATGTTGTTAACGTTAATTTAACACTAGTGAAGCCTTCATGCATCTATTTGAAATAGATGCAGAAACACTAATTGTGGCCCATTTCTTTTCATTATTTCCTACCCGCCCACCGCCGCTGGTGGCTCTCCGTTGCTCATAGCTCACTGCCCCACCCTCCTGTAGCTCTCCACCACTTGTAGATTGGTCGTGACATTACGGTGTAACAGATAATTAGCATATTCCTCTCTTATTATATAGGACTAGAGGCCCAATGCACGAAATTCTTGCAAGAGTAGGCCTTCCTTCCCCCGGCTGCCTGCATTGGCTTCCCTCTGGCACCTGGGACCCGGGCTTCCCTCACAGCCCCGGCTTCGTCTGGAAGGTCCTCGGAAGGATGTCTGATCTAATTAGCATATTACTTTTTTATTATTATAGATAAGCCACCAAATCCATCTCTCTCATCTTATTTGTTTGTTGCAATTGGGATTAACAACTCCTACAAGAATCAATAGGGAAACCAAAATCAACAACACATATCCCAGAAAGTACACTGCTTTGTAGCATTTTCTGGATGTTTTTGTACAGAACGTGAAACAGTCTTACTAAAATCTTTAAGTGATTAAAAAGATAGCAGGTTTGGACCAGGAGAGTATGTTTTAAACAATGCTTTGAAGTGGACTCTTGATAATGGTATGAGACCCACTAAATTTCTTTCTTCTCTTGGTAGCGTAGGTTGCTTTCCCAAACGCCTTTGACTTGGATTTATAGAAACAAAGTATTATGTTTAAATTAAGTAAAAGAATTTATTGGATTTTTTTATATTTGTGTCCCATTTGTTATTTGTGCTTTAACATTAGTTTAGTTTTAACTTTTCTTAGAAGAATATACAATCTGACTAAAAAAGAAGAAGTGTGTATTAATTAAAATTAGATGCAAGAATACTTTCTTTCAAAATGTAACTGAGGAAAAGTTTATGTTAATAATCTAGGCAGGGTTTTATTTTAATAACAGATTCTTGCTGATTTAAAAAAGACTATTATATATCCATTGTACCTCAATAAAAATAAATAAAATAAAAAGACTCTGTAAAGAAGACTAAAACATACTTTTTCTTTTGAGGTGACATTATCCTATTATTACTTTATTTTCACGTATTTACATTTCATCAACTATCAATAAAACCATTATTTAATTTCCAGAAGTTTAAGTTTCTTCTAGCATCTTACAAAATCTTGTACAACATTAAAATGTAAACTCCTTTGCATTCCCACTTTTTTCTACTCTGACTGGTCTTCTTGCCATGACCAGTAGGAAGGTGGGAAGGAAGGGGATACATTGGTGAGCCAAACAGACATTCAATAAAAAAATGCAGAATGGATGAATGCACTAGGCTTCATTGAAACATGCCTCAGAGACCAAGTGCTGATCATCACTTATCTGATTTAATTCTTGGAACCACTACGGTTCATACAGATGATGAAATTGAGGTTAGGAGAAGTTAAGTAAACTACCCAAGGCAAACAGGTAGTAAGTACTAGAACCAGGACTTGACCCAGGTCTGTCTGTCCCTCCAGTCCATGCTCTGTGCCCATTACACCATATTGCCCAACAAATACAAACATTGTAAAGAATTTCCTGGTATCTTTTTGCTTTGGTGGTTGTTGTTGCTTTGGCTGGCTACCCCATTGTCTTGGGACTACATTGTCTCATACTGGCACACATATTCTTAGACTTTATTTTCACTTACATTTTCACTTTTCCTATAAGGGTGTGGGTGTGGATATTCCTGTCTGTATGAGAGGCATGCCTGATGCAGTGATAATAACTATGAGTTTCTTTCATTCTAGTCCTTGTTAGATATCGTTTTCTTGTAGAGTTACTGACAGCTACACTAACACACTAAACTGCCTAATATTATAAACTACATTACCATGTTTTCAAGGATAAGGAATATATTTGCAGAGAGTTTGCTTAACTAAAATACTTCATTTCTTTCAAATGTTGATGCCATTGGCGGAGGAGCAAGGGAGTACTATTTGTTCAGTTATGATTTCAGGTCAAGAGTGCAGTGTTCTTCATATTCGCTGATACTATTACATAAGTCAAGGGCAGTAAATCAGTGACAGAAAACATCTTTCATCCTGCCCAGCAGCTCTCTGGCGCAAAGGGTAGATTTGTGGGCACTGATTGTCAATGCACTTGCTCTTGATAGTTTTACAATTCATGTCAGGCCAAGTTTACAGAGCACAAGGCAATTTGTGTTCATCATATACAGCGCCAACTTTGTGGCCAGGTAGTGTGCTAGGGACCAAGGATACTTTGATGACCAGGAGAGACTTGTGCCCTATTTTCATGAAGTTTTATGTCTACATGGAGAAGGGCAAAGTTTTGGCACCCTATATCTGCATTTTGGGGTAGTGATTTTAAGGTGGTTATTAAAGAAAAATAGACTTAAAAAAAAAAACCCAAAACCCACACCATTAACCCTCCCCCTTTTCTTCCCAACAGATTCACATGGAAAGGCCTGCTCCATGAAAGAAATCTTAGCTTTTTCACCTTTGCCTAAGTTGAATTAAATATGGTAGCTAGAAAGGCACCAAGCAGGGACTGGTAGCTAGATCACCCTTGTCCCCCGGAAGCAAAAACTTGCCTGTCATGTGTGTCCTACTCTTCCTCAGTTATGTGTACATTGTCCATCTTCATTTTCCTAAAATCCCATTTTCCTTTTTTCTCCTTTGTCCAAAATGACATATACACCCAATTTTGCCTCACTGTCTTTAGGAATTTTCATGCTTATGTGTTAAAATTTATTTCTCCCTGGTAATCTGTCTCTGTTAATTGATTAGCCCAGCTAAAAGCATTTAGCAGGTGGGAGGAAAAGTATTCTTTTTTAGCCCCCCACAAGGGGAAGACAGAAAATGAAAACTACTTATAAGATGCACAGCGCTCAGACTGGGACAGATGAGGCTTTGAGAACAGTAACTTAGGGACATAACCTCCTTCAGAAGGAAGAGAGATATAAACGGAAAAGGCTTTTGGACTTGAAACATGTGGTTTGAATGACTGTATGGTTTATATCATACACCTGACACATGGAAGATATTTGATAAATATCTGTTGAACAAGATCTGAGTGTATGAATAAGTGAGCGAATAAAATAAAATGCTGTTTCTTTCTAAATAGGCATAGCTTTTGAGTAACTATACTAAATCATTGTTAGACTCTGTGTATTTTTCTTGTTATATCCTGAGCTACAGTTTGGAAACCACTATTCAAGGGGAAAGTAATACTAAAGGGTTGGAGGCCTGTTTGTCCCAGAGCTTTGATGGGCAGGCCTGAGGCCAGTGTGGTGGTGACCATTGTAATTGGTTAGCCATCCACAATGGGAAAGCCGGGAAGGTGAGATGGGGTTAGCTAGTTCTGGCTCTTGTGGAGAGTCTCCCTCTATGCCTTGGAAGATGCCACTTTGTCTTTCGTAAGGGAACCAATTGCTACAGAGCATGGCAATATGGGAAAAATGGGATATTTTCTTCTTCAACTCAGTGCCAATCACAAGAACTAGAGAAAATGCAGAGATGCTCTCTTGCTCCTGTCACATTAGGACTCAAGACCACAAAGGTGTAATGAGCACCTGTTGGAGTTCTGCCCCCTTCTCTTGGAATGAACCCTAAAATGCAGGCGTGGGGCTCCAGTGGTCCTGTTAATATTGTGATCCCTGACCTCTTACTCAATCATATTCAGGGCAGCATTCTAGAGAGAAAGTCTACCAGCCCCAGCAGCAGAAATAACCCAAACTTCTAGCCTTGATCATTTCATTCTTCTGTGAGACACTTGATGTCCTTCTAATAGTACCCATGTCCTGTTAGTTAGGTTGAGATGGCTTCTAAGGTTTGCTAAACTAATCCAAAGGGAAAATTAAGATCAAATTTTTAGGAATCAGATTGATTATTTTTTATAGTATAAATTGCACATTAGGAAAATAAGCTGTATTTTTCAAACAATAAATCATTAAAAGTTTTTATACTTTAGTATGCAGTACCAGCAGTGAAACTGTAGAAAATAAAAATGTTTATTTTATTTTAGAGTGTTTTATTGATATTCATTAAAAATTTTTCACTAATAATTATTTCTTGAATTACATTAACAATATTTTCTGTAAAATGCTCTCAGGATTAGATTAATGGCATAATAGACATTTATTATTTTGAATCTTCCTATCCAATAATAAAGTATGCAATTTCATTAATTCAAAGATTTTTAATGTCCCTTAAGTTTTTAAAATCTACCTTGTACATTTTTCATTTAATGCTGTTATAAAATGGTTTTCCCCATTATATTTTTAACTACATATATGAAAGCTTGTGATTTCTGAATATTATTTTTGTACTCAGATACCTTAGTGAATTTTCTTATTGTTTCCAACAGTTTCTCCAGTTGATTCCCCCCCCCCCTTTTTTTCTGGCATAAAATTATACCATTTGCAAAGACAAATAGCTTTGCTTCATTATTTCCTGTTTTATACCATTTATTTCATTTTTCACCCAATTGCATGATTAGTACTTTCAGAAAAAAAGTAAGTGTGGATAATAATGGTGATAGTGGAAATTCTAGTTTTGTGGTTGGCTAATGAGAATGTTAATATTCATCTATAACTGGAAAAACATTTCTTAAAATTTACTATGATTAGAAAGACAGATTGTCCAAGTATTCTTTTTTTGTTTCTGACCTGAGAAATTCCAAAAGAAATGAAAACTTGCACCATTCCTTCCTTTTGAATTAGTGAGGAATTATAAATCTAAAAACATGTGAAGAAAGACATTGAACCAAACAACTTTATGAATATTGTGCATAATTAGAGTAGTGTTTGATAAAGATTTTTAAATTGATTTTTAGAGAGAAAGAGACATCAATGTGAGAGCAAAACATCCATTGGCTGCCTCTGACATGCCCCCTCCCTCAGAATCCAGCCCACAGTAGATGTCAAGGCAGAACCAACTTTTTGACACTTGACCAACTGAGCCACACCAACCAGGGTGGTTAAGATTTGTGATCAAGGAAGAAGAAATAATATTTATCATTTTTATGAGTATAAAAATGAGAAAAAGCTTCCTATAGAAAAAACAATAAAATGCGTATAAAAATTGACAATGAAATCTACTCTTATG
The DNA here is from genome assembly GCF_963259705.1 of Myotis daubentonii. NCBI lineage: Eukaryota > Metazoa > Chordata > Mammalia > Chiroptera > Vespertilionidae > Myotis > Myotis daubentonii. The sequence continues at coordinate 52,758,608 of NC_081844.1, forward strand.
ATTTCCTATCATTATTCAAACGCAAAGAACACGCATATTTGGAAGAGAATAAAGAGATCTCAGTATTGTTGAGTTTTTTAAGAGGTAGCTTAACCAAAGAAGGGAGGCCTTCCTTTAAATTTGTATTATTGGTTTCACAGGAACAGACTTAATGTTTACATTTAAGTTACTATTCCTATCAGCTTTAGGGAAAAATCCTCCTTCCTAGGAAGAGCAGCAGCGACCCCTACTGCTCAAATAAGACATCCTGGTGTCGGCGAGGACAGGGATTCTCAATCTGGTCCCAGATCGTTTAAAGAATCCAAAGAAACCTATAGATCCCCCCACCAGAACAAAATTTAGGTTCTTATTAACACAAAATTTGCATACAATAGAGGTAATTCATGGATCTCTGAGCTAGATATAAGGGTCACTGAGCTCTAATACTTTCAAGTGTATAATTCTGTGAATTCAAGAGCTTTTTAAAATTTGGAGCACAATCTAAGTCCAAATTACCAAAATCATTACAACGTTTTCATGAGTCTGGATTTTTTAAAAAATATATATTTTATTGATTTTTTACAGAGAGGAAGGGAGAGGGATAGTCAGAAACATTGATGAGAGAGAAACATTGATCAGCTGCCTCCTGCGCACTCCCCACTGGGGATGTGCCTGCAACCAATGTACATGCCCTTGACCAGAATCGAACCCGGGACATTTCAGTCTGCAGGCCAACATTCTATCCACTGAGCCAAACCCGTCTGGCATGAGTCTGGATTTATACATTTTTTTGAGCGGGGGAGGGGGGTTAACAAGCTAATAGACCTAATAGACTATTATATTTCCAGATATATTAGAATCTGGCTTACATTTCTATAACTTTATTGCAATTTAAAATCATGTTCTATTGTATAATTATTACTGCGTTTATAATTATATGAAATCTAGCACAGTATGTATTTTAGAATTACGGCATTTCCTTGCAAGCCCTACCATCAGTGACCACTGTCAGGAAAAAAAAATGAGTTCTCGGCAAAACTCACACTCACATTCAGAGTGATTGCATTTTCAAGTATGACCTTAATGGGTTTAATGAATTAAAAACTAATGAATTTCTAAATGAGATCATCAGTTCACATCGCTATACTTTTGATAGATTTGTCCTCCCTCTCAAAGTATACGCAGTACGCCCTGGGGACAAGTTCAGTGGCGCCGATTAGGTTGAGCAAAAGGCAAGGCCAGTGAAGCGTTCGTCCATTCAAGTTTGCAGGCGCGCAATTCCACCCGGTTTTTCTTCATTCCTAGAAACGCACGTGTTGCAGGAGCCTGGGCTCCGGAGACGCGGGACTCCGCCCCGGAGGAGGCCGGGAGGAGAGAGGCCCGCCCCCCGCGCCCGGGCCGCCGGCGGGGACCGGCGCGCGGTGCGGAGCTACGTCACATCCGGCGTCCGGGCCCCAGGTTCCGGAAGAGGCTGCACCGTGGTGGCGGCGGCTGTGTCTGCCTTGATGTTTGGTGTCTTTGCTGCCGGAGCCACGGAAAACACGGCAGCATCATGGTCGAGGTAGAGTGACCCTTGGGGGCTCAGTGTTGGCTCTGGGGCTGCTTTTCGTTGGCGGCGGGCGCGGGGGATCGAGTGTGTTGCGACTCTGGGGGGCGGGGGTGGAGGCTGCGAGGGGGGCTGGTTTGGCCGAGGCCGGGTGTCCCAGGGTTTTCTGGAGGGAGAGAGGCGGCATGAGAGCACGGCTTGCAGGTTGCGTCCAAGCGGGAAGCCTGAGGTCCTGCCTGCCGCCCTGAGTCGACCCTGGGGCCCCGGCGGGGGGCACTGTGTTCGGGGGCGGGCCTTCTGTCCTCGTCCGACGGCTGGTATTCGGCGCCCGCGGGGTCGTGCCAGGGGTTCTGTGTCCGATGAGACCCGTGGTCTTCTCTGGTGCTGTTCGCTGTGGCACTTACTCCAGCCGATCCCCAGGAAAATCTGCCATTCTTGAATGTGAGCATCTTCCCCTCGCTGGAACAGTCATTGTATTAGCAAGCCTTGCCTCTGTTTTCTCAGAACTATTTCTTGACTTTAGTCTGTATACCCACTGCCGTCACCTCAATTCACACCGACATCGTCTTTCACCCGGACAGGTGAATTAGCCCTCAGCGGGTCTCCTTGTGTCCATTTTTGTTACAACTCCCCTTCTCCCCAGCGGGCATGTTTTAAAATGTAAGTTGGTCCTGCTTTTCTTGCTTAAAAACCCTTTACTAACCCTTTGTTATGAGATCGAAAATACAGACGGTTGCAATGATCTTTAAAGAAAAAAATCCCCTGACCTGATCTATCCATCCTTGCAACCTTATCTTGCATCCCAACTCATCCTCTCATCGAATAAATGTAAGTATTCTGCAGCTCCTGGCATTATTTGCGTTACTGAACACCTTTGTTCATGGCATTTTTCTTGCTGCCTGGATTGTTTTTACCTTTTTCTCTGTGCAAGGCTAACTTCCTTTCTGCTTAAATGCCACTTCAGAGAGATCTTTCATCATATCCTAAGTTCTTGCTCTGTTTTCTCGGTCCCTTGCTTCTTTCCTTCATAGTACTTATTAAAATGCGGAGTTATTTTGCTTATTTTTATTTGTCTTGAGCATAGGGGCCAGATTGTCTTTTCATCATGCTGTTGTTAGCTCCTAGCAGGATACCTACCAGACATATATTAGTAGCTCAGTGCATTTTTATTAGATGCCGGGTGCACGACATTCCTGCACTGGAGGATTGTGGGGGGGGGGGGGGTTGTCCCTCAGCCCGGCCTGCGCCCTTTCCCAGTCTGGGAGCCCTCGGGGGATGTCGGACTGACACGGAGGCAGGAGAGGCTCTCACCACTGCTGCTGCGCTTGCCAGCCATCAGCCCGGCTTCTGGCTGAACCCCGGAGCGCACTGACCACCAGGGGACAGCTCCTGTGTTGAGTGTCTGCTGCTTGGTGGTCAGTGCACATCATGGTGACCGTTGTTCCCCGCACCCTCCCCCCTTCGGTCGATTTGCATATTAGCCTTTTATTATATAGGAGGATAGGATGACTAATCTTAAGCATCACTCACTTGGTCAACTTGGGGCTCTAGCGAAGAGGAGCTTCATCTTTTCATCTGAACTTGACTGCCATAGCTTGCTATAAGTAGCTGTGGTGAGTGGTGCAAAGTTTCTTACATTTTTAAACATGTAATAACTAATTTTTTATTTTAATTTAGGTTTGATATGTGTAGTTTGTAGCTAGACATGTAATTCCACTTTTTCTTTCTAGGAGGTACAGAAGCATTCTGTGCATACACTTGTGTTCAGGTCATTGAAGAGGACCCATGACATGTTTGTAGCCGATAATGGAAAACCTGTGCCTTTGGATGAAGAGAGGTAGGTATAGTTTCCTTCTTAATTGCTAGACTAGTTAAATTTCTAGTATTGGGGGATGAGAGCAGGGAGAGGGGAACCTTTAAAGTTTAGTGAGTGACACTAACAGACATAAGTGATCTATTCAATAACCAGTAGTGTTAGGGCATAATTTAAGCTGATTTGACTTTTTTTTTTTTTTTGCCTTATCTTGTACATTACTTAATTAATTGCATTTTACAAATACTCAGTAATTAGGTGAGTCCCTTTTATGTGTAATTTTTATAATTAGTCATTTTGAATGTGCTTCAGCTTCTCTCCCACTGCTCTCAGAGCCTTGCTGAGCTGAACTGTACCTGGCCAGTACTTCTACTCCCATCTTTTTCTTATTAGTATGATGAAGATTTTTGGTAGCATATTTTTAGTTCTACATGACCAGCTCCAGTATGGGATTTATATTATGTGCAATGTTCCTCACTTGCTATTTACCCTACTTTTAAAATCTGCTTAATTGCTCAAACAAGCATTTATATTTAATTTGTAAAGTGTACTGTTTTGTTTTTTAAAGAATAGTTTATTGGTTTTTTTCTCTAGAAAGAGAGGAAGAGAAAGGGGGGGGGAGAGAGAGAGAGAGAAATGCAAGCACCCATAACCTGGGCATGTGCCCTTGACTGGGAATTAAACCGGCAGCCTCCTTATGCATTGGACGATGCCAGGGCTAAAGTGGACTATTTTTAAAAGTAATATAGGTACAATTTAAAAATAATGTTTGAACTAATTAAGTACTTTGATTAGTTTTAACCTTTTTTGATATATCCAGTAAAGGTTACTAGAAAACTTTTACTATATTTTTATATTTAGGCATTTGAAGGAAAATATATTGACTTCCAGGGTTTTTTAAAGATACTTTAGTTTCTATATATTTTAAAATCAGATCCTTGATAACTCATGAATCATTGATTTACAAACTATAACAATATTTGGATTTGATGGATTCTGTGTGGTGGATTGTGAATAAAAGTATGGAAATGAGCCCTGGCTGGTGTGGCTCAGTTGGTTGAGCATCGTCCCATACACCAAAAGATTGCTGGTTCAATTCCTGGTCAGGGCACATGTCCAGGTTTTGGGTTCCACCCCGGGTCGTGCTGCATATAGAAGGCAACCAATCGATGTTTTTCTCTCCCATCAGTGTCTCTCTCTCTCTCTCTCTCTCTCTCTCCCTTCATTTCTCTCTAAAAATTAATAATAGCATTTTTTAAAAAGGGGGAAATGAACTTGGAAATTTTGAGCTTTTTAAAGTGCAGTTTTACTTTAAAATCTTTATAGAAAATTTTTCTACATGATTAGACAAACCTAATAAGCTATTTAAGTACTTGTTTCCTGGCTACCTGTGAATGTGTTTATATTGGGGAATATATTTAAAGATACGTTCTTATGCTTATAACTTTTTAAAATAGTCACAAACGAAAAATGGCAATCAAGCTACGGAATGAGTATGGTCCTGTGTTGCACATGCCTACTTTGAAAGAAAATTTTAAAGAGAAGGGTCCTCAGAATGCATCAGACTCATATGGTCATAAACAGTACCCTGCAAATCAAGGTGCGTATGGCATTGCCAGAAATGTAAGGACTTATATGTGAATTTTAAAAATAGATACATGAAATCTGTTATTAGTACCCCTCCTGGGAGGACTAGTTAGAGCCAAACCCTCTTTAACACCTATACCTGTATTGATTTCCCCATTGGAGTAGTGAGTGAGGTTATTGGTTGGTAGATTTTTTTCTGTAGGAAATGGGATAATGGTAGTATAATGATGGCAGAAATTCTTAGGATATGGAGAAGGTCATGATGGAGATAAAGAAAAAATTCTTAATATGTGGGTAGACTATCACTTTTTTCAGAAAGATGACATTAAGTACTGACATTGTAATGAATTAAAGATAATCCAAGATCCTCCAGGGAAACCATTTGCTTAGAAGAAAAAACAGTGGATTATTACTTTATAGGATGATCGCTACACACCATTGCCCTATGGTAATTGCACAACTTTCTTGACATGTTAGCAAATGGTCAGGGAAATCACTATATATGTGCTCTTTAGAAGTCAAAACAAAAATGATCAACTTACCTTATTTCAGAGGCTTGGGTTTAGTTGTGAAATTTTTAGAAATCTGGTTGATAATTTAATACTTAATTTATTAAAAGAGATAATATTAGTACATACGATAAATTTTGCCATTGATAAATCTCTCTTCCTATCCTCTTCCTATCCTTCTCTCTCTCAGGACAAGAAGTTGAATATTTGGTGACCGGTACACATCCCTATCCACCAGGACCTGGTAAGTGATCTGCATATTGAAAAAGTCTTACTGTCACATGTATTTCTGTGAATGAGTTAATAATATGATTCCCATAGCCTATAAAGTATAAAATAAGCTCAATAGCCAGGCATCGCTTTTTAGATGATAATGAACTAATACTTAGCATCACAAGCATTTATTTGGCAAACATACTTAGCCAGTTAACTGCCACGATATTTTGAATTTAATATAAAAAGGTCCACCGCTTATTATTTGGAGGTTTAGGCAGACATAAATATCACTAAGCTTATAAAAATGATGCTAGAAGCATTAGTATAGAAGCAGCTCTGATAGAAATGTTTCCTGGTGTGTGCGTATGGAGAAATTGGCACACAAATGGAGTGGCCAGTATAACAGGGTAGAAGATAAAAAAATCTTAGTATATTTAGGTTCTAGTAATTTTAAAGTACAGAATTCACGATAATGAAAGTATAGGAGAATTACTGCTTCTTGTTGTATGTCATACATTTACTCTTTAAAACATTCTGTTAGTATTTAGGGAACTGCTTAATTTTTATATCTGATGGTAATATCCCAAGATTATAGAAATTTAACTTTATTGTCTTAGACTTTGCTAATACCAAGCTGCTTGAGATTAAATTAAATTTGAGTTATATATTGTTAGGCAATATTTGTGGTAAAATGCTAGTGACAAAAGGCATACAAAACGTAATCAGTTTTTGAAATGTCATCACCTGGAGATAATCACCGTTCCCTTTTTGGTATGGTTTCCTCCAGTGTTTTATTTTAAATGCATGTGAATAAAAACAAAGATAGCTACTAAAAGGTTTTTTCTGTGTGTTTTTTTAATTTTAACAGGGGTTGCTTTAACAGCAGATACTAAGATCCAAAGAATGCCAAGTGAATCAGCTGCACAGTCCTTAGCTGTAGCATTACCTTCTTCTCAGGCCAGGTATGAAATATGCTTCTCATTATAAGGATTGTGCAAGCACAGTTCACTGTTCACATTTTTTCCTCATTTTTAAATTTGTTTCTTTATAAGTGTGTATTACAGGACATTTTTCTTTATCAGTGCTTACAAAAATTTAACATATAAAACTCATTCTGCAAAACATGTGATTGGAGGGATTAAGTACTTAGAATCTGATGTTTTTTGCTTCAGGGTTGATGCCAATCGTGCTGCACCTGCTGGAGGCTCTGACCGCTCACAGCCTGCAGGGATGACTTTGGTAAGTTTCTCTGTGTCTGATCACACTGCAGGTGTCTACCTTTTGGAATATGTTGCCTGGTTTCCCTTTATTCTATTTAAATTTCCCCAAAATTTAATTTGCTAGTGAATTGACATATTTTTTAGAATTTAAAATTGTGTTAACTCTGTGTCTGTTTACACATTGTTTATGTTTATTTTGGTGAAGATAATGTGACGTTGCTCTTTATTATCCACTGCTTAAAATATATAAGAAATTTTATTCTGAGACTTGTATAAGTATGTTTTAGATATGAAAGCCTTTTTAACACATTGCGTACCGCGTAGAAATCTCTAAGACATGCGCCAGGGACCGCACGTTTTTGGGCAAACTGCACGTTATTTAAATCATAACTACAGATCATAATGCACTTTAGGTGTTGTTTTTCAATAATTTTAACATTTTCATTTACATAAACAATTAAACAATTAAAGTTCCTAGTACTTTTTTAACGTATGGTACTGCGTAAAACATTTTTCTCTATGAAGAGGGACCAAACAATTTACATAAGTATCTAGATTCGCTCCTTTTTCCATGGGTGGCACAAACTCTGCAGGCTCTCGTAGGAAATTTTTTCTTTCCACTCGCTGGAATACATGAAGGTTCATGCTGCTTCATATCACCCGACAACCTTTTGGGTGGATCTTTACGAGGTGCTCTCCTTGCACCCCCAGGGGAAGGGCTGGACAGATTTGTCTCTGGTTCCGGAGAGCCTTCATTATTGTCATCCGTTATCCAGTCTTTCGCCACCGATAGCAGAAACTGTTTATACTTCATTTTTGCTTGTGGCTTGAGGACGTTGTACACTCTAAATGAATTGAAAAGTCCACAGTTTATAAGGTACAACACTGTGGACTGTGCCCCCCCAGCACGGCCAAGAGTGGGGAGGGGGGGTGAAAGGATTAAGGAAAGACAGACAGAATAATAGCTGGGTCTCAGTGGGACGCTGCTCCCTGAAGGAGACAACGCCAGCGCCCACAAGCCGTGTCTTTATTTTATAGCAGATGCCACGAGGCAAAGTAGGGGCGTGATCATGTTGTTTACAGCATTCTCGTGAGTCTCAACCTCACTCAACTACATGCACCCGAACTCTATCACAAGGCACGTGGGGCTACGTGTTCGGACCATAGGTTCAATTATAGCCGTTGGCTATGATTGTGCTGGGAGGGCCCTGCCCTCCAGCTGGGACTTGCACGTGGCAGTGAGAGGACCCTGTCCTTTCATTAGTCCGAGGCTTGAACCTGGCCAAACACTGTAACCGCGCCCCCACAGTGGACAAGGCAGTGTGTTGACATCTAAGGTCCATAACAGATGGCCCACGAAACGAGAACACTCGTGGGTGGTCCTTAACAGATGGTGCGCAAAACACAAGAAAACTCCTGAGCGGTACAAAATGTGTTAAAATTAAACTCTCAGTTGATTTATACAGTTGAGTACTAAAAGTTTATAAGTAAATGGCAACTGCTGTTATTGGTAGAAGTGGTCAGAGAAAGAATACCTGAAAATATGCTGTCACTTGAAATAAGTGTCAGCTTTACTTCAGCATATTGTGCACTCGGTTTGACGTTCGGAAGTGAACAGCGCTCCCACCACGTCCTGTTTTTAGCCTCCATTTGCAGGTCTCTGTCAGGCTTTCTGCCTCCTTTGGAGGAAGTAATGTTAGCTTCTTGAGGTAGGAACTTTATGGGCTTAAGTATTTTTCAATAAATGGATACTGTAACAGTAGATGGTATCTTAGTATATTAGCTAGAATGCCTTTTAAAAATAGTATTGAAATATTTGGGGGGAAGATAGAAGGACCTATCAATGACTCCATTGCAATATTAAATCAATGATGTTAAAATATGACTATGAAGGGCAATGGCATTAATCCACTACGGTCACTTTAAAAATGAGGCACATAGGTTACATAATTTTTACCGAAGGTCAATAAGCTATTAATTGGTAGAGCTAGGTTTTGAACTTAGGCACAGTGATATATGCTCTTCAATGTTCTGCCTCTCTGATTTTTAAATTGCTTTTTTAAATTAACATAATAAAATACAGTTTTTATTAGAAATCTTGGGCTCATTTTCTAGTTATGCAAACATGTTTAGCTGCCCTTTCTCTTCATGGGGTAGAGGGAGCTGCTTTCAAAAATTCCCTCTTCGCCCTCGCCGGTTTGGCTCACTGGATAGAGTGTCGGCCTGGGGACTGAAGAGTCCCGGGTTCGATTCCGGTTAAGGGCATGTACCTTGGTTGCAGGCACATCCCCAGTAGGGGGTGTGCAGGAGGCAGCTGATCGATGCTTCTCTCTCATCAATGTTTCTAACTCTATCCCTCTCCCTTTCTCTCTTTAAAAAATCAATAAAATATATTTTTAAAAAAAAATTCCCTCTTTGAATTTCCATTTCTGAGAAAACTTCATAAATCCCCTCTTCGCATTTCTATTTTTGATAACATGAAAACTCAAGTGTGATATCTTTAATAATAATGAAATCTGTTCCTCCACACATAGGCTGTTATGGAGGGTGGCAATGCCAAGAACTCTGCACTCATGGCAAAGAAGGCCCCGACAATGCCAAAACCCCAGTGGCACCCGCCATGGAAACTCTACAGGGTGAGTGAATCTGTATATTATTCCACGACATGAAACGTGATCACTACTTTCCACTTGACAAAAGCTACGAATAGAATAAGGAGGAAAAGGAGTGAAAATGGGAACTGGTAAAGAGGTTGGGTGGGGGAAGGGACTTAAGCACTATCTAAAATATCTTGGAAAGCAGACTTGTATTTTGTATAAAATATTGATAGAAAGCTACTAAATGTGGAGAGCAGGCGAAATAAATGTAGTAATGTGCTTGAGGTATTTAATATGGAGCTCAAGGGGAAAAACAGTATTTAAGTACATTTCTTTAGCTCTACTGATTATCTTTTAAATTATAGTAAATTAAAATGATTTAAAATGTACCAGATCTAAAGTAAAATGTATATAGTAGGGAAGTTGCACAGCTACTTATAATTTAAATGTTATATTTTACTTTTCAGAATATCATACAGTAAAATAGATTTTCTTTTGGTATACAGATCTAATAAATTTAATAGCTGTATAGATTTGGGTAGCCACTACCACAATCAGGATATAGAAGTTCCATTTTTTATATCCATATCCTTCCCTAACCCTGGCAACCATTTGTTTTCCATCACTGTGTCTTTTCAACTGCGTCACGTAAATGGAATCATTCAGTGTGTTCCTTTTGGGACTTTCTTCACTCAGCTTAATGCCTTTGAGATTCATCCAAGTTGTTGCAAGTATTAATACATTCCTTTCTATTGCTGAGTAGTATTCCATTGTATAGATATACCACAGTTTGTGCATTCATTCATGGATTGAAGGTAATTTAATACTTGTATCATTCAAAACTCTAATTGTCAAATAAACTTATATTCTTATCATTGAAAGATGTTGGAGGTCAATTTAAATTTGAATGAACTTTAACTTACATGTAATGATACAAAATTGAACAACCTTTAACTTACGTGTCTACGCTTTCTACATTCTGAATACAGGTGATCAGTGGGCATCTTGGCTGGGTTCGATGTATTGCTGTGGAACCTGGAAATCAGTGGTTTGTTACTGGATCTGCTGACAGAACTATAAAGGTAATAAGGAGGGAACTGCTTTGTATTTTCCATGTACATTTAATCTGTTTTAAGTTATTTCCTGAGGAAATTGCTCTTGTAGTTCCTTTGACTTCTTAGACCTGAGTATGAAGTAAAACTTCCTGTCTATACCAGTTAAAAGTTCCATGTGTTTGAAAATGGTATTTAAACAACAGTTTTTTCCAAACAATATGCTGACTACCTACCACAAATTCCTTGATATTTAAGTTTTTCCCTCTCTAGTTATAAAATTAAAGCATGGTCATCTATAAAAAATGTGGAAAGTAGAGAGAAATATAAAAGAACATAGACCCATATATAATCCTACCACTGTGAAGTATTTGAATGAATTTCTCTTTAGTTTTTATTTCTGTGCATATATATCAGTGCATTTTCTTCTGAGTTTTTTCCTTCGTATATATATATGTGTATCTTTTAAAAATCATGCTTGGTAATGTAATTTTCAACCTTACTTTTTGCACTTAACATTATAGCAAAGGCATATTTCTGTGAAAAAGCTAACATCTTTTTAAATGGTTCCATGGAAGTACATCACTTATATTCCTATAATCTATTTTCTTTCAATTTTTATATTTATTGATTTCAGGAAGAGAGAAAAAAACAGAGATTTGTTGTTTCACTTATTTATGCATTCACTGATTGATTTTTCTATGTGTCCTGACTGGGGATCAAACCCGCAACCTTAGCATATCGGATGAGCTACCCAGCCATGGCCAGCCTTTTCTATTTTTAAATTACTTTATTTTCAATTCTCGGAAATGGAATTAATGGGTCAAACATTTGTTTAAGTTGGCACCCAAAGCACAAATTATTTTCTAAAATGGTTAATTGATACAGTGTATGAGAGGATTCTTTTCAGCTTATTGTTTATGTTTAAAATTTCTATTCATATAAGCAGAAATGGTTATCCAATCTTTCAAAAATTGTTCATATAGAATTTTTAGTGAGGAACAATTTTTTCATACCTTACAAAACTACTTTTAGGGTTTTTAAAATATTTTTTTATTGAGTTGTAATTGACATATAATATTAGGTTAATTTTAGGTGTACAACATAATGATTTGCCATTTGTTTTATTGTGATATGATCACCAAAAAGTCCAGTTAATATCTGTCGTGGTACATAACTACAAGTTTTTTTTTCTTGGGATGAGAACTTTTAAGATGTACTCTCAGCAGCTTTCAAGTATGCAGTCTAGTATTATTAGCTGCAGTCAACATGCATACATAATGACATCCCCATAACTTACTAATTTGTAACTGGAACTTTGTACCCTTTGAATCCCTTCACCCATTTTATCCATCCTTCACCCTGGCTTCTGGCACCTCCAGTCTGTTCTCTGTATCTATGAGCTTAGTTTTTCAGGTTTTTGTTTCTGTTTTAAATTCTGCATATAAGTGAGATCATGTTCTATTTGTCTTTCTTTAACTTAATTTGTTTAGCATAATGCCCTTAAGGACAATTCATGTTGTCCCAGGTGGCAAGATTTTTTTTTTTAATGGCTCAATAATATTCCATTGTATGTATATATGCCACATTCTCTTTATGCATGTATCAGTTAATGAACACTTAGTTTAGTTTCCTTATGGGTTTTTTGTTTTATTTTTAATCCTTACCTGGGGACGTGCTTAGGGGGAGAGAGAGAAACATCAATGGCACATCCATAGGTTGCCCTTGGTGAACCTGCCAACCGGGATTGAACCCGAAACCCAGGTCTGTGCCCTGATCAGGAATGGAACCTGGAACTTTTCGGTGCACAGGACATTGCTCAACCAACTGAGCTACTGCAGCCGGACTCCATAGGGTTTTTTTTTAAGTTGTTGCCATCCTTGGCTAATTTAATACTATAACATTTATACTTTTGTTAACAATGATATCCTTTCTTTGTTAAGAATTTTAACTTTTTGTCATCTGTTACAAATATTTTCCCAGTTTGAGCTTGCCTTTTAATTCTGATTTCCCCCCTGCTTTTTTTTTTTTTTTTGAGGGGGAGGGGTTTTGACAAATTAAAAAAACGTTTTTATATGTTCATAACCTTTACATTTTGGAGACAATTTTAATATCAGGATCATAAAATTTTTGTTTTGGGATAACCAACAAGGAGAAAAATGAAATATTCTTTGATTGCAGATCTGGGACTTGGCTAGTGGCAAATTAAAACTGTCATTAACTGGGCACATTAGTACAGTTCGTGGTGTGATAGTAAGCGCGAGGAGCCCATACCTGTTTTCCTGTGGAGAAGACAAACAGGTCAAATGCTGGGATCTTGAATATAATAAGGTAAGCTTGGATATAAGTTTTGAAAACAATGATTCTCTGAGATCTGCTCCTATTGAAGTGGATCAGTGATGAAAATAGCCAAATCTGAGCATCAGAAGACCTTCCAGTCCACCTGATGCATGATCTCTCTAGTTCTGAGAAGCAAAAGTATAAAGTAATTCAACACAATAAGTGTGTGTGTGTGTGTGTGTGTGTGTGTGTGTGTGTGTGTGTGTGAAGGTGACAGTGGCTAACAGGACTTGGTGCTGGATGAATGAGATTGGGGTGGGGAGGTAGGGACATACCTGTTTGAAAGGCTGATCAGTTCTGAGCAATGATGAAAAAGTTTGACTACTGACCTTTGTAATTATGAAGGTTTCTACACTTGACCTGAGCTCAGACTTGAATTGAAGAAACAAATAAAAACTCCACACATTATGAGCCACAGGTTTTCTTTCTAATTATAGAAATTTTAACTTTCCTGCTATATTTGTAGGTTATAAGGCACTATCATGGACATCTGAGTGCAGTGTATGGTTTGGATTTGCACCCAACAATTGATGTGCTGGTAACCTGTAGTCGTGATTCAACTGCACGGGTAAATGGAATAGAGCTTGGTGTTTATCTTTATATAAATTGCATCTTATACATATTTGGTATTAGAGTCATATATTGTTTGGTAAAGAATTAAATATTGTTACTTTGACTCACCAATAACCAAGTCCCTCTGTTCCTGGCTTGTTTTTACACTTTCATCTTCCGTTCTGTGGTCTCACCAAGTTTATTGGAAGTGCCCTGCCTCTGAAATGTGACACTCACAATCCGTTCTGCCATCGCAGGTTTCATTTAATAGTTCCATTATACCTATCCTTACACTTTCAGTCTCCTACTCTTTTAGGCCCCCCTCCACCCCCCAACCCATCAGCTGTCTCCTATCTATAACCCCCAGCCAGCTTTGAAATTATTCTCTCTCATTTAAGGCTTTCTTTATATTCAGGCACTGTTGCGTATTAAATTCCCAACCTTGAGTTCATTCAGTTACCTGCCTGAGCTATGAATACCTATTCTCTTTGACAGTATGTCTATTGTGTGTGTGTGTGTTGTTTTTTTTATAGATTTGGGATGTGAGAACTAAAGCCAGTGTACATACATTATCTGGACATACAAATGCAGTTGCTACAGTGAGGTGTCAAGCTGCAGAACCACAAATTATTACTGGTAAAATTCCTACTTTCAAGTTTACCATGTATTCATATCAATACATTATTGTACATGTATTTTTCATACTTGCTGTGACTCTTGCTTTGTATTGTGTATACCATGTTTCTGTGTGCATTTGAAATTTATTGTAGTAATATTTTATTCTGTTATGTCAGACTTTTTACATATCATAGACTATGTCATACACAGTCTTATTAACTAAAATACCATTTGAATTTTTCCCTCCCCTTCCACTAGGGGATAACATCATGTATTTGTTTTGTCTGTTATTGGCATTTGTTCAAGCTGTTCAGTTGACAGTGCATCAAGCATGTATTACATTCTTGTTGTTAATCCTCACCCAAGCATAATTTTCCATTGATTTTATGAGAGTGGAAGGGAGGTAGGAAGGGGGGAAAGAGAGGGAGGGGGGGGAGAAAGAGAGAGAGAGAGAGAGAGGGAGAGAGAGAGAGAGAGAGAGAAACATTGATGTGAGAGAGACACATCGATTGGTTGACTCCCACATGTGCCTAACAGGGGCTGGGGTAGAACCTGCCCTTGACTGGGAATCTAACCTGTGATCCTTCTGTGCACCAGCCAGTGCTCTATCCATTGAGTCATGTGGGCCAGGTCTACATTTTTTTACGAATTAAATTTAAAACCAACCTAAAATTTTGGAAGTACAAAGCAACTAGCCAAGAGTTTATATGACTTTCATTTAGTATATATGTGTCTATGAGAGAACACTTCATATTTTATTATAGTTTTGCATTCTTTTTCCTGATCTGTGTTTTGGGGATATGCATTTTCGTTATAGGAAGCCATGACACTACAATACGATTATGGGATTTGGTGGCTGGAAAAACAAGAGTCACATTAACAAATCACAAAAAATCAGTGAGAGCTGTAGTGTTACATCCAAGACAGTAAGTATGTCTTCCTAATTATTTTCTCCTTCCTTCAGTTTTTGGTATAGTACAGGAATACCAACTTTAGTACTACTTTGTAGTCATTTAGACACTCATTTACAGGCCTTTTCCCTGTGTGGTATTTTGCTTTGCCCTATATGAGATGAGATTTTCTACATGGTAAATAATGTCAAATGAAACAATATGAATAAGTCATATTTAAAAACTGGATGTCAGAATAGAAGCTAAGAGTAGCTAGATTTAATGTTTTGGACATAAGTGTTGTTTATTGTACACTGAGATATACATAGAATAGTTGAGTTCTTAAGGGGGAAGTTAATATACATAGGAGAAAAAGGTAGGAACTATGAACATTATAGTCAGGGTATCCAAAGAGGTGGAGCATAATATCCCAAGCTATTGTTCGTTATATCACATCACCCTGACATTTTTCTGGCCATTTTCATGTGTTTTCTCTTTTTCTTCTCCCTTTCTGCCCTCCCCCCTTCCCTCTCTTCTACTTTTTTCCTTTTCCTGTCTTCCTTACTCCCTTTCTTTCTCACTCCCTTTCTCTCTCTCTCTTCCTCTTTCCCTTTGTTTCTTTCCTTGAGTTGTCCTCTTATCCCCCGGCCCCTCCAAAATAGTTGCACAACCCCTCGCCCTTTATGTGAATTTAGGGGTTTTCACATTTATTGCTCTAGCTCAGTACAGGTCATTGGGGAAATGAGAGGAGAATAAAACATTAATCTAGGTCTCAAAACACATTTAAAATACTTTGAAAATCTGATTTAACTTGGAGTAAATGTCTTGATATTTTTACCTCTTGGTATGACAATAATATTTGGCTAACACTACGTAGATCACTGAATACACATGCTGAATACAACCATAATATGCATCTTTAAATCTACCATTTTTTTACTTGGTTTACTTTGTTGCTGTTTTTAATCTTATTTCAGTTACACATTTGCATCTGGTTCTCCAGATAACATAAAACAGTGGAAATTCCCTGATGGAAGTTTCATTCAAAATCTTTCTGGTCATAATGCTATTATTAACACATTGACAGTAAATTCTGATGGAGTGCTCGTATCTGGAGGTAAAAAGATTTTTATGATAAATTTGCTTTAGTCTGTCATTGTTTGTTTTAGTGAATGAGGTAATATTTGTAAAATTTCTAAGCCCTCACACCTAAATATTATAGCAGATCTTGCCTAATGTATATTTGAATGTTTATATGTGTGTTCATGCATATTCATAATACATGTAGCATATTTCATAGTTCAGCCTTCTCTGAGTTTCCACATGATAAATCTAAGTTTGGGATTTATGCTGGGAATCACCTAAAGTTTGGTTGCATATTCTGGAATTGGATGTCATTTTGTGGTGCTTTTTGAGGTCTGTAATAAATTCTGAATTAAGCACAAATGAAAGTGGGCAAACCAATATTAAGAGAAGCTTGAGTGGCTGTGTCATATATATCTTTTTAATTATACTTATTGCCATTGTGCTCGGCTAATGGTTCATGCTTAATGCTTGCCAAGCTGAATTGTTGAAGGGATACCCAATTTAGCTATTTCCCTTTAAGCTGACAATGGAACCATGCATCTTTGGGATTGGAGAACTGGCTACAATTTCCAGAGAGTTCATGCAGCTGTGCAGCCTGGGTCTTTGGACAGTGAATCAGGAATATTTGCTTGTGCTTTTGATCAATCTGAAAGTCGGTTACTAACGGCTGAAGCTGATAAAACCATTAAAGTGTACAGAGAGGATGATACAGCGGTAAGTTCTCCGTTTCACGTACATATTAAAGTAATTCAACTGTACCAATTTTGCAAGTATATGCTCATTTTAAAGTTACTGAAATTATCAGAAGGGAAAAGAATCTTTATAGTGTTAAAGTATTTATCATCTTGAGTAGTGTCAGCTCATAGCTTTCTATATTGGTCTTATTGATGCCAATGAATCCATACATTGTCTTAATTTTATTCCAACTTTTCTTATTACAGTTACCGGGCAAATGTTGCAATAAGAACAACAGCAAATAGATTGCTATGCAAATGAATTCTAGAATCATCAGCTTTGGTGTTACTAGAGGATCTACATAGCAATTTTATTTGAGATGAAAAGACATAAACTCGATTTGTAGCGAATCTGCTCATTCTTTATTAGATTCAGATAATCCTAAAAGTTTGTCAACTGTTCCTGAAATTGTTAAATAACTTAAATATATAATGCCAAGTAATATAATGTAGAACAGGTACCTTATTTTTGTTAGGAAGGAAGTTACTAAATATGAAGAAAACTAATACTTTATTTTCTTATTACTTTCCTATTTTTAGACAGAAGAAACTCATCCAGTCAGCTGGAAACCAGAAATTATCAAGAGAAAGAGATTTTAATGTGACCTTGTCTTCATGGCGTTTTGTTTTTTATTTTTTATTTGCTTGGTGGATATCCACTCGTTTTGTGCTCTGGCTAGCAGAAACTCACATGTTCGAATCATTGCTGCTTCATATTTTACAATAAAATGTACTGTCTTCCCCTCCCTGTGTTTTTATTTCTAAAATAAACAATTTGAGGCCCTAGGAAGATGCAGATAGCAAGCATATGCTGGTTTTTTTTACTACAACTATTGTATAACTATTCTAAAGATAGAATATTTTGTCAATTTTATTAAAAGACTTTTTTTTTAATTTACCAAATTGCCTGCTATAATAGGACTTGTTTTGAGGGACGCAGTTGGTGGTTGTTTTTTTTAAATTCTTTAAACACTGATAATTTGGGATTAAAGAATTTGACGTTTTAATTTAAATTAGGGATGTTGATTCCACAGGCAGTTTTGGTCCTACACTGACTGACAGGTGCAGCATGCCTGCTGGCAAGTTACTTAACTTTTCTGATTTGTTTCCAAACTGATAAATGTGGGCTAATAGTACCAACCCCACAGAGTGGTTGTGCCTGTTAAAGAGCAAAGTGGTCATAACAGAACCTGGCAAATAGTAAGCACTCTGTAAGCATTAACTGTTATTTCCCTGGATACATTGACTTCCATCATGCTTAGTTACTGCTGCCTGTAAGACTTTTATAATCGTCTAAAAAAATGTTACTTCACTCTCACTTCTATCTGGAGTTGGTAAATTATTTCTACACTCTAAGGCAGTGATGGCAAGCCTATGACACACGCGTGTCAGAGGTGACACGCGAACTCATTTTTTTGGTTGATTTTTCTTTGTTAAATGGCATTTAAATATATAAAATAAATAATAAATCTTTGTTTTACTATGGTTGCAAATATCAGAAAATTTCTATATGTGACACGGCACCAGAGTTAAGTTAGGGTTTTTCAAAATGCTGACACGCCGAGCTCAAAAGGTTCACAATCACTGCTTTAGGGCATTGATCTCTCCCAAGGTCATTGGCAAAGCAGGTTTTTTTGTTTTCCTGCCCTTGACCTGAATCAAACCCATGACCCTACAGTCCACAGGCCACGATCTAAGCCAGCTGTGGGCAAACTACGGCCGCGGGCCGGATCTGGCCCATTTGAAATGAATAAAACTAAAAAAAAAGACCGTACCCTTTTATGTAATGATGTTTACTTTGAATTTATATTAGTTCACACAAACACTCCATCCATGCTTTTGTTCTGGCCCTCCGGTCCAGTTTCAGAACCCATTGTGGCCCTCGAGTCAAAAAGTTTGCCCACCCCTGGTAAGCACTGAGCAACCGGCTAGGGTGAGACTTCTTTTCTTTAAAGGTTTGCTTCTTTCCATGTACTTTGCTGCAGCCTTTTCATGACTGTACACTTGAGTCCAGGAGTCATGTTCCTACTTTCTTTTCCAAAATGTGCCATCTTTTTTCCCAGCCTGCCTGCCTTCTAATGAAACTGGATATAAATATTCCTGTAGAAGAGCTTATTCTTTTTAGCATGTTTTTATTGATGATTTTTTTTTTTTTTTAAATAGAAGACGAGCAAGAAAGAGAGAAACATCATTTGGCTGCCTCCTGCACACCGCCTCCTGGGAATGGAGCCTGCAACCCAGGCACATTCTCTGACTGGGAACCCAACTGGCAGCCTTTGGATGCATAGAATGACATCCAAACAACAGCCACACTAGCCAGGGCAGTGTTTGTTTTTTTGGTGTTTTTTTACTAGTTAACAGAAACTCAAAAAGTGAAATGCTTAAAGCGTCTGTGCTACTTTCAGAGAAAAAAAAAGACATTTAGGGTGACACCTGGCAAATAATAGGTCCACTATAAATATGAACTCTCTTCCTTCCCGCAGTAACAGGCCCTTCACTACCTGGAAGGAATTTTGAATTGTCCATTTGCCTTTGAGTTTAATTCTTTTCAGATTCTGAACTTTGACAAGCTTACTTTTAAAATAAGTCATATAAGAGAGTATAATTATTTTTTAAAAACTTGATATTTTTTTCCTTACAGGTCATTCATTCACCTGTTTTGTCACTTAGATAAAACCCAAGAGAACACCCATTCTGATTTTCAAAATCATTTTGAAATAATGGGAACCCTGCCCAACCCTTTCAAGTAAAAAGCTTACCTTGATAGATTTTGAGCAGTATCCTAGCAACCACTCCATAGTGAAATTTATCAATTTCTCTCAGAATTTGCACTCAATCCATGAAAGGGACACTTCAATTTTAGCTTCTTAGAACCATTCTTTTTTCCCTCCATTGTTCCAAGAATTGGATCTTCTTAGATATCTTCACTCTTGAGATTTATTTTAATGACCTTTTAAACCATATTTGATGTTATCCTTCTGAGGTTTGCTTCTTTTAGTGGCATTGGATTCTACCAGATGATAGATAGATGGATGATAGAGATAATTTAAATTGTATAAGCAACCTAAAAATGAGAAAATAGAATATCTGTGTGTGTTTTCTTGGTTTTATTTCTGTATATGCAAAATACAAGACAAAACCTTTCTTGATCCTAAGGATATATTGACAAAAGCTGAACCTTGGAAAGCACACTCAGACTTGATAATCTTGGATTTCCTGGATGCTATAAATGGAAGAAGATTTATTTGGCTGTGTTTTCAGATAGCAGTTGTTTTCAAATTTATGATGTTTTTTAAAAAGGATTCTGAATGCAAATTAAAATAGAAATTTCTCCCAGGTGTGTAGACAAGTCAGACATAAAAGAGCAGGAACTGAGCACACATTCTGCAAGCAGCATTCAGAATTGAACAGGCTATTAAAATTAAAGAGTGTTAACAACGCAGCTGTGAATAGCCAGGGAATAATGCCTGCAGAGAAAGATAATATGCCTGAGTGAGACTTACCCTCATCCTTTTGCTATCTTGAAAAGCAGTATGAAATTATAATATGCATTGGTCTGTGTGGATTTAGAATCCATGTATTGTTTTACTTGGAAGTCATTTGGTGCTGCCTAGGTATCTATGTGGATGTGTCTATGAGAACATAGATATACACCAGCAGAGACTTATTTTAATTAGCTTTATGATAATGTAGTTATAGGGAGAGAATTTCCATGATCTAGCAGGCTTACTAATAATACTCCCTTAATGTGTTCTGATGAATTAAGCATTTAGAAGTCAGTATATACAACTAGAGGCCCAGTGCACGGGATTCACGCACTGGTGGGGGGTTTGGCCTATGGGGATCAGCCTGCCCCACCACCGGCTCATCCCAGTCAGCCAAGCAGCAGACCTGCCCTCTGAGCAGCTGCTCCCTGGTCTGGCATCTTCCATGGAGCCGGAGCACTCGCCTCTCCAGGGGAGCCGGTCAGGAGGGGCCCAGGGACAATAGCACTGAGAGGCGGCAGAGTAGGCCTCAGTCCTGAGTTGGCCACAAATCCGCCTCCCAGCCTCTGGGGTCAGCTCTGCAAGCCCAGGCCGGTGCTGCGCGGCCTGCGGGTGTCCAGAGGAGGAGGAACCTGGGGCAAGGTGGTAAGATCGCAGCCCTTGTTCCTGCCCATCAGCCCGGCCCGGGGTTTGCAGCGGGAGCAGGGGCTCATGCTGGTCAGCTGAGCAGTGCTCCCACTGTTGTAGTGCCCTGACCACCAGGGGGCAGCTCCTGCATTGAGCATCTGCCCCCTGGTGGTCAGTGTGCATCATACTGGTTGACCAGTGTTCTGGTCGTTTCACGGTTTAGTCACTGGGCTTTTATTATATAAGACTAGAGGCCCGGTGCACAAAAATTTGTGCACTCGGGCGGGAGGGGGGGTTTCCTCAGCCCGGCCTGTGCCCTCTCGCAGTCTGGGACCCCTCAGGAGATAACGACCTGCTGGCTTAGGCCTGCTCCCAGGTGGCAGAGGGCAGGCCCAATCCCTAGGTGCAGCCCCTGGTTGGGCTCAGAGCAAGGCTGATTGGGGAGTTGGGGCACCGCCCCCTGTCATGCACAGAGCAGGGCGGATCGGGACGTTGCGATGCCACCCTCAGTCACGCTCAGGGTAGGGCCGATTGGGGGGTTGGGGCACTGCCCCCTGTCACACTCAAGGCAGTGTCAATGGAGAGGTTGCAGCGCCACCCCCTGTCACGCACAGAGCAGGGCCCATCTGGGGGGTTGGGGCTCCGTACCCTGTCACGCACAGAGCAGGGTCGATCAGGGGGTTGGGGAGCTACCCCTGTCACACACAGAGCAGGGCCGATCAGGGGGTTGAGGAGCTCCCCCCTGTCACAGAGTAGGGCCGATAGGGGAGTTGGGGCACCGCCCCCTGTCACACACAGAGGAGGGCGGATCAGGGGGTTGGGGCGCCGCACCCTGTCACACTCAAGGCAGGGCCGATGGGGAGGTTATGGCTCTACCCCGTCACACACAGAGCAGGGCCCGTGGGGGGGGGGGTAGGTGCACCGTAAGCTGTCACACACAGAGCAGGGTCGATCAGGGGGTTGGGGCGCCACACCCTGTCACACACAGAGCCGCAGGGCGATCAGGGGGTTGGGGAGCTCCCCCCATCAGGCACAGAGCAGGCTGATCAGGGGGTTGGGGCGCCTTCCCCTGTCACGAACAGAGCAGGGTGGATAGGGAGGTTGTGGCCCCGCCCCCTGTCACACATAGAGCCGCAGGGCGATCAGGGGGTTTGGGTGCTGCCCCCTGTCACGCTGATCCCGGTGCTGGGAGGCATATTACCCTTTTACTATATAGGATAGAGGCCTGGTGCACGGGTGGGGGCCGGCTGATTTGCCCTGAAGGGTGTCCTGGATCAGGGTGGGGGTCCCGCTTGGGTGCCTGGCCAGCCTGGGTGAGGGGCTGAGGGCTGTTTGCAGCTGGTCACACCCCCTTCAGGGTGGGGGTCCCCACTGGGGTGCCTGGCCAGTCTGGGTGAGGGGCTGAGGGCTATTTTCAGGCTGGCGGGTGACTGAAGCTCCCAACTGCTCCTTTTTTTCTTTTTCTTAATTCTGGTCCAGCTTTAGCTCTGAGGCTTGGCTCCAGCTCTTAGGCCACAGCTGCTGAAAGCAGGTATCTGGTTTGTTTGGGTTCTATAATCAAAACACTGTTTCAACTCCAGCTCTGAGATCCCAGCTGGCTGAAAGCAGGTTTCTGGAGTTTGTTTAGATTCTATATTTGTAACAGTGTTTCAAACTGCAAGCTCAGAGGCCGGCAGCGGCAGGCGGGGAACCTGGCTTCCTCCGTCACTGAAGCAAGCAAGCCTCATGTTTGCTTCAAGCTGCCTGGCTGCAGCCACCATCTTGGCTGGCAGTTAATTTGCATATTGCCCTGATTAGCCAATGGGAAGGGTAGCGGAGTAACACCAATTTGCATGTTTCTCTTTTATTAGTGTAGATGAGAATCTTCTTCTGGCAAAATGCCCACTAACAGAGTTGGAATTTATTGCAAATGCTTTTTCTTTTAAAATATTCCCATATTCACTAATATGGAAATATTGTTGATTTCACCATACTAAGTATATTTTATGAAATTTCTGTATTGTCTGAATTATTAAACATTTTATTGTTTGAGTTATTTTTTAGAGGTATGTTAGCATTACCATAGCTTTTTGCTTTTATTTTTTCATCCATTTTTTAACTTGATAGGCTTAAAGATTATTATTTCCTAAACTTTTGATGTTTAGCACATTGAATCCTGCTTTATTTGTTTTCTGTTACCTTTGTTTTCTGGAGGGAACTGAGTATATTGTTGATCATTTTATAAAGGAAGCCTGGGCACATGGTGGCAGGAAATGCCCACACTTGGAGGTAGACAATGTGGTAACCCACCCACTTCCCCGTATGGCCTTCTTTGTTCTCTTTCATCCACAACTCCTTCAGTGTCCATTCTCCACATTCTCCTAGCCAGGGCGATTTAAGAATCCTGTAGACCAGTGGTTCTTAACCTTCCTAATGCCACAACCATTTAATACAGTTTCTCATGTTGTGGTGACCCCCAATTTCATTGTTACAAATTGAACATAATTAAAGCATAGCGATTAATCACAAAAACAGTATGTAATTATATATGTGTTTTCTGACGGTCTTAGGCGACCCCTGTGAAAGGGTCGTTTGACCCCCAAAGGGGTCGCGACCCACAGGTTGAGAACCGCTGCTGTAGATTAAGAAGGCTTTTCAAGGCAAAACTATCTTATTGTTCAAAAAGCCCATTCAAATTCCTATCGCCTTAGGCCACCTCCAGTTTACAACTCACAGCACTGCAACTATTTACTGAATAGCTATGGTATGCTGAGTTTGTGCCATACATTTCCTGTAAAATGGCTATTTGGAACTCAGGAACACTTTCCTCCGAACATTGCCATCTTTGTATCTGGTATCCTAGGTCAGTCAGTAAAAGCCCAGGGAACCTGGACCAGCTTAACCACTGTTTAACCCTTCTCCTCCCTTCTTTTAAACAAACAAAAAAAAGCCCTGGCTCCTGGCACTCTGAATTTCTGTATATATTTACCACACTCAAGAAATCAAATTCTTATACAGGTTAGTTTTAAGCCACTCTTTGCAGATTTAATTGAGATAACTACAGGGAGACATAGAGGTGGCAAAATTTGCCTCAGAAGCCTCCTCTAGGGGCAGACAGGTGGAGGATGGGGCAGAATTCCCGCATGAGGGACTGAGGCAAAGATGGGCACAGGCACTTGCTGAGGGAAAATTTCAGAAATCTGTTGGTCACTCTGACAGGAGAACAGATGTAGAGACCAATGCTTTTAGTATGCACTTTATTTTTAAATTTATGAGCATCTTCCTAAAATGGCCTATGTGGGAGATCACCAAAAGATTCCAGAGAACACAGGATGATGAACAGAATTAGTTAGTGATTAATATTACTAATGGGTTTTACTCTGAGTCTTGATGACCTCAACCAGTTTTTCCTTCACATCTTAAATTTCTCCAACTCCAATGCCAAGGGGACGGTAGGCACCCAGCCACTGGATGGTAGACTGAGTACTGAAAGCCATGAAAAATAGCCTAGTGATGTTGCAAAGCGCTGAATTCAATGACAAGCGCACTAAACTACATTAAAAATAATTCTGTGTTGTCTTGAATGCTGGTGCTTAAGGGAGGGCAAGTCTAATTGGAGGAGGATGAAGAGATTCCAAATGGGACATGTGGCTACTTTGAGAGCTTAAAAGGCTGGTGGCAAAGATTCCTTTTGACCCTTTTCTTTTTAGTGCTTCTATGAGTCTGGACCAGCCGTGGGCAAACTACGGCCCGTGGGCCAGATCCAGCCCGTTTGAAATGAATAAAACTAAAAAAAAAAAAAAAAAGACCATACCCTTTTATGTAATGATGTTTACTTTAAATTTATATTAGTTCACACAAACACTCCATCCATGCTTTTGTTCCGGCCCTCCGGTCCAGTTTAAGAACCCATTGTGGCCCTTGAGTCAAAAAATTTGCCCACCCCTGGTCTGGACCCTTGCCCCTTCCCCTGCCCAAGCCTTTGAGTTTGGCTCATAAATGTAACAAAAGAAAGATTCCTGAAATAAACTGGCAGAAAGTGGAAAGAGGAAGAAAAAGGGGACCAAAAGATATTGAGGGGGGGATGCCTGACTGGTGTGGCAGTGGTTAAGCATTGACCTATGAACCAGGAGGTCACCATTGGATTCCTGGTCCTCAGTGTGGGGCATGTAGGAGGCAGCTATTCAGTGATTCTGTCTCATCAATGTTTCCATCTCCCTCTCTCTTCCTCTCTGAAATAAATAAAAAAATATTTTTAAAAAAGCTATTGAGGGGGGAAATTTCTCAGAGCAGAACTGAAAGTAAGGGAGAGGAGACATGTGAGCAAGGGAGAGAAGAGAGTAAGGAGGAAAGAGAAAGAGCAAAATGGGGAGGCGAGGGGCTCGGGGGAAAGAGAGAGAGAGAGAGAGAGGCCTGACCTGGAAAAAGAGAGAGGGAGAGAGAGAGACACACACACACACACACACACATGAGCTGGGGCCACAGTGGTGCTGTGGACCTGGACATGCTTTAGTGCTGGCTGCACATTACATTCACCCAGGCCTGCGTGTTTTGTTTTGTTTTGTTTTGGTGTTTTGTTTTTTTTGTATGGCAATTTATGAGAATGCATTTTATTGTATTTTTAAATTTTTCTAATTTATTTTTCTCTTTTTAATTGAATTTATTGGGAAGACATTGTTTCACAAACCATACAGGTTTCAAGTGTACAATTTAACAAAACACCATCTTCACACTGTATCATGCACCCATTGCCCCAAGCAAAGTCTCTTTTTTCTTTCTGTCCCCATCCTCCCTCACCGCCCCCCCCCCCCTTTCACCTACTTCCATCTACCTCCCACTCCCTTTTGCCCTTTGGCAACCACACTGTTAAGGTGAAGGGATCAGGTCTGGGTGTGTTTTAATGCTCACTTGGTAGTTCCAGTGCACAGCTAGGGTTGAGAACCTCCTGATAGGTCTGAAAACATAGGGGCAGCATGCAAGGGGCTACTTGTGTTTGCGGAATGCTGTTCATAACCTAGGTGTCACCCTTAGGAACACTTCCGCATCTAAATACTTGATTTGTACTAGTTCCTTTGAGGAAGAGACCCTGGGGGTGGTCTCCAGTGCTATCACCTTCTAAGCCTGCAGTGGTTCTCAACCTTCCTAATGCTGCGACCCTTTAATACAGTTCCTCATGTTGTGGTGACCCCCAACCATAAAATTATTTTCGTTGCTACTTTATAACTGTAATTTTGCTACTGTTATGAATCATAATGTAAATATCTGATATGCAGGATGTATTTTCAGGGGTAGCAACCCACAGGTTGAGAACCGCTCTTAAGTTGGACTCTTCAGAAGCCATAGAAAAATATGGCATTAAATATAATGATCAAATAGCTTCTTTCAACCACATCGTATGTCATTATAAATGTTCTTATTCCCTCTTTTTAATTCTAGGGCTTTTATCATTAGAACTCTTTTGCTGCTCAGAGACACAAAAAGGGAAGGAAGCTCCTTAGCTTTTGACTGTCAATTAACATTGTCAAAGTTCTGAAACAATATAGAATTCTGTAATTGGTCAATACAAAAAAATTACAGAAACTGGATTTTTTAAAGCAGGAGGGGGGGGAGACAAGAAATTTGAGGGAAATTTGATTCTTACTAGCTAAGTTATCATCATTAGTATTTAACTAGAGGCCTGGTACATGAAATTTGTGCACTCGGGGGGGGGGGGGGTCCTTCAGCCTGGCCTGTGCACTCTCGCAGTCTGGGAGTCCTCGGGGGATGTCCCTGCAGGGAGTGAGTCCAGGCTGGCTGTCACACATCCTTAGCACTGCAGTGGAGGTGGGAGAGGCTCCTGCCACCACCACTGCGCTTGCCAGTCGTGAGCCCACTTCTGGCTGAGCAGTGCTCCCCCTGTGGGAGTGCACTGACCACCAGGAGACAGCTCCTGCATTGAGCGTCTGCCCCCTGGTGGTCAATGCATGTCATAGCGACCAGTCATTCTGCTGTTCAGTCAATTTGCATATTAACCTTTTATCATCTAGGATAGCTATTTTCAATGAGCACCTATTATGTGTCAGACCTGGGATTAGGTGAATTATATAGGGACTCTCATGTCATTCACAGGACTCCCTTTTCAAGGTTCAGATGTTGTCTTCAGTGATTACAAAAGCCAGCCTGAACTTTTAAGAGTTTTGTGCACATTCCCTGAGAAATCACTGTGGTGCAACAGAATCCTTGTCTGAAAGTTAGAAACCTGTGAGAACTTATTCACTTCTCCAAGGTATGGTTTCTTCCTTTCTTGAATTATCTCTTCAGACTGCTTGATTGCTATAAATTTATGAAAATCATGGTAAGAAGACATAGTGGGTGTAACTGAACTGTGAGTGCATTACTAATGTTTTTAATGGATGATGCCTTAAACTTTCCACAATCAATGTTGTTATTTTTTATTCCCACTCACAGCTCCCTGTGAGGTAAGAAGGATAAATATTCCCTCAGCATCCTGAGAACAAGGCTGGGAATGTCATTCTTCCTTAAGAAATACCACAGAAGGAGCAGTCAGTTTTTTGTTTTTTCTTGCAGTGCGAGGCTGTGGGAAAAGTAAATGAAAGGTCCTATGATTGCTAAAACAAATACACAAAGAAATGTAAAAGCGTGACTTTTTCGCTATGCATTGCAAACATTTTACAAATTGTCATTTTACTAAAGAAGAAAATCATCTTGAATGGTTTCCCTCTAAAATACTCTACTTGAAAAGGCAATTCAGTCTCCTAGCAACCAACACTTCTCCAAATGAGAAAAATGTCTGGAGGAAGGGAGAAACTACAATTACACATAATGAATAGAGCAGAATTCTCATGGGCCTCGAAGAGAATCAGAAAGGGCATCTGAGCCCATTTCCATTCTCCCAGAGTGTCAGTTTCTGGGATCCTCAGAGGCTCCGAACAGGGTCACCAGCAAGGTCAAATGTAGTGTCCTACCTTCCGCCTGTGCTTGGTACTAGGGCCTCTTCCTTTCGTACCCTCTTTCTGAAGGAGCAGCATTTTTATAAGCAAGGTCTGGAAATCCTTATGGATTACATTAAAAATTGAATTTTAAATTTGAATGAATTTACATGAAATGAGGTTAAAAGTCAGTCCCTCATTCACACAAGTCCCATTTCAAGTACTCACCAGCCTCGTGTGCTGATGGCTACCATATTGCCCAGTGCAGACTTGGACCACTGCCACCACCGCAGGAGTTCTGTGCTGCTGCATTGCGCCACTGTGAGTGTCTGCAGAGCGGATTCAGATGGAGACACTTCAGTTAGAAAGGGGCTGGCTGGATGCGGAACCTTGCTATTGCCTCCCTGGGTTTTACCTCCAACTTCTGATTTTTCTCACTATTTCCACATTAGATATGTATTTTTCCTATCGTCCTCTTCAATGGGAACAGTAATTTTCATAACTGGTGCATTATGTGATGAATGTGACTGAGGGTCACAGGGGGGAAATCCATGGGAGGACAAGTACTTTGCAATCATGCAATTGATGTTTTCTACAGGTTTAAAAGTTTCTAGCAGCAAAAGGAAACGCAGGTCACAAATCACAAAATTCTCCATCAAGATAACTCAGGGGGAGAGGGGAGGGTTGTCTGAGAGCCTCAGGAGTGGTTATTTTTGGTTCCTATTTTTGGATCCTGCTATTGGCTAGCCCAGCAGTTCTCAACCTGTGGGTCGCGACCCCTTTGGGGGTCAAATGACCCTTTCACAGGGGTCACCTAAGACCATCGGAAAACACATATATAATTACATATTGTTTTTGTGATTAATCACTATGCTTTAATTATGTTCAATTTGTAACAATGAAATTGGGGGTCACCAC
Source organism: Myotis daubentonii (assembly GCF_963259705.1). Lineage (NCBI taxonomy): Eukaryota > Metazoa > Chordata > Mammalia > Chiroptera > Vespertilionidae > Myotis > Myotis daubentonii. Next base: position 52,787,285 of record NC_081844.1, read on the forward strand.
AACATGAGGAACTGTATTAAAGGGTCGCGGCATTAGGAAGGTTGAGAACCACTGGGATAGCCTGTGAGGTGATGCTGAACCATGCTTGGGAATTAACATGGATTTCCAGACAGATTGGGATTTCCTCCTGGATTTCTTCATCTTTTCTTCTTCGCTTTCTTTCTCCTACACTGACTTGATCAGCTCCTTCAGTGCCCCATCTAATGTAACAACTTAGAGCCTTGGAGGAGGAGAGGAAGCAGAAAGAGAGTGCAGTGACCCTGTACTTGGAATCCATCTGCCCTGACACCCCAGGGCCCTGGAGCTCAGCACCAGTGAGTGCAGTGTCTGGCATAGACCACGGCCAGCACGGATTCCCCAGCTGGAGCCTCGACGCCTACGTGGCTATCAGGGCGCAGCAGATCCAGTACATGCCGGCCCAAAATGGACGCTCTCCTTCTTGACCAACTCTTCATTTTTGGAAGGAGGGGCTCCCCGAATGCTGTGATGGATAACTCCACTGGATCCACAGGTCACAAGTTAAAGAGAGTTCTCACGGTAAAGTTTTCCATTTTAACTCCAGAGCTTTCATCATTAAGATCACATTTATAAAAATGTGTCCTATGTCACCAAAACACACTTCCAGGTTGATGTTTTCTTTTCTAATACAGGATTGAAAACTGGATCTTCAAGAAATCTTTTCACTCCCATACAGTTCTCTGGAAGACTTTCAATTTGAGAAAGTCTAAGTCAGCCTGAGAGGTGGAGCAGTAGAAGGAGAAGTAAGAATTCCTGGAAACTGAATTAGTATTATAAAGTGTGGGGTTTTGAGGATGGACAGATGCAAGGGCTTTGTGAGCTGATGTGCCCATGAGAGGCTGGGGGCATCAGTGGTTGGACAGCAATGCCAGCAGGGGGGAGTTTTCTGACATGCTCAGCAAATAATACAGCACCCACATTTCTGCCCACAGGGAATCAATTTTAAATTAGAATCTAAGCAAGAACTGATCCATACACTAGGGGAGGCTTAAGACACTCTTCTTTCTACATGGCTGCAACATGCAGAGGGGAGACCATGCAGAGAAAAACCAGATGCCTAGAGCTGGTTGAGAGACTAAAAGCTGTAGGTCCCTGATCCTGTTTCCATAAAAACAAGTGCTGGCAGCCAGCAATGCAGAGCAAAGGAAAGGAGCACACACCACTTCCTGGAAATCAATTACTTAACAGTAACAGAAGGAGAGGAATTGTAGATAGTCTTTAAGACTCAGTTTGGTTAACATTTTTACACAAGTCAACTTCATCCTCAAGCCCCTATTTCTGCCTACTCCGGTAAAAAAATAATCTTGCAGCTCAGCACAACTCAGTCACTTCTGGTATGAAATATAGTCAGGTCAGGATTTAAACAGATTCAAGTAGAATTTTTCTGGGCCTGCCCCCTTTATACACACACCTAGACATGCTCACACTTCCTTCCCATGTTGGAGCTCTGGAACACAACTATTCTTGTCTCCTGTGGCTCATGTTATCACAGGGTCCTCCGTGAAGCTGTCTTCTAGGCCACAGACAGGAATTGGGGCAGGGGCCTGCTGTGCTTTTGGGCCTAAATGTTTGCGGTTTCAATACTGCCTCTTTCTGGTAGTAAGATGCTGATGACAAGGAACGTGGTGGGGTGGGCACCAACTGGCCATTGTATTGGTGTCTAAACACCTTTGTTCTCTCCCATCTCCGTCCTTCTCCTCCAGTCCCAGGGGGTTGTCCTCTCTTCTCTGTGCAGAACACTCTGTGCACCGTGGTGTGTTCCTCCTCTTAATGTCCTCTACAGCATGAACCCAATACCTAAGCCCTCCGCTCTCTGGGCTTTCGGAGATACAGAGCCTTGTGTCTCTTAACAAAGCCAGACTCTGGTAGACAAATGCTTTGCTTTCCAGTTTGTGATTTCTGTAACAGGTTTGCAAAAATTAATTTAGCACTTTAATTAATGTTAAATGATTACTTGTTCTTACCCACTCTCCTCCTGGAAACAATGAATGGCATTGATTCATTGGGTAACAAGCCCTGGGCAGCTAGAAGCTCTGAGGAGTCAATGGGAATGAAGAAAATACTTCGATTGTTAGCCGCCTCACTGACCTCCCAGACCTAGGCCGCCTTCACCTCTGGCTTCATAGTGGGCTACTTGTTTATTTCCTCTGATCATTTATTTTGGCTTTCAACTCTGCCAGGCAAAAAATATTTGTTTTTGGCCAGGGCTCAGCAGTCATAAAAGCATCAATTTCATAGAACCCAAATTGGGGGAGTTTTATTAATAAAGGAACTTCCCAGAATTCCTGGGCCAGCCAGCATTGCATTGTGTGTACAAGCAAGTCAAACTCAGCTCAAGGGAACTGATGTGAGAGGGGCAGGGCGGGGTGAGCAGGAAAGAAGGACCTAGACTCCTTCTGGCGTCTGCCACTGGCCTGGGCACAGTCCTCTCTGTGGCTGGAGTTGGCCCTTTGCCTTCAAAACTTTTTTTTTTTTTTGTGAGAAACATTTGGTTGCCTCCCGCAAGCACCCTGACTAAGGATTAGACCCACAACCAGGGTATGTGTTCTGACCGGGAATCAAACCCACCAACTTTTGGTGGATGTAACAACACCCCAACCAACTGAGCCACACCAGCCAGCGCAAATTTTTATTTTTTTTAATGGGAGAGTATTATGCTAAGTGAAATAAGCCAGTCAGAGAAAGATAAGTATCACATGATCTCACTCATATGTGGAATCTAATGAACAAAATAAACTGATGAACAAAATAGATCCAGAGATGTAGAAGCATCCGACAGACTGTGGAACCTCAGAGGAAGGGCGGGGGAGGGCAGAGATTAACTGGGGGAACTTAAATGTGTATATGCATAGCCCATGGACACAGACAATAGTGTGGTGAAGGCCTGGGGAGGAGGGGGTCAGTGAAAATAAAAACAACAACAACAAAACAAAGGGGACATCTGTAATGCAATAACGGTAAATTTAAAAAATAGAAAATAAATAAAAGAATGGTAAAGATCCTTGAAGGAGAGCAAGGAGAATCGAGTTTCAGAGACAATGTTAAATTGTTTCAAGTATTTAAATTAATGGATTTACTGACAGGATCAGTGCCATGATTTCATTTTACAAATCCTTCTCTTTTTTGGCTTATTGCTGAGTGTGAATTCTGTCCATGGAAACTGCTTCATCTCTCAACAACTCAAAAGCCAGAAAACATCTCGGATCAATAATTTTTAAATTCACATCTTTAGCTAATCTGGCCTACCTGCTCCATTTTCATACTTTATCATAATCATGGTGGACAGAGAGGGAGGCAGCTTAAAAAAGAAGTGGAAAGAGAGCAACTAAGCCAAGTAGTCATGCCGGGGTTTGCTGTCTGCTTGGTCAGCCGATCCGTTCCGTGACGAATTCACTTAGACTTACTTTTCAATATTGATTTATTTATGGGGCGTGAACTGGTAATTAGTTATTGACTCTGTGAAAAACAAATTATTTGTGAAGCGTTTATTCTATAATGGCCCAAAATACAAATGAGCCTCAGAATGACCAATGACTTTTCAAAACAGTTTAGTTTATTTCTATGTTCCCCAAATCCCCCAGTGGCTGCCACACTGCTTATGAGAAATCCAGTTCTACTAGTAAGTCATTTGAAAGCAATCATTGGGAGAACAGACTTAAAAAAGAAGTTAGTATAGGGGGTGGAATATTAACTGAGAAAGAGTCAAAGAAAGGAAATAGAAGAGTCTGACAAAGGTGGGGTTTTGTGTTTGCTTCAAAGCAGCACCAAAAAGAATTTGAGACTTTCTGAGTTTCCCTTCTGCTCTATGCCCACTTATGCCAACTTAGTCTTTGAACAGTTCCTCTCAACCTGTTTATGGTGTGTCACTGGGCAGGTCACTTCCCCTCTCTGCCCCTCCATCATTGACTCATTTATTTCTAATGATTACTGGAGCTAGGTCAGGAATTTTCATGTATTATTCTTTCTACTTTTGTATAGGTTTAAAATGTTCCATAATAACAAGTAAAGTAAAGAAATAAATGGATTGGAACCAGATCACGGAAGTTTTTCTAGCTCTAACTTTTTTTGCTATTTGGAATGATAGAAGTGTCAGCCAGTGTTTACTCTGAACATTTAGCTTATATAAATGGTTTTGAGTTTATAACACTGATATTTTTTTAATTACAAAAGCAATGTGAGATAATTAGAGTAATATGGTTAATTATGGGCCTCCACTTCCTCCTTCCCCAAATTCTCACTGTTCCTACAGAAATAATGATATTTCTCCACCTTTTTTTCCCTGTGGTCCTATGAACACTTACAGACATATATAAACTTTGGTGTTTTTGTTTTATTTATTTATTTTTTTACAAAATTTGGGCTACTTATCACTTAATTAAGGTAGGGTTGAAAAAAATAATAAAATTAGTTAAATCCATGTCTATTTACTAGGGGATGTCCTTGCTATATTAGGTAATTAAGTGAGAAATAAGCAGCCCAAATTTTATGAAGAAAATAAAACAAAAACACCCAAGTTTATATATGTATATAAATGTTTGTATGACCACAGAAAAAGGGGTGGAGTGATACTGTTATTACAGGTTCTTAGGTAATCAAGATTATATGGTATGTCAATATTTCAGGATGGACTTGAAATTTCAAAACACAGTGGCTGTTATAAAAATATTAGAACACATTTGCCACTACTTTTGAGGTTGTCACCATATTTGCTGTCCAGTTATTCATTTATTCTTTCAATAGGTAGTTCTGTAGGACTTTTCACATTTATATTGCAGATAAAGTCAATACATTGCTGCCCTTACAGAGCTGATAGCTGTGGTCTGAAACTCACGTTAGTTTCTTAAAATAAAAGACTTTAAAAAGTTTTTGAAACCAGTAAATGAACCTGCAGATGGCTCTTATATAAATGTGTCCTTCAATCTCCTGAGGTTATCTGGTTTTGGTAAATCAAAGGAACTCTACAAAAGAGAGTCACTAAAAGTAGAGACATAATTTAGTGTGTCTGGTGGTGATCAAATGCTGTTCATTTTAAGGCCCGGGAAAGGGAAGTGGTGAGAGAATCTTCTAGACCTTAGCTCTTCTTGTTTATAGAAATTTTATAAAGGGAGGATCAGTTTGCTTTCCACCTTCTTCTGTGATCACAAGATGGCAGTGTTTCTGAGCTTTGCTGATACGGCAATTTGACTTAAAATGGCACTGGGCAGAATTGCTGTAGGGAAGTCAGAATAAATGATGTGGAAGAACTTTAGCGTGTGAAATAAAACTCGCCAGCAAAGAAAAACCAACTGACTGTTCAGGAGTTTGCATTTCTGGAGGAGTGAGTGCGTGCCTAGGTCCTGGAAGATAGCGATGCCAATATTTTGTAGGTTAACAGTGGAAATGAGGGAGCCTGTTTAGAGTCTTAAGGCAGGCTAGGTAGTCAAGAAGCTATTCCAAAGATTTAAACAAGACCCAATCGTCTCGATTAAAGCAATGTCAGAGGTGCAGAGGAGATTTGAACTGTAATTAAAAGTATAGCTAGTAGAACCCAGTGATTGTTTTGAAGTTCTAAGTTAGGTGACTGGGTAAATAATCACATTATTTTAACTGAATGGATTCTGTCAGAGAGATAGAAAATAAGTTTAGGGGAGAAAATGGTTTATCGGAGTCAAGAGGCCTATCAAATATCATTTGGAGAAGATTAGGCATCAGCTGAGAATTAGAAATTAGCATTTGAGGGGGAAAGACTGTGTAATCTTGAAAGCCACGGTTCGGGGTAACTTAGAGTCTAGAAAGCCAAAGCTATGGGAGTGGGCATGTGCTATCAGTAGTGGAAGTCAGTTTAGCCCCCTAATAATAATCTCCTTGGTCATAACAATATTCTCTTTATGGCAACTAATATATTTTCTGAATCACATCTAAGCCATGAATATATGCATTTTACAGTTGCTTTCCTATAAACTGTGTATAAGGGAATCTTGAAATTTCTTATGGTAGCAATTTGGGAACATGTAATCCAAGCAAAAGAGATGTGTTCGCCATAAAGCAGCAGTTCTCAACCTGTGGGTCGCAACCCCTTTGGCGGTCAAATGACCCTTTCACAGGGGTCGCCTAAGACCATCCTGCATATCAGATATTTATTTTATGATTCATAACAGTAGCAACAGTACAGTTATGAAGTAGCAACAAAAATAATTTTATGGTTGGGTCACAACATGAGGAACTGTATTTAAAGGGCCAGAAGGTTGAGAACCACTGCCATGAAGAGACAGTTATAAAGCAAGTTGTCTAGTCCCACCTCACCTTTATGTACTTCCCTCCCCTCCCTCCCCCCAAAAAATTAAAAACCATCCCTGGACAAGAAAATGAGAAGAGAAAAAAAGCCAGGGGAAGTGGTTGTTAACCTTGCCTGTGCACCAAAATACCTGTGGCTCTTAGACAAAAAAAATACACATGCTTGGGGCCTGTCCAAGGCAATTTCCATGCAGCAGATCTGGGAAAAGAAAAGCAGGAAAGAAAAGTTTTGTGTAAGGAGACACGTTTAAAGGAGGGCCTGGTGAGCCTTGTCAAAGGCAGCAGAGGTCAAATAAGGTACAGACTTGGCAGTGCCTTAGATGTGGCTGCTGGAAACATGTTGAAGCCTTGTAGGAGCATTGCCATTGGGGGGGGAGAGGGTGTCACTAACAGAAGGGAATGGGGGAGGCGCTCTTATGACTTAAGGAATAAGATTTGTTGATTTAAAGTTTTGTTGAACACCTGTGAGCACCCAACTGAGGTCGAAATGTACAGATTTGAAATGGTGCCAACCTGCATTAATTCATAAGTCCATTCTCTACTGTTGTGGGCACAGATGACAGAGCAGTAAATAAAATACACCAGGATCTTGCATTTCAGAGGAAAGGCAGACAAGGAACATACTTAAAGGTGTTCGTTTCAGAAAGGGCTAAGTGCTACAGAAGGAAGCAAACAGCAGTGATGTGATTCAGAGTGAGGAGGCGACCTATGAGGCCAGGCCGTTAGCATCTCCAAGAAGACCACAGAAAAGGAAAAGGCCTTAGGGTTAATCCAAAAAGATATGAGGAGGGGGGAGGCCCTGAAGGGGGTTGGGGCCTCAGAAGGATCAAGGCCCGGGGCTGTTCAGGTTGTTGCTGAGGGATGGGTGAAGCAATGAACTGCCTTAGCTAGGTTGGATCTGGTGACAGCGAAGCTGTCCCAAGTTTCACAGGCTTTTCGGCATCCTTTATTGTAGCATTATCTATCTCGAAAGGTAATTCATTTTTCAGTTATCTGCTTTCCCTAGATTGTGAGTTCTTCTGTGGAAGGGCTTCTATCTTACGAGGTTATTCCTTGAATTCCTGGTGCATAATATACTTAATAGGTCTGGACAGTTTCTTTCTGGAATGTCGGCAGGAAGAATTTGGCTCTCACGCCCCCTCGTGGTAGTTCAATAATAGCCCTATAATCTGCTTGTGTGGGGATCCCCAAAAGACCAGGCAACGGGTAGATAATTCCTCAAAAATAACAAAACAGAAGTCAGTGACTTAGACTGCTCTCCATTATGTTGGTAAGATTGCTGGGAGAAACCAAAAGGCAATGAGGAATGGGTTTAGTATTGTTAGAAGTCTTTGGCAAGAAGTGAGAAAAAACAAGTTTTATGCACATTTGAAGAAAAAGAGTTTTAGATAATTTAACAGGCAGTCATTTATTCATACAATAACATCAAAGACAGTTATGTATTTTTCCACCCTGAGACACTATTGTTACTGTTTCATGCCTCTGCCTGCAAGCTCAGCCCACCATAGGAAGCTCCCTTAGATGCTACATCTTGGGACCAGCTTTGTAGTTTGATAGCTGAGCTTTCTGAAATTGATACAGACTTCAGACTTTTAAAAAATTCTGTTATTTAAGTCTCTTTAGATTTCAAAAATTACTCATCATAAATTATAAAAAAATAGCTGTCTCTAAAGTAAAAAAGATAACATTTAGCTACTTTTTGTATTTGTCTTTAAATGAGATGTCTTTCACGTCCATCAATTAAGCAGTCCAAGGGTTGAGTGTATAACACTTTCTAGATCTTATGAGTCCAAATCATGGCTCTGGAAGGTTCTAGAACCTTTCAGTCTGAATTGGAGATGGAAGTTCCCCTCTGATAACGTGTCCAGCTGCTCATAATTTCTCTCAGCCTCATAAATCAGCTCCCTGTTTCCCTTCAGGGTTGCTCAATCCAAACTGTAGATATTAGAGCTTCCCTTCAATAGGGAATTCCTTATTTGAAATTCTGAATGCACTTCTCCTAACAAGCCACATATTAGATGGAGGAGTATTTGATTGAACCAGACTAAGTTCTGGGCCCGGACAGATTGGACAGGTGACTTTTTTCTGGGTCTAAGACTGACATTTTCCTGTTGTATTGCTCCCTTCCATTATCTATTTGCATAGGCAAAGCTTTCTTGGTATCTTCTCAGCTGCTTTCTTATACCCAACATATGCTTTCCAGCATCCTTCTTTTTGTTTTCTTATCCCTTTTTAATAAAAGAGACCACGTCTTTTCAGCCCAAACAAAAAAAACCCACAACTTTTCAGCAGCATTTGATGGGACTTAAAAACAAAGTCATGAAGTATTTTTGCTCTGTAGTCCAAAGGCTTCCAAAAAAGTATGTTTCATACTGTGAAGCCTGGAACTGTGACCTGCCTCAGTTCCGAGGGACGCTTCTCCTTTTCTGTCATCTTTAATTTTTTACAATCAAAGTAGCTGGAGACACTCATTTACATTATCGTTTATTGACTTGCTGCATTGGGGGGCAAGAGCAAAGTCATCTTGATATACGGCAATTTAAACTAATTGCTCTTCGTACCGTGGAAGGGAAATTAGCTGGCCTGGTGAATCAGCCTATTGAGGCAATAAGTCTCCATATGTCAGCTCGCTGCTCTCCGCACAACCTGCTGGAGTCCCCTTCAGGGACGCAAACTGATGAGATCACCGCAGCAAGCTATAGATCTTGGGCAAGTTAAGGGGTTGGTTTTGCTTCCTAGTGAGGAGAGCGTCTTTGGAAAAGGGGAAATTGGAATCTGTCGCCGCTCTGCAAACTGATGAGTGATTGCTATTGTTTTGCATCTCGGGCGGGTAGGACAGTTTATTAACTATTCCTCAGCCCTGAATGTTTAGTGTCATTTTTATTTTATAGGCAAGAATCTGAGAAGTGTGTTGTGAAGCATAATCGTTGAAGTCAAAGTGAAGGCGAGCAGATTTCTCTGAGTTTAGGATGCTAATATCACCTATGTGGAGCCAGTGTAGCGATGAGGAGGGAAGGTGATTTTCAAGGTGATATGGGCTAAGTCTTAGCCGCTAAGATCATAAATCAAAATGCTCTCAGGGAGTGACTCACAATGCCTTGTCCCCACAGAGTGACTGTGGTTCCCCAAATTCCTGAACTCAAAATTCACAAATGCCAACGAGTCCCGTTCCCCCCACCCCCTTGCAAATGTGACAATACTTTCAGTAATTCCTGATTTGGGTTAGGAATGAATCATTAAAGAACAAAAAATGTCAAAATTATCTTAGAAAAAACATTTATTTATTATTTAAACAAATATACTGGAGGGAAGTTTCCAAGTTGTCCATCCTTGCTTACTCTATTGAAAAAGGAACTTTGGATGAAATAATGTTCCTCTTGAGAAAAACAAAACTACAAAATGATAAACTTGGGAAAGACCTTAAAGGTAACCAGTTCCAAACTATTATTTCATTTAAAATTACTAGGTGATAATGAAAAAACTCTTTATAGTCATTTGGAAGAAAATTCTGTAGTGATAAAGAGTACCACTAAAATCTGTGCTTTTAAGCTGCAGGTCATGACCACTTAGTGAAAAATAATAATAAAATGAAATAATAAAAATCAGGAAACATTTGAGTGCATTTCACATTGTAAGGATAAGTAGGGTATCATAAAACGATTGTTCTAGTTACATTGTGTGTGTGTGTGTGTGTGTGTGTAGTGGCTTACGATATAAAATGTATTTCTTAGAGTGGATCAGAAGTTTGAAAACCACTGCATTTAGAATGGGTATGAGGAGGCGAAAAGAAACAGACTCTCTCTGTGTGCATTAGCAGGTTTCCTATCTCTTGGGCCAGTGACCCCACCATTGAGTTGATTTCATGGCCCATTATATAACACTTAGACCGTTTGCACAGTCAGGATTTATTTCTCTCCACAATATAACCAGAACCCCATTTTCTGGCTGTTGGGCCAAGCACTTTGCTTTAAAAGTAAACCGTGTTCTTAACCCCTTTCTCAAAGATCAGTTGTCGTCCTTAGATAAACTGTGGCTACCTCTCAGTTGTACCCCAAATGCACATCTAGTTAAGATTTTAACACTTGTGATTGTGTTTTCTGTGCACAGTATGTTTTAATCTTTTAAATGGGTTTTCTTTGCAGATATCTTTCTAAAACATTTTATAAAAGGATAAAACTTATGGAGAGTGTTTAAATCAAAGGAAAATAAACACCCAATGTGACATTGTAAGAAACAAATTCCCTGCAATGAATATGCTCAAATTGCCAGCTGGAACTAATCCCTTGAGATACTGTTGGCTGGAAGCAAGACCAATGCCATGATGACTTCCACCTTCTTTGTAATGAGCATTTCTATGTTTGAGAGATAGCAGGCACTGGAAACATTGCTATTTATCATGGAAGAGGCAGGAAAGAGGGCAAACTGTTCTTGACACTGAGGAGGGACGTATTAGTTTCTTTCTTTTTTAAAATTTTTAAAATATATATTTTATTGATTTTTCACAGAGAGGAAGGGAGAGGGATAGAGAGTTAGAAATATCAGTGAGAGAGAAACATTGATAAGCTGCCTCCTGCACACCCCCTACTGGGGATGTGCCCGCAACCAAAGTACATACCCTTGACTGGAATCGAACCTAAGACCCTTCAGTCCGCTGGCCAATGCTCTATCCGCTGAGCCAAACCAGTTAGGGCCGTATTAGTTTCTTATTGCTGCTGTAACAAATTCACAAAAATCAAGGCGCTGTCAGGGCTGTGTTCCACCTGGGTGCCAAGGAGAATCCATTTCCTCGTCTATTCCAGCTTTTAAAGGTTGCATGAATTCTTCCTCTCATGGTTCCTTCACACTGACCTCAGCTTCCATTTCCTACTCTGACTCTGACCCTTTTCTCATTTACAAAGACTTTTGTGATGACACTGCACCCACCTGGACAGTCTCAAGATCCTTAACTTAACCAAATCGGACAAGTCCTTTTTGTCATGTATGGTAACGCATTCACAGGTTTGGGGGCTTAGGATGTGGAGATCTTTGGAGGAGCATCATTTTATCTGTCACAGGGGACTATGAGGATGCATGTCTAGGAGCAAATAATTCACAAATTCATTGCTTTGCTGCTGATGACATGCTTACAGAGGAGGGACGGGAATCATATCCTGTGGGCCTCTACAAAGTTCAAGGATTGGCAGCTGTGTGCCTCTCTGCGGCCTTGGATGGCTCTGCATTTTTCCTCTTCGGCCACGCTGCACACTTGCTCAAAAATGAACAATTGCCTCTCTGATTGATGGTGGTTGCTTCCTAACATCCCCCTGTGTTTTGGGGTCTTTAAAGCATGTCCTCTATAGTGCATTTTTCTATGGCTGTCCTTTTTAAGCTTTCCTGTTTTGCCTGGATTGGAGACCAAAGCTTAAAGAAAGAAAAGAACAGTGAACAAAGCCCACAGGTGAAGCAGGGGGCTGGGGGTCAAAACACATCCCCTTGAAGGCCTTCCAAGGGGATGTTGAAGATAAAGCACACAGCAAAAACTCAGAAGCTGGATTTATAAATAAAATGTCAGAAATAAAAGCCCATGAAAGCAGAGGAAACAAACAACAGTGACAACACAAAAAAACCCTTATTTACAGACACAGGAAGTAGTAAATACTCTGGAGTTCAGTGTAATGGTGAAAACACTGTGTGCAGTGATCAGAACGGATATTATTGACCATGGGGCTTAGGCTTGCTTTCCAGAAAGACTATGGTTTATTCATTGAATGTATTTTGCCAGGCCAAGAGCTTCTGGAATTTCATCATCTGTTTTTCTCTCTGTTCACACTACACAAATAGTTATGGGAAATAAGGAATTGGCAATCAACAGAGGAAAGTTGAGGAGCACCTGAGTTCAGGAAGCAGTTTCTACCATGGCCTCTCCAGGGATGGCAATCTTGTTTTCTGGGGAAGTCACGGGGTCGAGGAGACTCTGCTAAAACCTTAGTATTCTAGCCCTAGCCGGTTTGGCTCAGTGGATAGAGCGTCAGCCTGCGGACTGAAGGGTCCCGGGTTTGATTCCCGTCAAAGGCATGTACCTTATTTGAGGGCACATCCCCAATAGGGGGTGTGCAGGAGGCAGCTGATCGATGTTTCTCTCTCATCGATGTTTCTAACTCTCTATCCCTCTCCCTTCCTCTCTGCAAAAAATCAATAAAATATATTTAAAAACAAAAGAAAACAAAAAAAACCCCTTAGTATTCTAGAGCCCTCCAACTCCAATTTGTGATTTCTCAAAGCACAGGTGCTCTCCTCAGGATTAGCTCAGACTGCAATCGCAAAACATCTTTAAAAATATTAAAGCACTTATTCACTCCTTCTAAATGATAGTAGCTATAAGAAACCTCTGCATGCCTTCAAGCGGGTAAATCACTCATTATTTAATTTGTGCAAATACTAGTATCTGCCTGATTTTCAGATTAGTTTCAGGGCCAATCATGGTATTTGAATTATAAATTGCTGAATAAAATATTTGGAAAATGTATTAGATGCAAAAGAAGTTTAAGTCAAAAAATAGAAACATGTGGAAAATATGAATTGTAAGATAGAAATAATGTTGTTTTTTTCCCCCCTCAATTCACGTGTGCTCAGAAAGACCTGGGACATTCCTATTATGATGATGCTACTGTGTTATTGATCATACTAAAGAAAAACAAGGTTGACATTCAATCTTGCATTTCTCTGTACATGTACACACTGCTAACTCTGAAGAATCAGGGCAAAACACTCAGGTCCTATGTGATCCAGGAAACTTAATCAAGGAGCAGCCCTGCCATGTCCACATGTGTTCCACGAGAAAAACAACTGTGATATTGACACGGCCAAGAATCTGTGGCACAAGTTTTCTTCCCAAGTGTCTGTGTATTAAAGGAGTTTCTCACAGATTGTATTTGTACCCAGCACATCCCCATCTGTGTGTGCAAATCATGAACTGTGCTCGGATCCAGCAGGATCCATTTATTTCCCAAAGAGCTGTGTCTTGATCAAATAGGATTCATGTGTGCCTGTCGTGGTGCGGAGACACTTCTGGCCGGATGTGGTTCTTTTCCCCGACGGCCTTGATTCAATGGGATCCAGGCATTTTCCAACTGAACAGCTGTGGCTTGGGGAGAATCCAGGTGTTTTTCTCACGGAATATTTGTGGGATTGGCAGGGTCCTGGGCATTTCCTTTGCTTTCTCTTGCCTGGAATTATTATAACATATATTATCTGTATGTATTTCAGTGAACTTTGCTTTGTCCCAGGAAACAGATTAGCTTCCTTTACTTCACACAAAGAGCAATTACACCTAGAAAAATATGGGCAGAATTAAATGCTACTTATCTTTTTCTTCACTAGCTATATCCTTCACGCTGGCTTATACAAATATGTGAATATTCTAAAAACCCCTCTGAGTGAAAGCAAGTGTTTCATCTTTGCACACTGAATAATTATCTACTCCGAAGGCATTTCTTTACTGGAATTGGGGGTGTCACACCTGTTCTGACATCCACTTGTTAGGAACCTGTTGGACTTGGCTTTGGCTGCTGACTGAAGAAGTAAGCCTCCCTGGGTTTGGCAGTGTATAGACGCTGCTAGAAAATGGTGTGTGGTTTTGGTTTCCACATCTTAAACAATCAATAGGGAAATTGGAAAGAGTTCAGAGAAGAGAAACAAAATGATTAAAGGGTTGGGGAAATAAGGAGCTGGGATTATTTCATCTAAAGAAAAGCTTTTTGGGAAAAACAAGATGGTGTGTGTGCATCGTGCACAAAAGAAAGACAAGCCAAATCTTAAAGGTTATGTGTTTGAGCAGGTTTGATTGGCCTTTGTAGGCCATCTGGAGTTGTGGAGGGAGTTGGGAGAAGTTAGTCTGCTTTAGCACTTATTGGTAAGGAGAATAAGCAATTTAGGAGAAAGAAGGGGATTTGGGGGAAATTTAGGCAGAAATTACTTTAGCTAGGGCTTCTGTCTCAGACCTATTTAAAGGATTATCTTCAAATGTGGGGGCACTTTAGTATCTGTAACTCTTACATTCCAGTTTTTACAGGATTTGAAAAATATGATTCAATACAGCATATCTAAATTTACTTAATGACAAGCTATTATACTTGTCTCCAACCATATGATAAAATGTCAGCATAAAGTTTTTCCCCATCTTCCCAGAGAGCCAGGGAAAATAATTACAGTTGATCCTTGAACACATGGGAGTTAGGGGGTCCAACTCCCACACAGTTGAAAATCCTTATATAACTTTTGATTTCCCCAAAACTTAGCTATAGTGGTCCCCTGGTATCTGTGGGGAATTATTTCCTGTGGCCATTTTCCTGAGCCATCCACTATTCACACAAAGATGCTGTCCAAATTTCTTTTTTTTCCCCATTGTTCTCCCGGGTCTTTCCAAAACTGTTACTCTTTAACTGTTTGATTTCAGTGAGAATTCAGAAGCCAAACAATCTGCTTTAAGCAGAAAATCACAGAGACAATAAATGACCAATGAAGAGCTCAAAAGGCCGTGGACACTGGAGCAGGGCTACCTGGGCTTAGATTCTAACACTTACACCTGTGTTGTGGCTTTGGTCAAGTTACTTGCAATGTCCTTGAACCTCAGTTTCACCTGTAAGAAGGAGATAATAATTATAATTATTTTCCTAAAAGGTTGATTCGAGATGCTTCAAACACTGCTTTGGACACTTAGTAACTTTTTAGACTATTTAAGTTAATTATTACAAAGCTAAGAACCATCTACCTTCTGGGAGAAAATGTTTTGACAATGGACTTCCTGTTCTACTTCAACTGTGTCATTCTGGGTGAAGATCCGCTCTGGGCCTTTTTGCCCATGATAGGGTCTGTTAATGACACTGGGAATTTTACATTTTCCCTCTCCACACCTTAATAGGGGGCTAAAAAGTCAGAGTTTGATATTACTGAGAATCCCAAAACACTTCACCCCAAATATTTCATCACACAGAGAGCAAAAGACATAGTATTAACTGAATGACTTCTATGTGCTAGTTCACATACAGTGTCTCATTTAAGGCTCGTAACATTCTCGGAGATTAGATATTATAACCCCCATTTTACAGAAGAGGAAACCGAGCCTTAACAAGGTTGAAATAACCTGCTCAAAATTATAGGACAGAACCGGAATTGCTCACTTCAAAGCTCAATTCTTGCCAGTTTCTCTCTGACACTTCTCTCAAGGGTCAGACCTTCACCTATTTCTTGCAGGCTGATGGCTCCTGTGCTATCTAAAACTATTTCCTTTTTGCATATTTGATAATGCTCTTATTTCTTTTACTCAACTAAACTGAATTCTCTACGCTAGAATGCTGCTCAGGACACTCAATGAGGGGTATAGTATTGAGAAATGGGCAGCAGAGCTTAGAAACTAATGGAAAAATCAATGCTGGAAGTTCTTGATTTTTCTTTTGTTTCTAAATGAAACCACTGTTTATAAAGAATGTGTCATTGAAAGATGCAGAAACAATTAGCTGCTTTTCCTTTCTTTTTAGACTCAAGTAAATATTTGATAATAGTACAGTTTGCAAAATACACTGAGGAAGTTCAAAAATAAGTCCATGAAGCCCCCAGAGAATGGTTAAAATGAGTAAATTGTGAAGATACAATTCATCACAGTAAAGGTTCTCATGGCCAATTAATTCTGAGCTATGGCTTCAAACTCCTCCTTTAGCAGACTTATCCTTCATCTACCCGTCAGTTCACTCAACCATTCATCCAGTCACCCAACACATATTTAGTGAATAGAAGCCCATGCTGTTGTAGGTTCTAGGATAAAATAGTGCTTAGAGTGTGTAAAGAAGGTTAAGGTCACGATAATCGAATACACAAATGAATAAAATAAGCTAATTTAAGGTACTGATAGGTGCTGAGAATGAAATGTATATAAAGATACAGAGTTTATGGTGCAGAAGCTACTTGAGCTAAGGTGGTCAATGAAGGTCTCTAAGCATTTGAGTTGAGACCTAAAAGAGAAAGAGCCAAATATTCACAAAACAGAAGACATAACTCCCAGGCACAGAAAGATTCCAACAATTCAAACTTAGGCTGTCTTAGTCCATTCAAGCTGCTGTAACAAAGTACCACAGACTGGGTGGCTCATACACAACAAACATTTATTTTTCATAGCTCTGGAGGTTGGAAACCGGAGATCAGGGTGCCAGCAAGGTCAAGTTCTGATGAGGGCTTCTTCCTAGTTGCCACCGCCTGCAACTTGTGCATCTTACAGGGTGGAGAGCAGGGAGCAGCAAGCTCTCTCATAGCTTTTATAAGGGCACTAATCCCAGGACCTCCTCTGATCCTAATCACCTCCCAAAGGCCCCGCCTCATCATACCGTTACATTAGGGGGTAAATTTCAACATAAGAATTCTTGGGAGACAAAAACATTCAGTCCATAACAGGTACCAAGATCAGAGAGAAGGCAGTGTAGCTGGGTCCGGAGTGGATGAAGTCAGAAAGGTGGGTAGGGCTATGCTAGCATGAGTCTTGTACTATTAAAAGGAGTCTGAATTATAATCTAAGTATAATGGAAATATATTGGCAAGTTCATTTTTATTTATTTTTAAAATATATTTTTATTGATTTCAATGAGGAAGGGAGAGGGAGAGAGATAGAAACATCAATGGTGAGAGAGAATCATTGATCAGCTGGCTGCCCCCTGCATGTCCCCTACTGGGGATCAAGCCAGAAACCTGGACATGTGCCCCAATTGAGAACCAACCATGACCTCCTCGATCATATGTCTAAGCTCAACCGCTGGGCCACACCAGGCTGGCAATATATTGCCAAGTTTAAACACATTAATCCAAATGCTTGGCTGAGAATTACTTACAAAGGAGCAAGAATGGAGGTAGGGGGACTAGTTAGGATGAGCCTGAAGAGGCTGAGGCGAAAGAAGACCAAAGATTCGTAACAAATCTCCTTCATGGTAAGGAGACTTTCCTGGTGAAAGGAAGCTGAATTTATTTTAATAACGTCTCCATTTACATGTAACATTATCTGCTATAAAATTGTTTATTATGATGAGGTGAGGGGTGGAGATGAATGATGTGGGTGTAGATTGGCAATAATATATAACTCCACGATGTATTAAAAAGGCATCTTATTGTTGCTTCAAGGAACCACTACACAGGGCTTTTAGTCCTCCCCAAAGGAGAGCCACAGTATCTAGAAAATTAATTCTTCCCTCCAGTCTGGATGCAAAACTGCAGAAGCCATTTGCGAAAATGAGGCCCGCCATTCCTCAGAGGGCACGGAGCCCTTCCTCCGGCATTCTTTATTAGAGGCCATTGACCCATTTCTACCAATTATTATGGACAATTTACGGAAACTTGCGACGATGGCCATTTATTGGCATTTTTTCTGGGGCTCAGCCACAAACGACTTTGGTACTGGTATGGACAGTGGCTCTGCTTCCCGACTTCTTCGCTCAGAGGCGACAGTGGAGCGCTGGGAGGTGGTGGGGCCTCAGCCATCCTGCCTTTCAGCCCATAAATCAGCATCTGAAGTGTCATGATGGCGCTGAATATACAAAAAGTGTTCGCCAGCCCAACCCATTGTCGTCATTCCTGGGGGCAGAAGGGAGTGGCAAGACGCTGTCGTGTCCCCGAGCAGTAACGCGGCATAGTAAAGCGTGGTTTACACCACGTGTGCTACAGATTTCTCAGGGTCTCGCGAAGGTTTTTTCAAGTTCCACCTTCCCTCCTTTACAGTTATCCTGGCCCCAGCTGTGCACCGGCTCTTGACTCCATCTGTCCTTCCGCTGGGGACGAGTCTGTCTCCCCTGCCAAATGGAGAACACAAGTTTGGCTCCCCAAAGTGATTATAACCCCCGCCCTCCCTGCTCAGTCTGAGCCAAGCGTCTGGCCTGCGGAAGGGGCCCGACAGTCCAGGGGATGGAGAGGGACGGCACGGAGAGGCTGCCTCCCCCACCATCGGCACTTGGCACGCAGAGCCTGGGCAGATGCCCGCCTGGCGCCCCAAATCTCCGGGTCCTTTCTCCTTTGCTCCCTCTCCTCCGTCCCTGGCCCAGCTGCTAACGCGCCCTGCAGCAGAGCGGGGATTCGCAGGTCGGAATTTGCCCTCGCGTGCGCCGCGTCACACGCCGGGGAGGAGACCAGAGGGGAGGCGCCCGAGGCGGAATCGCGGAGGGCGCCCGGCGGTCCTCCGCTCCCCAGCAGCCCACTGCGCTGCTGCCTGACCCGCCGCTCCCTCCTTTATTTCCTCCCTTCCTCTCTCCTGCTTGGCGCCCCCGCTCGGCCTCCCTGCCCTTACTCCACCCCCTTCTCCTGCCCGACCCCTCCTCTCTCTGTGTGTGCGCGCATTAGATAATTTCATCCTTTTTGGCAAAAGAAACATGCACCTGACTTTACCAGGGGGAAACGAGCGGCCAAGCAGAAGGAACAGGAGAGGGAGGGGAAAAGGTGAGATTCCTTTAAGGAAATCCCGGGGCCGAAGAGGTGGCCGCAGCGCCAGTGGCATCCAGCGCGCCCCCTCTGCGTGAGCTGCGAGCAGAGGACCTTCTCACCAGTTGCAGATGTAATCTCGGCAACTCCTGGGTCTGTCGGTTTGCTTGACAAACAAAGTCTTTTCTTCGTTGGCTCAGACCCTGAAGAGGCTCCTGGATTTTGCTGTCATCCCACCACCAGCCGGCTGTTCCCCGGGAGCCTTCCCCAGGAGCTGGCGGAGCGATGAGCCCGTCTGCGCGGAGGATGGGCGAAGGGCATCAGCGGCGCGGGGCTCCTGCCGGGAGGAGAGGGTCGCCCGGCCGGCGGCCAGGAGGCGGCGGGGGCGCCGGGGCGCAGCGCTTCCTGCTCGGGCTCTTCGTGCACGCGTGGATGTGGGCGGCCTCGGGCTCGTCTGCCCAGGTGTTCAACCTCAGCCTTTCCGTGGACGAGGGACTGCCTCCGGACACTCTAGTCGGCGACATTCGCGCCGGGCTGCCGGCTGCGCAGCAACAGGAGGTGGGCGGCTTCTTTCTGTCGGAGGATTCGGACGACTCCCCGCTGCTGGACGACTTCCACGTGCATCCGGACACGGGCATCATCCGTACGGCCAGGAGCCTGGACCGCGAGCGGCGGGACCACTACAGCTTCGTGGCCGCCACCCTCCTGGGCGCCGTGGTGCAGGTGGAGATCCACGTCAACGATGTCAACGACCACTCGCCCCGCTTTCCCCGGGACTCGCTGCGACTTGACGTCTCTGAGCTCAGCCCTCCAGGCACGGCTTTCCGCCTGCCAGGTGCCCACGACCCCGACGCGGGGCTGTTTAGCACCCAGGGCTACACTCTGGTGCCACCGCCCGACCTCTCCGAGGACCCCGCAGGACCCTTCTTCCAGTTGCGCTATGGGGCCCCCGGGTCACCACCGTCGCCGCTGTCCTCGTCGCCCCTGGAGCCGCTAGACCTGGTGCTGCTGCGGCGCTTGGACCGAGAGGCGGCAGCTGCACACGAGCTGCAGATCGAGGCGTGGGACGGCGGCCGCCCTCGGCGCACGGGCCGCCTGCGCGTGGAGCTGCGGGTGCTGGATGAGAACGACAACCCCCCTGTCTTCGAGCAGGACGAGTACCGCGCCGCTGTGCGCGAGGATGCTCGGCCGGGCGCCGAGGTCTGTCGCGTGCGTGCCACGGACCGGGACCTGGGGCCCAACGGCCACGTGCGCTACCGCATCCGCTCCCGGCAGGCGCCCGGGGCGGGGGACGGCGGCGGGCCATCGGGGGACGCCGCCTACTTCGCGGTGGACCAGCTGAGCGGCGTGGTGCGAGTGCAAAGGCCGCTGGATCGCGAGGCTCAGGCCTGGCACCAGCTGGTGGTCGAGGCCCGCGATGGAGGTGCGGAGCCCGAGGTAGCCACGGTGCGGGTGTCCATAGCCGTGCTGGACGTGAATGACAACCGGCCCGCCATCCACCTGCTGTTCCTCACCGAGGGGGGCGCAGCGCGAGTCTCTGAAGGCGCCCGGCCTGGCGACTACGTGGCTCGAGTGTCGGTGTCCGACGCGGACGGTGACCCGGAGAAGGAAGAGGTGGCAGCTGGGGGACTTGATCTGAGCCTTGGGGACAGGACCATCTCTCTGACCTTGGAGGGCGCAGAGGGGGCCTTCACGCTGAGGCCTGGCGGCTCGCCAGGGGTGTTTTTCCTTTGCGTCCAGGGACCCCTGGACAGGGAAAGCCGAGACCTGTATGACCTGCGACTGGTGGCCACAGATGCGGGGTCTCCGCCGCTGAGTACGGAGGAGACGCTGCTGCTCCGGATCGCCGACCTCAACGACCAGCCGCCCCTCTTCAGCCAGGAGCATTTCCAGGCCTCAGTATCCGAGGCCGCGGCCCCTGGCACCGCGGTCCTGTGGGTGAGCGCCTCCGACGCGGACGAGGCTGGCACTGGCCACGCCAAGCTGCGCTATGAGCTGGTCCACCTCCCTGAGCGCTGCAGCCCAGAGGCTCAGCAGCCCAGAGCGGAGTGCGCACCATCCTTCACCATAGACCCCGAAACCGGCCTGATCAGCACTACCCGGAGTCTGGACCGGGAAGTCCAGGAGGCTGTAGAGCTGCGAGTGGTGGCCCACGACCTGGGAGAGCCCCCGCTGTCCGCCACCTGCCTGGTGAGCATCACCGTGAATGATGTGAATGACAACGAGCCCATCTTCTGGAGGCAGGTGTACAACGCCACCCTGGTGGAGCACGCCCAGGTTGGACACTGCTTTCTGCAAGTGAGTGCCTCGGGCCTGTGGGTCAGAGGAGAAGGGATGGAGCGGCTGTGCGGCTGTCCAGGGAAGGAGAATTGTGATGGGGTGGTCCTACCCCAGGTTGCTATCAGGGAGCACAGGCTCTAGTTCCTTCTCTACAGTGAGATGCATGGGTGGCTACCTAACCGCTCAGCCAGGGGCTTGGACTGAGTGAATGATCTCTAGGGTCCTTTCTGTTTCACATGATACCTGGATCTTGCTTTTGCTTGTGGAACCCCGGCTTCCGGAATGCCAGATATGTTTACCCAAATGGGCAGGAACCACCCATTCTCAAACAGTAGGTGCATGTGGCAATGTCTCATAGTTTTGAGCATCATATGGGGCATTCTAGGGAAGTAAAGTGTCCCTCACAAATTAGGTTTTATTTTATTTTATTTTCCGGTTGACCCTCACCCAAAGATCAATGCCAGCCAGGGCACAATTAGTTTTTCAAACAAATACGTGCCTTTAAATGCTGAAACTGTTTTTGAGTAACCCTTTCCAGAGACTTCCCACACTTTGTCCTACCTTCTTTAGAAGCCTGCAAAGGCTAGTTAAGGACATCAAGGGTGGGGGAGCACGGGACTTGGTTGGAATGTCTGTAAGGAGGATTCTCCGAAAGGTCGGGGGCCTCTGAGGGGACCTTGCCGAAGGCGGCAGCCCCTACCTTGACTTTTCCAAACAAGTCTGATCCCCTGGGGGTGTTTTACTGGAATCTCCATGCTTAGTCTTTAAAGATCTGACCTTATAGAAGCATATACTTTCTCAAGGATGCTTAACCTGCTAATTGTATCTAGAGCTTAATTTTAGTTCAATCTGTTATGACAATAAAAGCTAAAGGAGGCAGGCGAACAAGGCTACTTGGTTTCGATAGCCAAGTAGCGCCTTAGCCCTCTTTCATAGAAACGTGTATTGGAGCAATCTGTTCACCTGTCGCTCAGGGTCTGTGGGTCAGTCCCGGCAATCAAGCCATTTTTAACTGTTGTGGGCCAAGCTCCTCCAGTGATGCCTTTCAGGGCCGTGAAGAGTAGTGAGGCTCACATCATCCTTATAAGACAGGGCTCTTGTCCTGGCCATGGTTGCTCAGTGGTTAGAATGTCAGCCTGTGGCCCATAGGGTCCTGGGTTTGATTCTTGGTCAAGGGCACTTATCTGGGTTGCAGGTTTGATCCCAGACCTCTCATCAGAGCAAGTGCAGGAGGCAACCAATTGATGTCTCTCTCATACCTCTCTCTCTCCTTTTATTCCTTCCTCCTCCCCTCCCTTCTAGTCTCTCTAAAAAGTCAATGGGAAAAAATATTTTAGGGTGAGGATTAACAACAAAAAGGTGGGGCTCTCTAACCTTCTTTTTGGGGGTGTTGCCTTTTGGAGTTCTGATCCCTCCTTCACTCTTAGGATGTCGTGATATGTCCCCTTCTAGCACCACACCACTTATTGATTCCAATTTCCTATTTCTTGTCTGATGTGAAATAACAAGCCAGATTGCCAAGACTAGTTTATTTACTCCAAGAAAACTTGAGTAAATAAATAGAGCTGGAGAGGCTAACTAGTGAGCGAAGCTCTGAAGCTGTAGTTCACTCTCAGGCTGGGTTGTTTTAAGACCTCAAAGGCGTATTTCCTGGTTGAGGGGGAGAAGGGGCCGCCCTTTGGCTTTTATAAGTTACTAGAGGCCCAGTGCACGAAATTCAGCGGGGGGCGGGGGGAGTCCCTCAGCCTGGCCTGCACTCTCTTGCAATCTGGGACCTTTCGGGGGATGTCTGACTTCTGGTTTAGGCCTGATCCTGTGGACATCCCTCTCACAATCTGGGAACGCTGGCTCCTAACTGCTCACCTGCCTGCCTGATCACCCTTAACCGCTTGCCTGCCTGCCTGATTTTGCCCCTAAAACTCAAGCTTCTTCTTTCTTTATTTTAAATATTTATATTTCCTCTTCTTTATTTTTTATTTTAAAATTCAAGCTTCTTGAGAACATGAGGCACTTAACATTATTCCATATTCCTTACAGAGAGCTAAGCATGGTAAACACAGCAAATACTTAATATTTATAGGCTTCTATATAAACACCTTCCAACCAGGAATGTTTTAATAGGCAGTCTCCAAAAACTTGAACTGGAAAACCTCTAAGTAGAGTGCTCAGATTTCAGGCATCAGGTGCTATTAGCAGGATTTCTATACCAATTAAACTCTAATTCTGAGCTCTCAACAGTTTGGACAAACTGCCCTTCACTGTCTCCAAAGTTTCTTCTCCGTCACTATCCCATTTTCCTCCACTTCAGACCAAGGTAACAAACAAAACCTTTAATTCTGATCTTCCTCGCCTCAAGGGAACAGCAAACCTCAATTCAAATAATTTTCCGCCGGAAGTCACATTCAGATACTGCCAGACTGAGGACTATAGGGCTGACTATGTACATGCGCAGTAACAGGCTCACGTTCTCGCTGCAGGCGCTCAGGCGTCCTCCACAATCCCACAATCGTCTGGTCGCACACTTCTGGTTTTTCTAGCTCCTCCTTAAGCGGTGTTTCCTTCAGTCGCCTTGCAACATCCAGGGCCTCTAGAGGGAGAGGATTTTTCTGTTCTTTGAGGTTGATAGCTGTTTACTATTTGGAATCAGTGAAGTTTCGGGAGTCCTGCCGCTGCCATGAACATGTTGGTCCCAAGCGCACTCATGAAACAACCACCCATTCAGTCCACGGCTGGTTCGCAATGAGAAAGGTACTGTGCCCTTTTCCAATCAGATCTTCCTCTTCCTTCCCCAGCACACTCCAAACCTGTTCTGGGCCGACCACCCCAACCCCCGCAGACCCTTAAGACCTTCCTATTTCTTTGACTTTTCCCCATCAAACTCGCTCCCATTGCCTAGGGACACCCCTAACTGCTCCCTGGGGGGTGGGGCCAGCCTTGGCGAGGGGCCTGGTGTTCTGGTCTCTGGTGTTCTGGTCCTTTCAGCATTCAGGTAGCTAGCTTTATATATATATATATAGATGTATCCAATCACGTTTAGATAAGCGAGATGCTACTATATTGTAAATATGAGCTTTCATGACCGCTTCTAATTTTTTTTTTTAATCCTTTGGATGATAACCTCCATCCTTTGCTCTGGCACAACTGGCAACTCTTTGAAAAGCAATGAATGCTTGCTGCTGCTGAAATGGACAAATCCACAAGTGTCAGTGAGTGACATAATGGAACATTATTTATCACTCAAGCAGGGTCTAATATGGTGCAGGTTTGCTGGTCCTTCTTCATCCAAGATAGGGCCAGGCCCGGGAGTGACTTAAATCAGGTTCACCAAGGTCCCATTGTTCAGAGTTTAGCCATGTGGCCTCAGGTGTACTGCAAAGGAAGCTGAGAAATGGAGGGGAGCACATGGGTGCCAGGGTATGCTGTTAGTTTCTGCCACGGATTTCTAAAAGTAAAGTCATAATAGGTGAGAGGTTGGACTAGAATTCTTCCATCTGGAAGACCTTAAGGATCTTGATATAAAACAGCATGACTTGGCTCCATTTGAAGGAAAATAAGCAGGCTGGGTTAATTGTGATTCCTTTGACTAGCACTTGTCTTTAGAGCTATTTCTAAAACTGTGAGATGATTCTGCCATGAGGTGTGAGTTTATCCCATTGTTACGACTTGGTTCATGGCAGATCCATTATGGTGAGCTGAACTTGGCTCAAGTATAGGACTGCATCTCTAACTGCAAAAAACCTTTTCAAGGTCCCAGGTATTGCTGTAGGTACTATTAAATTGTGCTGATGGGAATTTCTGGACATGCCAGTGATCCAGCCCCACCAGATTGCAGAAACCCTCCTGTTTATGAGGCTCTCCGGTGGCCCCTCCAAGCAGTGATGTGAACTTTCTGTGTTCCATAAGCCCTCTCGCTGACTCTGTCCCCTAACTTCTGGATAAGCCTCAATGGAGTGTCTTCCATATACTTTTTTTTTCTTTAAAAAAAGTTTATATTAATTATATTAGTTTGAGGTATACAATATAGTGTTTCAATATTATATTTAGTAACTGGAAGCCCGATGCACAAAGATTTGTGCAAGAATGGGCCTTCCTTCCCCTGGCTGCTGGCACTGCCTTCGTTCTGGCCCAGAGGCCCAGAGCGGCTGGGGTGGTGGGGAAGGCCTGCATCCCGCCCCGCCCCTGGCCACTGGGAGCCTGCATATGCAAATGAACCCAACAAAGATAGGTTAACCCATCTTTGTTGGGTTCATTTGCATACTCACTCCTGATTGGCTGGTGGGTGTTGCAAAGGTATAGTCAATTTGCATCTTTCTCTTTTATTAGTGTAGATCATCTGTCACCATGCAAACTTAACTCAATATTATTCACTATATCTCCCTTTACCTTTTTCACCCATCCCCTATTTCTCTAGCAATCCATTCCCTTCCCTCTGGCAACCATCCCTTTGGTGTCTGTTTTTTTTTTGTTTTGTTCTGTTTGTTCATTTATTTTCTTTATTCTGTTTAGATTCCACATATAAGTGGAACCAGGTGGCATTTATCTTTCTCTGTCTGACTTATTTCACTTATCATAATAACCTCCAACCTCCAGGTCTATCCATGTCTTCAAGAATGGCAAGATTTCATTCCTTTTTATTGCTGCATGACACTCCTTTATTTACATATACCCCATCTTCTCTATCCATTCATCTATTGAAGGACACTTAGGTTGCTTCCATATTTTGGCTATTGTAAATAAGGCTGCAATGAACATAGGCTTTCTTTTTTACTCTCAATTTCTTTTATATCACTTTGTAAAAACGAACTCTTTGGATCTCATAGCCTTGCCTTTCTTCCCGGGCTTTATATAATTATATTATATCAATTCTTATAACTGTACCTTCTTTCTGTAGTGCTCTGCCAGTTTTCTCCTATTGACCTTATATAAGCTAGATTCTCCTTTGTCAG
This sequence comes from Myotis daubentonii, assembly GCF_963259705.1. NCBI lineage: Eukaryota > Metazoa > Chordata > Mammalia > Chiroptera > Vespertilionidae > Myotis > Myotis daubentonii. The sequence continues at coordinate 52,813,228 of NC_081844.1, forward strand.
AATCAAAACAAAATGAGAAACAACTGGATGAGAAATTTGCTTTCTAGATGCACTGTAAGTCAGTGGTTCTCAACCTTCCTAAGGCCGCAACCCTTTAATACAGATCCTCATGTTGTGGTGACCCCCAATTTCATTGTTACAAATTGAACATAACTAAAGCATAGTGATTAATCACAAAAACAATATGTAATTATATATGTGTTTTCCGATGGTCTTAGGTGACCCCGGGGAAGGGGTCGTTCGACCCCCAAAGGGGTTGTGACCCACAGGTTGAGAACCGCTGCAAAGTGAATACTATGTCATCTAATAAAACACACCCTTGAACCTTCTCGGTGTTTGGTAGTTTATCCACATCACTTATCTGCTCTCAGTGCTGCCCATCCGCCCGAACCCTGGGGCTGGCTGAACCTTTTTATATTGTCACACCCAGATAGGAACTTTCCAAAGACTTTGAATGTGGGGCATTCACTCAATGTGCCTCTCCCAACCTAGTATCTGGCTTGATGGATTCTCTTTTTCCTCAGATTACTATCAAAAAGACTAACTTCATTCTTCACCCACACTAAATCCAATGGTTTGAACTGCACTTACAGACTTTATCTTGTAAGCAGGTCTTAAAACAATATAAATCCAGCGTTGGTACCTGAATCACCCACACGCCAGAGCAAGATTATTCTCTCATGTCCCTCACATATCACCACTGTATTCATGCACTAATTCATTTATTTAATCAAACAACAGCATTTATTGAATAAACAGCATCCAATGGATAAATATTTATTGAGTACCTATTACATGCCAGAAATTGGTCTTGGTGCTGGAGACGCAGCAGTGAGCACAGTGGGCAAGGTCTCTGTGCTAACAGAGTCTTGGTTCTTTCTCTCCTTCCTGCACTGTCAGTTCTCGTGGATGAATGGCATGTGCCCTGCCTCCACCTGCCTATCACTTCTCACCCCCTCTTCTGACCTTCCCCCATTACTATACTAAATTCTGCCTCTCAAAAGACACCTATGTTCTATTTCAAACCCAGTGAACTTTTATTACTCATAACCTCCTCCATTCTCTCTAAAGTATGCTGGACTGTGGCTCACTTCCTCTCTCTTAAGTGTGTCTTCTTCACTGCCCTTATCACACTGCACTCTTTCTGGCTCTGCCCTGCCAATTCCCCCTTTTCCTCTTGTTCCCACTCCGTGTGTAGGGGTATCGCCAAGGGGTCTGTCTTCCTCTCACTTCTTTCTGTACTTTCTTCTTATATATTTCCACAACTTCAACTTTTTTATTTTTTACATCCCCAGGGTCAACCTCCTTATAAACTCCAGAGGAAACATTTCTCTACTTGGTGTGTATCTCTACTTGGATGCTTTTTTTTTGCATCTTAACTCTAACATTTCCCCAGTGAAACAAACCCATTTCCCTTCTAGTATTTTTTTCTTTCTTTCATTTTCAACCTTCATTAATCAGCTCCTTTTGGAACCTTTCCTATCTTTGTGAATGTGTCCTTTCTATAGATGTGTTTACGCACCTGGTGGGCTCTGTGTGATGTATTTGCTGTTTGTTGGCGTGGCTGTGTTTGAATTGTTGAGAGTTCCAAGGGTAAAGAGCGAGGGCATGTCTCATGTCAGTCAGCTGGACGAGAAGCAGGTCTTGAGATTCCAAACCATGGCTGTGGGAGAGATCACTTGGCTGTGCTTGTTCACTCTCATGGTCTGGTGTTGAGGAGAGGTGTCTGGGCAGTGGACCTTAAAAATAGAATCTACCATCTGAAAAGACAGGAGAAATTGGAAGGCTTGATTCCCACTGTGCTTTATGGGCTGAAAAGGACTAAATTATAACTTTTTTTTCTGATTCGTTATATCTTTGGGGGTTATTTTCTTTTTATTGATTCCCAAGCCTTTAGTAAAGTCTTTCTAAGTATGTTCGCTTTGTCTCAGTTGTGCTGTGGAAGTAAAAATGGAGAACCATGGTATGACTTAAGGGAAGAGTTATTAATTAGCTTTAGTCAAAGTGTCCAGGGCCAACAGCCGCTCTCCTGAAGTCTGAGTGGTGATGATAGCAAAGGATGCTGAGGTTAGGTGGTTCTTAGGAACAGAGGTGCTCCTAGGGCCAACTTCAGAAGTAAGAGACTTTATTAAGGAAGATGTTTCCTAAAATCTTAGTGTCATCTTTGATTTCTCCTCAAATTTGACTACAGTAGATAGAGTCCAAGTCCTACAGTGTTTCTGACATCTGTCACTTCATTTATACCCATGGAGGTCACCCTCGCTTTGTCCAGCATCACTGTGCATGTTGTTCCAACTGGAGGGATTGTGGGCTTATCTCAGTCTCCTTCCACTCAATGTTTTATTGGTCAGTCTGGCTCCTTTCTTAATGGTTCTTTATGGTGCTACAGTTGCTGACTTGTCTTAGTAAAACAGAGGTGTTTTAGTGCCTCGTGGGATTTTGCTTTAAAGATTAAAACTTAATGATATTTGAGTCCCTTGTAATTTCTAGTCTCATTGTACTAGAAGATCCATTTACTTTGTTGAATTGTATTGAAGAGCTACATAGCAAACACAAATATCTTCTGGATTTACAACTAGTCAAGATTTTTACTGTTTCAGCTAACACATTAATATATTAATTTTATTGTAAAAGTTATTTCCTCAATATATTTTATCATTGGCCCTTTGGAAATTTGTGGTCTGAATTGCATTGCGTATCCCATATTTTTGTCTCCATCAACTTAATACCACCATACTCTTACTGTTTAACTTACATACTAACAGACTTCCATAGTGTGCACCAGCTTTGACAGTCACATCATCATATTTCCTGTGTGTGATTGTCTTCTTCTGACTGCTTAAATGGACTGGACCCATCTGTATGTATGCACTGAAAGCACGTCAGGTTTCCACGGTATAGTCATTTGTGCCTCTCCCCAGGATGTATCACCAACTGCCAACTGTTGTCTTCCCTGAATATCTGACTCTTCCTGGCTTTATACCTTAGTTCCAGCATGGCTTTGCTTTGCTAAGCTGCTAGGCACTCAGGGTTCACTGTAGATTTATCTACCAGATTTCATTTTGACATCCCACCTCTCCCTCCCCCCTTCCCGTCCCCGCAACACACAACCGCTACCCAAGACACATCAGCTGGATTTACTTCCTTTCCCCTTTTCCCACTTGGGCAAGGTGATCAGATAATATATTTGGATATGTAATAGGGAGGATATAACCTAGAATCTGTAGGACGTATCTCTAGTGACAGTCAATATGTAATTTACTGGTAATCTGTCTAATTCTTGGTTCTATAACTAAAGATACCTGATAGTGCATGGTAGAGTGTTCATAGCTTTAAAGATTAAAACTAGGCTGTATGCAGTGGTGAAAAATATAGACAGACTACAGGGCTAGAGTGCCTGGGTTTGAATCTCAGCTCCACTGCTTACTAGCTGTGTGATCTTGGGCACTGTGCCTCACTTTCCTCACATGGAGAATATGGATAACAGTAGTGTCAGTTTGATAAAGTTTTTGTGTGAATAGTGAATTAATACATGTACGTTTATAACAATTCATGTTATACATTATTAAATGTTAGTAAATAAGACTTCTAGAAATGAGGAGGGAAACTATTTTGCCTGATATAGTAAAGACTGAGAGCTAATTGAAAATGACATTTTGAATAAAGATTATCTTGGACATAAAGATGGAAAAAGGAGCAGAAAATATTAAATTGCAGATGCATATGTTTATAACAATGAAAGCAGAAATCTGTTTTACTTACTTTGGATGTTTATAACATCTCCTTTGGGCGCTTATAACATCTCCTTTGGGCTTACAGAACCCCAGCTGTCTTAGGACAGTTCAGATGACTTCTCAATAGTGATCCTCTCCCCCCTACCTAAATCCCCGCAAAAAAAGTACTGTGAAGGTCTTCGAGAGCCTGGGGAATGTGATGCAAGTTGTGGTGAAGGCGATGCGGTCATGAATCCTCTGGGGTGCACTTTAGGGCGCTAACCACCATACTTAGACTCGGCACCTGACCCCTCTCATGTGCGCAGGGTATGATTCTGGCCTATAGAGTGTCTTAGAGTCTTTTATTCTGTTTGCCAGTTCTTGCTCTTTAGAATCTTTGAGACAACATGGAAAAAGACAGCACTGTAGTCAGAAAACCTTAGTTCCAATTCTGACTCCACCATTTATTGTCTCTATTAACTTTTCTGGTCACAGTTCCTCATCCATGGACTGTGTGTTAGTAAGGGCTCTCCAGAGAAATAGAACCAATAAAATATCTGTTTATATATGTGTGTATATACACGTATATATTATGGTGAGGAATTGACTTGAGTGATTTGATATATATATATATGTATATATATATGAAATTTATGTTTATAACATATAAATGATATACATAAATTATTAAAATAAAATGTATATTATATAAGTTTATTATAGTATATATTACATAAATGTATTATATATTATGAGAAGTTTAGAATAAATTATACTATAATAAATATACATCTTAATAAATATATTGTATAATGTGCTATTATTTTATTTACTACATATGTATTATATTATGTATTAAATATATATAATCTATTAAGAGGAATTGATTCATGTAATTATGGAGACTTAGACATTTCAGGGATCTGCTCTGTGCAAGCTGGAGACCCAAGAAAGTCAATGGCATAATTTAGTCCAAGTCTAAAGGCCTGAGAACCAGTAGTCAGAGGGCAAGAGGAGACTGATGTCCCAGCTCATGGCAGTGAATTCATCCTTCCTCCTCCTTTTTGTTTTCTTCAGGTCTTCGGTGGATTGGATAAGGCTCACACACATTGGTGGCGTGGGGAGGGGAGTGGTGGTGGAGGGGAGAAGGAAGCAGCGACCACTTTATTTATGCTACCAATTCAAATGTTATCTCAGCCAAAAACACCTCACAGATGTACTAATGTTTAGCCAGCTACCTGACATCCCATGGCCCAGTGACATTGACACATAAAATTAACAACACATTATTGTAAGGATTTGAGGTAGCCTGTACTATGTAGTGGAAAGTAGCTGGTGTAGTAAGAGGTAAGGGACCCCAGAGATGGGAAAAATTCCTTTTGCAATGGATCAGGATGAAGGTTTCCCTAGATATGAACTTTCTAGGGATGTATATATTTACATCTTGTCATGGATGCCTTCTGCACATCTTTTTTCCCCCATAAAAATGTGTAAATTTTTAGGCATAGTCACCTTTAAAAGAGAATCACTCAGATGGATTTCTGAAGGTTATGATCAGTAACATTTCCTTTCTCTGAGGATTGCAATCTGGCGATAAATTAATTTTATTAACATCTACACAACAGACTTCTACTGAGACCCTCGCCTTCTAAATTATAAATTAAAAGTGAGCAACTGTCGAAGTAATTTATACTTTCATGGACCATTAGGGAAATTATGCTAGATCATTTTTACAAATACCAGGTTAATTGCTTAAAATCTAATTAACATCTTCATTTAAAAGGGATAGCTTTGTGGTGTAGGTAGATCAGGTGAACATCTTAACAAATCCAAATTTTAATTAAAAATCTGTTTAGGATTACATAGTCCAAGTGGGGATAGGATGAATTGAAATAATCATGGCATTTCTGGTTCCTGTTCTGAAGTAAAGGGAGGAGTTTTGAAGACTCCGGAGGAGACAGCCCTTGATGGACTTGCAGTGTTTGACTAAAGAATTTGACCTTAATATATACAGATGATGCATTACAGAACTGTTCACTTGAAACTTATAGAATCTTATTAACCAACTAGAGGCCCGGTGCACAAATTTGTGCACCGGGGCGGGGGGGGGGGGGTGTCCCTTGGCCTGGCTGGCAATAGGGGCCAATTGGGGCTGGCTGGCGAGAGGAAGGGACTGTGGGGGGTTGGCTGTGGGAGCACACTGACCATCAGGGGGCAGCTCCTGCATTGAGTGTCTGCCCCCTGGTGGTCAGTGCGTGTCATAGCGAGTGATTGACTGGTCATTAGGTCATTCAGACACTTAGGTTTTTATATATATAGATATCATCCAATAAATTTAATAAAAACAAACAAACAAGAGTTTGGCCTTTGAGAGATATGGGAGGTTTTTGAGTAGAGGTTGACCTGTGTAAAATAAGGTTTTAGGAGGATTTGTCTTGAATTAATAGAAAGAAGTAAGTAGGGAAACCCTGTAGGAGAGTCCTAATAATACTGTTGTAATAATCTATATTTGGCGATGAGAGCCTGAACTATGGAAATGGAAGTGAAGTGTAATAAAAAGGATGGCCTCACTTTAGTTCTTTCTTTGTCCAACGAGGACTCCAGGATGCAGTAAATTGACCCTTGTTCTTCCATACCTGTACGCATATTACTGAAAGTGGATTAATCCAGTTATGTGTGTCCTCCACCCCAACACTTGGACTGTGGAACATTGCTGAAGTAATTCCAAGTGACAGTAGGTTCTATTTTAAGTGTAGGGTCAGCTGGGCCCACAATACTGCTGGTGATTTTGTTGTATTCACCTTAGCATCTTTCCAGTAACTTCACTCTCCTTAAGCATCATATCTTGGTCCCTTTACTTTTTATGGGCAATCATGCCTCCCACTCAGTAGAGACTAGGTGAGACCTTGCTTGTGTTTTGCCTCTAATCATCAGACTTTTCTGTGCCGTCCAACCTCTGAAGGACTAGTTGATTCTCCTCTTACCAAATCAGTCATCCATTCATACCCTACATTATACCTCTACCATCTCCTCTGATAGTGCTTCTCAATGATCCCCTTTCTCCTCTTTCTTTTACCCCTACCTCTATACTACCTCTCCCATTGTTGACAGTTATTACAAGTCAAGTCTGTGGGCATCTCACCGCTGTTTTCTCTATTTCCTTCCTCAGTGCCCTGTAATGATTGACTTTGCTACCTGTTGGCCCATCTTTACCCAGACCTTTCCCACTTAAAGTAGAGTCTGGGAATCTGCTATTGTCCTGTTCAGTGTCTGGTATCTCTTGCTGATGGATTCAGGACCCCTTGAGCTAATGTGGTCTTCTACAGCAGTGGTTGGCAAACTGTGGCTCGCGAGCCACATGCGGCTCTTTGGCCCCTCAAGTGTGGCTCTTCCACAAAATACCACGTGCGGGCGCGCATGTACAGTGCGATTGAAATTTAGGGGCCCATGCGCAGAAGTCAGTATTTTGTGGAAGAGCCACACTCAAGGGGCCAAAGAACCGCATGTGGCTTGCGAGCCACAGTTTGCCGACCACTGTTCTACAGCGTCTATTAGCGTCAGGAAGTTGTGAAGAAAATGTAGCTGCTAAAGTATAAAAAGTGACATGTGAGGTGTATTATTGTCCATTTCTTAATATTATATCCTATATTGGATGGAAGCCATTAACTAATGTCTTTCATATGAAAAGAAAGCGTTGAATTGGGCAATATAGGATATTTTGTTGAACAGATAAAAATACCTTAGTCTTGATTATTGTTTTAATAATCTTGCTTGCTTTTACCTTTTACTCTATGGCTTTTGGGCATACTAACCCTGCCCTATGTATGCAACAGGACACTGTGTCTTTCTTTCCTAGCAATTCTGTTTTGAATTTTCTTTTATAAAACCCATGCTGTTCACTTCATTTCAGGCTTTACTCTTTTCCCATAAAAATGCAGATCTCCAATTGCCCACTGATGAAGGGTGTGGAAGCTCTTTAGTGGAGAGGATGGAAGAGGTTTACTGGTGCTCATTATTTGCAGCTGTCCTTGTTTTGGACAGAGGAAGAGTGATCTACTGGTTCAAAGCTTGTACTATGGAGGCAGACATAACTGGGTTTAAATTTTAGCTCTGTCACTTAGTAACTTGACCTTCAACAAGCTCCCAAATCTTCGTAAGCCTCAATTTTCTCATCTGCAAAATAGGGATGATGATAGTAGGATCTACCTTATAGGGTTATTGTGATATAAATGAGGTGATGCATATCCAGTGCCTAGAGCAGTGCCTGACATGGGTAAATGTCCAGGTAAGTTTATTATTATGTATAGCTTCAACTGAATTTAATCAAACTGAGCGAGAATGAAACTAAGTGAGGATGAGAAAAGAAATATCAGTCTATTGTTTTAAAAATCTCCATGACTAGTCACTTTAAATGGGTAGAAAAATGATCCAGAACCTCAAATGACACTCTAGGAAAGCATACTGTCGTCATTGTGATGTGGAACTTCAGTCCTAAATTTAGTCTGCTCCTTATCACAGGCTGCATATTAACCCTCTGGATTTAAAGTAAAGATTAGAGTAGTCTGTGCTCTGATATTTCTCAAAGGTTTTTCTGTGGTCATACTTGCCAGTTCCAGAGTTTCCATTACCTTGGATGCTTCTCTGGCCTCCCAAGGTCAAGGGTACTACCCGCATTTGTCTTACTGTCCTTGATTCCTAACATGTAAGATATCCCAAGAGAAGGAGAAACAAAGAAAGACAGTGACTTCACAGTGGTTGGCAAACTGCGGCTTGCAAGCCACATGCAGCTCTTTGGCCCCTTGAGTGTGGCTCTTCCACAAAATACCACGTGCGGGCGCGCACATTCAGTGCGATTGAAACTTCGTGGCCCATGCGCAGAAGTCGGTATTTTGTGGAAGAGCCACACTCAAGGGGCCAAAGAGCCGCATGTAGCTCACAAGCCGCAGTTTGCCGACCCACTGTCCTAGGACATTACTGACTTGTATCCTCTTTAAAAAAAAAAATATATATATATATATACATACATATATATATATATATATATATATATATATATATATATATATTTTATTGATTTTTTTACAGAGAGGAAGGGAGAGGGTTAGAGAGTTAGAAACATAGATGAGAGAGAAACATCGATTAGCTGCCTCCTGCATACCCCCTACTGTGGATGTGCCTGCAGCCAAGGTACATGCCCTTGATCAGAATCAAACCTGGGACCTTTCAGTCTGCAGGCCGACACTCTATCCACTGGGCCAAACTGGTTAGGGCAGTACCTTTTTTTTTTTTTTATTGATTATTCTGAGACCTTATTCTCATTCAGTAGTAGAAGTGAAGCAAAGAGGAGAAAGAGATGCTTTGAATTTTCCTTTAATTAAAGAGGAGCAATATCATTCATGGTGTCCTTTAACATATGTTTATTGATACACACCACTTTGAACATGGACTTATTATAAAATAAAGTCATTGAGTCATTTGAATAATTTAATTTTTTGCAGGAACCTTATTAACAGAAATAGGGCATCAATTACAATTTATTTAGATACCTCCTTTGACAAAACAAAACATTACTGAGTTCTTTGCATATGAAAAAGGAACTGTATAGTTAACATATTATTTTAATATTAATATTAATTCTTTTCAGTTGTATTTTTTTACATTGTGTGTGCACTTGATAAATTGAGATCCCTCATGTAATCAAGTAAATTATTCATTTATGTTCACTTTATAGAAATTAGAACCAATGTTTTCTATTCTAAATTATGGTAGTAATGTTTAATTGCTGAATTGGTTTTGATGATCTTGTTGGTTTAGTTTATATGAAATCCTCAGACAAGAAAATAGTGTCAACTTGATGCTTTGGTGGGAATGTAATGTGGCAAAAATCAAGAAAGACTTGAGTGTAGCTGTGTTCAAAGGATAGCAAAGAGAAAAGAAAAGAAAAAACCCTCAAAACAATTTCTCATCAGTTTGATAACTGACTGTTAATCCAAAATTTTTTTCAGTACAGGAGATGATCCTTTACCTTTTAAACCTCTTCTGTTCAGATTATTTAGAAAGTTCTTTTGTTTTTCCTTGTGTAGAAATAGCCATTGTTATGGATATGGTTTCAGGAGATTAAATCTTATTTCTAGCCCTGCCTTAAATAGACTTAAATACTATTTGATTTTTAACAGTTGTCTAATCAGAAACTTCTCGTGCTGTATACTTCTCTTGATTTCTACATTTGGAAACAGAGGAAGTTATTGTTTACACAGAAATTGGCTTGTCTAGTTCTTAAGAATGCCTATTACAAAAGGACCAAGTTGTGAGGTAGAAAGCAATCTAAGCTTATGCACTGTTTACTTTCCTTTGAAGTACAGATTATTTAAAGTACCAAACTGTTAAAAATAATACAAAGGCTGTTCTGTTACATTATGCATAAACAAGAACATAATATTTCAGTGCTGGCAGTTGCTTTAGCCTGGACTCATCTTACAAGAATTTTTATGTGTTTTTTTCCTTGTGTAGAATCTAATTGTCATGCTTATGTCTATTCCACTTCCATTGCCTCTGTCAGCATCCAGCATAAAGAAGAGAGATGAGCCTGGCCAGCATGGCTCAGTGGTTGAGTGTCAACCTATGAACCAGGAGGTCACGGTTTGACTTCCCAGTCAGGGCACATGCCCAGGTTGCAAGCTTGATTCTCAGTAAGAGGTATGCAGGAAGCAGCCAATCAATGATTCTCTTTCATCATTGATATCTCTCTCTCCCTCTCTGTCTCTCTGTCTCTCTCTCTCTCTCTCTCTGTCTCTCTCTCTCTCCCTCCCTCCCTCCCTTGCTCCCTCCCTCTCTGAAATCAATAATATATATTGAGAGAGAGACAGACAGAGAGAGAGAGAGAGAGAGAGAGAGAGAGAGAGAGAGAGAGAGAAATGATAGGAAGGGCAATTTACTGTATAGATCAGGGGTGGGCAAACTTTTTGACTCGAGGGCCACAATGGGTTCTTAAACTGGACCGGAGGGCCGGAACAAAAGCATGGATGGAGTGTTTGTGTGAACTAATATAAATTCAAAGTAAATATCATTACATAAAAGGGTACGGTCTTTTTTTTCAATAGTTTTATTCATTTCAAACGGGCCGGATCCGGCCCGCGGGCCGTAGTTTGCCCACGGCTGGTATAGATGAATGATGTTTATAAGTTAATTAATGTATTCTAGGTAATTTTCTTACTTGAATTAAAAATATAGATTCTTATATATTGCAGCATACTTCTAATACCACAAAAAGAATTTAGTAAGTTCATCTTGAGGTTTTTTTATTTTTTTATACAATAACTTCCCTTTTATTCCCTCCCCTTTATTTTATTTTATTTTTTTTCTGGAAATACACAGACATTTTTAATGGAAGCAAAATGGGGCAACGGCGTCACAGCCAACAGGGATTGAGCTCAGGCGAGGCAGGGCCGGTGCTGTGCCGGGTGGGAGCTGAAGAGGTGGGCCGGGTGGGAGCTGAAGAGGTGTATTGTAATGTGTGTTTTAGAGGATCACTTTAAGTTTACTGTTTGGTTCTTATGAGCCTCATGAACTTGGATGTTCAAATCTCTCCCCTGGCTTGGGGAGTTCTCAGTTAATATTTATTTAAATAAGTGTCTGCCCCTTTCTTTCTCTGTTCTCCTTCTGAACCTGCAACAATTTGCAAATTTTTCTTTTTGTTAGTATTCCATAGATCACTTAGGCTTTCTTTTTTCTTTGTTCTCTTCCAACTGGAATATTTCAAAATTTCTGTCTTCTAACTCACAGATGCTTTTATCTGCTGGATCCATTTTGTTGTTAATGCTCTCTATTGCCACCCCCGCCCCTTTTTTTTAAATTTATTCATAGTGTTCTTAGGCTCCAGAATTTTTCTTTGATTCTTTTTTATGATTTCTATCTTTGTTAAACTACTCATTTTTTAGAGTTTTCTTCACCTTAAGAAGAAACTGAATAAAAGTAAATGTCCATAAACAACTCATTTTTAAATGTATTGTTTTATTGATTTCATTGAATTGTCCTTCGTTTTCTTTCTTTTTTTCTTTTTTTTCTATGAATCTATGCCTTTATAGTCAATTAATATTTGACAAAGGAGACAAAAAACATACAATGGACTAAAGATAGTCTATTATAAATGGTTCTGTTAAATTGGACAGACATGTGCAAAATAATGAAACTAGACCACCTTCTTGCACCACACAAAAGAATAAACTCAAAACAGATCAAAGACTTAAATGTTAGACTTGAAACCATAAAAAGCCTAAAAGCAAATGTAGGCAGTAAAATCTCTGACATTTCTCATAACAATATTTTTTTCTGATATATCTCCCCATGCAAGGAAAACAAAAGGAAGTATAAACAAATGAGACTGTATCAAACTGAAGAGTTTTTGCACAGCAAAGGAAACCATTAACAAAGTGAAAAGACAAGCTACTTGGGTCCTCTCTCTTTGCTTCTTGGTGAGCCTGGCTAGAGGTTCATCAATCTTGTTTATCCTTTCAAAGAACCAGCTCTTGGTTTCATTGATTTTCTGTATTATTTTTTTGGTCTCTATGTCATTTATTTCTGCTCTAATCTTTATTATCTCCTTCCCTCTGCTCACTCTGGGGTTTTCTTGTTGTTCTCTTTCTAATTCTTTGAGCTGTAGATTTAGATGATTTACTACCATTTTTTCTTGTTTTTTTGAGATAGGCCTGTAGAGCTATAAATTTCCCTCTCAGGACTGCTTTCATCGTGTTCCATAGGTTTTGGATTGTTGTGTTTTCATTGTCATTAGTTTCCAGGATGTTTTTAATTTCTTCTTTGATCTCATTGGTAACCCAATCAATATTTAATAACATGCTTTTCAGCTTCCAAGTGTTTGAGTATTTTGGGTTGTTTTTATTGTAGTTTATTTCTAATATTATACCATTGTGGTCTGAGAAGATGCTTGGTATGATTTCAATCTTCTTGAATTTGGGGAGACTTTGTTTGTGACCCAATATGTGGTCTATTTTTGAATATGTCCCATGAGCCCTTGAGAAGAATGTATATTCTGTGGCTTTGGGGTGAAGTGCTCTGAAGATGTCAATAAAGTCCATCTGATCTAGTGAGTCATTTAGGATTGCTGTTTCTTTGCTGATTGTTTGTCTAGAGGATTTATTCAGTGATGTCAGTGGTGTATTAAAGTCCCCTACTATGATTGTATTGTTGTTGATCTCTCGTTTGATATCTTCCAGGAGTTTTTTTTATGTATTTGGGTGCTCCTGCATTGGTTGCATATATGTTTATCAGGGTTATATCTTCTTGTTGTATTGATCCCTTTAGTATTATAAAGTGGCCTTTCTTATCTCTTGTTATGGCCTTCACTTTGAGGTCTATTTTGTCTGATATAAGTATTGCTACCCCAGCTTTTTTTTCATTTCCGTTTGCCTGAAAGATATTTTTCCATCCCTTCACTTTCAGTCTGTGTGAGTCCCTTCTTCTGAGGTGGGTTTCTTGTAGACAGCAGATGTATGGATCATGTTTTTTTTATCCATTCAGCCACTCGATGTCTTTTGGTTGGAGCATTAAGTCCGTTTATGTTTAAAGTTATTATTGAAAGGTACTTGTTTGTAGCCATTTCTTTTTTGGTGTGGCTGTTTTCTTTCTGAGCTTTTTATTTCTTCTTTTTACACCAGTCCCTTTAGCATTTCTTGCATTGCTGGCTTGGTGGTGATAAACTCCCTTAGCCTTTTTTTGTCTGTGAAGCTTCTTATTTCCCTTTCAATTTTGAATGATAGCCTTGCTGGATATAGTATTCTTGGATTCAGTCCTTTCCTTTGCATCACTTTGTAAATTTCTGTCCATTCTTTTCTGGCCTGATGTGTTTCTGTTGAGAAATCATTTGATAATCTAATGGGAGATCCCTTGAATGTAACTTTCTGTCTCTCTCTTGCAGCCTTTAAGATTCTCTCTTTGTCCTGAACATTTGCCATGGTAATTATGATGTGTCTTGGTGTGAGTCTTTTCGGGTTCACCTTGTTTGGGACTCTCTGTGCTTGTGTGATTTTTTTCTTCCCCACCTCTGGGAAGTTTTCTGATATTATATCTTCAAATAGGTTTTCTAACCCTTGTTCCTCTTTCTGTTGTTCTGGCATCCCTATTATTCGTATGTTGTTTCGTTTCATGTTGTCCCATAGCTCCCTTAGGCTCTCCTCCTGTCTTTTAATTTTTTTCTCCAATTGCTGTTCAGTTTGGGTGTGTTTTGTTTCCCTGTCTTCTAATTCGCTAATTCGGTCCTCTGCTTCTCCTAGTCTACTGTTGAAACTTTCAATGGTGTTTTTTATTGCAGCTATATCACTCTTCATTTCTTCTTGGTTCTTACATAATTTATTGATTTTTTTCATCTGTTTCTTCTTGCTTCTTGCATAAGTTGTTGATTTTTTCCTCTATCCAGTTTATGCACTCTAGGACCCTTAATCTGAATTCTTTTTCTGTCATGTTGCATGCCTCTGTATCACTTAGCTGCTTTTCTGGGGAGTCCTCCTTTTCTTTCCTTTGGGGGTTTCTTTGTCTACCCATGTTTGATCATACCACCATATCTAGATGTTGAGTCGTTCAGTGGCTGCTCCTTGGGTAGCAGTGGCTCCTCAGGCTTCGGTTGCTCCTCGGGCGGTTGTGGTAGCAGCTGCTCCTTAGTTGGTAGCAGCTCCTCTGGTGGGTGTTGTTCACAGCTGTGGTGGCTCCTCTGGCTGGTGGGGGGAGGCTTCACACACAGTTGCTGTTCCTCAGACAGAGGGTGTGGTGATCAGGAGGCTGCTGTTCCTTCTCATCTTGAGTTTTGTATCATAGTGTATTTTAAAGAAAAGATATTTTTTTCTGGAATATGGTAAGTCAGTCTTGCCATATGCCTAGCATGCTCTTATCTAAATTTGTAATATCTTAAAGCCACTTCACTATTATTTTTTCAAAATATATTTTTTTGATTTCAGAGAGGAAGGGAGAGGGAGAGAGAGATAGAAACATCAATCATGAGAGAGACTCATTGATCTGCTGCCTCCTGCAGGTCCCCCACTGGGGATTGAGCCCACAACCACAACCCCAGCATCTGCCATTGACTGGAATCAAACCCAGGATCCTTCAGTCCCCAGGCTAACGCTCTATCCACTGCCAGTGGTTGGCAAACTCATTAGTCAACAGAGCCAAATATCACCAGTACAACAATTGAAATTTCTTTTGAGAGCCAAATTTTTTATACTTAAACTATATAGGTAGGTACATTGTTATTAACTTAATTAGAGTACTCCTAAGGCTTAAGAAGAGCCACACTCAAGGGGCCAAAGAGCTGCATGTGGCTCACGAGCCGCAGTTTGCCGATCACGGCACTGAGCCAAACCAGCTAGGGCTTCAATTGTATTTTGACATATGAAGTATAGTTTCCACTTTTATCTATAATATGAAGATAACTTTTTAATGAGAAAGTTAAACTTATTCCATGTATTAAGGGGGATCTTTCTAGAGGCTGCTTTTTCTTTACTTTCAAATACTTTTTTTGCCTCATTTTTTCTTTTCTCTGTTTCAGAGATTACAGATATACATATGTTAGACCTTTGATCTGATGTCTTGAGGCTCTGTGCCTAGTCCACTCTGCCTGCCTTTCTATTCTTATTCCAAGGAACTCTCCCAAACCCCTTCACATTGCATGAAGGCACCACGCTCTTTCTTCTGCCCTTTGCTCTGTGTTATGGACCGAAAGTTGGTATCGTCCCCCAAATTCTTATGTTGAAGGCTCTACCCCACATTGTGATAGTACTTAGAGGTGAGCCCTTTGGGAGGGAATGTGGTTTAGGTGGGGTAAGGAGGGTGGGGCTCCTATGATAGGATTATTGTCTTTGTAAGAAGTAGAGATGAGAAATTGCTCTCTCTACCTTGTGAGGAAACAGTGAAAAATCGGCTGTCTGCAAGCCAGGAAGAGGGCTCTCAGTAGAGCCTGGCCATGCTGGCCCCCTCATCTTGGACTTCCAGCTGCTAGAACTGTAAGAAATAAATTCCTGTTTTTGTGTTTTAGCTAGCCTGTTCATGGTACTTTATTATGGCCAAGACACTGGTTTTTCTCTTTGCTTGAAATGTGCTATTCTTGTTATCCCTGCCATTTTCTCTTAATTTGAAAATATCATGTCTTTAGGAAGCCTTCTTTGACCATCTAGTCTCCTCACTTCACCACTTTTAACTAAAGTCCTATCTTATAAACACCCATAGGTTGCACCCATTATGCAGTAAACCTCTTTTGTAGCACACCTCACACAGGTAACCTGTGTAGTATCTTTCTCTGCCCATTGTAAGCTTCACAAGATGATGGCAGACACCTTATCTATATTGTTTACTGCTAAGTGCTTACTAAAATATCCACTACATAGTAAGATTTATTCAATGATAAAATGGAATGGGCAACATGGGACCCATAGAAATGAGTGTTGACTGCTTCAGGAACTGGGCATAACCTACAGAGTTCTTCCGGCTTTCTGAAAAGGAGTATTGTCATCAAAACATCTGCCATAAACATTATAATACAGTAAGACAGTTAATATTCTTTTAATGTTGTAATTTAGCACCAGGCAATTCTCATTTCATGTAAAAAACATGATTTTTATTAGTGCTGCTTTTGGCTGTCAGAATATGACATTATGAATTTTGCACAAAATATCCCTAGTCTTTTTGCTTCTTAAATGTCTCAGGTTAACAATCTGCTGTTTCGTCCTTTGACCTGCCTTTAAAAGGCATCTCTGTCATTGTTATCCAGGAAAGTTGGGTAGCTGATTTGAGAATATAGCAATATTTAAACTTTTTAATTTATTCTGTCTGTTCTCTAACTTGAAAAATAAACAAACCAGTTCTCAAAACTTAAAAAAGAAAAGAACAATTATACTAGATATATTTCCCCTTTTGTTTTTGGAGGAATTCCAATATTGTAAAGCACTTTTCCAATCCTTTTAAGCAGAATGTGAGCTGGCTTATTAATAGTTATGTTCTCGGTGGGAGACATGAGTGGAGAGAGCACAGAGAGACTGGGGTCTGGCTCTGCCTGGTATAAGCTGTGTTCTTTGAACCTCATTTCATTCATTTAGAAAATGGGATGATAATATGTACTTTGAAGGGTTATTTTGAGAACCAAAGATAATGTATTTCAAACACTAGCACACTTAAAAGTTCATAACTATTTCTTACAAGTGGAGAAATGGAAGCTCAACCAGACATTATTCTTAGGACTGGACCTCACTAGACTGGGTGAGATTTCGGCACAAAGCAGTGCAGGATATATGGGGTGCCCCCAGAAATGTATACACATTTTAACAGCTGATAGCTCAATTGATGTTTCTTTCTTTTCAGATTTAACCCACTGGAATTAATAATTAATCAAAGTGTGCATACATTTTTGGGGGGCCACCCCTTATTTACTATAAGGTGAGTCTTCTGTCAGCAGGATTATTTTTCCTTATTTCATTTACTTACTATGATTTACTGATCTTGTCCTAATAAATGAAGTAGGGCAGGCCATAAATGATACATTGTAATCCTAGAAAAACTAATATAAGGTATGGCTGGTTAAATGCAAAAAGTGTTGCTAATCTAGTCCTTCAAGATTTCAGCTTATCAATTATATGACTCTACTCTTAACTTCATATTGCTCTCCGAGGATTAATTTATAGCTTTGATGGGCAGAACGTTGTATAACATCAGGCATCTATAGCTATAATAATAAAAGCGTAATATGCTAATTAGTTTGGACAGTCAAATGACCTTCTGGATGTCCTTCTGGACGACCTTCCAGATGAAGCCACAGGGGCTGAGGCAGAGGTGGTTAGGAGCTAAGAGGAAGGCAGGCAGAGTGGTTAGGGGCACTCAGGCAAGCAGGTGAGCAGTTAGGGATGATCAGGCAGGCAGGAAGAATGGTTAGGGGCAATCAGGCAGGCAAGCAAGTGGTTAGGGGAGATCAGGAAGGGGAGATCAGAGGTGATCAGGCAGGCAGACAGAGGGTTTAGGGGTGATCAGGCAGGCAGGCAGGTGAGTGGTTAGGAGCCAGCAGTCCCAGATTGCGAGAGGGATGTCCCATGCCAGTTTAGGCCCTATCCCTCAGGGATTTGGGATCAGGCCTAAACTGGCAGTTGGACATCCCCCGAAGGGTCCTGGATTATGAGAGGGTGCAGGCCAGGCTGAGGGACCCCACTGGTGCACGAATCCGTGCACTGGGACTCTAGTTGATATATAACAGTGATTGTCAACCTTTTTCATCTAATTGAACATATAAACTATTTACTAAAATTCTAGGTATAATTTTGATTTATTTACACTGATGGCTGTTATTGTGTTGGCTATTGTCATTTTTTTATTTGACAACCTAAGGGAAAAGAGGTCAGTGCTTCTGACTAAACAGTCAGGTATTACATGTTTTAAAAATTCTTGTGGCACACCAGTTGAAAATCACTAATATATAAGATCCAGAAATACTATGAAATATCAAGGCTTCTATTTAAATTTCAATTTTTCTCTTTTTTGATTTTTGTAGGTTACATTTAGAATAAATATATAAGTTTACAGAAGGAGTTAGATACGTTCATTCCTTTGATACTTACAAGGGATACAAAAATGATTTTATTCCCTTGCTGAGAAATAATTAACTTGGAAATTATGATAATGTAATAGTGATCTTAAAAAGTATTAACATATTAACTTTATTTCAATAGGAATATCAGAAATAATGTATGCTATAACTTATTACTTTTAGCTTCATTCTGATTTATAACTTAAGGAAAGCTGAAAAATATGATATTAACATAAAAATGAATTTATTCCTTTATGAATGTTTTTTTTTTCTGCAAAAGAAAATATCCTTATAGTAACAGCTGGTAATAAACATTTACTGAATACTTACTATGTGCCAGGCACTGTTCTAAGATGTTTGGATGAATGAACTTGTTTTATTCTCACAACGCTGCATGGAAGTCACTACTCTTATTTCTGTTTTGTGTGTGAGAAAACTTAGGAGCAGGGAGGTTAAGTATCTTGTGCAAAGTTCTCCAGTTTGTAAGTGTCCTAGGTCAAGTTCCCTGAAAATAGATGCTGAGGTGCAGACTAGCACGGATGGGGCTTCCTGGGAGCGTACTTGGAAATAATACCGGGAGTGAGGGCAGTGAAATTGAGCTGAAGGAGGAGGTGACTCATGCAGATGCAGCACTGACCTCAGCCTGTCCTCTAGGGAGCTCTGGGCTAGCGGGGCTCTTCAGGTCCATCTTGAGCTGAGGCTTAGGGCTCCTTTGAGAAAGGGGCAGAAACTTTAGTGATGGCACTTCCTGGGAGAGACACCAGCATCTGGAGACAAGGGTGCCTGGGGCCGACGGGGACTCTGGGTGTGCAGCATCCACACAGCCCACCTGTGACTGTGACCTTATTTGGAAAGAGGGGCTTTGCAGATGTAATTAAGTTAAAGCTCTCAAGATGAGTTCATCCTAGATGGGAGGACCCTTAATACAATAATTAGTATAAGAGAGAAGAAAGGGAGGTTTGAGACACAGAGGGGAAGGCCACGGGAAGACGGAGGCAGAGACCCAAGTTATGCTGCCACCAACCAAGAAATGCCAGGAGCCCCCAGGAGGTCTAGGCAAGGAAGGATGGCTCCTTAGAGCCTCCAGAGGGGGCAGGGCCCTGCTGATGCCTTAGTTTTGGTTCTGGCACAGTTCCAGAAGCCCCCAGTTGGAGGTACTGTATTATGGTAGCCTGAGGAAATGATTACAACGCCCTTGTGCTTCTCCTGCCCACTTACTGCCTTAGTGAGTTTATCCCACCTGGGAACTGCTCCTCCAGGATTCTTTCCCTGGGGGAACTTAAAAAGGGAATGTCAGTAGGAAGAGCCTGCCCTTCCTGCCCCTGAGGCTGGTTTGGAGACTGCAGCTGACACCATCATCTTCCTCTGCTCCTGCCCATTCTAGGATCCCCTCACACCCAGCTAGCACCACTTCTGATCAAGGTGGTGTGACTTAGACCTCATTCCTGAGGAATCTTGAGCCTCTGATGGCCACAACCCTTCTCAGCCTACAGCTGCTGCATTTGTCCATTTTTCTATCAAAATTGGGCAAGACAACACCAAAGAATGTTTTAGTGTATCGCCTGGTGACAAGTGCATTCCTCCCTGACCTCATCGTGTAACATCGGCTCTGCCTCCTCTTCATGGTCAGGGTCAAGTGCTCCTGTTGGGATGGTAACTTCTTCCTGTGCTGCTGGCCACTTGACACAAGGAGACTGAAGTGATAAGACATCAGCCTAAGCTTAGAATAATGGGATTCTTGCTGTTTCCCATGGGGAAGTGCACGGCCACCCAGGGAACTAGGATCTCTAGATACACAGAGCCCAGAATTATGGTGTTAGTGGTCAGTTTTGTTTTTTAACTTGGAGGTGGATTGGTCAGTAGGACCAGCCGCATTGAAGGATTGCTATGAAGTCACTATAGACTTATACTTTTTGGAGCAGTTACTGAAGCATTGATAGACCCCAACTGGTCTGCTTCCCTTGTTTTAGAGGCTCAGGGAGGTGCCATAGCTCATCCAGGCTGGCACAACAAAGTAGCAGGTAAGCTGGGACTCGAGCACACCTTTCCTAGCCAGGTGTCATGCTGCTGCCCATTACTTCACATGGATTCATTTTGCCTACTTGTTAAAACAAGTGAGCTGATATTTATATATACATTCTGTTGAGAGATTTTCAAATTTGTTTTCTAAAGCTATTGTATTAATATCTTTTCAGTTAATTTAATTCTGTGGGGTGTGTGTGCTTTGAGCAGGATTGGATCATCTCTGAAACATATGTATTTAATATCAATGCTGAGATCCAAGGCAGTTGTGCAATGCCTTCATGTTTCCATCAGTGTTAGCTGCTCATTAAAAAACAAACACTATAAACTGCATTAAATTTTGGACATTTCAGTGAGAATAAAATCTTTCTCTTGCAGTAAGTCTTAATAAAAAATTTCTTCTAAGTGCTGTGTATGCCAAAACTTCAGGGGGAAAATGGGGACTTCCTAATATGTTGATTAAAAAAAGGGTAGTGTTGCTTAAAACCATACCTACAACATTAGAATACATGTGTATGCTCACCAATGATTCTAGTGTAAGTTGCATGTCGTTAAACTGGTTAAATCTGTGGTGGGTTGACATGCTGACAATAGTCTCATTTGTCTTTAAGCACATGACAGAGCTTATTTCTTGGAAGCTTTCATTATTGTAAGATTTAGAGAAAGTAATTGGAACCAAGATTACTTTCATACTGTCCTGTAATCACAAATGTTAGACTTGGAAGAGACCTCAGTACAGAGAGTTACAATCATTGTCAAAGGGATAAAACATCGAAGAGAAAGGGCCTTTTAAAACTGGATTATTTACACATGTGTGACACTGCTGACTGGCGGCCAGAGGGCTGCTTTGCGGTTTCACATCTCAGAGCTTTGCTGTCACATTAATTAATAACTCCGTGCAATCCAAATCACCTTCTGTGCCCAAAGCTGTACTTTTAAATAGCAAGTCATCTTTGCTGGAGACTCCCAGGACATAAGACACACAAGAGCTGCAGTGGAATCCTTCATGGTATCCCTGTTTAAAAAAAGAACATGATTCTATTGTTCAGTCTGAACGCTCCAGCACTGTTCAAAGCACCCACCGGAATGTGCCTCGCCTTTGAAATCTGGACTGAGAGCATTTCTGTTCTCTGCTTCTGCGTGTATTTTTTATCTACACCTTTCTGTGAAGATTTGGCATAGATTTGCATGAAGAAGCACTCTTCTTCCGGGAAAAGTCCAATCTCAGCATCTAAAGCATTCTCTCAAGTTTAGAGAATGGAAAAGACACAGAACAAACGCGAGGCACGTGACTGCACTGCGGCTTCAGTGCCCACCGCGGAGATGTGCGCTCCTGGAGACAGCGCCCTGCTAGGATTGTGCAGCTGGGCCTCAGAAAGGTCAGGAACCTTCAGTTTGACCCAGGATTTATTAACTGAAAAGTAAAAATCACCTGTGATTGAGGACAGCCACAAGGTCCTGAGATAAATCATTTCGAACTCAATTAGAAACATACCTCTTTGTACAGCCAACCTTGAAAATCAAGGAAAGCATAGACTGATCAAAAGGAGGGGGGCTTTCACGCAGTCACCCTCATGCTGCCATATGAAAGGAGCATGATCAGGAACACATTTTTTTTTTTTTTAAGAAAACATAATTTATTTCAGACGTGTGCTGGAATAAATAAAACTCATGAGCTTTAACAGATGTAAATAATAGGGAGTAATCTTTGTATGAGTAATTTAACAGATTGTGGAGATCGTGGAACCATTCTGATACAAAACTGGGCTGTCAGGGACAGCGTGGAGCTGAGAGGTTTTGAATGTGGAACTGTAAGTGAGTCCGTGTGTCCTGAAGCCCGCGACAATGGTTATAGCATCCAGCCAGCAAATAAATAAATAAATGCCGTTAAATTTGGGGCCAATAAATAGAAACCATTTGTAAGTTTCCTCTCTTCAGCCGCTGTGAAGTGGCCGAAAGTTTTGATGTTGGGTTTTAGAACATAGGTACAAAGAGCCACCCAGTCCTGTGGGAACTTTTGCGGGTTACTTCTCTTGGTTCTGACGTGTGCTTGTCCAAACCCAAAGTGTATACGTCACTCCATCTCTGCTGGAAAGGCCAGTCGTTAACTGTGTCCAAGTGTTACAATGGAAAGTGTGGTGATTAAAATCCCCTTTTGGAATCCTTAGCCCTGCTTTATTAATTTTGGGCGGTGGGGTAGGAGTGGATGCTTTGAAAACATAAATTCATTATAAATCTAACCTACATGCAGGTTGTAGTGAAACTTCCAGGACTTTTCCAATATGATTTTTTCTTGCGATATGTAGCTTATGAAATGTGTGACTATGTATATATATACAGTGGCATCAAAGCTCTGAGCCCTAAATAGCATCTCTTGAAAATAGTGTATAAGCTATTGGTGTCTAAAAATGTTATGTGAGGTGATATCAGTTAGCTGACAGATCTTACTTAATATTAGCCACAGCAGTTTGACTCTTGTTGAATATTTAAAAATTCCTTTCTTTCTCTCTCTTCATCCTTCCCTTCCTTCTTCCTTCTTTCATTCTCTTTGTCAATTGCCCATTCATTGTCATTCAGTCATTCATCAGCTAATATTTATTGGCTATCTACTATGTTCCAAGTCCTGTTTTAGGCACTAGAGATACAAGATAGAGTAGGGAACAACTTTTGGGGGTAGTTTTCTTGTGGGAGAAGACAGACAGAAAATAAAAATGACAAAAAATAAAGTAGCAGACTGTAGAAAGTGCTATAAAGAATATAATATGAGCCCTAACTTGGCTCAGTGGATAGAGTGTTGGCCTGTGGACTGAAAGGTTCCAGGTTTGATTCCTGTCAGGGGCACATGCCCGGTTGCAGGCTCAGTCCTCAGTGGGGGGCGTGCAGGAGGCAGCCGATCAATAATGCTCTCTTATCATTGATGTTTCTCTCTCTCTCTCTTTCCCTTCCTCTCTTAAATCAATAAAAATATTTTAAAAAATAATATAATGTGAAACAGTGATGGGTTAAAGAGTGGGTGGGGTGCGGTGGTGTTGCTTTAGTGAGAATAGAGAGAGGAGGCTTCTGAGGAGGGTGAGAGTCTAGCTGAGACCAGAAGATGAGAAGAGGCATCCACTTTGATGCTACCTTGGTACTGAAGGCAGAAAGGAGCAGTAAGTGCAAAGGCACCGAGACGGGTAGGAACTTGTTACACTCAATGGACAGAAGAAAGACCAACGTGGCTGGAGCTTTGTGATCAAGGGGGCGAGTGGGAGGAAGGATAGGTAGGGTGTCATAGACTGTGGTGAGGGGTTTGGATTTATTCTATTTTTAAAAAATATATTTTTATTGATTTCAGAGAGGAAAGGAGAGGGAGAGAGAGTTAGAAACATCAGTGATGAGAGAGAATCATTGATTGGCTGCCTCCTGGGCATCGAGCCCACAACCCCGGGCACGTGTCCTTGACTGGAATCGAACCCAAGACACTTTCGTCCGCAGGCCGATGCTCTGTCCACTAAGCCAAACCGTCTAGGTCTGGATTTATTCTTATTCAACGGAAGGGCATTGGAGAATTTTAAGCCAAGGCATGATTTGAAACCCCATGAGTATGTATTTAAAAGATGTTGCTGAGATTGCATTCACTGGGTCACAGAATGTCCAATTAAGGAGTACACAGTAGAGAAGTTTCTCTCAGGTCTCAGTATTCAAGCAACAGTTAAAAAATGTAAACTTATCCCTGATTCTTGTAACAATACAATCACCCCATTTGATTAGACTTGTGGGAATTTCTGCTGGGGTCCAACCCCAGAGTGTCCAGGGGTCCCCAAAGGTGTGGACGGAGTCGGCGAAGAAGGAATGACATGAAGATAGTGTTCAGTTGATCAGCAGCCTAGCCAGGACCTCTAGCCAGGATCTCCAGCAAAGTTCTGGTCTGGATCTCCAGAGAAGTTCTGCTTAGGATCTCCAGCGAGGTTCTGTAGCCATGTTCCCTTGCTAGGTTCTCCAGCCAGGTTCAGTCACCAGGTTCTAGTCAGGCTCTCTTGCCAACCTCTGCAGTCAGGTTCAGTCCAGGATCCCTTGCCATGTTCTCTCCAGCGAAGTTCTTCTGTCTCCAGGCTCCATGTAGGTTCTGTCTTCTGAATTCTGTCTCCTAAGTTGTGTGTTCTAAGTTCTGTCTCCCTGTCTGGTTCTGTGTTCTGAGTTCTGTCTCATGAGTTCTGTGTTCTAAATTCTGTCTGTTTCTGTCTTGTTACAACTGTATTTATACCAGTTGATTCAATCCTATCAATCTCTATTACAAAGGTTGGGGCGTTTCTTATCTCCATTCCAGGGAGAAAAGATTATGTAGTTTAAGCATGATTGTTCGTAGTTAAAGGGATTAATTACCCGCCTGGCACTTAGTTGAGGGGTTGTATTCCCTCCCTAACTTCAGGGGAAAATCCCTACCTGGGGATTCAACCTTTCTCGGAGAGGTGACCTTGGTTAAAACACAGCGCCAAGAAGGTGAGCAAACATATTAAGAACCGTATGCCATATATGCCAGGTCCCTTGAAACAGCAAGGATGGACCGGCTCCCAGCAAATTTCAAAGCTAATTTTCAGTTTTTCTCTAGCAATTCACTATTGTATAGTATAAGCTTTTTTTAAAAAAAATTATGTATTTATTTTTTAAAATATATTCCTTATTGATTTAAGAGAGGAGGGGAGAGGGAGATAGAAACTGCCTCCTGTACATCCCCTATTGGGGATCAAGCCCACAACTTGGGCCTGTGCCCTTGACCGGAATCAAACCCAGGACCCTTCAGTCCTCCGGCTGATGCTCTAGCCACTCAGCCAAACCAACTAGGGCTAAACTTTTCTTTTTAAAATTTTATTTAAATAGGTAATATATGTATGATGTACAAAAGTTAAAAAAAGAAACATATATTGAAAAGGTTTACTTCCATTCCTGTCTCTGCCCAACTCACCATTCACCCCTGCCCCCTACACATAGCCTCTTAATATTAGCTTCTTAAGAGTCTTTCTAGTGTTTATCTAAAATAAAAAATATTCTATTTCCCTTCCACTCCTTCTTCATCAAAAGGCGTGTGTGCATATTTTTCGACCTCTTGCTTTCTTGACCTAATTGAATTAAGAGATTTTTCTACTTCAGCCCAGAGAGAGCTTTCTCAGTAGGAAGGTTTTTTTCACTGAGTAAAAGAGTAGAAATACTATATGCTATTTCACTGATGACTTCATTCATTGATGGACTCAAGTTATTTCTTATTTTTTGGTATTATAAACAGTGCTGTAGTGAATAACCTTTTTCAAATGTCACTCTATATTCTGAGATATAACTGTATAAGATAAATTCCCAGGGGTGGAACTGCTAGATCAAAGTGCACTTTTCATGATATATAATTTTGGTTAGATGTTTGTATTGGCCGAGTTGTGCCTTTGCGAACCTCCATTAACAGTATATGGGAAGTTCCAGTACTCTTATGCTTGGCTTTGCTGCTTCCTTATCATTTACCCATACTTTTTTTAGTCCTGGATCCCTAATTTATTTATTTCTATCCTTCTATGTTGTATATATTTTTGGACAATCATGTGTGGGCCACTTTCAATTGTTAGTTGAAGGAGGCACTGAACAAGTAGATAGTTTTTTATGCTTTAATTATTGGACTTAACACTGTGTTATGAATATTCTTTCACATTTCTATCCCTTTACCCACTGGACTCTGAGTGGTTCACAAACCACAGTTCACGTTTTATTGCTCTTAGAACATCAATATCTGGCGGATAGTAGGCAATGAATATTCGGTATATTAATGAATAGTTTGAAGTAGTAATATTACTACTAAGCCAAGTAGAGCTAACTAATACTTGATATGCAGAGAGTCAGTCAATAATTTAATGAATGAGTTAATAAATATATGATTTTTCTTTTAAAAGAACCCATTATGTCAATAACAGTTAAAAACATTATTATGAAATGGGCTGATATTGCTTTATTCAACTGTGTGCTATTAGAAACATAAATTAAAATGATAAACCATCAGTACATGACTTTAGAGCAAATAAAATTTTATACTATATGGCAGATGAGAATTTTAATGAAAACATAAGGAAAATTGTCCAGCGGATAAATTGGAAATGTAACAGAGAGAGTTGGCTAGGCAAAAGCATGATTCTGAGGGCGATTTGTCTGCATTAGGGAGCTTTCGATGACAGAAATGCTCTAAAATGTCCTGGGAAACTTCTAAAGTAAAATGCTTACACTTTTCTATGTGTAATAAGATATGATTCTACCTTATGCACTCAATAATCTTGTGACACATTCTGGTCTTGATTGCTTTATGATTTGTATCTAGATGAGCTGAAGAAACATTCTAAAACATTTAAAATGTAATATTACTGCTCATGAAACATGTATATGCAATAAAAATCTGTCATTGGGTAAGAATGTCCAGCTGGAGTGCTGCTCACATTTAATAATTCTTTGTATATGAAACAACTAACCCTACACCAAACAGGATAGCAGGGGGATGAGGTTTTGCCTTTAGGGTAATGATGATCAGGCACTAAAACGAATTCTATGTAATCAGACTAATTGAAATGTGTACCTGCCAGGTATTACACATCACAATGACCAACTGGTGCATGTATCCTCAGATTTTTTTCATGCTCATTCAATAATATTGGCATGAACATATGACAACACTTTCATCACACTTCGGGAAATTCTGGTATTGAATATCACTCTGTAAACATTCAGAAAGCATGGAAAGACATAACCTCGCTTTAAACAAGTCTGATTTAGAAAAATTCACTTATTTTTATAAAAAGAGGACTTGCTTTATAAATGATTTCTTAAAAAAATTTATCTTTAAGTATCATGTTCATCATGCACTTGAATTATAATTCAACCTGTAAATATTTTCATTCATTTTTTTTCTAGAAACATGTACATATCTTAAATATTGTTCTTGAAAATAATTATACCTCTTTGCTTCTGATAAATTACAAATATTTTAAAAACTTTTGCCCTAACCGTTTTGGCTCAGTGGATAGAGCGTCAGCCTGCGGACTCAAGGGTCCCAGGTTCGATTCTGGTCAAGGGCATGTACCTTGGTTGCGGGCACATCCCCAGTGGGGAGTGTGAAGGAGGCAGCTGATCAATGTTTCTCTCTCACTGATTGTTTCTAATTCTCTATCCCTCTCCCTTCCTCTCTGTAAATAATCAATAAAATGTATTAAAAAAAAAAAAGTTTGACAATTCTGCAAACTCCCTATGAGTATTTGGAAAGTTGGCTAATGCTTCTCTTGAATATTTTAATTATTTTAGCAATTTAAAAGATTAGCTTCCCTGTTCAAATAACTACAATGGATACAGAGTATATATATTTAGAATTAAAACCATTTAAAATATAGCCTTAATAAAAATAAAATATTGAGATATTCTTTATTTTGTTAATAAGTACAATTACATAGTGTCGTTTCATGCCTTGCAATACTCCCTTACTTGTTTGTACAAAACTCATTAAGTATATAACATAACAGTGTGAGCTCTATCTAGAGTATCAGACAACCAATACATATATGGTATATCAAACTTCATTTACTTTCATTCTGTATTAATATACTGCATAAAAATATGATTGGTTGCCTCCATGCGCCCCAACAAGGGCCCTGGCTGGAGAGGAGTCTGCAACTGAGGTACATGCCCTTGACCGGAATTGAACCAGGAACCCTTTGGTCCACTGAACCAAATGAGATAGGGCTTCCTCAAAACTTTTTAAACCAGCAATATTGTGTAACCTTTATAGATGTTACATAAATACTTGGAAATATATATTTTTGTGCCAGACACTGACATCATTTTTGTGTACAACATTTAATGCCTGTGAATATAGGAAAGGGAGGTAGTTAAGTTCACAACAAAGTCAAGAACTTCGTTAACTATTACTTATGCACCAGTAAAGGATGTTCTAATAAAAAGTCATTATAATAAAATCTAATTAAATATGAAATCCTCTTTATATAAAAAGAATAACATGAACTACCTATATTTCTTTTAAAAAAATATATTTTATTGATTTTTTACAGAGAGGAAGGGAGAGGGACAGAGAATTAGAAACATTGCTGAGAGAGAAACATCGATCAGCTGCCTCCTGCACACCCCCCACTGGGGATGTGCCCACAACCAAGGTACATGCCCTTGACCGGAATCGAACCCGGGACCCCTCAGTCCGCAGGCCGACGCTCTATCCACTGAGCCAAACTGGTCAGGGCATTACCTATATTTCTTGAGCTAAAAATATAAATTGCTTAAACTATAGCTCTAGCATTAATTCTCTTATTTGGTTAATAACTATTTTGTGTATAAATTGGTTTCTTCAGTTTCTTCATGTCCATGGGATGTATATGTGTTCTTTAGCTATTTCTTTCACCTTCTTTATCCAGTAACTCCACCACCTCCCCTTGGGCACCACATTTTTCACTTTGATGAAACACCCTTAACTTTTAGACTAGGTCAGTTTTCCCACATGTTTTAACTGGCTTGGGTATACAAGAATGCAAGGTCCTCACTGCTCTTTCTGGGATTATTTAACAGGCTTGTGCTTGCCCTAAGCAAACTTGAGGGATAAGATAATGTCTCCACAAAGGACTAAGATCAGCTTACTGCTTGCTCTAAAACAATGGGTTCTTTAAGGTCAGGGTTCCTCTCCGGTAAAGCAACCTACTGTGTGTGCAGGCATCATCTGACCTTCTACCTCACCCTTACTAATTGGGCTTGAGGAACTGATATGAGTATGCTGACATTAGGATTACTGCTTTTGCTATGAGTAATGGACTTTCATCTCTGGTCTAGGAATCTTGTGTCTTATGTCTTTTCTTAGCTTCTAGACTGGGTGATCATAACAATCACCTTGTGGTTCCTCTCAAATTAGGGGTCAAAGTTTTACACTGTTGTCTGATGTCTGAGAAGAGTTGTTTCCTAGATTTTGTCCAGTTTTCTAGTTGTTTGTGACAAAATGGGGAGTCCCGTCCTGGTTATACTACAATGGATATAGACACTTGGTTTTCTGTCTGAGAACATTAATAATGATAACATCTTTTTTACCTACCTCACAGGTTTGTGATGAAGAATAAAAAGTAATATGCATGAAAGCTTCTGTAAGCTACATAAGAATGTGCAAACATAAGGTGTGATTATTTAAAGTCCTTGGAGTAGACATCTAGGGCTTTATTGAATTAATTTTTAAAAAATTTTTTTATTAGTTATCTGTTGAAAGTTGTCATCTTTTCTTTTTGTCCTCCATAAGCAAAAAAAGTATACAGTTTTTAAATCTTTTGTCTGATAACTCAACTCCAAAATCTGGAGCTTTGTGAATCTGTTGTTGTCCATTGTTTCCACTGAATTTTTCTTTTTGTCTTTTATCTTTGTGTTTCTGGTTATCTTTGATTATAGATGGATACTGTATTTGCGGAACTATTTGTAAAAATAATTTGGGGCCTGGAGCAATGAGGCAGACAGGCCCTAAGATGGTTCCCAAAGACCCGATCCTTGCATGGTGTCCTTGGTTGAGTTTGGCTTAGATTTAGCAAGTTGATTCTGACTAAGAGAAAATGGCAGAAGAAATGTTAGGTTTCTCTCAAGATTAGGTTATAGAAGGCTATGGCTCCCATATGCATCTCCTTCTCTTGCTCCTGGATTCTCTGCTCTGGGAGAAGCCACACAGAGCAGCCCTATGGTGGGAGAGGCCCACATGGTGAGGAACTGGGGCTTCCTGCCAACAGCCACGTAGTGACCTTGAAAGTGGCTTCTCATCCAGACCCAGTCTAAGCTCAGATGACTACAGCACCATCTGGCCCCTTGAATGAAGCCTGTTTGAAGCATGAGCTACAGGGGTGGACAAACTTTTTGACTCGAGGGCCACAATGGGTTCTTAAACTGGACTGGAGGGCCGGAACAAAAGCATGGATGGAGTGTTTGTGTGAACTAATATAAATTCAAAGTAAACATCATTACATAAAAGGGTACGGTCTTTTTTTTTTTTTTTTTTAGTTTTATTCATTTCAAATGGGCCGGATTCGGCCCGCGGGCCATAGTTTGCCCACGGCTGAGCTAGAACCACTAAGCTGCTCCTAGCTTCTTGACCTACAGAAACTATCAGATGAAAAATAGTTATTATGTATAGCCACTAAGTTTGGAATAATTTTTTTATGCAGCATTTGATAACCACATTCAGATCATGATCTCTTTTAACAATTAGGATTTCGATTTGCTTCTTCCATTTGGCTGGGGTGCTAGCACTCTAGAACACCTGGGGAGACTTACAGCCCAGAATTTTAGCTGTTTTTAGTCTCAGGAGTTGAGCTGATTCAAAGCTGAGCTGCTGCTCCTTTGAGGGCCTACCTGTGGTTCACCCTGTCTCCTAAGGGACAGCCCTTGGCAATGCCAGCCCAAAGTGAGGGAGTTCAGAGGGCTCTCCCCATCCTGTTTTAGGCCCTGGAGACCAATCTCTGTGACCTTAGCAGTAGGAAGTTGTTACAAATTCTGCTCAGCCTCCCAGGCTCTCTCTCTCCCCTCTGGAATTGGAGTAGTTCCAAACTTGGGATGTATTAACCTACCACCCTCCCCATAAATCTTTACTTTATCATGAGCTCATTGATATCTTCAATTGGTTATTTCTTTAAATATTTTAATTAAGTTTTTACTTGTCCTAAGAGGACTCAGTCTATCATTATTGGCAGTAGAAGTCAAACTTTACCTTTGTTTTTCTATCAGAGAAGTTATATACTTCTTAAGTCACAAAGCATAGTCATTTGTAGGTTTCAGTGTGATAGTCGACTGAATTCTATAGGAATTTTCTGTGTGCCTTCCATCTAAAACTCTGAGGTACTTTTCTGGTGACTAATCTAGTGGCCTGCTTGCGAAGTTTACATGGTGACATTGCTGGCTTTCCTGTCAATGTGGATGGGCATGGCTGTTGACTCTGCTGTTCACTCATTTTCTGAGATTTACTCTGGTAAGGCCAGAGCTGTATTTTGATGTCACTTGGGTAATGAATGGTGGGAGGGATTATATAGTGTATTTTCTAGTATAGTCTATCTCTGAGTTATTATCTGCAAAGTTAATTTATGGCTTATGGTTTTTATTTTTACATATGATTTCTAGTAAATAAGCTTGTGTGGGTTAGGTACCAACTCCAAATCACAGGGAATGCCTATGCCCTTAGAAAATGCTATGAGAAGAGAATTAATAGTTGGGAATCTTGAGACATTATGTTGTGGGGGAAGCCTTTGTAATTTTAAAGAGTAGATATGTATATATTGACTTAGAAAAATATGTCAAGATATAGTCTTACTGGGAAAAAAAAGCTGTATACCCAAAGCTCCTCTGTGTGTGTGTGTGTGTGTGTGTGTGTACGTGCACGCGCATGCTATTTGTAAATGTACACAAAATGTTTAAAAAAGAATACAGAAGAAACCGAAGAAGGGGATTGAGGATTTGATATGGGATGAACTCTTAGTTTTTCCTTGTACACTCCAAATTACTTGACTTTTTATTATTTCATGTGTCATTTTCCCAATTGACAAACTAGTTCATTGAACACTTGAGTGGACACATATTGGCAGTGTAATTTTATATTAGCTGGAAAGAATGATATACAATTACTTTCCATTATCATCCTGTTTTGTTATCTCTCTTTCCCATTGTCTCTACTAGATATTATGTTTATACATTTATTTGTGTTAAGCTATGGATGGTATGCCTATTAAGTCTCTTAGACTTTTTTTTTTTGCTTCATCCAAATATTTAATACTTTTTGGTTATTTATATTTGAGTTGTTAAATCTCCCAAGGTCACATTTCAGACTCGAGCACTTGTCAATTTGTATATACAAAATCTAGAGGCAGGAATGTTGGAAGGAGTTTAAATTCTATCACTTAATAGCTGAAGACCTGGTGCAAAAAAATTTAACCAACTATTTCCCTCCATCTGTCCATGCTCACAGAATCAGTATTAACAACTATTTTCCAGACACTTAGTTTTCTGTCTGAGGACATGAATAATGATATAACATCTTTCTCACCTACCTCACAGGTTTGTGACGAAGAACAAAAAGTAATATGCATGAGCACTTTTATATGCTGCATAAAAATGTGCAAACATAAGGTGTGATTATTCGAAGTCCTTTGCTGCTACATTGTAAAGTTTGAAGCAGAGACCCCCTGAGCTAGATGTCCAATTTTCCATGTGGTATCCATGAAGCCAAAAGTTTAAGGAAAAACATTGACTATAGCATTTGTAACAAGAAAAGATCCTCTTTGGTAAGGGGATGAAAATTGTGCATAATAAAATAGGAAAATAGATTGGTTGTCCATAAGAGAAAGGAATGGAGGCATCTCCTTTTGGGGGTGGGTGGGAGGAGGGGGGAGATCCTGCCAGGTGGCTTTGTCCCTTTCCTTCCTCTGAATTTCAGGAGCGTGACCTACTCTTCTCTTGTGCTTGTGATTAGTTTAACATCATGCTCGGGGCATTGAATAGCATCAGTTCCTGACCTCAGGGAGGGCTTTCTGGGAGGCTGTGGAAGGTGAACAAGTATGGGAAAGTCTTCCTCTGGAAAACTTCTCCTCCTCACTGATCCCTTGGACCATCCATTACAAATTTCCAGGTTCTTGGTCTCCATTTCTCTAAATGATAAATACAGTTACTTAAGTTTCTAACTGATGCGACCAGATGGTAACAAGTTTAAGAGCACAAGGGGGGAAAAGGCAACCTTTTAGCTCTTCTTACTATATCCAGATTCAAACCAGAATATCTATAATAGATTCATTTATACATTAAAAAAATAAATTTATATTTAATAGGCTATGTATTCTGAGTTATGATGTACCAGTACAACATCACAATCTTTTCCATTTTATTTATTCTTCCTCTTTCTTTTCCTCTCTCTTTGGAAGTATACCTAGTAGGACAGAGAAATGAATACATTATTTAGAAGGTGGATACATCTCAATTTCCTGCTGAAATACACAAAATACTGACCTGTCCTGAGATGTTAAGTAGAATTATTTGTTTTCATGGTTCTAGAACAAATGCTTTTTCTTAAAACTATCTCCATCAACTTTTTTTTAAAACTAGGCAGCTAGCTATCTATAGGATATACAGTATGAAAATGATACTGAAAAAGAACAGAAAATAATATTTCATAGAAGAAAGGATAAATATGTTTTAAATAAAAAACTCTAGATTCTTAGAAAATAGGCCTAAAATTTTAATTGAATCTTTGACTTGTCAGCTTGAGCTGCTGTAACAAGCACAGTGGCTTGGTGGTGGCTTTAGCAGTAGAAATTTATTTCTCATAGATCTGGAGGTTGGAGGTGCAACAGCGGGGTGCTCGCATGGTCACGGTCTGGTGAGGGCCTCCTCCTCCTGGTCTACGGGTAGCTGCCTTGCTATGGCCGCACCTGGTGGTGAGAGGGACACTTAGTTTCTCCTTCTCTTTTAAGGGCCTTAATCCCATAATAACCTAATCTAACCTCATTACCTTTCAAATGTCCCACCCCCAAATACCATCATACTGGGCCTTAGGAATTTTGGGGGAACACATTCAGTCCATAGCAACTTTTAGTGATGCTGTTCTCAGTATTGGTCTGGGCCTGGGGTTGGCTAGGCTCCCACTGAGCCGCTCAGGGCCCGCCAGAGCTGGCGGACAGAGCCTCCTGAGGATCTGGTGTTTTTCAGGGCCTCGTGCTTTATCCATCATTCCTCTGCTCACTGAATTGCTATTCCCGTTTTCCTTGTAAGTAATTTTAATTTTTCTTAGTCTGAAAGCTCGGTTAGGTTACACTGACATACAGTAATTCAATTATAGCTTTAATTGAAAGCTCAGGCTAAAAATAGGCTTATAAATATTATATGGAAATTTTAGGTTGATAGTTTTATTATTATTGTTTTAATCAAATAATGTATAAGTCAGCAACTTTTTCTCATTATATTTCTTTTTTGTTACTGGCACGAAGTTGTATGCTGGCAATAAAATGATACCTAACACTTATTGAGTTCTTCCTCTGTGCTAGGCAATGCCAGGCACAGAGGAATATCTGATTTAATGTGCACTAAAACCCACGAGGCAGGTCCTGTTTTTAAGCCATTGTATAGATGCGGAAACTGAGGCCTCTAGCAGTAGATGAATGTGCTTAAGGTCAAACACACTGTAAATGATAGAGTCAGATGCCTGTGCTGGGGACATTCCTGAGGTTGACAACTCTCTCAGGTGACAGATCTCTCTTAGGAAGGAGTTTGTGCTTTACATGCACATAAAAATTTTATAGCAACATTGAGTAGATAATTCAATAAGATGTA
Organism: Myotis daubentonii; assembly: GCF_963259705.1. NCBI lineage: Eukaryota > Metazoa > Chordata > Mammalia > Chiroptera > Vespertilionidae > Myotis > Myotis daubentonii. The sequence goes on from NC_081844.1 coordinate 52,847,869, forward strand.
TGCCTAAGAAGTGTGGGGGCTTTGAGGTTATCCCCCCACAAAAGCATTTCTAATTAAACCAGTGGAGACATTTGTAAATTAAATCTGTATGATTAATTTTAGATAAGATGGGGAAACTGAAGCTGAGATTTATAGATAAGATAAATTTATTTGTGACAGCAAAAATGTACCAATGCTCTTTGTGCAGCCCTGGTTTTGCCCAGTATTCATGACAACATCGCTTTATATGCAAAGACAATCCCCAGTCAACTATGAGTTCAACAGATATAAAACTGGTGACCTGGCAGGGAAGACACTACGAAGAGCCTACTAAGTACCAAGTTAGTATCTATTGGGTTGATTGGGTTCATTTAGGTTCTGTAGGTTCTACTTTTACATCTTGTTTGGTTTTGTACGTTGGAAACAATAAGCGTGTGCGTGTGTGTGTGCGTGTGCGTGTGTGTGTGTGTGTGTGTGTGTGTGTTCATATGACCGTAGCTACATTGCTACAGACATCAGTGGAGGCAGACAGAGGGGGTGGAAGACCTTGGGGTTTCCCCTTTGGAAAGTCTCCTGCCGTTATGCAGATCTAATGAGAGCAGCTGGCAAGGGAGCCTGTGAAGTGTGGCTTGCAGGCTCCTCCTGTGAGACACAGAGCAGAGCCAGGGAAGGGGAAGTACAGTGTGAGAGTGCCCATGTGCAAATGACAGGCACAGCCTATGTAGGGACAGAGGTCTGTGTTCTCCCCTCTATCACAAGAGAAATGAATAAACTCCTGTCCTGGCGTGGGGAATTTTTGATGGTTCTTTAGAGTCTCATTTGTCTCCTTTCTTAGGAATGGTGAGACCTTTGAAAGCAGGAGTCCTATCACTTGGGTGTCTGCTTCAATTCTAACCTTCCCTCTCAGGATTTTTAAACAAGGGTCTCTAGATAGACTCTACCCTCAGGGATGTTTCGATGAGACAATGCATTAGAGCAGTGGTTCTCAACCTCCTGGCCCTTTAAATACAGTTCCTCATGTTGTGACCCAACCATAAAATTATTCTCGTTGCTACTTCATAACTGTAATGTTGCTACTGTTATGAATTGTAATGTAAATATCTGATATGCAGGATGGTCTTAGGCGACCCCTGTGAAGGGGTCGTTCAACCGCCAAAGGGGTCGCGACCCACAGGTTGAGAACCTCTGCATTAGAGGAAGCACAATTCCCCTGACAAATCCAATTGTGAAGTCGTGTATCATTGATGGGAGCTACTGCTCCTGTTCCAGCTTCTATCCACATGTGATGAGTAGGAATTCTTCACAAGTCTAGCCTTCATTAGGTAACTGCAGAGATGATCTCCTCTTAGAAATCTCTCATATAATATACACATTTTGGCAATTTGGGAAGCAGTTATTACTACAGCACTTACTATTGTTGAGTATCCACTTGACATTTTTTTTGGGAGGGGGGGAAGATTTTAAGAACTCAAAGTATTGTAATAATTTTCTGTTGTTTTGTAGGGATTGGTTTAGCTTTGCATGCATCTGAGGAGTATGTGTGCGTGCATGTTTGTGTGTGCATCTGAGAAACTGCAACCTTAGAGAATAGTATTTGGACTGGTTATGTAACCAGTCCAATGAACTTCAGAATCAGTGAGCATTGTACTTGATCAACTCTTTAAATCAGAGGATGAAGTTTGTTTTAGCTTTTTTAGATTTTTCAGTATATACATATACATACATATTCATACATTATAGGTAGATATTTTTATTATAACATGAAGGATCATTTAACAATTATCTAAATACAAATTTCTAGATTTTAATATGGTGTATGCAGGAGATGGCATTTTATCTCAAAATTGAGCTCATCAACTTTTAGAACTTCATGAGCCCAGACCTGAATAGCCAGTCATCACCTTTTGAACTTTAGCCCCCTGCTCAAAGTGAATTTCAAATTGTGAATACTGTGAAGTGTTAAATTATAAGTAATAAAAATTAGCTCCTCTCTGTGAAATTAAGGCCTAAAGAAAAAGGACCATAACAGCTGTTTTCCAGTTCATCCTTTGGAAGCATGAAGCTTCTACAGACTAACTTTGTGAACCAAGTAACCTGATTCTATAATGAAAATTCCATTCCTTTGGAGATGGAGATCTGATTTTCTATTTAAACAGTTAGCAAATTTTCTTTAAAAATTTAGCAAATTATTATTTTTTTGGGGGGGGGCAAAAGAAACTTGTTCTAAATTGAAAAAGTTAATTTTTAAATAATTAGTGTTATTCTAAGTTTCTACAGTTACCCACCCCTTTTGTATTGTGTGTTTTTCTTTCTTTGACACCTTTCAATTAGCAAGAGGATGAATTAAACTGTAGTTCTTATAAAATAATTCATGTGAAGAAACATTTATTTCTACATCTGACTGAAAATTGATGTGGAGTAAAAATACCCCCAAAAAGTTAAACATAAAAACACAAAGCATACCAATGTAATTGCAATAATGGAATTATACTGGTATTATTACATTTTTACATCTGGTATCAATAGACTGATTTTCCAGATCAGTTGTTCTCAAGGTGTGGTCCCTGGACTAGCATCATCGCATCATTGAACCTCTTAGAAATGTGAATTCTTGGGTCTCATCCAAGACCTACTGGAATGGAAACCTTTAGAAGGAGGTAGGAGGAGAGCAATCTGTGTTTTAACAAACCCTCTGGGTGATTCTATGGACCACAGAATAATTACCATAATTTGATACTGCTTTCCAAAAATTGAGATTACTCTATTATGAATCAGGTGTAACAGATGACAGAAATAGTGTAAAAAAAACCCCCAAATCATTAACACTATTGTTTCTGGTTGTTTGGTTTGTAAAACTTTTCTTGTGGAGAAAAATTTGTGTGACTGTTTTTGGAATAAGGCAGTGATCATTATGAAGGCAGTGATATGGATACCATTTGTAAGTTTTGCCACCGTAGCACTTAATGTCATAGTGACGGGACATAGAGGAGAGGAGCTGGGCACTGGGCAGTGGGCAGTTAGTTAAAGGGGTACTTGACTTCATTTGTGTGATTAGTAGAATAAAAGAAGATAATATATATGAAAATCATTTGCACCTTGTAAAGCACTATAAGTGCAATTTATGCATTTGTTCTGTCAACAAACATTTAAGTACTCTAGGTCCTAGGGAATAAACAGTGAAGAAAACACCCGCCCGTGCCCTCGTGGAACTCATGTTCTGGGGACTTGAGTTATATTTAACTATGTATTTGTTACATACGAAGCTATAAATGAATACTTACAAGTAAACTGAGGTTAATTTGCAGAAAATTTTTCAAAATAGGCCCTGGTAGCACTAGTAGTTCACCTACTGACTGTTCAGGTAATGCCGGGGTGATAGCTAGCATCTAGAAGGGTTCAGGAATCTGGAGAAGGCGCTGTGTGTAAATTAATAAAGAGACTAGAGATATAATATAAATTTGTAATCCATGGGGGAGCCAGAGGAAGTTTAGCTATAGGAACCAAGTTCTCCCTATCTCCGGAGCCAGGGCTCTTTTTATTCCCATATTTTGCCCTATAGCAAAGTAGATATACATATCAAAGGTGAGTTTGTATACAGTAGGCATTGTCAGGTTGGGGAACTGCCTTCGGCTGTTCACGTGTTTAGCCAGCAGGAGGCAATAACATGTAGATTCAAATGCCCTCAGCTGTCTGGTAGCAGGTAATAATATATGCAGATCTTTAGGTGTGGGGAAATGCCCTTAGCTATTCCAGCAGGAGATAATGTGTATTCAGCCCTGCTGAATCCCCAAGTTCCATCAATCTTTTAATGAAACGTCTTGCATTTATGACATGCTGGAATTAGCTTCTGGCCCTCAGTTGTATGGTAGTTTCAAACACATCTACCCACAAAGTAAGAAGATAGATCTATGCAAACCCCAAAGAGATGTCACCAGGCCCATGTACTAAGCCAGGGTTGACTTCAGTCTTCTCTGCGTTAATCTTCTGCTTCAGACTGTGAGTTCCTGGAGGACGGGTGCCACACTTCATGGAACCTGTATCACCAGAACCTTCCAGACTGTTGGTGATAAAAACGAGGGCTCCATAATTGCTTGCTTCACTATGTATTTAATGTGATCATCTGGTTTCCAATCCCCAGCCGCTTTGAAATAGCGAGTGAAAGGCAGTTTCCTGGTGAAGACAGGATAGATAGCAGGGAGGAGGGGCCCTTAATGTCACCACAAAGGACAAAACAGAATATCTGTTTTTTTAAAATAAGCACAGCAGTGCAGCAATCTGGGGAAGAAGACTAATTACTTTATAACACAGAGAACTGATTTCCAAATGTGAAGAAAAGACTAACGTGCTTGAGCACGTAAGATTGACAGACGTGGTTGCCTGCAGATGAAAGCCATCAGCCCTTCAGGACACTCGGCTCCCAGTCTCCAGAGCACCCAGAGAACCAGAGCTTTGGCGCTTTTTATTTTTCAATTAGAACACTGTTTGACTTACTACAGATTTCAAATACGACTTTAAGCAATGCCATTGCCTATATTGGTATAGCTAGTATTCTAATTTTTCTTAATTTTAGTTTAATAGCATTCTCTTCCAGAAGAAAATATACCTTATAGGTCAGCTACAGGAAAAAAAAATGCACTCTCTTAGTTTTTAGAGAGATACATATGAATATATTCCCCATCTATGTTACTTTTAATCTTGTTAATTCTAAAGTGTGGTAATTTTTTTGTGGCTAAGAAACACTTTCTTTAGCAGCCACTGATGCCTCTTTGACACACTGCGCTGAGAGGAAGGAGAGACTGCCTGGCAGAAGACAGAGCTGTGGTAGAGTTTGGGGTCCAGCCCTGGTCTGCCACAGGGTAAATGTGGGTCTCATCCGAGTCACTAAAATTTCATCAGCAGCTGTGTTCTTATCTGTAGAGTGGAGCCAATACAAACTTACAGCACAGAACTGTTTTGACAATTAAATGAAATAATGTGTGTGGAAAGCATTTAAAAAACAAGGATCACTTACAGAAATGGTGGGAACCTATATCACAAAATACATGTTAAAAGACAGGATCTGAGCAATTACTGAAAATTTAATTTTTTCCCCTTCCTATCTCTTCCTTCCTATGATATTTCCCAGGACAATTATGAAGTCAGATGATTCTTTGTTTATATAAAATGGCCCAGGTCCAGTTGTTCTCATGAGTTGGCCTGGACCTTTCTCAAGTAGGTTTGTGACTGAGCTTAATTGGCTGGTAAATCAATTATAAATTCTAAGGAGGAAATCAGATGTCAGTAAATGAGCATCAGTAACAGAAAGTAGGTCCAGACCTGGTGAGTTTAACAGTGGCTGGGATTTTTAAGACTTGTGGAAGATATTTACTACATTAGGCTCCTAACATAATTATGGACAGATTGAATGTTTTTCTGTAGATCTCTCTCATTTGAATGTTTGCCTCCACACAATTCTTTAGCAGCTGCCTCATATTAATGTCTGTGGAGACAAAACCTGCGGGAACACATTTTGACAAGGAATAAAAGTGGGAGGCAGCTGCATGTCTCTTATGAAATCAGTGGGGCTTTGCCTTTAATCTCTTTAGATCCAGGTCACAGGCTTAGCTTGGCAGGGCGGTTTAACTATAGCTCAGGTTATTTTCTTCCTGAAAAGCAACTGTACCATAAACTGCTATCACTTGTTAACACCTCAGAGGACACCAGTTGTCCTCACATTTATGAAAAAGAAACATATTCAGAAGAGAACGGAATACCTGGATTTGGAGACTGGCCGAAGGAAGAAGCTTGAGGCCGGAAAGTGCTTTTGAAAGAGGTGAGGTCTGCAGGGAACACAGAGGTGAGTGATTGGGGGAGAGTCCGGTCACAGCCCCGAAGGAGCAGTGAGGTGGAGAGAGAGGTGGGGAAGAACTTCGAGACTAAAAATGAATAGGCGGGCCCTAGCCGGTTTGGCTCAGTGTATAGTGTCGGCTGCGGACTGAAGGATCCCGGGTTTGAGTCCGTTCAAGGGCATGTACCTTGGCTGCAGGTTCCTGGCCCTGGTCAGGGACATGCGGGAAGCAACCAATCAATGTGTCTCTCTCACACCAGTGTTTCTCTCTGTCTCTCCATCTCCCGCCCACTCTCTCTAAAAATCAATGGAAGAATATCCTCAGGTGAGGAGAAAAAAAAATAGGAGGATGTCATAGGCAACTTTACATGCTTTGCAGTTTGCCTGGTTGTTACATCCAGGATGCTGTAGAAACAAAATAAATGTTTTTCTGATAACACAATCCAAATTTCAAATGTAATAATTACCCAGTTCATCCGTAGAATATTATTTGTAAGCTTTGATTTGTCGTTAGTGGGTAGATTGCTGATGTATTTGACTAAAATCTTTTCCTCTGGAAGACTTGAGCACGTGATGCTGAGTACAGCAATGGCCTCGAAAGTATCTGTGTGTATGTATATCGGTGCTATTTGAACCAGGAGAATGTACAGAATTATATGAAAACAACTACAGTTTCTACTTAATATTTCGTGCTTATCATATATGTGTCAAATAATTTAACTGGTAGTTTTAATGTATGAAAGCTAAGAACTACATCAGTATTTGTCACATGAATACTTTAAAAATAAGCAGTTGCTTAGCACTCATGAAATTTAATGTGTTATGTACCTACAAGAACAATATTCCCTTCTTTTAAAAGCTTATAAAAACTGATGCAAAATAGCATTGATGATTATATCAGTTCAGGTACCGTGAGAACCAGACTCCATGGAAGAATAAGACATGCAAGAGAGTCATTGGGAGCCAAACCTGTAAAGGATACAGGGCGATGGAGTAGGAGGAGACCCTGACTGTGATCTCCTATGGAAGGAGGGTGCCACCTATGAAAGGAAGGAACGAAGGAGGGGCATTGGGTAGAAAGAGCCTCGAACAGAATGCAGCTCTGAAAAAGGCTTGGCCAGACCAGTGGGGTTTCCCAGAACAAAGACTGCCCATTGGAGAGTCCACATTGGGCAAGAATGGCCAGCCTTAGTACCCAATCAGGCTCGGTCATTGGCTGGGAGCAGCCAGGGAGAGTATGGCCTTGGCCAGGTTGTGGCAGCTGGAGGCTGTTGGCTACCTCTACTCCTCCCATCAGGGTCTCTCTCTTTTTTAAAAAAATATATTTTTATTGATTTTTTACAGAGAGGAAGGGAGAGGGATAGAGAGTTAGAAACATCGATGAGAGAGAGACATCCATTAGCTGCCTCCTGCACACCCCCCCATTGGGGATGTGCCGGCAACCAAGGTACATGCCCTTGACCAGAATCAAAGCTGGGACCCTTCAGTCCACAGGCCGACGCACTATCCATGGAGCCAAACCGGTCAGGGCCCATTAGAGTCTCTCTTGAAGTGAGATCTGAGCAGTCCAGTCCCACAGCTACCATAATTATGCAGTGTTATAAACTAACTTATCAAGCTTTTTAAAATTGACATTCTAAATATTCACTCATGTGAATATTGTTATTGGCAATTGGGGATTTTTAGAAACACATTGGAATCATGCAAAACCACAGACTAACCAACGTGAAATTGTATATTCTCTGTAAACCTAAGGGCTAATCTTATTTTATTTGAAGATTTACAACTACCATTTTAGTATTTATTTCCATCTACATCTGGGATCTAGAGAGCAATTCTAGCTTTCTTTAAAAGTTGTGTTAATTGCTTTCTCTAATTCTGAATACAATACATGCTCATTTTAGACAAACTGAAAATATAAAAAAACTTTTATTTTATTATTTATTTTAAAAAATATATTTTTTGTTGATTTTTTGAGAGGAATGGAGAAGGAGAGATAGAAACATTGATGAGTCTTGGCTGCCTCCTGCAGGATCCCGGCCCCCACTGGGGATGGAGCCCCAGACCTGAGCATGTGCCCTGACTGGGGATCGAACCAGCCACCTCTTGGTTCTGGGTGGATGTTCAACCACTGAGCCACACCAGCCGGGCAAGAAACCTTTTAAAAAGGATATGAAAATCACTCTATTTTATTTTTTCAATTAGTTTACATTCAATATTATTTTGTATCAGTTTCAAATATATAGCATCTGGTTAGACAGTCATATGTTTAAAAATAACCCTTAATTCCAACACTGAAAATGAATATACAGTTAACTTTTGTGGTGTTTCCCCTGCGATTAAAAAAATGTGCGCATATAACAGGGATGCTAATAGGGTCTGCAAATAGCCACTGAATTAGTGGGATGAGTTGTTTCTGTGAGAAGACTCCAGCCCTACCTGATAGCACCTGCGCTGTGAGCTGGTGGCAGTGGCCTGACAAGTCTGCTAGTGCCTGGGCTCAGGGCTGAGCTCAGGGAATAAGACCCAACCAAGATGAACTTGTCCCATTAAGAAAGTCCAAGTCCACCATAGAAGATTGGAACTCCCTTGGTGACTGCCATTTATATCTGTCTGACAGTCCTGGAGCCATGGAACTCATGTCTGGGGGCCACAAAGACCTGTTTGAAAAATGTTATGGCTCAAAGAGTGTGGCTTTGGGATTATACCGTGTGCCTAAGGGGCAAGCTTTCTTGTGCTACCATAGATCACCTTGAAGCTGGCACTTGTGCTGGTAGTGTTGGTAGAGCAATCACAGTGCCCAGTGAGACATGATGGTTCTGGAGAAGCCCAGCAGGCCAAGGGGGTGTTCAGGAGATGCCCAGAAGATGCCTGGAAGTGCTTAGATGGAGCAGGAGTGTTTGGAAACACACAGCAGCTGATGATGCTCAGAAGTAATGGGGGGGGGGGGTTAGAGCTCCTGCATGAGTAGGTGGGCCACAGCCAGTGAAGTTGGGCTGTGGCTATTACTATTCTAACCCCATGTGTCCTGAGATATATACACATGAAGAGATGTGTGTATGTGTGTGTGTGTGTGCATATGTGTGTATGTGTGTATGTGTGTGAGAGACAAAAGGAGAAAAAGGGAGACATTGTGTAGTTAATGGATATCATAAACAATTTTTAATTCTATTTTTTTAATTTAACATTAGAGTGAATAGGTGTTTGCCCAAATTATTAAGTTTTCCTTGAAAACATGATTTATTTCATGATATATGTTTGCTCTCATGTTTTTAATTTTCTTATTGATACATATTGATTTTTGTGTTTTTTTAAAATTTCAAAGTGTGATGAACATGTTTGCACTTGTATCTTTTATCATATCTTTGATGATTTCTTTAAAATAAATCTTTACAATGAGATTGCCATATCGAAGGATATTCTTATTTTAAGATCTTTGATACATATTATGTACTTGCTTTCAAGAACATTTTTTGAAGTTTACTCTCCCATTACTGGTGTATGAGATTGTCTACCTCATTAAATCCACTCCATGAGCATCTATTTAAAATAATATTTTCTAGTTTGTTATGTAAAAATATTAGATTGTTTAAGCTTTTTACCAGTTAGGTTAAATCTTTTTTCTGTGTTTTTCTACTTAGTCTACTGTGTGCTCTACCTACTCTTTTTGTAGGATGTTAACATTGTTCATATTTATAGGGAAAAACCTTTTTAATATTATGTCTATCAACCTTTTGTATTTGTTCTTTCTCCCCCTCTTCTTGCCTTTTCATTTTATTTGCAATATATATATATATTTTTTAATTTTACAGAGAGGAAGGGAGAGAGATAGAGAGTTAGAAACATCGATGAGAGAGAACCATCGATCAGCTGCCTCCTGCACATATCCTACGGGGGATATGGCCGCAACCCAGGTACATGCCCTTGACCGGAATCGAACCTGGGACCTTTCAGTCCGCAGGCCGATGCTCTATCCACTGAGCCAAACCGGTTTCGGCAGCAATATTTTATTAATGCATAGAATTTTAAAGCTTTTTTTAAGCTTTTCCTTTGTGACTTTTGCATCTTCTATCCCTAGATAGAAAAAAAAAATCAGTTAAGTGCTTGGAATAAAATCAGTTGGAATTTCAAATTAAACCACATGCCAAAATTTATTCCAGCTGGCATAAGGAATTAAATATAAAAGGAGCCATAAAATTCTGTTTGCCAAAAACAGGGATTTGTTGGTCTCCTTCACTATCTGTGTTGTTGGCTGTTAATGTAATCCTTGCAGCTCACAGTGGGGGTACGACTTGAAGTATGCAGGTCCTTCTTTGACTAAGTTTGAATGGTTGACCCAGGGGTCTGCCAGCCAGAAAAAGCATCTCAAGGCCCTATTTTGGACGAGTAATTTATGCATGTGAAATCCCTAAACTCCATCACACTGGTCACCAAGAGAAAGGTCTATAGCAAAAAAGTTCTAAGAAAAAGAGGTAGTATTGATGAATATAGTGGACAATGTAGTAAGGAGAGGTAGCTTGTGTATCTGTTGACATCTGTAACAGAAGGGCTGTGGGTTTAAGATAGAGGGAGGAGAAATTGCTTGGGAGCAGCAGAGAGGATAGATACTTCAATCTTAGCCCACTGGAATTAGGAGTATGGGAAGCAAACCCCTGTCACTCCAGAGGGTGTCAAGGTAACTCATATGCTAGTGTGGGGGGCATACTGTTTTAATTACACCAGGAAGGTGGAGGGAGCATTCAGAGAAGAGGGTCAGAGCACAAGGGGACTTTGATGATGACAGATCTGAATTATCCAAGGTGCGGGGAAGGGTTTGGGGGATCCAGGAAGGGCATGTTTGAGTCAGTTAGGGGATGTATGGAGCCATGTGGGGTAAGAGAGTCTAGTGGGTGTGGTTCTACCTACTTATTTAGACTGAGGTCAACAGAATGGAGGCATGATATAAGATTCATTCTGAAGGTCACTTAGGGGAGACTGATGCTCAAATAATTCTAGCCTCCTTCTCAGGACCTGCCATTTAGGCTGTGTCACTGGGCACCATGAGGTAGGAGGATTACATGGTGGTGTGAGCTGGAAGAAGTGGAGCTCTGTGTACATGCCCCCAAATTCTGTTACTGGAGGTCACAAGGCTGAGAGGTCACCCAGATGAAGAAGCTATAAAAATCTTTGGATTAATGAATGAGTATGGTGTATTTGATGGGGATGTAGAGACTTGACTTGTCTGATTAGCAATAAATGACATTTACTTATTTATTTGCCCAGTGGTTATTGATTACCAGGGGCAGAGAATACAATGAAAAGCAAGAATTGTTCTTTCCTAATAATGTAACTCATCAGAATATCACCCTGTTGTGGTCCTTATTCGTGTCCTATTTTCTCCCCAACCTTCAAAATCACAAGAGCTTATTGTCCATGCATGGGTGTTTGTGCTTATTAATGAATAAAGAACTGTATTTTTTAGAAAGTAAAACAATTTTTTTATAAGTAATCAGTCTCTTTCAAATGGGAAACAAAACACAGCTGCTGCCCTAGCTGGTTTGGCTCAGTGGATAGAGCATCGGCCTGTGGACCAAAGGGTCCCAGGTTCGATTCAGGCCAAGGGCGCATGCTCTAGTTGTGGGCTCGATCCCCCCAGTAGGGGGCATGCAGGAGGCAGCCAATCAATGATTCTCTCTCATTGCTGTTTCTATCTCTCTATCCCTCTCCCCTCCTCTCTGAAATCAATAAAAAATATATATTAAAAAAAACACACAACTGCCTAATAAAGAATGACATAATCCTTTTAATACAAATTACAAATTTAAAACAAATAGAGGTGTGCTAACTCTGATAAGTGTTGTTGCCAGGAGCTGGTCCATCCTTGCTGTTTCAAAGGACCTGGCATATATGGCATACTGTTCTTAAAATGTTTGCTCACCTTCTTGGCACTATGTGTTTTAACCAAGGTCTCCTCTCTGAGAAAGGTTGTTTCCCCAGGTAGGGATTTTCCCCTGAAGTTAGGGAGGGAATAAAACCCCTCAACTAAGTGCCAGGCGGGTAATTAATCACTTTAACTACGAACAATCATGCTTAAGCTACATAATCTTTACTCCCTGGAATGGAGATAAGAAACGTCCTAACCTTTGTAATAGAGATTGACAGGATTGAATCAACTGGTATAAATACAGATGTAACAAGACAGAAAGAGACAGAACTTAGAAGACAGAACCAAAGAAGACAGAACCTACACAGAACCTAGAGACAGAAGAACTTCGCTGGAGAGAACATGGCAAAAGATCCTGGACAGAAACTGGCAACAGAACCTAGAGACAGAACCTAGCGAGAGAACATGGCAAAAGAGCCTGGACTGAACCTGACTATAGAACATGGCAAGAGAACTTGACTAGAACCTGGTGACTGAACCTGGCTGGAGAACCTGGACAGAACCTGGCTGGAGATCCTAACCAGAACTTCGCTGGAGATCCAGACCAGAACTTCGCTGGAGATCCAGACCAGAACTTGGCTGGAGATCCTGGCTAGAGATCCTGGCTAGGCTGCTGATCAACTGAACGTTGTCTCCGTGTCCTTCCTTCTTCGCCGACTCCGTCTACGCCTTTGGGAACCCCTGGACCTGCTGGGGTTGGACCCCGGCATCTGGCGCCTGAACAGGGACCCTTAGGTAAGCGCCCCCCTGCCATTGAGAACCCCACACTCGGGACGGATAGGCTGACTCCATCCACACCTTTGGGGACCCCTGGACCTGCTGGGGTTGAACCCCAGCATCTGGTGACCTGGCTGGAGAACCTAGTGAGAGAACCAAACCAGAACTTGGCTAGAGAACCCAACCATGCTGATCAACTGAGCGCTGCCTCTGTGTCATTCCTTCTTCGCCAACTCCGTCCACACCTTTGGGGACCCCTGGACCTGCTGGGGTTGGACCCCAGCATGTTGTATTATAGGTTTTTTGTAAAAAAATCCTTATTGTTAAGAGTATTACAGATGTCCCCTCTTTTTCTCCCTATTGCCCCCCTCTACCAGTTCCTGCCCCACCTCAGGCCTTCACCACCCTATTGTCTGTGCCCATGGACAATGCATATATAAATATAAGATTTTCAGTTAATCTCTTCCTGCCTCCCCCTCCCCACTTCCCTCTGAAGTAAGTCTGTTCCATGTTTCCATGCCTCTGGTTCTATTTTACTTATCAGTATATTTTGTTCATTAGATTCCCTTTTGTTTATTTTGATCTTTAGATTCAATTGTTGATAGATATGTATTTATTGCCATTTTATTGTTCATATTTTTTCTTCTTAAAAAAGACCCTTCAATATTTCATGTAATACTGGTTTGGTGACGATGAACTCCTTTAGCTTTTTCTTGTCTGTGAAGCTTGTTATCTGATCTTCAATTATAGGCTTGTTTTTTTAATTTGTAGAAAGGTGGTTCTGCTGTAAAGGCTCTTAAAAATGAAACTAGGAAAGAACCTTTCTGAAAAACTACTCACATCAGCATGCCAATGATCGTCACAGCAGATACTGAGGACTTGACTGTTTTTCAGTGTACTTTTACTTTATGACATAGATTTGGTACTTGGTGTGATTTTAAAAATGGACTTTACATATATTCAGTAAGCTGGGAAAAATATAATCATTCATGGTATTTAATTAATTCATGAACCATTATAATATCTGCTTCCAAAACTGCTGACCCAGAGTCTTATTTCTTTCTTTTTAGCTATCAACAAGTTGCTACAGTTGATGCAGAAATCTTTTGAACATATCTTGTTATCATATTGAAGAAATCTTGGTGAATGTTTTAAAATATGATCAAACCAATTTCCACTTAGCTTTTAAGTCAATGAGGTTTTCCATTCTCTTTCAGTGCATGATTCCAACAAAGACTTAGCATCTTTCTTTTAAACACCCCCTAATATCAAAGGACTTCAGTGCTGCGGCGCCT